>NC_090699.1:36839816-37464816 GCF_040954835.1 Lepisosteus oculatus
GTTAAAAAGAACAGAGATAAACATGAAACATTTCAAAAGCAGAAACTGCCGTCGAAAGCGACTTTTGTAAAACTGGAAGATACAGTACAGCACAAGCTGATGGTGTGAGTAGTTTGGATGTAGTTGGGAATGTAACGAAGGGATGCAGGAGTGGAAGGAGGAAGCAGCGTTTTGTGGCGAGTCTGGGAAAACAAGCGGACTCTACTATTGTGTGTGAGTGTGGAGCGGGAGGCGGTGCGGCGAGCACCCGTAAAAAGTCAACGCCCCATGTGAGGGACGGAAGCACCAGTGTGAGGTTAGCAGGGACCAGAAATAACACAAAAAGTGTGAAAAATAAAACAATAAGGCAAAAGGAAAGGTGTGCTGTGCCTTGTGACCTCCAGGCTGGGTTTACCCTATTTAACAGGGTCCAGCCCGAGAAAAAGAAGAGCCGCTCCCACAGAGGTGAGCATACTGGACTGACACATGGCCAGAATACCTGTCTGCTGTATATATTTATTATAGAGTATATATTCTATATCAAAAGAAGCTTAACACTCTAGAAATAAAGTCTACAGATTTTGCAAAATGATGAACTGTTTTTGGCATTATGTTGATTATTTGATCACTTAGGACTGTGACAGTGATACAGTCGAGTGACTGACTGTTGCATAAGTTCTAAATCAATTCATTTGTGACAGAGGTTATTGGACACAGGTAATGAGATGTTTTAACCTAGTGAATGTCCTCACGCTGCTCATATAACAGCTAAAGAAAGTGAAAGTTATATCATGGAAGCCTTTCTTGCCAGATGTTAGCGTCATTTAACATTTGTGGGATAAAATGGGATTATGTGTGTCATCTAGAGCTCAGAGACCAGTGAACAGGAACATACTTGTCTAGGCTTTATGAGAAGAATTGGATTGAATCTCACAAGACTGCATCTGCAACTTGGAGCAAAGCAGACATTGCAGATGTACAGCTTGTATTGTTTTCATCAGTGATCACACCTGTGAGATTCTCAGCAGAACCCCTGTTGATTAACCTTGTTGATAAAAATAATGAATTTACCTAAACCATGTCAATGTCAATGCATATGCTATTAAAAGTTGTCTGTCTTCCAATAACTTTATTGTAGGTAGCAATAACTTTGTTTAAGTGATACATTTCTTTTACTGCATAATACAGTACAGTACTGTATGTACAGTCTATGCTGTATAGTGGTGGCTCTGTGGCTAAGTATCTGCACCTGTGGCTGGAAGGTTGCCAGTTCAAATCCCATGGCTGGCAGAGAAATCCTACTTTGTTGGGCCCCTGAGCAAGGCTCTTAACCGCAGCTGCTCCAGGGGCATTGTACAATGGCTGACCTGCGCTCTGACCCCAAGCTTCTCTCCTTGCCTGTGTGTCTCATGGAGAGCAAGCTGGGGTAAGTGAAAAAAGACAAATTCCTAATGCAAGAAATTGTATGTGGCTAATAAAGTTACCTTATCTTATATACACACAGCTAATGCAAGGATGTTTACTTTCAAAGTGATTAGTATACCTTTAATTTTTGGTTTGATATAAAAAAGTTGGATTTTGAACTTACACATAGTGTACTTTTCCCATTGGAGCTTTAAATCCTTTTTCTGAAATGAAAGTTACTCCTTTATTTTCTCCCCCCACCACCACTAACACAGTGCTGACTTTGTTGTAGCAAGCAAGTATTTCCACAGGGATTGTATAGTGTGTGTATATACGCTTGCCTGGGCAAGAATCAGTCTGTGTTAGACCAGTACATTCTAAGGTCTACCAAAACAGTTGCACTTATGATGTGTATTTGGTACTTTGGTTGTCTTCATAAGAGTATTGAAATAAACAATTATTAAAGAATAATAATGAATTGTTTCTATAGCCCTTTTCATTCCAGAAGTACCTTCGTTGTTATTTATATGGGAGGAAGCCCACTTTATCTACCATTGAAATGCATCACCTACAGTATATAGGAGACAACACCCTTTATACAGTATCTTCCATATTTATTAGTCAAATTCAAAACCAGTTATAATTGAGGCTATTAAGGTATTTTACAGGTTTTAAGATTTAAAGTAAAGGATACATAAATATGCATTGTGCAGGAGTGTTTTTACATGAAAGCCTTGCTAGAAAAAGATTTCATGAAGACTGTTGTCAGCAAAATAAACAAATGCTAGCACATGAAAAAAAAGTCGAATTTGAGCTTGCAACTTGAGCAGATATATCTTAATATAATTTAGGGAGCAATTTTCTGTTTTCATTGGTTCATCGTGGCAGTGTTCACTGGTTGTCGATGAAAACCATCACTCTGTGATGGATGATATTGGTTGATGAACGCATGGAAATATTAAAGTAGTCAGCAGTAACATCAAAGGGATATGTGTCTTCCAGCACATGTACTGTAAGTGTACAGATAGATAGAATTTGCAAAACTAAAGTACATGATCTATTCAATGTGAATCATGACTATTAAGCATTTTATTTGATAAAAAAATTATAGAATTCAAAGTGTTTTCACCAAATTAATGTTCATCCTTTTTTCCTGTTACATTTCTAGTTATTTAATAAAGTTTTTTGTTAATATCTTCAAAGAAATTCCATTGTGATTTGCAGTCCTTCCTCAATGTCCACCGGTCAGCTTCACACTTCTATATTTTACTAAATATTAAATATTCAAAACTGTAATTCCTGCAAAGTTGAATTAAAAACCTGTTCACTAATGCAGAAAGACAGATTCCACAACTATATATTGTACACAGTTATACCTATTTTAAATGAATACACAGTCCATCCTTTTAAAACATTGGAAAGTAGTTCTGGAAACTCCTTCTTAGTCTTCCTTTATCTGATAACGAAATAGTGTATACTGAAATAAAATGTGTAGAATTAAGAAAACAAGAAATTACAAATATTTTGTAATAATTGAAAACATCTTTAAAATCCCAAAACATCCACAGTATACTGTATGTCCATTGTATTATTGGAAAAACTCAATTAAATCAGCATCTTCTGAAGATGATGATAGGATGACTTTTTTTTAATGTAGCATAACTTTTGCCCATATACAATTGTTTGCATTAGAAATTTGTCTTTTTTACATAACCAAAGCTTGCTCTCTCCACAGGCAGGGAAAGAGAAGCTTGGTGTCAGAGAGCAGGACACCCCTGGAGCAGTTGGTGTTGCTAAGGGGCCCACTGGAGTAGAATTCCTCTGCTAGCTGTGGGATTTGAACCAACAACCTTCCAGTCACAGGCACAGATCCTTAGCCATAGTACCACCACTTTGCCAGGTAGCAAGGTAGAATTTTAATCAAGCCAAGTAGGCAATGTACAGTACAACTGAGAATACATTTAGAATATTGTGCACAATTTTGATCACTACATTGTAGAAAATATATTGCTGCTCTGGTATTAGTCCAGAGAAGAGCAACCAGCTGCATTAATGGTCTTAAGAATGCCCTACATTTACAAGCTGAAGGAATTGAACCTTTCTAGTCTTGAACAGAGACAACTGCAAAGGACCTGAAATGACCCCCTTTTACTTGTATCTGTTCTTAAAATAATTTGTTTCTCTGAGTTTTTTTTTATCAGTTAACAGTCTACCCTGCAATTTTTGGGTAACTCCCAGTACGATACCATCACAGATGGCTGTTTACCGATACACACTTAATCATTCAACTCCTCTCTTGCCGGAATGCGGGACCCGAAAGACTGTAGGAGTGGGCTAATCTAAGTCTGTTAACTCGAGCACGTCTTGAACTCTGCAGAATCTTATGTAAAGCCCTCACACTCAGGTGATACGTCTCAGCAACCAAAACCAAGAAAACACAAATTATCTATGAGACTTAATATCACTGTGTTTAACATGGTTACATTACCGGATTTAATCAACATTTTAAGAATTTATCTGGAAATAAAAGCTAAGTTTTCCATAAGGCGCAAGTGGGGATGTGTCATTTTTCATGATATGACGCACATTTTTCGTCCACCCGTTTAATCATCAGAGAATAAGATAAGAACCAGAGATGTCTCCCACAAACAAATAAATAAGGAGATAAATCGGCTGCCTCAGAAAACGATTAAGACCGACAAATAAAGTGGTCCAGCACTGCGCGGTTAACGGTCACTATCAGACCGTGACATTTGTTCAATCCTGTATTTAGCCTTTTCAAAGACACCGCTTTAGATATTTTACAGAGACAATGACATGGAAAGGGAAAATGGCAGGGGAAAACGGCTACTTTAAAATACTTAACGTAATATCAGTGGGTTTTTTTCAGTATATATACGCCTTTTGATACTGTATATATATTTTTTTCTCTGCGAGTTTTTAACCAGATGCCGGTATTGATATATTCTAAACACCTACTTAGATGTCGGTAGCTACTGCATGGTTTAAAAGATAAGGCTTAATTATACTCTGTTCGCATTAAATAAAACACCAGATTATTTTACTCATTCTGGGCGATCTCAGATATACAGTACTGTCCAGTATATCTGATATCAATGGCAGTGTTGCATTTTCCAGAAATTAGCTGCTGCTTTTAGTTTTTTTCCCTCAATTTGATACAAAACACCGATAAACAAGTTAATATAATTTTCCAAATATATATTAGAAGGACGCAGCTGCCACAACAAACCTGAATCGGCAGGATGCGCACCGTTGTGATACAGCGCTGGGTTGCTAGCGAAGGCGCTACATTAACTATTTCAGTTGTGCGACTGTCTACTGATCGTAATACAGAAGAATTATAAACTTGGAGGATTCATATCACGGTTTTACGTAACATCGATAATTCCCTGCATTTTGTGACGACTGCTTTCGCTTTGTGTTGAACAATTTAAATGTACTGTAATCTACTCTGCAGAAGCCCAGATGGTAACTGTAACGAAATCACAATGCACAATGAACAAGGAACTCGAGAAGCGAGCAGACAAATTTCTTTCCGATTAATGTTTTTCGTACTCATTTACGTGCATATCAAGAAACTGAACAGAACTACGGTGTAGCAGTGCAATGGAAAGTACGGTTGAGTTATTTACAACTGGATCTTATTTTCTAAAATATAACAGTATTTGCGTTTCCTTGTGTGTGTGGACTGTAACTATTTCGGGAAGTTGGCACTGGCGAGGGCTGATATGTTTGAAATAATTAAAATATGCAGAATCATTCCTGCTGTAATAGTTTTCTCTTTAATGAAAAAGGGATATTTATTTTTCGAAAGCAATAAAGATGCAATTACTGCTCTAATGCAGCTATGAAACACATGCAGAACTGACTTCATCTATCTCTCCTCTCTCCCTCTCTCTCTTCCGGGCGCAGCTTTGGCAGCTTGGCTCCAGTTCAGCTCCTCCCCCATGTGGAGGTTCACTTGATCAAATCCTTGAACGTGAACAGTTTCGCTGAAAAGCACTTTTTTAAAACCGAGAGACTACAGCGGCCACAGTAACAATCTCACAAGTTCCGAAGGAGTTGTGCGCTCCCTTAATCGTTAAAAGGGTTTTGCGAAGAATAATCCCTAAATTTCTACCAGCAATGGAGAGGGGGGCTGGCTTGTGCCCAGGCTTGTACTTAGCTCTATGGACCTGGCTTCTGATCTCCACTCATATCCTGATTACTGCCAAGGCTGAGATAACTTGCACATCATGCCCATCACGGGCTAAACTGAAACGGGGGGGATTAATGTTGTTCACGCGTGTGGATGCAACGGAGACAGGGACGCTATCTTCTCAGCAGATTCGGAGTCATTCCCAAGTAGCCGGGGATTTTAGCTCTAAGACTGGAAATGGAAATGGTTCGGATGCAGCTGCTCCTGGGGATGTGATGAAATTGGCTAAGGGTGTCAGAATGGCTCGTTCAAGAGTGGATGTAGTGTATTCCAAAGTAGCCTTGAGGAGTTCGCTTGAATCCGGGGAGAAAGAAGAAAAAAACACTAGTCAAGAAGTGACCACCGAGGAGATGAAATTGGCTCATTTTAGAAACAAAGCAGCGGTAAGAAATAAACTTTCCGAGGCCGATGACAAGACCAAATCTGAGGACACCAAGTTTCCGAGGGTGAAGAGGAGTGGACCCGAACTGTCAAAATTAATGGAAAAGGTGAAGACCAGTAGCAGTGCTCAACTGGAAGGAAGTCATTCAGATGACAAGAAAAGTGCTGACCCTTTGCTGGGTGGACACAGACTGAGCAGGTCCGAGTTTAAATGGACCAGGGATGAAAACAAGGCAGTAAACGCCAGACAAGACGAGGTGAAGCTAATCAGCACTACTTTCTCCCTGACAGGAGATTCCGCTCACAATCAGGCAATGGTGCACTGGTCAGGACACAACAGCAGCGTAAGTAAGATAGTTTGTTAGTTTAAAGGCCTACAAAGCTACACGTGAAATATTGGAGTGGAGTGAATATAATGTCATAATTTCCCAAGCCCTTATGTTTCTGTCGTGGTATACCGTATAAACAATTCAAAGTGCAATTGTAAGTCCAGTTACAGATGTGTCTCTACCAGTTAATGCATGCCGTTTTCTCCAGTAACAGGTGCACTGATTTTTGTCTGCTCCCATTTTTTGATCCGTAAGCAGTACCTAAATTAATCAATTTTATTTGGCTTATTTACAGGAAAAATTATCGAATGGAATTTGTTAAAAGCGGTTTTTATAGTATGTAGGACCTCTTTACATTGCATGCATTTGGACTTTTTTACAAATTGTGTGAGAACGGTCACGCAAAGATTTGCAGCAACTCATTTCATTTACCAGATGCACATTTTCACACTACATTGCTGCTGTTGATTGCCTTTTGATGGTGGCTACTTATATTTCATCCTGCAAGCAAATTACCCCCAATGAACTGCAAACTTTTTTGTACATTAGAACATGGTTAACAAGATTAACCTAATAAAGGGTGATTAACTATGGGCACGATGTTAGATCGTTTTATTAAATTTCTAGGATTCATATGATTTTAGAACAGTTGCACTCGATTTTTTTAAACGTGGCTGCAAATATGTCTGTACTCGTTTCTCCTAGGTGCACTGCTGTTTTCTTGTTACAAAATAAACTAGACGGATACAAAGCTAATGTTTGACAGGTTGTTAACGGGTTAGAGGGTTCAAAATTAACAAATTTATTGTCCCCAACGGAATTAAGAAATCTGCGCGCAATTAAGTTGATTAGAAAAGGTTGTAAATATTTCTAGGTATCGGGTAAACTATTGCTGGGCAACTTGCTAACACCAGGCAGGAGCGAAAGCTGTTTTACCGAGGAATTCCCTTTATATACTGTAGGTCCTCTATATATTATTAAGGTAAAGATGCAAGGAGAGACGAACTATAGAACCCATGAACGTGCAAAAGGAGCCTCATAACAACAGCAGTTTAAAATAATAATAAAAAAAACATCCAAAGATTATTCTCACCACAGCCTACAAAAAATAAACATCTTCAGGTTGAGTCTGTCGTGATATACCGTACTGCGCTTTTAGATGTGATTGAAATGCAGCCAATAAAATACTGAACTAGAACAGTAAGCTGTTGCGACATCAGTGTATTGGGAATTTTATTCTGTGCATGTTTATGTACTGTACATGAATATAATACATTGAATGCACCCTCACTGGACTAGTAGTTGGACAAAGAGGAACACCAAACGTCGGGTATGCCACCAAGTAACAATCGTAAAACTGTATTTCTGAGATTTTCCCAGCGATAGTACAAACTTTTATTGTACAGTATATTGTGTACTTTATGCGGATTGCCTTTAGCGCTGTTGGTGTTACTGCGGGACATTGTAGTTTGGGCCAGCTGCTATATGCTGTAAATGTGTAAATATTTTTTTGTTCTAATACAGCGTTATTAGTTTCTTCATGATAGCTTCACTGTGCATCAATAACATACATTTGTTATTCAGATTGGTCTTTTTAACTACTATTTTAACTACTGTCATTTCAAAACAAGGTAAATCTCAATCTCTTGCTATCTTCTATAAAGGAAAGTTTCACTAACTTAAGAGGTCAGAAGGTTTAAGCAAGGATATACTTAAAACTAATTCGAGTAGTTTAGCTTCTCGTGCTGGTAATCACAGGGTTGTCGGTATACTACAATTTATTTGAAGGGCCTTCATATTTAATTTTGCTGTGTAACTGAATTTTGGAACAATGGGCTGTGCAAACATCAAACTGTAAATTGTGAGATGTGGTTACACGACTTTACCAGAAGGTGGAGCAGTCGATAATTACTGTAAACAGGCAGTCTCCCCCTTCAAACCCCAAATGATGATCCTGAAATAAAAGGATTTGGCATTAGGGATTTAAAATATCAAGCACTCCGCATGAAAAATACCCAGGGGCACCTATGCAACAGTCCTTTATTTCTGCCCAATCTGGACTTGCCTAAGTATAAATGTTATTTTATAGTGATAACATTCAAACAAGATGTATAGTAAATGACATGATGCAGTGCTTTCTCCCCTTATATTCCTGATTAGCTTAATAGGATCATGTTAATTTATTAATTAACATTATAATTGTTAATTATATAAGGAGGGGGGGGGATAAATATGGTAATGAAAAACAAGTTTTTAATTTCCTTGACAAACCAGTAATCCTATTTGAATGCTGGCTGTTTAGTTCTGATTCTGAAGTCCATTATTATGCTGCAAAATACCACTGAAATAACTGGTACAGTATATAGTCAATAAATCCAGTATTCTCAAACAAAAGCTAGTAAACCATAATTCTAGCATTTGTCTTGTTACATATTTCCTTTTCAGATAGTACACATCAATGTATCATTTTCAGCCACTAAGAACCTACAGATTATGAAACCTACAGTACATTGCAATTTACTTGCAATTCAGCAGAGGATATATTAAAGTGTAACAAATATCTAAAGTCTTTTGTGTAAAAAAAACGTCCTACAGTAGTTAGGATTTGATCTATACATATTCATTCAATTAAATAATTAGATTTTTTGTATTTAGTGCTTCACCGTTTACTGCTGGAATGGAATATTACGTATTTGGACGATAGATGTTTAACCTGTTAATAATAACGAGACCTGTATAAGGTCATATAGGCTACAAAGCTACTTATTATCCCCTACTGGCAGCCTGCACTGTTAACGTGCAGTAACTAAATCGAAGTGTACCTTTGGAAGCAGGTCGTTAATGAAGCTTCCTTTAAACTTAATTTTGGGTGATCCCTGTATTTTTTCTGCAGGAGGTCATTTACAGGTGTTCTACATCAAAATGTCCTGCCTATTTAAATATTTTCTAAATGTCATATTATAACAAAATATATTAATAGTTTAAAGGCTGTGTTTTGTAAGAGAATACTGTAGATCTTCGTTGATGAACTGTACGAAAAGTGTCAAGAAGATACATTTTTTAAAACTAGTTAACAGATGGGCTGATTGTGTATTCTGTATCTGAATGCTGTTTTCTGTAGCCCTCATCCTAGTGGCTACTTAATCATGCTATAACATTCATAACCTTTAAGAACTATTTTTCTAAACAAACACGCAGGGTCCTACAGTATGATGACTTTAATTCTATTTCTGACCCCAAGCCCAACTAAAACTAACTCTAACATACAGAATGCATTATCTTCTGCAATAACAAATATTGTTGTATTATGATACATGTATAGCAGTGGTGTCTTTTTGGAGCAATAATCATTGTATTAGTCAAACAGTTATGAAAATTATATTGGCATATGAGGCTCTACAAAGGCATAAGGCTGACTATGTAAGACTGCATTTAAATATATTGCCACATTTTCATTTCTTATGCTTTTTGGGGACTTTTCTAAGGTCCCAAGTGGGTTAAGTGTAGAGCACCCCTGTGTTGTTGCTGAATGAACATGCTTTAGTGAGACCAGTAGTCACTGTGTTGTACTCTAAAGCCTTAATAACTACAGTATCACGAGACTTACTGGGATTTCTCCCTTGTGAAGGACTGGCTACTTGTGCGTGTTTCCCACTCTTCTCCTAGTTTAGCACTTAATCTCCATTGGTTTCATCCTGATTTTGCTTGTGATGAATTAAGTGCTCATGGATGGTGTGACAGACCCTGAAGTCCTCTATTTAACCACTGTATAGCTTCCAATGGGCAGCTAGGCAGGAAGAATTCCCTCTAGATTGCCTTGTTTTTCTTACTTAGATGACCCAGTAGAACTGTCTCACATAGCAATTACCATCCCTCAAATACTAACTGAGCCAACTGTACTCTTCACGGCAAGAGTCTAGTGTTTTACATGCAGTAACTTGCACTGTTCTTTCCACATGGGAATTTAAAAACATGCAGAAATGCAACACTGAGATCAACAATGGAATTAACCAGATGATATTTTAAACACCTATATCAAACAAAGTCACAGAAAATACCAACATAAATACAGATCAAAGAATCATTATACGGTTTGTATTAAGTACTAAGTCCCCCTACTAGCTCTGTTGGTAGAGCATGAGACTCAATCTCAGGATAGTGGGTTCGTGTCCCACGTCGGGCACAAGGTTCTCTAACAAGTGGGCAGCAGAAGTATGGGGCAGTGTTGGCGGCAGAGGGTCACATTTCTGTGACAACGGCAACAACAGTAGCACTATCTGCGTGGAAGAAAGGCCTGGCAATCTCCTTCTGTATCTTGCCATGAACACTCCATGGAGAGTGACGGGGGAACTATCCATAGGGTCTCCATGAGTCGGCACCGACTCAACGGCACTCATCCCAGTCATCCATTAAGTACTAAAAGTAATGCAACATGAAAACATTGAAGCAAGTACCTTACCAGGCTCTGGATAGGGTGCTGTGGGATGTTCTCCCTCTCATGTGTGGCTGCAGCCAACTAGCTGAGGCTGATCACAGCTGTCTTTTGTTGGTGACTTTGGCTTGTTGGTTTCACAGATGTTCTGTTGGTCTTGGGTCATTAGCAAAAGCTTCAGTGTTTTCCTATTCAGTAAGGATGCCCTCGATCTACCACAATAAAAAAAAAGTATTTTTATGGTGGAAGGTGATTCGTTTTCAAGTCATCACACTTCCATTGCCCCACCAGCTGGCTTGGACAATGCAACAATCAGTGTAATGCTCCCCATGATGTCTCTAAGCAGATATTCACCTGCAAGTTATCTTTTACCCTTGACAGATATGATCATGTCTGTCAAGGGTAAAACATAATTTGTAGGCAAATAAAACACTTAATAGCTCTTTGTTTAGCTCACAGAAGTTCTCTGGCCCATAGGTGGCAATTTTGTCTCGATGCTGCCAGCATGCTATCCCTGAATGGCCTACTAGAATACAGATCATTTTCATGCAGTCAATGAGCTGTGTTCCTTCTCTTGATGTTTGAGTTCTGTCTTCCTGGAATTCCACATGCTGACAATGATGAACACTGAAAGATCAGATGGAAGTGACGGTTCTGAGCCAGGGCATGGCGCATCCTTTACAAAGCCGGCTTTCTTTTTTTCTTGTCCAGTGGTTATGGAAGTAGAACATGTCATTCCCCAAGCCACTCGCACAAAAAAACTGCTTTCAAGCACGTCAGTCGCAACCATGTGATCTTCATCACATACTGTACGATTTATACGTCGCTGTTTTTGCATTAATAAAAAAAAGGTTTTCATGGTTACATATACAGAATCCTAAACAGTATTGCATATTTGTAATTTTAGCTCAGCTCAAAAAACTGTTGCTCTTTATTTTCTTATCCCAAAAGAATAATATTATTCAGACAATCAACGAAGCTACATATGTGCTCAGCATTTGAAATGTTAATAACCTTTTTAGTGTGTCCAATGAGCTATTGATGTAAAACTTAACCATTGCATTTTAATGTGCAACAGAATATTAATGTGAGTCGTGTATTATCATCTTTTTCATGTTGTTTTAATTTTTGTATTTAAATTTTTTACAGTTCTTCCAGATTTCCTGCAAAATGTAATTTTCCTTTACCTAAATCCTATTCAACAGAGAAAAACTAGGATTTCAAAATAGAAGGATGATTTCTTGATGCTTTCGGAAAGCCTGTGGTATGAAAGAGAGAGGTTTATTCCAGTTCAGGAAACTGGACTGGACTATTCTTCTTGACCCCAGTAAAAATGAATATGTATGGAGTGCTGTCTTGTTTAGGGGGTCTAAGAAATATTCCTATTAAGGTTTGCCAGGAGTAGCGTGCTTAGTCTCATCTTTCTTTATAAACATTGTATACATCTCTTCTATTGAAAATGATTATGGATCATACAGATGTTATCATTATTTTCTGTCATTTATGCCTTAGAGATAAAATTAGCTTTTTCATTATAATTAGTGTTTGCCTTCCATTTGGACTGCACTAAAAATATTAAAAATGTAAAATTCATTATTTATCCTGACTATTATAAAAATGTTTTTGGGCAATTGAAATTTAGCTTTATGGCTATGAGTCCACATGAGACTCATGTGGCCTGATTATTCACTTTTACAGTGTGCCAGATTCTTATTTATATAATAATAAGATAATAAAAAGCCCAAACTGGGGATTTTTCAAATCTACTGCAAACAGGAAGATTGCTCTGCAAGTGGAATACAGTGGAGTAAAATCAGTTCTGGATAAGTTCTCTTCCAGATTAGTGTTACAGCATAGACTGGTTGCTAACACTAATACCAATGTTTTTCACATTCCTGAATACTGTACTTCATCAAAGCTCTACATGGTATTGATTGAATGAGGCAATGTGAGGGGGCACTATTTTTCATGAACCCGCTGAACAGAAACTCTTAGGTAAAAACCATAGGTGGAATTCCAACTCCTCATATTGTCTGACTGCCGGAATGCCACTAAAATCGATTTTTGCTTTTTATGTTTAGAACTTTTCTTTGAGATTTTGAGACACAGCCATGTCCAGTACTTCTTTAGAACCAACCAAATAAGAGCAGAGGAATAAGATGGAACTACAGGGAACTGTTTTTTTTTCCACACAAAGGCTTTTGGAGTCTGGAACAAGCTACCCAGGTGTATTGTTCAAGCTGGCACCCTTCTAAGAAATGGTTGGATGAGATCCTCAAATCACTTAGTTACTAAAAACTGAATAATCTAAATGAACTAAATAGTTGTCTGTTAATGGTAAATGTCCTTGTGTATATTTTATCAAAGATTATTTTGTATTTCAAAAGATTTATTAATCTATTGATAACCTGAGAATTACAGAACATTGTGCAATGCGTTTTGAACTTTTTAAGTCTTCTGCTTCTTTGTTTATTATCATTAAAATGCAGATAAATTTAAGATTGCATTCAATTGATTATTCAGGACTCTGCCCATTCCTACTGCAAGTACTGTATGTGAAAAGTACTGTTATTCAGAGTAGTGGCCTACAGAGCGTGGATTGGAGTTTGTTAATGATAGGGATATCAGTGGGTGATTGGGCACAGGCAATAGCTGACATTTAAAATTTCACTCACAGAAGCTTTCCTATTTTAACAAAATTGCATTAAATACCCCTTTCTGCTTGAATGTTTCATGTTAATGGCAACACTTTAATGTGACAATATGAAATGTGACAGTCTTCAGCTTATATGCAGACACTTAGAAAAATACTTAATTACTGTGTGGAGCTCACTGAGCTACATTTTTAAGGCAGTACAGGCAATTAAACACAACTTTTCCCTAGTACCTCGCTGTTCTTTCACAGCATTGTCTTCCATGAAAAAAGGCTCTGAATTGACTTAACCCTGTTGGAATTTGCATGCATTTTGTTCTGAATGCAGTGGCCATTCAGAACAAAACATGTTAACATTTTGCTAAACAGCATAAAATATTTGTAAATCTCTTCAAAATGGATGACAGTTTCTCATTATTTTCTTTATTGTCAGTTATAATGTTGCAAATGATACAATGCTTGTATTCATGTTGCTGGGTAGCTTTTATCAAGTCTATCAGTATGGAAATCAAAATATGTGCAAAATGTGCATAGGTTTATATAGACTGATTGTCCAAAAAGTACAATGGAGCAAACATGCTATCCATAGACGAGCAAATGAAGGGCTAACAGTCCTAGCCTAGGGCAGCGTTATACACCCTGACAGCCGCCGGGAGGAAAGACCTGCGGAAACGTTCCCTTGAACACCGTAGCTGGAGCAGTCTTTTGCTAAAAGTGCTCTGCTGCCCAGTAACAGTCCCATGAAGCAGATGAGAGGTGTTGTTCCTGATGGCTGTGAGCTTGGTCAGCATTCTCCTCTCAGCCACCACCTCCATGGGGTCAAGGCTCATCCCCAACACAGAGCCAGCCTTCTTGATAAGTTTATTGAACCTATTTGCATCTTTTGTCATGATGCGGCTTCCCCAGCACACAACAGCGTAGAAGATGGCCACCGCCACCACTGATTCATAAAAAATGTGTAGCAGTATTCCACACACACCAAAGGACCTGAGCCTCCTAAGAAAATAGAGTTGGCTCTGACCTTTCTTGTACAGGGCGTCAGTGTTACCAGACCATTCCAGCTTATCATCCAGGTGTACCCCTAAGTACTTGTAGGAATTACACATTACACATTATATACATATTAAAACACAATGCTATGTCTTAATACATCATTTTAATTTTTAATTGTTCATTAGGCTATTCACCTTAAATATCTATATTCTTTTTGCCAAAATATGGTGTATAAAATTACTTTATTTTAATCAGAGACTGATCAGACAACGATATGTTCTCAAACTAGTGGTAGACCCACTGCAAGTATGAACTCTTTGGGTTTTCATTTGGTTAGCTTCTGAATTGATCGTTCATTCAGTAGACTTCAGCTGCACTGGGATCATAAGATATATGCTCCCTAAAACACAATAATACTCACACTACAGCCTGACCATTTTGGCAGGGAAGGGACCTAGGACTACATTAGTTTTTATAACAGCACTCAAAACATTGTTTTTATTTTTCTACAACTGCATTTTAATTACTTATGCCATTATCAGGGATTGAGAGGATGCTCTACTGAACTATCATGATACAATTCAAAGAATTAGAACAGAAATTACTTTGCATGGATACATCTGAATAATTAAACAAGCCTGTTTTTAAATGAGCTGCAGTGCAGTATGGAAATCAGAACTGAGTGATAATGTACATTTACTGATCACATATTGAGAACCACTGGTGTTTAGCATCTTAAAAACTTACTCTGGCTTACGTCTAAAAATCTTTTACTTAAAGCTTAGACAGTGTTGCTGTTTTTGGTTTTTTTATAATCAAATCTCCATTTAAAATTAGCATGCTATGTGTCTATCCGTCCAACCATTTTTAAACTGCTTTATCAAATTCACAGTTTCAGGGGAGCCAGAGCTTCTCATGGCAAGCAAAGGTTCCACCCTGGATAGGACTCCAGTTCATCACAGGGTACACACAGACACAGACAACACACACACACACACACACACACACACACACACACACACAGACACAGACACAGACACAGACACAGACACAGACACTCACACCAGGGCAGCTTTCCACAGAAGCCAATTAACATACAGGACCAGTATGTCTTTGGACTGGGAGAGAAAACCAAAGCACCGCAGGTTGTAAACCTACAGTAGGTCCCGAAATCTGCAAGGCAACAATGCTAACCACTGTGCCAACATACCACCCAGCACTTCATTTGTCAAAAACCTAAATTTCATGCTGGGTTAATTAGTTGCTTCATTTTTTAAACACATTAATTCCACCACTATCCTGCTGCTGTTTTTTTTTTTTGCTGTGGGTTTAAAGCTTCAGTGATTATTCCATATAAAAGTAAGCTTTGCAAACCACAGTGGAAATTGTATTAGTTCTATTACTATATGCAAAGCAAATACACATTTTCGGCTATACAATACCTGTTTTGTATACAATAATGTAATACCTAAAAACAATAAAAATAACAAACCAGCAATGAAAATAAAATCTTTTTACATTATTATTATGATTAACGTGCTTCCACTAGCTTAATTTGACTCTAAACTCATTTTGTGGCATTTTTTCTATTGCTATGTGAAAAATATTAAACACCTCATTCTTTGACAGGGCCCAATTGCTGTTATATTAACTTCTGTATGAGGTCTCCCCGCTGTTGCCATAGTGATTCAACTCTTAAGGTTGAGATGGAGACTTAAGATGCCTAGCCTGAAATAATCATTCTTTATCGGTTAAATTTTTAGGGGTCAGTACTCAGCTGTTTGCCATCTTTACATTGCTATAACTCATTTCCAAACGTAAGGACTCTATATAAAATCCTACTGGGCAGGTGGATGAGACAAATTCAACATACATTATAGTTTGTAAAAAGATCTATATACAGTATATACATTATATGTATTATAATTTATATTATGGTGAGTAGCTGCGTCAGCATGCGTAGGCTGCAAAGGAACAAGTAATAGGCTCCATGGCCGAAACGTTGTGTTCTCTTTCTTCCTTTTTTCAGCATGGAATAAACCTATTACTTGTTCCTAATTTATATTATTACCAATACAGAGGTAGTATTAAGTGAACTATTAAATGCTCTGCAAAAAATTGTAAGGTACTTCATTAATGATGTTTCTGAACATTTAGAAGTACTGTGGCAGATGAAGAAACATGAAACCTGGGTTAATTTTGAGCATTTTCATTAAAAAGTGATTCTACATTCGATGTTAGTAAAATTGTAATTGTTTTAGTGCATTCCCTGTATGCTGTACGTGGTCTTGGAGACAGATATGACATGCAGCTCAGCATGGCAATAGTAAATGGTGTTACTGTTTTTTAAAAAAGTCTCAGTTTTAAAATTGGATACTGTTCTTAGATATTTAACAGAACTTCAGTGGGGGATGACTTTTTTTTGTCAGTTTTACGTAGTGTCTAGTCACTATTTCACAACATGAATTCATGTCCCTTATTTGTTTCAAATCCCTGAGAATGAATTATGCAGCGATAGAAAAAGTTTTGGAATTACAGCTTCTTTGATAATCATAGAAGGGAAGTTGCCTGACTTATAGGACACTTGTAGGCTTTTCTGCCTGCTTAGCCATGCATTAATTTTGATTGAAGGTATATTTATGCTTAAAGAGGAAAAAAACAAACAAAAGGAAGTTTGTTGCAGAGTTTACCGTAGCAATTACACTTTGTAAATTCAATAGGTAGGGATTCAGAGAGACTTCCTTCTGGGTTCTCTCTGTGATGTTCGGTAGGGAAGTCATTACTAAGAGTATAAAAGAATGTATTCTTGTTGCATTGATGGACACACATAGTCATGCAACAATGGAAACATATCTCATGCATTTTTATTTTATCAGCCACTTAACGTAGGCATCACTTTGCCACTTCCCTGAGGAACATAAAATCTTGTTTTGTTTACTTTTAAAGAGTTATACACTTGACATTAAGATATGTCCGAACTATATTCAGCATTTCGTGCTGTTTTAAACTTTGCAGGAAAATCTGTTGTGTTAGAAGAGATACCATAAGAGAGACAGGTCATAATGTTTTTACAGTTCTCACTTCCTAAAATTCCTAAATTCCTAAAATTGTACACATGTTTAATCTATATTAATGTATTAAGCAAAATGAAGACTTATTGAATTTCTATGCCTATGCCAGGTTATGGAGCAGACTAGTCCGTTTGGTTGTGGCATAGCGCTAAAATCTCCAGGATCTAGATTTCACCCCTTCCTGCTCCCAATGGGGAAGGATCTTGGTGTGTTGGTTTATTCCCTGTCTGAGTCTAGAATGGTTCTCATGTCTCTCTTCTGGAAAATCAGTAATGATTATGGGAATGACTGTACAGTGCCTTGCGAAAATATTCGGCCCCCTTGAACTTTTCAACCTTTTGCCACATTTCAGGCTTCAAACATAAAGATATAAATTTTTTATTTTATGTGAAGAATCACCAACAAGTGGGACACAATTGTGAAGTGGAACGAAATCTATTGGATTTTTGAAACTTTTTTAACTAACAAAAAAAATGAAAAGTGGGGCGTGCAAAATTATTCGGCCCCCTTGCGTTAATACTTTGTAGAGCCACCTTTTGCTGCGATTACAGCTGCAAGTCGCTTGGGGTATGTCTCTATTAGTTTTGCACATCGAGAGACTGAAATTCTTGCCCATTCTTCCTTGCAAAACAGCTCGAGCTCAGTGAGGTTGGATGGAGAGCGTTTGTGAACAGCAGTTTTCAGCTCTTTCCACAGATTCTCGATTGGATTCAGGTCTGGACTTTGACTTGGCCATTCAAACACCTGGATACGTTTATTTGTGAACCATTCCTTTGTAGATTTTGCTGTATGTTTGGGATCATTGTCTTGTTGGAAGATAAATCTCCGTCCCAGTTTCAGGTCTTTTGCAGACTCCAACAGGTTTTCATCCAGAATGGTCCTGTATTTGGCTGCATCCATCTTCCCCTCAATTTTAACCATCTTCCCTGTCCTTGCTGAAGAAAAGCAGGCCCAAACCATGATGCTGCCACCACCATGTTTGACAGTGGGGATGGTGTGTTGAGGGTGATGAGCTGTGTTGCTTTTACGCCAAACATATCGTTTTGCATTGTGGCCAGAAAGTTCGATTTTGGTTTCATCTGACCAGAGCACCTTCTTCCACATGTTTGGGGTGTCTCCCAGGTGGCTTGTGGCAAACTTTAGACGAGACTTTTTATGGATATCTTTGAGAAATGGCTTTCTTCTTGCCACTCTTCCATAAAGGCCAGATTTGTGCAGTGTAAGACTGATTGTTGTCCTATGGACAGACTCTCCCACCTCAGCTGTAGTTCTCTGCAGTTCATCCAGAGTGATCATGGGCCTCTTGGCTGCATCTCTGATCAGTCTTCTCCTTGTCTGAGCTGAAAGTTTAGAGGGACGGCCAGGTCTTGGTAGATTTGCAGTGGTCTGATACTCCTTCCATTTCAAGATGATCGCTTGCACAGTGCTCCTTGGGATGTTTGAAGCGTGGGAAATCTTTTTGTATCCAAATCCGGCTTTAAACTTCTCCACAACAGTATTACGGACCTGCCTGGTGTGTTCCTTGGTCTTCATGATGCTCTCTGCGCTTTCAACAGAACCTTGAGACTATCACAGAGCAGGTGCATTTATACAGAGACTTGATTACACACAGGTGGATTCTATTTATCACCATCAGTCATTTAGGACAACATTGGATCATTCAGAGATCCTCGCTGAACTTCTGGAGTGAGTTTGCTGCACTGAAAGTAAAGGGGCCGAATAATTTTGCACGCCCCACTTTTCATTTTTTTATTAGTTAAAAAAGTTTCAAAAATCCAATAGATTTCGTTCCACTTCACAATTGTGTCCCACTTGTTGGTGATTCTTCACATAAAATAAAAAATTTATATCTTTATGTTCGAAGCCTGAAATGTGGCAAAAGGTTGAAAAGTTCAAGGGGGCCGAATACTTTCGCAAGGCACTGTAAGCATGAACTTTTAAAAAAATGGATACCTCCTAAAACAATTGAAGGGTATTATTTGTCTCATCTTGACTTCATCCCTGAGTTTGGAGGCAGACAGTTTTTTTTTCTTTTCAGTCCTGCTGTATTTGGCTGAAACTGTTCCTAGACACTCCTGTGTAACCTACTACGGCTGTGTTAATCATTTTTTGCAATTACCCTATTTTATGACATTTACACTAATAAGCGAGAGAACAATAGCCAGCTGCAGTTATTCTAATTCTACTCATTTTGATTCCTACAAAAGATCATACAGATTAATCTATTTCAACCTATTACCTAAAGAATTGGAGATGATGGGAAAGATAATTCTTACTGTGTTTCACAATGAAAGTACATTGTATAACCTTTAAAAAAAGTCAGCTGGTTATATAAAACAAATGATCAATATGTGCTTTTGCTGAGTGTCAGGAAATAACTGGCATTATTAATTATCTGCTTTGAAAAGCTAATATATGTCATAAAATGCTTGCTTTTGTAATTCTTGTTAAGAGCCCTTGTTGTATATTACTCAGTTAAGATGAGGGTTTAATGAATGCAGATTGAAGCTAGAAAAAACACTGCTTACAGTGCATTTCAATTTTTATTTTTTTATCACAAAAAATGTATGAAACTGTTACCCTTTCATCCCTTTTTACACCTGTATATGGCGTGATGCTTCAGAATTTCATTTCAAGACCAGTTCTTTGAATAAAGCCTTTTATCTTTTTTGCAAGACAGTTAAAGATAGTAGTAGATTTTACTGTTATAGGCTTATAAATAGAGGAAATTATAAACAACATGTTTGTTCATATATTCCTCATATTAGAACATACTGTATAACCTTGAGAATTACCTGGAAAGGTGGGGATTGGAGAGTGCAGGCAAACATGGAATGGGATTAAGATGGGATGATGTACATTTTCTTGCATCAGTATACTGTAATAAACACATTCTGACAATATAAATCAGGTGCTGTGATTTTCATGGCCGCTTTTTTCTCATGGTTTATGCCTTACTTTGCATGTTATACAGCTTATAAATGTAGACTCAACACAATCTGTTCTCAGATACACTTTTTAAAACATTTTAGATGCTGGAAAACATGAGCTTTAATATTGAAATGCAAACTTAACATGCACGACCCATGATTACTGTGTGAACTTTTGGCAGGATCTGAGAAGTACTGAACACAGTGGATTCACTGATGGACTACGATTAACAAATTACAGGGAATATGTGAAAGTGTGGCAATTTTTAGTTGAGCCAAGTAGTAACTTTCTGCATATAGAAAAAAAACTAACTAATACAAATTGATGTTATTCATTCTGTCATATTCCATTTGTTACCATCAATTATTTTACGTAATATGTTGAAGATGTTCGATAGCATATTTTAAATAGTTTCAAAAAATACTTAGCCCATTAAAAAGAAGATACTGAAATAATTCTACTTAACAATAACAATGTGGTGCAGGATCATAGATCTGAATATTACAATGAAGCTAAGAAGGAACCAGGCAGCCAGGATAAAGAGACCTCAGCTTAGGGAACAATGGTTTCATAAAGCTAAGCCCTAATACAGTAGAAACTGTTAATGTAGAGTCTTCCCCATTGTGTGCAGTACACACTGTTGAGAACGCAAACTCGGGTCAGACCACAGCTGTACTAATTGCAGTATGTTACAGTAGGTGTATGATCTACAGTATGAATCATGCATAGCCTAGGGTAGGTGACAGAGCCCCTCATAAGCTATGGTGTAATTTTAAATCAGAACATCATAAACATTAAAGGTAGTATTTTTTTCCTGGGAATTTTCTATTTCCTGCAATTTGAATTGATTATGTGTATTAAGAATGAAAACTTTTAAAATTCACAGTTCTGTGAAAAATTCCTCACTTAAGATCTTTGGCATAGGTATGTTGGGTTTATTAATCAAAACTAGAATTAGCTGTGTTATGGATACCCTAAAAAAGGTTTCTGATAACATTGGTTTAAGTGGCAGCCACTTAGGGACCTGCTGTTAATCAGAGCAGTGAAGCAATTATAGGAAGGCCCTGTCTACAGGTATTTATACTGTCATATCATGTGTACATGATTTATAAGATGAGCGATGGGTTTGGTCTGTCCCAACTCTGTCACTCAGAAAGATGGCAGCACCAAAGAGAATTCATTCATTTCTTGAAAGGTGACACTTAAGGTCATATTCACAGTCAGTTCTGTTTTTCTTACTTAAAACATTAACCTTAGGCAATGCTCCGAACTAACACAAGAGGGAGTGTTTTGCTATAAGAAACTGAGAATGAAAGGGACAAGGGGAGTTTGAGAGAGGATGAAGCTGCTTATTGTATGTGTTCAGCTTTTTGGTATTTCATTAGTTATGTTTTGTTTCTAACTAGCTTCTATTTTTTATATATCACCCCTTCTGAACTCAGTATTTATTAACTCTGACTGTGTAACATATTATGTGACTAGGCTGTTTATGTAACAATTTTCAACAGTGGTTGTATTAGAGAAAGATCTCCAAATTGTATATACAGTAGTGTCCTGTATTTTCCTGTTTTTGTTGAGGGAATAGGAGGCAACTTTAGTGTCATACAAATTCCCTTTGCTTTTTTGAAAACGTCTTTAATTCTTCATTTATCTTCTATGCAAAAATAAAAACATTGGGAGCATATTTGAAGAATCCAGGGCAGGCAAGGTGAAATGACATTTTATGCTGGAAATTCTCCTTGACAAATAACATTCATTGAAACAAACCATTGTAAATGGTATGCTGCAAACTCCTGCAGAGTCATTATAATTGATTCAAACATAAAGAGGAAATCTGTTCTAAAACAAAAATCCAACATAAGCTGTAACAACCTACATTTCAGAATGCATTAGATCATGGTTTGATAAAAACATGCTCTAAAACATCATCATAAAGCCACAATGCCAATCTCAATAATCACTCTTCCAGTGCTGCCTTCTAAGCCACCAAAGATGCCTTCAAGTACAAGAAGGTACTGTACCTGTTCTGACACACTCTGACACATGCCCATTGCAGCATCCATGGATACACTAAAGAATCCCTGGAAAAACACATGCTTTGATTTGTGAATAGCAGGTCGAAAGCAGTCTTGTAAATCACTAAATGCAATGTTCCTCATTCATAAATTGAATCTGAGATTCTCTATCCTTGATTTAGTACCATAAGTTTTTATATTGACTATGTGAAATGAAGAAGACCATTTGGCGTGTGGAATTTGTACAATAGCTGGAGTAATGTTTGGTATATTTTATGTTTAGTATATACAGTAACACAGCCACCATTCCAATGCCACGTGATGGATGGTGAATGAAAGAAAAATAATACTCTTACATCTTGCAATAATTAAAACGTGTCCAAACACTGTTTCTATAAGGTGATTCCCATAGGTATCTATTTCAATACCATGCAAAATACAATGTGACATACTGCATAGGCTTTGCGACCTAGATAGAGTAAGTTCACCCTGGACCATGACACAAGCCGGCTGTGACCCAGATTCTTAGTTATCAGCACACAATTAGCACAGTGCCTCCTAGAACTACTGTAGGTTGGGGTTAGGGTTAATTACGAGGGGTAAGATTAGTTACCAGGAGTCTTTTGCTTCTCATTTAAAGTGTACCTATGGTAACTCAGTGGGTAACTGTAGGCTTGGGGTGATGTCAATGAGAAGTGCCACTTCTCATGTCAGTGCAAACTCTGCTGCATGGCACTGTGAAGCGTCCAGTCTGTTGCAGGAGGCAGTTCCAGTCTGATTCTGATGGATTGAATAGAGGAGCATGCTGGCCCACCCTCAATCTCCCCATGCAATTTAGCAAGAAGCAATTGGTGTTTACTAAACGGCTGGAGAAGGAAATGAAAAAGATTTTGAGAACACCAGAGCAAAATGCCATCTGTACAATACATACTATGCCAGCGATAGTAGCTGTGGTCACATTTTCTCCACATATTGATTTTTTCTTTATATGAACTTAAAAATGTGCAATTAATCAAAAAAAACCCATGAAGCACTGGGGAATCACACCATCATGTTGAAAGGGGTAAGGCATCCAGCATATAAGGGTAGAAATACACCGCACTGTAGATGTATTGAATCATGGTTAGTGCTTTGAAGTAAATTTAGTTGAACTCTGAAAGATCAACACATTGCTATAAGCAAACAACGCAAAACTGTGCTGAGCTAAATCGTCCCTTAATCCATACTTCAGGATTTTCCAGAAAAGTATTGATTTAATCTGCCTCTAGGATAAATACTATGTGGAAATGTACACATGCATTGAATTAACTGTGAAGATAGTACAATATACTTGGTTTGTGTTCTTTAAGTCTTGCATTTGTAAAGGTTGCTAAAACAGAAAGCCTCACATAAAACAGACAAATATAACCTTCAAATATAATCAAATAGTTTTCCTGGAGTCAGCTGTCTGAACCAGAGGAATGTAGATTCCCAAGGAACTTGAGGCAAGCAGACAAGAGGCTGATGAATACATTTAAAAGATTTTAATACACAGGAGCCTGGGAGAATCATTTCCTGCTCCGCTGCTCTGAAGCAGCATGGGAGAGGTAATTCAATGGAGTGTAAAGTGTTCTATCAGGGAGCAGACAAAGCTCACAAACACCGGGGCTTCTCAGGCCCACTCCATAATCTGTATAATAAGAGATGTGAGTTTCATGGGACCAGTAACCTTAGGGTCGCCTCTCTATCTCTGTCCTGAGACATTGTTCCACCATTAATTGTTAATTATGCATTACCAACCAATTTAGCTCTTTGGGTATGATATTATGAGAGATTGAGTGCAATAAAGTGCATGACGCACATGATGTGTGCTTATGAAATAGACAATCCAGCAGTGATGTGTGCAGACATAGATGCTTTCTGATTTTAATCACAGCAGTGATGCTATGGCTGGTAAAAGAGAGGTTATACAGTATATTTAGGGAGTGCTGTTTGTTGTAATTTTCCAACATAACTCTGTTTTAGTTTTCAGGGTCAGTTCATCCATCATTACTACACTGAAGCAATACAACCATTCTTAAAAGGAAGGACCTTTGATCCATCCAGACCTTATCAACCTCATGTAATAACCTACTGTAATAACAAAATTGTCAGATTTGGAAGTGCCACTTTCACCAAATCACTACGGCTGGCAAAACAAATGAAGGCCCATAAACCTGAATAGAGTGAATAGGTTGTCTTCCCACGATGGTACAGTAGTTTGATTTCGTATGATCAGGCTATACAACTGTAGTTTGTCCATTTCCATGGGTACCGGCCACCTGAATGAGCAAAAGCTAGTGCTTTCTGATAAATCATTGTTTTATGTATCATGAGGCATCGATATAACATGTAATATATGCTGAAGAAGCCATATTGGGTTCACTGATGTCTGCATGAAAAGAACAATTTGTTTTGGTGGCAGTAGTTGTAATGGTGTGGAGGGGATACAAATGTCAGGTTAAGTAGCTGGCTTGTCCTGTGTAATCTTTTTGGACAGTTATGCTGACCATATTTTGATTATTTTTACAACAACACCAGCTAACCTTTGAATTGTTGATGATGGTTATACTCGCCCCATCATTGTATCATTCAAGCCTTTCTGAATCAAACGAGGACAAGCATTAGCTGTAATGGACCGCTGAACTCATCTGAAGGGAGCGGAGGTTTGTGTTGAAGAAAGGATTTTAGTGCAGGAAAAGAGTGGTGCTGAGCTCAGGGAAGGTGATCAGAGACTGCAGGGCTACAGGAGCAAACAGGTAGGCAGACAGGCAGGCAGGTGGAGATGCAGGCAGGATGCAACTGAGAAGCCAGGCAGCCACACAGACCGCAGGAATGTAGGTGTGCAGCTGAAGTGAAACAAGCGAAGCACCAGGAGAAAAATCCAAACGGGAAATCAAACAGGCAGGGGTCCAAACATTGGAGAGAGTTAAGGTCGAGAGGCCCAGGTCATACACGGGAAGTCACTGACAAAACACGGGGAGATCCAGAGAACGTGATCGAGTAAACAAGCTAAAGGTCAGAAAAACTTAGGGGGAATCAAGCTCAACTCAAGAAGCACAAGCACAAAGAGAAAAAACAACCAGCATTTCGCAAAGCCAAGGCTCAGACCGAGCACTGCAGTGTCAGCAAAGGGGGAATAAATACCCTCCTGGTTGGGCTGGCAGTGTTGACAGATTGTCATTGGGATTGGGAGATTGACTGTCAGTGTTAGTGTTGCAGGAACAGGAAACAGCACTCACCCAAGCATGATCACTACATTAGACCATAATTCTGTCTCTTCTTACCTAAATCAAGCACCTGTGTGGTGGTTTAGATTAACATGCAAGTAATTGTGCAACTACTGTACTGCAATCTCTTATTTGTTAGTTGTTTTACGGATTAGAAGGAGAAATATCTGTTTAGTCAGTGTACAACTTACTGTATCTTCCCAGCTGTGCTGCACTGTAATCCTTTTTTTGAGCCGAGGTGACGAAGTGTCACTTAGGTTTACCTTATTTGAATGTACTGCATGATTTTGTTTTCTTAGGAACACGTTTTTTAACTATGAAACTATGTCATAGTCAAAATAGTTTTAAGGTAATTAAGTCTGACATTTATTTTAACTCTGCTCGTGTTTCTCTATAGATTTCTGATGTACTTATGTATATATGAAGTATATACAGTACATCCAATCATTTTTAGGCTCCCATTGAGTATCAGAGCATATTATACATCTATTATGTACATTATGTATACAGTATATAGATATGAAAATATAAAATATGTATGTATGAAAGAAGTCTTCAAGAAAAGGAACACACTGTATTACTTTCAGTGAAGTTCTGTCATGGGGATTTATGTTACATAGGATTACAAGGCGATGTGAATTTTCTTGAAGATGAGCAGTGTGACTTATACATTCTGAATTAAAGTATTATCTCCAGCACAGTTTGCAGTAGAAATCCCCATCAGAATGCGAGGACCTCGCAGTGACCTGTTCTAATGTTGTTTATTTAGGGGACAATACTCTGCTTTTAGCTCAGAGCAACACAGTTGTTCATTCCCAGAGCTCACTATTCAGAGACAGGGCTGCTCTTTAACTATAGGCCCATAATTTGTTAAGAATGATTTCCATGGGCAATGTCTCTTCTTGTGTTTCACTGCTACAGAACATTGTTCACTGTGCTTACACTCGAATTTATTGCCAGACATAGACATATTGCCATCTTAGGATGCAGCAAGTAAAATAGGGTGTTTTTTTGTTATCTGAATAAGTATTAACAAACCTGTTTGACACAACTTACTGTACATTTGATTTCAGCACATTGATACAATTTCTCTCAAGAAGGGAAATAAAGAACAAATGCTGGAGAAACTTTCAAATTAAAATTGAATTTTTAAAATTGAATTATTAGAAATATGTTGGTGATGTTTAGACATCAGATGTTTGAATTAATTGCATAAATATGTCTTTTGTACAATTCTAAAGTTTCTAGTATTTATTATGTGTTTGTCACAGAGTTTTTGGCAGAATGGGAAATTTAGCCTTTTGCTTTCTTAAAACCAGGACAACCCCTGCAATCCACTCCATTACATGGATTTGCTGCAACCATATCTTTAATTATTTAATGTATAATTAGCAGGATCAATATAGCCATTAAATAGTTGCATCAACAGTTGCAAGTACAGTACTACAATGGAACAAATTTAAAGGGCTGCATGTTAAGTAGCCATTATTTAAGCCACCTTTTTACAAGTCAGTCCTAGGGAGAAGGTCTTGATAACACTTTTGGGCTACAGTAATGCTTTCTTTTGATACCTTTAAATCTTAAACTGAGTTTATAAACTTTTTACGCAAAACAATTTGCTTGTAATATATATGTGACCAATTTGCCATGCTTTAGGACAGGACCTAGGAACTATTGTCACTTCATGTTTATCAGTCAAGTAAAGTATACGGTACATTTACTTTTTTCTCTTGTCAATGTTCAGTGGATCAGTCAATGCAACCATCACTACCAACTGCACTGCTTTCAATCACTATACCTTAACGCTTTTATAAATGATTTAGTATTAATCATTAGGTTACACTGGCACAACTTTTTTTTACTTATTTCAAATCATAAGGTTCCTAGAGGAGAGAAAATCATCACAAAATAACATATGTTTTCAAATTGAGGTAATTAATCAAAGTAAATGGCTTGTTTTTAAAGATTCCAGATGGATTTTGATGTTTTGCAGCACTAGTTAGAATGTATAGTCATCAGACCCAGGATTCTTTCTTTTGGAGCTTCACATTTCTCTCTCTGTACTAGACATCAGTGAGTCTTTTAGTTCAAATTTTGAATTGAGGAAGCAAGGTATTTTTCTGCTTGGAACTCAGGGTACTAATTGGAAGAAGACATGTTAGTGGATGCCAAATCAGAGAATTCACTGCTGGTTGATTCTGTGGATATTCAATGATGTGACAGTAAAAGACATGGATAGGTGCCTTAGGGTAATAAGATTACTCAAAGACTATGGCTTCGTTAATACAGATTCACCAAAGTAAGGCAGTCATTTTGAAAGTTTAAACCAAGCAAAAAAACATACTGTACATACACAGAGACATACTGTAAACAAAAGATTTATAAAAACACATTCAAATAAAAATATTTCCAACTTAGACCTAAAAACTCAGTTTCACCTGCCTAATGTCTAGTGAAATTAAACTAAATAAATGGTGAACAGAACAGCAAAGGTTCTTGCTTGAGCTGTTTTCTAGTGCAACCAGCAAATCAAATGCGCTAGTGATGAAAGGAAATGGTGGAAAACAGCTCCTGAAGATACACAAGATCTCAAACATACAGAGTTTAATGTTATTATTTCTATTTTAATTTTTAAAAAATCACAGGCATCTACTAATGATTTTAGAACAGGTGGCTAACCTTTGTACCAAGTAGAAATGTTCTATTTCCTTTACTGTTGTTCTCTGTGCTTTACCATAATATCACTGATTCTTGCTACTTTTTTACTTTTACTACAGTGTACCAAAGCAGAACAAATAAGACCTAAGTTAAATTTACAAGATTTATTTGATCTAATGTAAAGAGATACTGCTGATTAAGTCCTGTTTACATCTACCAAATATTATTTTTTCCACACCTTAGAAATTATAGCTGCATTTGACAACCTACAAGACTTTCTTTTTGTTTTATGCTTTTCCTCACTCCCTTTTTCATGTTGAAGCAGGATTATTAATTTTCCATATATATTTAAAAAGTTAACAAGATGAGATATTAAAGTACTATAAGCTTTAAAGCAACGAATTCATGCATTCAAGGCCAGATGTCCCATTCAAAGTTTCTTCAAAGACCTGGGCAGGATCTTAGAGGTAGGGATTTTGGTGCTTAGAGATTTACTCCATGGGAGATCAACAATCTTTTTGAACCCATCATGTAATTAATCAAAATAACTACTTTGACACCCGACTCATTGAACTCTTCTCTAAGGCCTCTCAACTATTCAGCTCCATTTCCTTTTTAATACAGGTGGATGATAAAAAAGACTGGATTTAATTAATAAGACCTTCATGTTTCGTAATATCTCTGGCTGCTGACATTGTTTGTCTAGAATGTAATTAAATTTCCCCCTTTGAGCGCGTGTACAATTACTAACAGTAGCATAGATATTTTTTTAAATATATTTATGCAGATGTTAGACATTATTACAGATGGGGAGATTGTAAGCTGAAGTTTTATTAATAATAGAACAACTGGGAGTTCTATAAATGCTTTGATTATGGCCTGTTGTTTCCATTATGTTTTGAAGGATCTCAGAAATAAGGTTTAGTACCTATTCCACAGAAGCATTTTAATTTCCAAGCTGCACATTTGGAGGTGTGTCCAGAAAAGGACAAATAGTACTGAAAATGCAAACATTTTATTTGTCCTTGTAGCTATTTTTCTTGTGTTATACTAGCAGATTCAGTGCTTCAATAACAATGTGTGTACTGTATAACAAAATGTTTTTTTAATTTATTCAACTCGGATGTATCCACCAATACATTATTTTTTATGTACCTGAATTCTGGACTAACTATTGCAATACAATAAACCTCCACATCTAGATAATATTACAAAATAATTCTAATGCTCTGTAACTTTTTTCATGTTAACCATGGTTATTGATACTGTATGGCAGTGGTTCTCAAATTGTTGGTACGCCATATGATCCTGGAACTTTGTTGTGTGCACTGAAAAATTGGGATGGGTTTTCATAGTTTTCTATTTTAATAAAATTAATTTGTGTCGAATACGCAGCCCACGTAATACGATACAGCGTAAACAAGAGCTACTATGTAATTCTATACCATTCTATAGGAATGCGTGCTACAAATGTAAGTGAGCAATTGTATTTTAAAAAAAGTTATCTACAGCAAATAGGGAGGTACTGTAGGAGAATGTGTATTATTTTATAACAATGCCAATGTTGTAAGCAAAGGAAAGCATAGAAATGCGTAGTACAAATGCTGGCAATCTTGTGAGCACAGGAAAGTGTGACAGATAACAGAAAAATATTTAAGAACTGTTCTAGGTTAATTTGAGAAAAATACACAGAGCGTCTCTGTGTTTTGCTCCCATGCACATGAAATTAAAACTTTTTAACTTCTGAGACAAACTCCTGAAATGGAAATGGGGAAAAATGCAAGCTTGTGGATTGCTGAAGCAGGTAAGCCCCACACTACTTATGAAGAACTTTGTTTACTGTTGGCAAAAGAGCTGAGCGCGTTAAGATGAGCAGATGCTTTTCACTGCAATTATAGTCTATAAATGTTGATTTGGCCAATTTGCACATTTACGTTTGATATGAGTTTGAGGGCATGTCCCATGAGGACTTTCTGTTCTGTAAGCCGCTACCAACAGGAACTACAGGAGAGCACATATTTCAGCTTCTGAATGAATTTATTGAAGAGAATGGCATCGACTGGATAAAATGCATCAGAGTTTGTACAGATGGTGCTATAGCGATGACAAGCCGACACAGCGGTGTAGTTGCACGAATTAGAGAGGTTGCTCCAGATACAGTATGAACTGCAGCATCCACCGCGAGGCCTTGGCCATCAAGAAAATGCCTGAGCATTTAAAATCTGTTAGACTCTGTTGTGAATTGTATCAAGGCCCGACCAATGAATACACATCTGCTTTGCTCGAATAAACAGGCTCACCCCTCTCACTGAAATGGTGCTATTCTATTGTTTATTTTTAATTGTTGTTGTTCCTTTTGTCATTCTGTAAATTGCTTTGAGAAGCCACCTTTAAAGGCGCTATATCAAATAAAGTTTATTATAATATTTATTATATGTTTATGTGAGTGTGTGCACGCACGTGCACTCATGTGGGTCATTGAGATTGGGGTTCCTATGAGAAGATGACTTGTACAGTAGGTGGTACTTGGATGCTTTTGTCTGATCAGGGGTGGTACTTGGTCCAAAAACTTTGAGAACTACTGCTGTATGGCGACAGTATAATTAGGTTTCTAATATAAAAGAATCGATTACAGTTCTCTTTGAAACTGGAGCATAGGTTCTGTTTATCTCATCTTCTACAACTACCTGGTCATACTGTAGGAGAGACAGAATAGAGGGAAGAATATTGTCTTCTTTCACTCAGAAGTGACCTTTGAAGATTTAAGAAATATTTTAATTGTGTGGTGATGCTGGTTACAGGATGGCTAATTCTTAACTTTAACTTCAATTGATTAATGTAATACTTTTCTCACACATGAAATGCTGCCATGTCTTCTAAGGATATAAAGTGAGTTAATTGTAAACCTTACATAAATTGAAAAGGGATCAGCACATAAAACAATGCCTCTTTTCACAGGTTTCCAATTTAAAAAACAAATGGAGAATAGGGATTGACTTAAAAGAAATCTTGGTTATCTATTCGATTTGTAATGGTACTAAGCTGACAGTATTCTACTTGTCTTGTCATTTTTTTTGTATGTTGCTAAGATATGACTGATCAATGTACCTAACCTCTAAAATAACCCACATAAACCACATTTTGACTTATTGTGTACCAGCTTTTCTTTTCTTGCCTTGAAACGGATCTTTATGGCCTTGCTTTTTCTTGATGTCTGTATACAGCCTACGTGACTTATCTTGATTGTCTGCTGGTGGCATTGAATGGATGGTTTTGAGTAAATTTGTTTGGATTTCATACTGTGGCAACATCAAGTTTTTAGTGTGATAAAACTGTGTTTTGGTGTGCTGTGCCCTGTATTTTATTAGCAAGGCTTTCAAACTCAGGTAACATTGTCAGAGCCATTTTTTATGTTTTGTCCTTAAGCATCTTCTAAAGATCACTTTTAGATGATTACATGAAAGGTGTTATGTCATTACTGGTTTAATCATCATATTTATTAATTAGTACACACAGCTTGACACAGCTCATGACAAATATCTAGAGTCTTTTGTCCCTCCTGACTGGAAATCAAAAACAAATGTGCATAGTTGACAAATTAAGACCATTAGAGAATGCATATTAATCACAAGGTATGTTATTTCTAAACCAAGCTATTATATCCTTAGCAGCAATTCTCTGGAAGTTATGAGCAAGTCCTAAGTCCTAAATTAAATCATCTTTGAAAAAGTATAATCATAACACTTTTACTGAAAATGAAATGGCATTTGTTTTAAAGGCAATTTTCTTGCTAATCTAAATTCCATACACTTTGATTCCTCTTTTTAAAACATTTGCTATGTTTACAACATTTTGCCTTTCCAAACACAACTACAAAAAGCTTTTATTGCGTTTTAAAGATACAGTAGGAATCACTTTTAATTTCCCCCTTTGTTATCAAGACTAAACAAGATAAATCTGTCTCTTTTAGAGACACCTCAGATGACTGTATATTATACCTCAGGCGTTTAATACTATTGAGTCTAAAATAAATATAGATATTATTCAGTTCATTATTTGTAATGACAATCAGGGAGATCACTTCGTGTTTCACAACTCCACCCCACAGTAATACTACATTATACAGTGGATCTGTTACATAGCTTTGTTTTGTTTTTAGCCTCAAGCTGGGACAGCTACAGTAGTTCAACAGTGTCTTACAAAAGTATCCAGACCCTTGCACAGTTTTCACATTTTGTTGTTTTAACGCTTGTAGTCATGATGCTCTGAAGTAGCAATTAATATGTTACTTTATATACTCAACCTACTGCACACACTCAAAGAGAAAGAAGTAGATAGATAATATGGAGGAAAAACCAGGATTATATAAGAATTCAAACCCTTTGCTGTGGCAAATGTAATTTGCCAAAATTACCTTAAATGCTACACGGTTACTGTAAGTGGCCTGTGTGCAATAATACTGGTACACGTGATTCTAGAATAAATATACCCTTCTTTGTAAGGTCCTGAGCAAAGTCGGGAGTTACAAGCAAGGATACAACCATAAAGACCAAGAATCTTTCAAAACAACTCAAAATAAAGGTACAGAACATGAGAAGGGCAAAAAAATTACAAAGACCATTAATAATTGTATTTTTAAATATGTGTATGTCTGAGTAAGACGTCAATCATTAAGATGACATCCAGACACTGCCTACGATACTGTAGATCAGGCTAGTCCTCCAACACTTAGCAAATTGTCACAGAGGAAACTGGCTAAGGATGCCACCAAAAGGTCAACAGCAAAGAGTTATAGTTCATAGGTGGAGATGGGAGAAAATGTCCATAGAGACTTGCCCAAAAAAATTGTAATTGCTGCCAAAGGTCCTTCTACCCTATTGATTACACAATCAACATATTTTAGCTTTTTTTTAAAAACCTAGGTGCAAGTAAACATTAGTTTAGCACATCAATTTGAGCATTCAAGTTTTTGAATAAAATATTAATTTTAAAAGAATGTACTTAAAAGTGTAAGTGTAGTGACACCATAGGAAGAGTGTGAATACCTTTGCATGACACTGAATCTCACGCCTTGTTGCAGTTAATACTTAAAGGTCCGTGGAAATAAAGAAGTTGAACTTAACCTGATAACACAAAAAAATAGTTTCACAAAACACTTAAAAGTTTGCACACTCCAACAGTAGTGAGACTGTGGTTTGATATGTAATTATAATTAGAAACTAACCTGGCCAGGTCACTCCTGTACCTGCCTTGAGGGCATCATTGACTTACTGGTATACAGAATGTAATTATACTGGTGTTAGAGATGGATAGAAATGGGTTTATTTTTGTCTCAGTTGGCCCAAGTCTATAATTTTAATTAAAAAGGCTTTTAAATATAGTACGTTATGTGTCATTTTCATTTTCCCCCCTGTTTTACTGAATTGGAATGTGGATTTCAGCCATCTCTTCATTAACACAACTGCCACAGCATATTTCTGGAGGGTGCACATTTCATACGTGACATAATGATAAGAGAGCCCCCCGAGATATGTTGGTACTGCAAAAAAGGACAGCGCTACTTGCTTTCGTTTAGGAGTGTGATTTTCGAAAGACCACAAAGGACACCCCAGAATGTGATTTAGAAACACTGGCAAAATGGAAGGGGTGACTCAGATAATTTATCCTCTAGCAGGCAAAATAAGTTAATTGGGAGGGGGTGAATACCCTAGAAAACAGTTTAGTATAATTGAAAGGGAAGTGGATGCAGTAACAAAACCTCCTGCAACTGTTTCATGAAACGACATCACTTCTAAAATTATCAAGCCGTTTTATTTTCATCTGTAGGACCTACATTACTGAGCCACAGAAAATTCACCTCTATCTTAGGACACAAAACATAGGACTGCCTGCCTTTAATCAGAAGTTATGTATGTACAGTATTCAGACACATTTTAACTGTATTACTGTATGTATAAACTTGTTTCTAGTGCTGTATTTTCTATGGCTTGACTGTTCAAAGATTGTTTTTCTTTCAGCCTATTTCTAACTAGTCTAGCACCACGTAATAACACATGTATTACAACACATTTGCAAACATTCAGGATCCCAAAGAGCTTAAGTGTCAAGACATGACTGAACTAGCAATAATAAATACTGAACTACAAATATCTTTGGGTTGGATTGCAACCAATTTTTCTGGCAGATCCCCAGTCTTGCCTGGCCATAGGAGTTACTTGTTAATCAGGGTAGAAAATTGCTTTAATTCTTTTGAAGGTAGCTGTGCACTTGACGGGCCATGTTTGAGAAACAGAGAAAAATCTGATGGTTAAGCAATGTTTCCTCAGCTATACATACTGTATGGCAATGTGTGTATTTGCTTCCCTGCACTCTGTATCACCACAAGTATCTTTGGCAGAAGAAAAATTAACAGTAAATGTCTTGCATTACCAGTAAAAGTACAGAATATGCAGCTATTTTAAAATCGGATAACTTAAAACGGTGGAAAATTTTAATTTATCTTCTGGGAACAGAGTTGCCAATGTGCAATCTGTGTTAAGAAGGTTTGCATCTTTAACAAATTCTTCAGATTCATTATTTGCTGCTCTTTGCCACTGAGAATGCAGAAGCAAAATACATTTTTTATCTATTTTTTTCTGTGAAACCTACTTTCTGTCCTTACTGCTTTACCTGTTGTGGGGCATGACTTTTAAATCTTCTTTATCATGGTATTTCAATGTGTAGCATAGTCTGGAAAATTATGTGCTGAGCTTCAGCATGTAATGTGCTGAGCCAGAACACCAGTAAATCACATTGATAGTTCTGTGGGAAATGTGCTTGCCTGGGCACGCACACAGGATTTTTGCACATACTCAAGAAATCAAGTGAACAGCAGAGCAGATGCATGTTGCAGAAAATGCACACATACTGAATGCTGTAACATGTGCCTGATAATGGCATAATTACTGTTCTCCCAACTGCCTGTGTAGTGGGCATCATAGGAATATTGTGCTTTAATGGTAGTATTCATTTGTATCAAAATTGCATCTGAACAGTTTGCATTATTGAACGTACTCTGGACCTTTTAGTGCCTATTTGACAGGGATGGGCTTCTGTAGAGTTTGTTTTACTTTTGGTTGAACCATTAGTCATATTTTGTCTTATACCATTAGTGGACAGTATTTGTATTGATGTGTTGGCTATGAAAGCATTTGAATCCATCTGCACTTTCCTACTTTCCTTCTTGCATTCCATGACGAAGCTTTTCTGACCCATTAATCATTTCTAGCATAGCATCATAATTAAAGTTAACACTTATAACTATAGATCCTTACATGGTTTGCTTTTTACAGCATTCCATTGTCTGCAAGACAAACATGAAATGTCTACGTAAACATCTAAGTCTTCCTCATAAGTAAGCTCTTCAAGATCATTGTTTACCATTTTATACAGTATATACTGTATACTTTGTTTTTGCTACCTGCACCAATACTCTACACTTTACATAAAATGCAATTTCCAGATGTTTGCTGAGCTGAATCAGGTCTAAATCTTTCTGAATTTCTTTTACAGCTTCTTCAATATCAGATAATTCTCCTATTTTGCTACCATCTGCAAATTTGACCAGTTTTCTAACTATACACATTTAAGCATTTACTCCTTATCTATACTGCTGTTTCCTGTAAATTTACCATGTTTTTTCTTGTTTATTTTAAATACTGTGCCATGAGATGGTATGTCCTGGAGAGGCTATTTTAGTTGGAACAGCTGGTTAGCTTGTTAGATCATTTAAAAAGAAGCAAATTATGTAAACCCTTGGCAAACAGATTATGTTTACAACAAGAAACAAGTTTATGAATGACTTTCTCCTTTTTTAAGAAAATGTTTATTATTCTCTTACATGACCATAATACACTCACTTTTTATAAATTAAATTAAAACCTGTTTAATATCTAACACATCCCACAATTCAACTTGTTTTTCCAACCTGTGAATACAAATTTCACCGCCATGATAGAATAAGTCTACTGAAAATGAAATCTTGGCAAAAAAACATTTGTTATTTTATTTTTGCACTAACGGGATAGATTTAATAGAGGAGCTGAAAAAACAAGGTGCACCTCTCTGCTAATACAAACGTGGTGTGAAGCTATAACTACTTAGGTGATTATCTGCTTAATTTAGGAGAAAAATAAATAGCCAATTAATAATTAGATACGCTCTTGGCTTCCTAGATTGATTATGCTATTTACAGGTATCACACTTTGCAAGTTGAAATTATTTAATAGTAATTTGTATGCTTATTTCAAATCAAAATAATTTCTGAATAAAGAGGAGTTTTAATGTACAGTAGGTTTTAATATCCTGCACTATACCCCTTAAGGTGACTAAAATATCAACAGATTTGATAGGAATAGAGTACAACTCATTTGACAGCTTACATAGTGGGAGTGATTGATTAAAATATCATAAATAATATTTATTACTCTTTTTAAAAAGAAAAATATAGGTGGGCATTAATACTACAGGTTTCCACTGATTACTTATTTTGTGTTGATTTTGCTTTAAAAAAAAGCAAAATATCTTTTTAATAGTTTTGGACTAACTTCAGTCCAAACTCCGAGTGGTTTAGTGAGTGATTTAAGTTTGGCTTTATCACACTTGTCACACTTGAGAGAATAATGACTTGGTTGTCATACTATGATGAAATGAACCAAGGAGCTGTTTCCCAAGTGAGCATGAGGTGGAAGGAGGACAACAAATGCTCAATTTAAATATACTGTACAATTGTAGTTGTAGTTCATTATTCATACTGCAAATAGAGTCTTTGTAATGATATTCTTATAATAATGAAAATGATGTCATCCTAATTTTTAAATCCTATTGATTTATTCATAACTTTATAAAAAAATAAGATCCTTTGAATATGAGATATACTGTATTTAGAAACTAGTAAGAAAACTTTGGCAGCCTATTATTGTCCATTTCTGGACATCTTTTTGTTACATGTTTGCAAAAGGAAAAGACCTTGTAGGGTAAAATTATATTTAATTGCAATAGCTATGAAAATTACACCCCAAAATAAGTTGTTAGTTTTTTTTTTGAATCCCTCAATGTTTTCAGTGTTAAAATACTGCAATGTCCTAAATAAAAACAAACCTAACTTTAACACTGCTAATAAAAGATATGCAAACTTAAATCAGCAAATGTGAATTTTTGTTTATAACACATGGGGAGAATGTTTATTATAAGGCATACTGTAGCATGTGTGAAATGACCTGTCATGGTAATGTGATGATAACAGAATGCACAAAAACAGTGCATGCAGGTCAGGAACCAAAGATGATTGCCAGTAGATGGAGTCATAGACTTCACCCCCTTAGGCTTTGCTGTGATGTGTATTTATTATCTAAATCTTCTCTCCACTTTTAGAGCATTTCATCTGAAAAGCTGGTCAGCTGTGATAATGTATTCTAAATTATTCTGAAGCCTAAGGAATGCCACAAAATACATTTGAAATATTAATTAGAAAACCAACCAGAGCATTTACATTCTCCATATAAATAATATACATCTATAAAGAAAGCATTTTCATTCTATCAGAAGCGGACACAAACCTGGTGTGACAGACCCCCACCTTAAGTAAGCTGGCTCGAGGGGTCTGAATACATTAAAACCTCATAAAGCACTGAAGAAGTTTTTAATGCAGAAATTGCTCCACACAGATACACATAGTCTGCTATTTTAAACCCAGGCTCCATAGCACCATGCATGGCCTTTAAATTATAAACAAACCTTTAATTATCCCCATGTAAGAATGTGCACAAACCCCTCACTGGTAATCTAATCAAATATCAATCACTACCCAGTGAGACTATTTACAGCTAATAGATGCCTTTAACAGCGTAATGTTATCTAGTGGCAGGTCGACGAATTTGCAGTCCTCCTTAGCCTGATCTACCAAAGCTGAGTATTCTCCTACCAAAGCTCCTATTCTTTTTTTACATTCCTTGGGTGCAATCTGTTTCCACTTATTTTGTTTCTTTAAAGAGATGCTATTATTTTCTATACCATTTTGCTTAGCTTATTGATGTGTTATGATGAGTAAAGTCACAGCCATTAAGCGGCTTTAAAATAAAGGACGACACACAATCCACAAAAAAGGGATTTCCTACATGTCACACAAAATAATTTTGGAATGTGGATCGCCATTTGTGTGGACACTTTTAGTTTTACTGAGTTTTACTGCAGTGAGTTTAGTAACACAACAAATACACTTACATTATCAAATTGAATTGCATGCATACCTTATAAAGTCATCAATCATTTGATACCATGCAGGGTTTTAAAGTTTCATTGAGATCACTTGAAATGAAATTAGTATTTTGCGTCTTGGTGCTGGAGATGAAAGCAAATGGTATTTGAATTGGGAAGACATTGAAGTTTTATAAGTAGAAAAAAAAATGAAAAAACGTATCATCTGCTGCATTATGGCCCTGTACATTATTGAGCTCGAAAGTTTCTGTGAAAAAATGTCACCACAAACATCAATTTGCTTTCACAGTAGTTTTGCCAACTGTTTTATATTCTTGTCAACTATTTACTGTCACCTTTTCATTATTCATCATCATTATTATTTAGACAACAAAATGATTTGTTTGTCACACTGTTTCACAAGATGTTGTGCTAGAAGTGTCTCTGTTGTGCTGTTCTGGAATTCCTTATGTTGTTTCATAAAGTTTTAGATCACTAGACATAAAAAAAACTTAAGTAATTAATACAATATTTTTAATTACTGCTCATAGATCATTGATAGGGAAGTTGTGAGGAGGTAATCGCTGAGCAATCGACATCTGCTTCAATACAACTATTAGCTCTTTAAAAAGTTCTCGCTCCTTTCTCTTCTACACTGAGCTTCATGATTGTAGGTCCTTGAGTATACTATTGACATTACCCAGGATTTATTGTAATTTCATTTTAGTTTGGCAATGTTCAGCTCCACAAGGGACAGTTGATGGCTGGTGCCTCCTTAGCTTTGAAGAATGCTCTGGAGAGTGAGCTGAGTGGAGCTCTGATATACTCGACAGCTTGTCAGTGCTCACAATGCAAACAATTCTGTACCTTATCACAGATTTCCTTTGAGGACTGCTTTGTGGTTCATTGATTGGAAATAAAGTAGGCTACAAGCTAAATTATTTAATACAACCTCAAATAATAAACAGGAATATAGTGATAATGATAAGAAATAAGCATTTCCATCTTCATAGTACAGACTCCCAGATATGAATTTTCAGTCTACACACTTTTTTTACATTTGAGTGTGTACTTTATTTTGTTTTATGTACCCATAAAGATTTCTTGTGATTTCTGATATTTATGATATTTTCATTTAAAATGATTTTCAACAACCGATTATTCAAGAAACCACACTCTTAAACACCAGGAAGTAAAACACATGAAAATGTACTGTACAAAAGCAAAATAATACTGTCATCATCTTATGGCTAAATTAAGACCAGTTTCACACATTGAAAGCACAAAGAAATCCACTTGCAAATACGACTAACAGATTGTTTAATCATTTCTACAATCCAAAGGGGCTATTTCCCTGTGAAGTACTAGAAGTTGAGGTACTGTATCTAATAATGGTCAAAGTGTATAAGGATACATTTTCAACCCTGCACTTTTGAGAGAGCTCAGAGAAATGGAGAGCCATTTTAATTAACCTGGGAATGTTATGTTGATTCATGTATGCTGCCCATAAACCTTCACAAAGCCCATTGATCAAGAATCACCTCCTGCTTGCTGTCAACAATATTGTCGGATAAAATAACTTTGAACATTTCCGTTTTCAGAGAAAATGGACAGCTAGATTGTTAATGCACTCAGGAGGAATTAGACTTTTTCAAGATTTGTTTTTGAAAATGTATATTTTCTAATACAAATGTCTCTTTTCTAAATGGCCAAATGTGCAGAAAGCACTTAAATTTCAATGTAATGCTTCTGTATTCTGTTAGAGAATTCTGTCCCCAGGGGTAGCAGTTTCTTATAGTGCTATTTGCAAGTAGACAGATATGTTTAAATACATTGAGCTTTTTAAATGAATGAGCTGAGTAGCAAATGTCAGTTTAGTCTCTAAAGGACCTGATAGCTATGGTTGTTTTCTAAGTCATTATCATGCTTAAGGGGGTAAAATGATATTTGACATAAATACCTCCTGTCATTTGAATTAAGCAAGGACAACAGCAAATCGCAAATGCAACCCAATATTCTTTGTAATTGAAGCGATTATATAATATCATATAATTAATACAGATTTTATTTTGCTGTTGTTCTGTAGGAATGCAAATTCATGGACACTGAATTGTACAAATTATTTTAATGTAAAAATAGTTTAGATGATGTACAGTACATGGCGCTTTGTCTTTTTATGCAGATGCATAGTTGAGGTTAAGTAAATATATAACAATGCTTTAGGTTTAATTTGGAACAATAAATATGTTAAACTGCTGTAGACTGCTTCACTTCTCATTGAAACAGTCTTCTGATGTGTAGGGTTTCCATTGTCCTTGAGGTGTTACATTGTCATCCTTAAGTAATGGTTTATTTGCAAACACCAATTTGGAATGCTTAAATACTGCAGCCTTCTGATAAAAAGCACCAAAACCCCTGACTGTCCACTTGTAAAATTATTTATTTTCATAAAATTCAGATGTGTACCCTACTGACTGTGGTTTCTAAGGTCCTTTTAAGTATTTACTTGTTTCTGCATAAGCTGTTACTTTATCTCAATTTTCCTTTATATTAGAAAGTCAGTCAGGCTGTTTAATAAGGCTCTGGCAAGGAAACAATCTTGGAATAAGTCCTTTGAGAAAGCAGGAGTCTCACAAGGCTGTAATTAAAGGATAAAAAGAAGGGTATAGATTTCCTTACTTCCACTGAGGTCACGCCAGCTCCCTTTGTGAAAGGAGAATAAAAAATATAACTTCTCAACCGTCCCTGGAGTTGGTGGGGTTGACTGAGTTGTTGCCTACCTTGATTGCATAGCATCTGCTTGTCCTGTGCTTTGAATTGCCATAGCTAATTAGAAATCAGCATATTATAATGAAAGGGTCGATTTTTTTTAGCTTTGAGGTAATCTTCTCCTGTGTCAAAGACTATTTATGAACTTGAAGACCCCGGAGTGCTTTTTGTTATTCATAGTCAAAATGCTGCAGTTTCTTCTTTGTTTCAACTTTTTACCCAGGAAATCATTCTCTGATTGTTTAAGGCAACCCCTGATGAAAACATTGTACAGTATATAGGAGTCATATACTATTTTAGCCATATCTCATTACATAAAAAGGTGTAAGTGATTCCCTCAATCTTTATCTTTTTGGCTCTAGTGAATGTTATCATTAATGCTAAAGGCTGGGCCCCCAAATCTTATGGTTTTGGGACAACTGTGGCCCCTTCACCTTCTTTTGTCTGGCATCAGAACCTCAATGTCAGATGTCAAATTCAAGAGCTGGCTAGTTTGCAAACCAGCAAAAAAAAAGAACCCTTTAGTGTTCATTCAGTAATTGTCTTTCTATTAGGTTGGCAACACAAATAAAGTTCCTTTTTAGAAAGAGTAACAGCACAAACCTTCCTTGATGATTAAATTAGAGGTGACTTAAGTCGAGCTTTTCCAGTTCAGTTAGATAAATAATTGTGTTCATCATGGGTGGAAATTCTGAGCCCAGATTCACCCTTAGTGTGTTCTAATGTTTCTAAAATAACTCAGCACTTCACCAGACTGCAAAAACTGCTACATCAAATCTCTGACAATGTGGCTACACCCATGGAAAAGAGCAATAGTGGACTACTGCACATGATGTTGAACCTTTAAGTGGATTATGAAAGGTCTTGTATGTTTAGGAGTGATAAGCAATATTAGGGTTGCATGGAGTTTATTTTTAATTACAAAGGACTTTCGTTTTAAGCTTTTCAAAGAACAAAAATCCTGCCTACTATAAGGTAAAAAATAAAAACTAAATTCTTTATCCAATAACTGGATAAACCAGAAGGTCTAAATAAGTTAATTTTTGTTTGAGTGGTTTCTTTACTTTGCAAATATTTGGCATTAGTAGTTGCAGTTATTTATCCTGTATTATTTAACTTAAGAAAGCAATATAATGTAGTCCATCAATAGCTGATTTGATAAGCTTACAAAACTGGTTCTTGGTTATCCTGTATCAGCCAAAGTAACAATTTCATTACCTTACCTTAAACAAAGTAAATGTGTTATATTGTGCAAACAGTACTTGTTTAATTCAATACTAACAGCAATAACAGATTAACTGGCTTCTGTTAATCAGTTAATCATTTTGCAAAGCTTTAATTGACACAATTAAAAGAGACAAAATGTTGGCCAAAATTGCTTGGCTGCCAGTGAAATCTGGGATGTCATATACTGTGGCAGTTTGGATTGAAATCAATGTACAGTAATTTTTTTATAGATATTTCCCATTCTAAGTCAAAACAAGATGTAATGATTTGCAAGACACCTTTGTACTTGAGTTCCTACTAAACCATGGTACAGTACCTGATGGTAACATTTCTAAATATATCCATTCCTTTGCCACCTCTTTCATAGTTTTGCCTTGGAAGAAAACTTGCTTCTTGCAACTTGTGTAATTGTGAATTGGAGTCAACAAATGTGGTGACAAGCTGAAATAAGTCCCTTGTTTTCTTGCACAGACTAATCTGTTAGCAAGAGATGGTTGAGAGTAGATTGATCGAACTCCTGACCTGGAGGGTTGATGTTTTTGCAGGTTTTCATTCTAGCTCAGTTCTCAACTATCTAAATCTTCTCATTATTGTCTTAAATGGACTTATTTACCTACTTCTACCAGCTTTTAATAATAATTGGTTACACTTACAGATATAGCGCTTTTCTGGACACTCCACTCAAAGTGCTTTACAGGTAATGGGGACTCCCTTCCACCATCATCAATGTGCAGCATCCACCTGGATGATGCGACGGCAGCCATAGTGCGCCAGAACACTCACCACACATCAGCTATCAGTGGGGAGGAGAACAGAGTGGTGAAGCCAATTCATAGATGGGGATTATTAGGAAGCCATGATTGGTAAAGACCAATGGGAAATTTGGCCAGGATGCCAGGGTAACACCCCTACTCTTTTCAAGAAAGACTCTGGGATTTTTAATGACCACAGAGAGTCAGGACCTCGGTTTTATGTCTCATCTGAAGGAGGGCACCTTATTTTACATTATAGTGTTCCCATCACTATACTGAGGCATTAGGACCCACTTAGACTTCAGGGTGCCCCCTGCTGGCCTAACTAACACCTCCTCCAGAAGCAACCTTAGTTTTTCCCAGGAGTTCTCCCATCTAGGTATCGACCAGGCTCACACCTGCTTATGCTCAGTGGGTTACCAGTCGTGAGTTGCAGGGTGACATGCCTGCTGGCTGCTTTTCATGTGCTGCTATTTTTAAGGACCTGGGAAACTCTAGGTTTCCCTTACAGAGTATGATTTCCTGGATTGGAGCTGGAGGTTCTAGGGAACTGTCTTCATTGAACTCAGAAGGCATGGAAGAAGGGAAAAAATATCAATGACTACCTTGAAAAAATCACCCACAATTTGTTGAGGTTCAAAATCCTGTCCAGTCCTTGCTCAAACGCTTCCAATTTTGTATTTATGATATTAAGCTGGTGTCACACTATATGGCTCGACATGACTTCTAGTCGGAGAGCATGTCAAATTTAACAACTGCAGTTGCTGAATCTCGCTGCCTTTTCTGTCCTAGAGGGTGTCAAATTATACGACTAGGAATCACAGGGGGTGACTAATTACACAATTCCCTCATGACTTTTCATCACGGTTCCAAATCTCGTATTGTGCCACGAAAGTTCAATGGAGAACATGGAGAACAAGCATGTAAACATCTTGAAAAATGTAACACAGGCATTGTTTTCCACAAATAAACAGCTTCAAATATATAATTCTTCTTTATGAATATAGAACAAATTTCCAAAAATAAAACAGTTAAAAATATAAAACACCTTTAAAACAAATATTGTAAACAAATTAGTATTGCGCTATAACGTGAAATATAATGGGCACATTATCTCACAAGTACACATCTGGCTCACTGACCACCCCTACGACTTGTGACTTGCAAACCTGTTTGATTTTATCATTGTGAGTCGCAGAGACTCACAGGGGCTATTAAGAGCGCTATGACTGAGTCACTGGGGCTGTCACAACACAACTGATGGTAACGCTGCAACTATCTACAACCCGCTGTGATTTTCTTACGATTATGTAAATGAAGGCTATGACTGAAAATCCTAGGAAAAGTCATGTAGTGTGACGCTGGCATTAAGTACTCCTCCAAATCATAATGGGTCCACCAACTCAATGTTAATCATACTTGATTGAACAGTGTAAAACATGATACATACTGTAATACCTTATCAGGGGCTAGGGATGGGTCTAAGCTCTAATTTAAGCAGTACTAACATCAACCCAGCTCAATCAAAACATAGAAGTTCAAGTAGGTAGCTGCGTCAGCATGCGTAGGCTGCAAAGGAACAGATAATGGGTTTATTCAATGCTAAAAAGAAAAGAAAGGAAACGATGTTTCGGATTTGGATCCTTCTTCAGGTGTCCTGGTCTGGTGTCAGGTGTCCTCACCTGAAGAAGGCTCCACAGCTGAAACTTTGTGTTTCCTTTCTTTTCAGCATGGAATAAACCTGTTACCTATTCATTCAAACAATGTTGAATGAGGCTCACGTCTGAAGAGTAGAATACATTATCTATGGAAGAACTGTCACTTATTGTGCAAAAAAGATTGTTACACAAGCAGCATGAAGTTATGCCAGAAGTCTGTGGTCTTTCTTGATAGACTGTGGTCAGTCATGATTGATCCATTAATTAAAGTAATGGCCAAAACATTTAATCAACATTCAAAATCCACATATTGCATTATTCTGAAAACATGGGTGCATAAACAAAGTGATAAATGTCTTTTGAAGTTCTGTGTATAATGTGTTAATCAATTTTTATTAATGTTTTTTCTACTCTATTTTTTTCTTAACTTCTCTGTAAACTGTGCAACATTTGATTTGCTGCCCATTGTCAAAGAAGTTTCACTGTGCTTCAGACAACATTCAGCCCTTTTCATTTGCACATCTAGCTGACTTTGCATCTAGAAAATAAATTTTCAGATGGACACTTTGAAACAGTTTTTTTATATTAAAGTGTAAATAAAGCACGATACCTTTTAATAATTGGGAACTAATGCCTAGTTACTTTCCAGGATAAGAATACCTATGTCACATTTGTGGTTATTATGTAAAAGTAATGTTTTAGATTTTATTTAAAAAGATATTGGCAAACCTTGAAATAAGTCAGTGACATTAACCAGCAGTTCACTTGTTCTGATCAATGTTTAGATATACTGTAGTAAACAGCTAACAGTACTTTGGGCTCACTGAGCATAATCATTTAAACACCAATATTCATCTTGCATTGAAGATTTGCACATTATTTCCTTAATGTGCAAGGATTAATGTGCATTCTTTCTCTTAGTGTCTGCTGAACATGGAATCATACAATTTCCCTGAATATTAATTAAATTAAATTACCCCGATACTGGTTTTTAGGTATTCCAGGTAGGCTGAACACAACCTGGCTACCACAGGTACTGTGTGTATTATCTGAAAATCAACTCCCCTGTATTTCTTGGGCACTATAACTGTTCAGACACCATCCCCGGGTTCCTTCTGTGTGCATTTTACAATAAGTCTCGCTTTGGACTGAATTGAGGGGATTTACATCCCTACCACCTATTCCATCACCCCTTTGTACTGCTGGTAAGGACATTATTTTGTCTGGTCACTTACTACAGGGTTGTCCCACAGTCCCATCTTCATCCGACTGTGCAGCACCCTTAGAGCTGTGCACGACCCTGAGTACCAAGTTACCCTTGGGTATCCTGAATTGCTAAAAGAAGACACCCTGTCATACTCTGTTTTTAAGAACTTTAAAATCATTGCATAATATACTGGGAATATATGTTACAAAACATCCTTAAAGTATGAATAAACATTCATCATTGGTACACAAAATATGCTCTTGAAAACACAGCTGCTACTGTCAGGACTCATAGGCTTATGGGCTTCAGAAGGTCCTACAACACCGTTTTAGCTGTGTTCATTTCATGGGGTACTTTTCAGAGGCTAGGTGATCGCATATTTCATGGATGTAATTTGTGCAGAATGTGCCAAGTAAAATTTGCTTAAACAGAATATGTCTATGGAGCACAAACTGTTTAAAATTGGATTTCAAATAAAGCACACAGGCAGTGCAACAGAAAAATCATTAATCGTTTCTAAAAAGCACTTTGATAAAGTGGGCATCCACATTTACTTTACATGCATACAGTACATTCTTTATATATTTGTGTATTTATTTTCAGGTTAGGACAGCACAATCACATTAATTCTGATTTTGATCTAAAAAAATACAGTATGTAGCATCTTTAAAAAATCATGGGTTCCTCACTTTTATATGGGACTTTAGTGAAACATTTCTAATGGGTGTCATTTTCACATACTGCACTGTATATCAACAGATAGGATGAGCACTTTGGCAATTTTAATATTCAAAATAAACATTTTTTAAAAATTCAGGAATGTTTTACCTTCACGTGAGTTTAATTAAATTAATAAATTGATGCAATACCTACTATTCCAAATTTTGGAGAAATCTACAGTATCTATCATGTATTAAAAACATTTTTTTCCTCAATCAGTCTATTGCCAGTTATCCAGAGCTTTAAATAAACTCATGAGAATTTAAATATTGGTAAATGGGCTTGACAATGTCCTCAGACCTTTTCTTAAAAATTGTATTTCATGTGCTCCTGTGTTTGTGTTAACTGTGGACAGGTGCATTTTCTGCGTTTGAGAAACACTGTGAATGCAATCACTAGCACTGTGTCATGTAGTGTTGAGGTAAAAGGATCATAATTGTTTTTTAATGTTTGAGAATTCGTTAAAAGATTCTATTTTCACTTTTTTGTTTAAGATGGAGAAGCTAATTCATACTACCTTAGAGATTGCATGGGGAATATTTGATCTTTTTTGGACAACAACTGTTGCTAATCTTAGTAAGATGAAGGAAGAACCAAGTGGTTAGCCTAGTAAGATATTGTAGAGTAAATTATCTTTTGTATTTTAACCAATTTTTAAAGCATCATAAAAAACATTGTTAGCCTTGGTGGCAATACTTCTCACTTAGTACTATAAGATCAATTCTCTGGTGACAAACAATAGGAGATTGTCAGACAGCAGTATTCCTGTGAGCCATGCTAAATCCCTGCTGACAATAATTCACCAGGGAGGCACCTAGCTGCTCTTTACTGTATAAGACAGATGTTTACATAAAAAAGCAAAGGGAAATGTTTTCCCTGTGTTTCACTGAATTTAAAAATGTCCCATAGATTTACCCTGAATATGTAATCTATGGACTACAGTTATAAGGACACCAAGGAAATCGTGGTTGACATGCAAATAGTTAGAGAATGAATAGTGTCTTGTGTGATTATAGCCCAAGGTTTAGTGGATTTGTAACAGGTATCATCAGGGAGAATCCTAGCTAACACTAAAGTAATACTCACTAATTGGTTTACAAGATAAGGTCTCCCACACATCAGGGATGGCTCAGTTCCTGATCTTATAAGAAGGTTTGAAGGAGATATTTAGGATTGAGAATTTATCTTCCCAAACTGCAGTTTCCTTCTTTATCGCACTACCCCAGGCTTTTTGGGGTATGTAATGATAAACCTCCCTTTGTGGAAAAGATGTTTCTAATAAAAATATCCTACAAGTGCTGTCTGAGTATATGGGAAAGATATTAATGCATTGACAAAGATGTTGTTTAAAGTGCTTACATGTTGGTATTATGCAGCATTGTAGGAAAGAAACTGTTATGTGAAGAAAATAACTTTTTGTTGGTTTGTAGAAAGAGCTTGTGAAATGTACAGGACAGTACTGAAACTCGTTTTAAAAATTGGTAACAGCACTGTTAATGACAGTGTTTAATAAAGACTTTCATTTATCTGCTTCTTTTTTAGTTGAATTGTGATTTACTGTATACTTCTTAAAGATGGCACAGGTCAATGGCGACACCTCACATGTAGCTCTCTCGTTTATGTTGTTTATTTACGTGTTACTGTATGTCTTGAGATTCAGAGCTTAGGATCTAGCTTCAGCGGAACTGAACGTACACGGCTTGCTTTTCAAGCACAGAGCAAACGGGGACATGAACGCAAAAGGAAGCGGGGTACGAGAGGCGATGTTAGCGTGGCTCTGGCAGCACGCCTGCCGGGCCCTGTTCCCCAGCATCCTGCTTGCAAATCTGCAATCGCTGGCAAGCAAGATCGATGAACTTCACTGTCGCATCAACACTCAGTGCAACTTCTGCTGCGTCTTCCGTTTCACTGAAACCTGTCTGAAACCCAGTATTCCTGATGCTGCTGTACAACCCGCTGGATTCACACTTTACAGAATGGACCGCACAACTGATTCTACCAGCAAGGAGAAAGGAGGTGGAGTGGGTTTCATGATTTTCATAAAGAGTGCACCACCTGCAGTAAAGACCGTGCAGTGCTGGTCAGATGCTGCTAAGCAAGAACTCGCAGACCGTTTTGAAATGACTTGATTGGTGTGTATTCAAAGATTCGTCCACTGATCTAAATGAGTACACAGAGGTGGTCACATATGTCAACTGTGTGGATAAATACCTACCAAGAAGATCCGGATATATCCAAATCAGAAGATCTGGAAGAACAAAGACATTCACCCCAAACTTAAAGCACAGTCTACTGCCTTCCAGTCAGGGGACAGAGTACTGTATAACAAATCAAGGTACGACCTGGAGAAAGCTGTAAATACAAGAATACATGGAAAAATTAGGAAAACAGCTTGGGGAGACTCAAGGCAGACGTGGCAAGGCTTGAAGGCTATCACAAACAAAGGCAACAGCAGTGGTATTTCCTCCACTGAAGCGTCTCTACTAGATGAGCTGAACACTTTCCCGTTTTGAGGTACAGAAAAACGAGCACACTATCAAGGCTCCAAATAAACCAGGGGGCTTTGTGTGATAGCTGTCACATGAGGCGCGTAGAGCCTTTAAGAGAGTGAAAACCTGCAAAGCAGCCGGCCCAGATGGTGTCTCCTCTCGTGTCCTTAAAATCTGCGCAGACCAGCTATCTCCAGTGTATACAGCCATTTTTAACCTCTCTCTGTCCCTGTTGATTGTACCAGAGTGTTTTAAGAAAACCACAAGTGTGCCACTGCCCAAGAAGACCAAGGTAACTTGCTTGAACGATTACCTCCCAGTGGCACTCACTTCAGTTGTCATGAAGTGCCTGGAAAGACCAGTACTGTCCTACATAAATTGCTCTATCCTGGACTCCCTTAACCCACTTCAGTTCGCTTACTGCCCGAATAGCTCAGTTGATGATGCCATATCTCTAGCAGCACTTCACAATGCCCTAGAACATTTAGACAGAGATGTACCTATGCTAGGATGCTGTTTATTGATTACATCTCGGCCTTCAACACAATTGTTCCTGACAAGCTGGTCCCAGAACTCAGGAATATGGGCTTATACAACTCTATCTGCAACTGGATACTGGATTTCCTGATGGGCAGACCTCAGGTGGTGAAAACTGGCAACAATATCTCCTCTACAGTGATCCTTAACACTAGAGCCCCACAAGGCTGCTGCATCAGTCCTAAGCTACTGTATACTCCTTGTTCACTTATGACTGTACAGCCACCTACAGCAGCAACCACATAATTAAGTTTGCAGATGACATCACTATTATTGGGCTAATCAACAACAACAATGAGTCCGTGTACAGGAGTGAGGTGGACCATCTTACATGAAGGTGCCTTGACAACAATCTGGCCCCGAATGTCAACAAGACAAAAGAATTAATTGTGGACTTCAGGAGACCCAGAGGGAGTCACATCCCGATCAGCATCAATGACACAGCAGTGGAAACTGTCAGCTGCTTCAGGTTCCTCAGCTTGCAGATCTCCACCGACCTGGCTTGGACTCAACACTGAAGCAAATCTGAAAAGGGCACAACAGCGCTTGCAGTTTCTGCGGTGCTTAAAGAAATACAGTTTGGGGAAGCAGTTCCTCATGAACCTTTACCGTAGCATCAAAGAAAGTGTACTCTCTAGTAATGTCACCGTGTGGTACAGCAGTACTACACTGCATGACAAAGATACAATACAAAGGGTTGTGGCAATGGCATAGAGGATCATAGAATGCAATTTACCATCAATCGGTGAGATCCACACCATCATAAAATAAAGCAATAAAGCCAGATCCATCATTCAGGATCCCAACCATCCCGGCCACAAACTGTTCTCCCCCTTACCCTCTGGCAAGCTGTACCGCACTGTTAAAGCAAGGACTATGAGACTCAAGAACAGCTTCTATCCCACTGCAGTACACATCCTCAACAGTTAACTGCAGGGCCACAGACTCAATACATACCTGCACTCTGCACTTTTTACATAGTCTACCCTTCTTTTTCCCTCAGTCTCACTACTACAGTATGTACTGTATTTATTTATTTTCCACAATATATTTATTGTTCCAGTTGTCTACATTGTGTAGTGTTGTCTGATGTACTGTGTATGTCCTGATAGATCAATGCGATTAAGAACTCCAATGTACATGTACTGTACATATGGCAATAACTACTCTACTTGTGTTTTAATACATGTGTGCATGAACATAAAGGGGAACAATCTGCAGTTTATTCCTCAAAGCACGTAGAAATAGAATTAAGAATGTAATTTCCCATCTTTTTTGCTCTGGAGTAATATTTTTCATTTTCTTGGAGGTAATGCTAGAAGTAAAAATGTACAGATGTACAGTAGCAGAAGGCTACTGTATGTAGGCATGTCTTTAGGGACTTTTTAAATAACCTTCAAAAGTTGTGAAAGATTAGGTAGCATTTATGTTTTTATAGAGTTGAACAAATATTCAGTTTGAGCCAAAGAAGTTATTAAAAGTAATTTTATAAGTGTGGAGTCATGCTTGGCTCATTCTGTAAGTTACTGTATCTGCTTCTTCTATACAAATACAAAAAAATAACAATCAGTTTATTCTTTCTGTTAGACAGTATCTGTATTATAGACATATGGCTGCTTTTATGCATATAATGGAACAGATGGACAAATGCAAATACTGTTTTTAATTTTAAAAGCAGGGGTATGACAAAAATTAATATCTAAAATATATAATGAATAACGTTTCTCAAGCTCGGAGTATTTTGGGGAAAATACCACCAAAAACCTTTGATTTAGCTAAAAAACTCAAATCTAGATTGGATTTTGAATCAAAATTCTGTAAAGTTTAGGCTTGTAGCTTAAAGTTGTGCATTAAAAATATCTACAGATTTATCTAAAGATTATAGGAAAAATAACACCTGTTTGCATGTAAACAGTAAAAATCTAAAACTGTTCAGAAAAATGCTTTATGTAGTCTGATGCTGAATGTTATTGTACTATAATACAATATAATATAATGTTTTTTTTTTGCTTGTTACAAGTTTACAATAACTGTAACTGTTTCTATGTGTGAAAAAAAAGCTTAGGCAAATAAAGAAAAATAAATGTACTTTATGTTCTTCAGAAGAATTAAGGTCTTCAGGTTTGAGTCCCAACTAATCATTCTTAATTAATTAATAAATGGACACATTCTAGTTCAAGTAAATTCTAGCTACATGTATATAAAAACTAGTTCATGATTTAAAGGTACTGGTGAAAAGCTGAAATATGGTACCCAAGGACATGATGTGGACAGTACTTTAATTTTTAAAGCTTAAATACGTCTCTGAACCCTTGAGATGATGACAGTGCCAATATACTTCTGGGATAAACCTGAAACATGAAAAACATAGATGAAGAGATACTGAAGGATAAAAATCAATACTTCATTTAATAAGAAGGGTCTGATGTATTCTTTACTTTGGTGGCCTGTATTCTGAATTGTTATGGAAGAGTCTTGCAAAGAGTTGGTTTAACTTTGTTTTGTCACTGTTTCTTTCTTAAAACTGCTTTAAAAAACATTGAGCTTCTTTCTTGTTTTCCTGAAAGTGAACACCAAGAAAGAGATTTTTATTATTGCTTGTATTAGGTAGAGCTTGCCACGTACTGCTTGCCACCCTTTAGCCCTGCCTGTCAGACTTCCTTTCTGGCACTACAGCTCTTTAATGCACGGTACGTCATGTTTCATTTCAGTGACACCTGCCCTTGTAGTGAACTCAGAAGATAGGAGCCTTGAACCGTAACACATTTTGTCATGGTAAAGCAGCACAATCAGGGACAGAGATGTGGCTGGGGGTGGGAGTGGTAATCTAGTTCTGATTGGATGAGGCACTCTATTTTTCCAAGGAAACTTTTGCACAAAGTAGATTTATTTTTCTCCGCTGGCTTTGTAAGGTACTCCTCTTCCTGTGCGCTGTCTCCCAAAGAGTGATGTTTTAGAGACAGAAATAAAGCAGTGTGTTTGTGCTGTGTTGGCAGCTGAGTTAAGTAAGAGCTGCTGTTGCAATGGATTGTGGTGTCTGTGTGGCTTCAAGGCCATCAATACATTCTTGACAATTAAAACCACTCATTTGCTTTTCGGGGGAGGAGAAAGGCCTACAAACCTGGTGGCACAGCAGAGTGGCATCTTGTCGTAAACGGCCCTGAATTCTTCCATTGCAAATTGGGTTAAAAGTGCCTTCATACCACTCTAAATGTAATAGCTGTAATATGTCATCATTACATCATAAACTGCTGTGCATTGTACAGGCTGATAAAGTTCTTTTTTTGTTCTGCTGATTGAGTGCATCATGAGCTGGTATTATAGCTCAGTGTAGTAATTCTGTGAAAATGGAGGCTTTGTAGCTGGCAACAATTACCCTGTATTTTTATGACTCAATTAATATCATTTAATTATTAAGTACCCATTTTACAGTGAAGTCAAAGTCTGCTAAAAATGTACGAGTTAAACCTAAAAACTGTTTTTTGTTCAAACTGATTTAATAAAGGTAATTTTTTTGTGGCTTTCTTATTCACTTTTATGACAAATTTAATATATGCTAAATCCAAAACTAAAGTAAGACTTATGGTTTAGATATTCAGAAATGATCTATGTACAGTATTGGCCCATTGTTGCTGAGGAAACATTAATTGTTGCTTTAAATGACTGAGCAAGAAGAACAGTATCGTGATATACAGTACAAAATTATACTATGTTACCATTAAATGATTGTTATTTTCAATTAAAAATTTTGCGAGATAAGGTAAAAGCATGCGGGACAGGTAGTCTAATGGGTATTCCTTTCTGTGAAAGCAGTGCATGCTAGGAAATTCAGCTCACGGGGGTTCAGTTAATTTCAAAGTGAAATGGCTGTAACAGCTGTTGTGGTTTTTATAAGAATCTGAAATAAACTATTTTAAGTTTTGGAGTGACTCCCAAGTGCATGTTGTTCTGAACAGCACCAGAAGTTGCTGTTAACACTCGGATAAGACTCTTTCTACCTGAAACCCCCCCAAAATATTTTTTTAACTGTATGTATTTCCCTAACATACATTGTGTTGATTCAAGCTTCTTAAAAATGCAACCAGAAGAAGCATATAAAAATAGTTATATACATGTATGCAGAAATTCATGTTTTATTTACTACTTGTATATTACATGATGCAGTTTATGTTTTCCTAGAAGGTTAATAATAATAATAATAATAATAGCTCACACTTATATAGCGCTTTTCTGGACACTCCACTCAAAGCGCTTTACAGGTAATGGGGACTCCCCTCCACCACCACCAATGTGCAGCATCCACCTGGATGATACGACGGCAGCCATAGTGCGCCAGAACGCTCACCACACATCAGCGATCAGTGGGGAGGAGAGCAGAGTAATTAAGCCAATTTATAGAGGGGGGTTGTTAGGAGGCCATGACTGATAAAGGCCAATAGGAAATTTAGCCAGGACACCCCTACTTTTTTCGAGAAACACCCTGGGATTTTTAATGACCACAGAGAGTCAGGACCTTGGTTTTACGTCTCATCCGAAGGACGGCGCCTGTTTACAGTATAGTGTCCCCGTCACTACACTGGGCATTAGGACCCAGATGAGCTGCAGGGTTAGCACCCCCTGCTGGCCCCACTAACACCTCTTCCAGCAGCAACCTTAGTTTTTCCCAGGAGGTCTCCCATCCAGGTACTGACCAGGCTCACACCTAGCTTCAGTGGGTGGCAGGGTGATATGGCAGCTGTCAAGATGATCGTCTCTGCCTGCATCTTTATAGCACTGGTTACAAGACCAGTTTTAATGACAGAAACATCAGATTTGTGTTTTTTTTAATAGCTATGATAAGGGTATGATTTACGATGTAAATTTCTTATGTTGGCAGAGAGACCAATTTGTATCATATAGAAAATCCACTATATTTGAAACCCATGAGTAACAACTGATTTGTCTGAAATAGAAGATGTCAAATACAGTATGTCATATTGACATACTGTATTGTGCCAATGTAAATTGTTAACCAGCAACAACATTTTCTATGTAGTTGCTGCACATACTGTAGGTTCATGAACTTGGTTGCCTCCAGCATTTTTTTGTTTCAGAAACAAGACTACCACACCTTTGTAATAACAGAAAAAAAAACCCACCACTGTGGTCTTAATTTTCCACCATAGGCAAACTGTGGGCGAGCTGCCCACTCCGTAATAAAGTAGTTCAGTTGACACTTTGCCCAAAGTAAAATATAATAATAATAACATCACTTATTAACCCTTTACAATTTCTCACATTAGGAATTATCTTCTTTTACATACCCCAGCTTGCTCTCCATGAGAGACACAGACACACAGATAGAGAGAGAGCCTGACGTCAGAGCACAGGTTCTGCCATTGTACGGTGCCCCTGGAGCAGTTTTGGGTTAAGAGCCTTGCTCAGGGACCCAATGGAGTAGGATTTATCTGCTATCTGTAGGATTTGAACTGGCAACCTTACAGCCACAGGTGCAGATCCTTAGCCACAGAGCCCCCGCTCCACCCATAAGGCTCCTTAAATGTGCCAGTAATCCAAAATCTAGAACTATCCATACCTGATCCTTTAGACCTGAGTGTTTTCTACTTTCCATTCCAATTAAGCTCTTAATCATTTAATTGCACCCATAATTCAGCTAATAAACTGCATGATTTGACCTTTTCAATCTGTCTTCATGTGTTAAGTAGACGGAGGTTTTCATATGATGCATAAACATTCCTAAATCACCTAAAATCTGAAATTTATTTAGGAGTTTTAAAATCAGATTAGAAAGAATTTAACTAGATTGTTGCAAAATATTTAATGTGGTTTAAGTGAACTGAGAGCTCCAGCTGGTCTGAAAACTAGAGGACACTGGGAGCTCAAGGAAGCTCCTCTCCAAAAATTTCACATTCCCATATCAATTATCCAAAAGCCACTTATTCCAATTAAGGGAAAGTTCGTAATTCTCTTTCGTGAAAACAAGATTGTGATAATTTTTATATTGATTTAGAATGACTCCCTGAATAACTATTCATTGTGATCTGACTGTAGACTCTTGCCTAGCAGGAGGCCTCAGCAGAGCTTGAAATACTTCCAATTAGATGCAGTGCTGACAAATTAAGTCCCTTTTTATTGTTTACGACTTAACATTATTACAGACACTTTATGATTTTGTAGAAACCATTTGTAGGCTTTGATTTATGTGTTTAGTGAAATGGCAATTAGCATTTATAGCCATTTCAAAGCTGTGTCAGTTTATGCTTGATAACAACGTCATAACGTTTGCAACAGCTCCAATTATGAGCTGGAGCTTCTATCACTTCCTTACAGAGTAGACAGTCAGCAAGGTATTTATTTTTTTCCAAAACGCTTGAGAAATGTCAACACGCATGGAGAATTCAGATTTTCTCAGATGCCTGAGTTATTGGTTGATTCAAATTTATTTCCAAGGTCAGCTTAATTTTAGTGTTTTGCTGAAGTATGCTGTTTCATTTGCATGTATTTAGGTAGCAAAACAACAACATCAACAAAAAGGAATTTCTCCTTTTAATTACATAGTCTTGTCTGCAAAGGCTTACCTCACAATTTACTGGTTTAGAAAAATAGGGTTATACAGTGTGGTTTCTCAATCATGTTTCGTTGTTATATCATCAATATGCAGTAATGCTATTAATTCAGCAATCAGTGCATGAAAAACTGTGCCCATCTTGCTTATTCCCATTGAAATAGTCCTATTGAAACACATGCACATGCGGACTAATTTGTTTTCCACTTTCTTTTTTAAAAGATTTTGAGAAGCTGCCTAAAGACTTAGAAGTTGGCTCTTGAATTTATGGCACAGGAAGAATTAATTCTGCTAGCTGATAAAATGTTTAAGAGGTTGGACATCTTAAGTTTTTGATAGAAGTTTGCAGTTGAAATGGCTGATAGGATTTGGAAAGTCCAAGCTATTGTTAAAGTTGCAAACTGAAAAATGTTTTAATTCTTTATCTTTCCAGAACAAAACAATACAACAGAGTATAAATATATAAGAAATGGGGACTCAGGCAAAAAGATGAACAGAAAAATGAGGGTAGTTAAAGAAGATTTATCACTAGCAAAATGTAATCCAGCTATACTTTAATTCATAAGAACAACTGCTGCAAATTAATATAATCAAATGTGATTTAAGGATATTTCAGTCTGCATTCATTGTCAGTAGATTTTTGTGGTTATAGCTAAACCCACAAGGAAATAACACAAACATTTTGTTTCCCAGGTTGGAGTAGGAGGGTGGGCTGTATTGTTTGTAATGAAGAAAGGGGTTTGTTTGCCTTTGATAGGATGCTTTGGCATTTCTAATTATAATCTGTCTTGGGCTTTAGGGATGAAATGCTCTCAGTCTGGTACTGCCTTTGCAGGGTCACACTGACAGGTTCCAAGCAGGTGATAAAAGATGCTGCAAAGATAACTGTTGAAGCCTGTCCTCTCAGACTCAGTCCAGCATATTGACAACATCTGTGATTTTGTCTTTGTTTGTTGTATTAAACCAAGTGACCAGCTAGCATGAGGGATGTTGAGACTACTTATGAAAAAGAACTGTTAAACAAAATGGACATGAATAACGGATGTAGATAAATAAGCAGCAGTAATGGACGACACAGAACACTTAGATTTCCAGAATGTTTTTGCTAAATTTCCTCATATAAGAATAATTCTCAAAATGCAGGCAGTCGGTATTAAAGGAGGTGTACATGTTTGGATTGAGAATCACTTAACAGATACAAAACAATGAGTACACTTAACTGGTGTATGCTCACATTGAAATGATGTATTTAATGGAGTACCATAGATCTCTACTGGCAATAGTGCTTTTCCCAATTTGTCTTAATTATCTAGATTCTAGTATAGATAACATATAGAATAATAACAGTTTACAGAAATATTTTCTGTCAACTTGTTTAGTAAACTAATCAGGTTTATTTGGATTGGTTTCAAACGTCTTCAAAATTGACGGTGAAACCCAAACCAGAGGGCACATACTGAAATTATGTGAAAGTACATTTAAATCTGTGCTTTATGCCAAGGTTTCTGGGAGAATGCACCAAACATCAGTGTTGTTTAAGGTGAAATGGGTGGGTGAGATTCTTTGGCTTCCTTTACGTCTTTACGTAAATTGTAATAAATAACTTTGGAAGCAACTTCTTATCACATCATATGGTTCATATAACTTATGTTCTATGATTTTCTGTTTTAATACAATATTCAGACAAAATATATCCTAGAGCAAGGGTTCCTAATCCTGGTCCTGGAGGTCCACATGCCTGCCAGTTTATGCTCCAGCCAAGCTCTCAGTTACACAATTGAACCCTTAATAGACTTCATAATAGGATGAAGTCAAACTGCTGGCCTGTTTTCAGCTCTTTAACATGTTGGAGGTTACCTTTTAACAATTTAATTCATAAGTAAAATAAATTCTCAATTTTCTGAGTAGAAATAAAACTTGCAAATGTTTCAATCAAGCACCTTGTTAGTTCCATTAAGGCTTCCATTAGGTAATGAAGCTCAGCTGGGAAGAAAACTAGGAGGTGTGCAGGCCTTCAGGACCAAAAAGCCCAGGAATCCCTGGCCTTAAACATGCATTAAACAATAACATTGGAACACTTCCTCAGTCTCATTTTGAGGGCACTTGAGTTGATGGTTTTATAATGCTTGAACCACTCTGAGATGATTGATAAGAATCTTGTTCAAAATTTGCCACATCTCTTTAATGGTGTGCTAATGCTCCAACCGTCAGCTTTAAGGAGTTTTAATTTGATGTATTTTTTTTTTTGGAAAGGTGTTGTGTGGAAATTGAAGAAGCAGATTTATATAATTTATGTGACAGTTTAAGGCAGAAAGGTGGTGTTATAGTGCTACAGCCTCACAGCTATTTGGCTTGGCTCAGGACTGGGGGGGATTCATTTCTTTGTGAAATTTACATGCATTCCCTGTTTTCTGTGGATGCTCTGGTTTCCTCCTACCACCCAGAAAAATACTGGCGTCTCTAAATTGACTTTCTGCAGGTATGAGTGGATGTGCCCTGTAGTGATCTGGCACCCAAGGTGTAGTCCTTTCTTATACCATGTGCTCTTGGGTAGGGTTACTGAGACCCTGTATATCAGGAGTTCCGAATTCTGATCCTGGACACTTTTGCGCCATCTGAGCTTCCTATCATTATTCTCTATTTGTTTTAAGTTCTTAAACAAGTTGGGGATTACTTTCATTTTTGTGAATTTCATAGTATTGTTTCACAAGTTAGTTGAAACCTTTAACTTTTAGGAAGAAAAAATAACCTCTGAAACGGAATAGTTCGTTGTATAAAGGATTTAATAAAATAGAAAGTTTGCTAGAATGTAAACCAGAAAGCATGTGGGTTCCCAGGACTGGGATTGAGTGTCCGTGCTCTGTAGGATTAAATGACTTTGAATAATGGATGTATATGAAACGTTTGTACTCGCATACAGTCTTCAGCACCATACTTGCATATTTGGTTTATGTAATGCAAAATACAGTATGAAACTCTAAACACAAAATCATGTTTTTTTAAAATGCCAAAACAAAAACTAGAATCTTTTTGCAACAATAAATGTTGGAAGGTCATTGTAGAACTCAAATCTAGACGTACTTACCAGTTATCTTAATTGATTGTCTCCATCCACTGGCAAAACAAAGGAACTTGCAGTGTGCTACTGTATACTGTACATGTATATCTCCATCTGACTGGTGAAATCTGGAAATTATTAGTGGCATTTGAGATGGGAAATGGAACTTATTAACATGAACAACCTTTTAAAGACCTGGACTACAATTCTAATCATGTTTCCAAAGCCAGTGGGTTGCCTTTCATAGAATGTCTACTGAAATGTCTAGGCTAGGGTTTACCATCTGCCTTCGGTCTTGGCCAGGGTAAGAGAAACTTGATAAAACTGCAATCATAAAGCTGTATTTTGTACTGTAGATACTTTGCACATTTTCTAGCAGAATAGTTTGTAACAAACTTTTTGGTTGATTCATGCCTTTCCATTAATGAGTTTTTGCTTCCAAAAATTAACACAAACAGACCTAGGCATCACTTTAGCCTTTTACTAAACTCATTTCATCCTGGATTTTTTCTATAAGGCCAAAATCATACATACTGTATGTAGCATGTTAAAACAAAATACATGAACAATTCAGAAAAAGTGTAAAATATGAAGCAGCTACAAGTGCTGTTAAGAGCACGAAGTGGGAGTTTCATGATAGAAAATAAATTCTCTTGAATATTGTTCACTTAACAGAAATATATTTTTATGGAAATGCCATTACTGATAACAGAATTCCTGAATACATTCTTGTATTAAAAGGAGCTCAGACTTCTAAGGTTAAACTCTTTCAAAACAATTTAATAATACACATTTAATAACGTATATAGTGCTTTTCTGGACACTCTACTCAAAGCGCTTTACAGGTCATGGGGACTCCCCACCACCAATGTGCTGCATCCACCTGGATGATGTGACGGCAGTGATAGTGCACCAGAACACTCACCACACAACTTGATGTTCTGTTCCTAAAACTACATGTATGAGAAGTATCAGTTCTAAACACCCCTTAAAGGGTACAGAACATTTCTGAAAGCAGTAACAGAAGACTGCAATGTAGACCACTAAGGTTAGTTACTAACTTTACTGTGATGTGGAAATCTTCTGGATTTCAAATTCATCAGTTTTTGTTTTGTGCTAAACTGATTTGGATTTTATTTGGTGTATTCTTTCCTTTGTGAAGGAGAAAAATGTATTTTTTCAAACCCGTCTACCGAAATTGTGTGGTTGGCATGTTCAAGATCTTTAGTACTTCAGCCTAATGCAGTGGGTGACGTGCAATTACCCACAGTTGTTAACATGAATTTTAATTTCTTCATCTCAAATACACCTTCAGATGAACTTATTTATTTTTTAGAATGTTGATCAGCTTAGGGGAGCTGCACTGTATGCTTGTGGGCTGTATTTGATTCTATATTTCAGTACTTTTCAGTAGTTAAATACAGAATATTAAGCAGTAACGCATTTATATAATTTATTTTAATCAGTAGATGGTAAATAGACAATTGAATTGTTTTTCTTGTTACTTTGTTGCTCATTATAGTACGTCTTTAAATATTCTCAGCCATTAGATACTCTGTTTTAGATACAGTATATTGTACTTTAAATATCTGTTAAATGTATGCTTTTAATCATTAGAATGACATATAAAAGCCATTTCATTGTTTTAATCTATACTATTTTATTCTTTAGTCTTAAGACTGGGGACTGTACAGACCAAAGATTTTTATACATCTTTCCTAATTTCCTAATTAAATTATTTAAACATATTTATATTTTTTGTAATCTTTGTTTCAAATTCTATTTATTTTTAGCAGCATTCAATACTAATGGTATGCTTAGTGTTTCCACCTTAATTGACTGCCTGTTTAATTTTAATTAAGACCCATTACTGACTGAATTGTAAAACTATATTAATTAATTTGGCTGGGAGGATGATTATATTCTGTGTTCAAAAGATTAAAAGAAAAGACTTTAATATGTAAAGCTAGAAATGTACCCCTTCTAAAAATGTAGCAAGCATAATATAGTTACCCAGGTGCTGGGTTGCCTTAGCAACACTTCCAATACTATGAAAATAGTCTCTTGAAAAAAAAGTTAAGAAATAATGACTTAAGTTAAAAAATGGAAATTATGTTTAATATACCTTAAACTAAGTAATTGGTTTTCACATTCTCAGATATGTTGACCTCTGTGGTTCTAAAATAATGAGGATAACATTGTATCTATTTTACTTTTAGTGATTTCAAGAAGTGATTTTCCTTGAGGCCTTTTTATAGGGAAGAACAGGCAACACCACTGTTTTATGAATTGAAGGGAATGAACTATACTTAAGATTCTAATACACAATCTTTTTACTGTGGGAGGAGTAGGCATACTCATGCAAGAAATCTAATCAGACCCGATTTATTTCCAATTATTTATTAAATTGCCAGATCTATTTCCAAACTATCATTATTGCAAATTGCTAATAACATGAACACCTAAAATGATAGGGATCACAACAGCAGTCTGATTCAACATAAGAACACATTCGGTGAAAGTGGCAAGGTACTGTAACTAGTGGAGTCCAAAATCTCTTTACTCTTAAACCGATGGCACAGTAGGAATTAGTCCATTTTATTTGGAGCTGGACCATTATCGACAGCCTGTGTGTAATAACATTTAGAATAGACCTGTAATATACAGTACAGTAATAAACAAAAATAATTCAGCAAAGGCACAACAAACCCTTTATATTCACAGGTTTAGCAGCTGTTGCTTAGGGATGGTCCAAATACAGCTGTTCCAAGTAGATTTCCCTTAAGACCTTCTCTGAACAAACACTTTTCTATCGTATGTGGTGACACTAACATTATCTACTTAGATTCTGCTGTGTGCAGTTGGAAGATTGCTTTCATTTTAAAATTGTCAGCCTTTTACTGGCCTTTTATAATTATCTGGTAAAATTCGCCTCATCCTGTTTAAGCTAAAACGTTTAAGTTCCCACTTTGTGCAACATAATTGAAACTACAAGAATAGGAACAAGAAGTTATTTTTAAACCCCAATTAAAAATGTCACATGCTGTTGTTTTGGGTTCATGTTTACAATGCATATCTGCATTGGAGATTAATATGAAGATGGAAAGTCCACTTGAGAAAAGAAAGATTCTAATACAAAAAAGCCAATATATTTTTAATTGAAACAATTCTGGGGACTATACAGTATACTAAACATATGATTTATGTTTTTATTGCATTCTGATAGAAATGTATTAGTTCAGAGAAGGTCTTATTGGAACATTTGGAACAGCCGTATTAGGAAAATCACTATAATGCTAACTAGCTGATCCACTGACATAAATAAATAATTAAGATATTAATAGAAAGCATATAGCATTAACCATTAGGTTAAGTTGAAAGCCTACACAACAGACAACTAGAGAGTGTGGATTTATGTAAAAATAGCTGTAGTATTAATGGGTCTGATTGTAATTTAAAACATTGACAGCCAGGTTAATTACAGATTGTCCTTATTTAATTAATATATGATTTGCAATGGATTTGATTAACATTTGTTGTTTTTTTATTGGGATTCACAGTTTAAAAAAACCTCCTCTGAGATAAAGGGATCATGTTTGAAAGTTAAAACATGCCTTGAAACTTGTTAAATTACCAAGTTAGCAGCTGCTGAGTGGAAATGATCTTGACTCTTAAAATAACAGCAGGCACCTGGAAGATTATTTTCCATGTACTGTAAACAGTGAATATTCCATGCTGTTGGGACAACCAGCTGTCTAAGGAATTATATATTCCAAGAAAAGCTTTAGTTATGAAAAACCAGCCATGTCCCTGTGAGTAAAAAAACATTTGTCCCTTTTTATAAAAACACTTTATAACAGCACTCTTATCTTCTCATTTTGTCTCTTGAACAGTCATATAATGTGCAATTGCGCCTCTCAGTATCCCCTTTCTAATGTCATTTGTCTCACTAATTTGTGCTTGCTATCCCAAAAACCATATTATGGTCTCAATCTAGAAACAAGTAAGTAAAATGTTATACTTATGAGTTACAATTTTATTTAAATTGGTAGGTCTTTAGTGTTTTTATTATCTGAATTCAAGATATCAACTGATTTAAACGAGGTATTTAGCTTGTAACTTCATGTTCTGGTTCTTTAAACTCAATCTCTTGCACCTTAATCTGTTAACCTCTTTCTATTAGGTGTGCTGAAATCTCAAGGGAGCTTTTCTTTAACATTCTACTTAATTTAACCTATTCTTAGCTTATGTATTACCTAGTTAAGTCTTTCAAATAACAGTTCCTTTTGCATTATTACCAAATGATGTCTAAATGTTAATTCTTCATGCATGGCTAAAATGAAAAATGAGATATAAAATATGCATTGAAATTTTCTATTTGCTAGCTGTGTCCCTTCGAATCGAGCCTGACTTTCCCAAGTAGAAATAATTCATGATGAATATTTCAGTAGGTTGCTTTTTTGTTACTTCCATTGAGCTGGAAATTATTCTTTTGATAACTTTAGTCTAAGGTTATTTAAGATGACTATTTAATCATAATTACTGTGATTATAATTAATCTAGTATGTAAGGTGGCAAAATCTAATTTTCAAGAATTAAGAGTGAAATTGGCACACAAAACATCTTTAACCAGCAAAACCTAAAATGCATGTCCTAGTCTCTAAAATAGTGCTATGATGAACCTGTGGTTTCTGGTTGCACCTGTAGTAAAAGTCTTGCTGCACATCTTGTACAGTACATCACATTGTTTGTACCTTTTCCATGTTGGATCCTGTGAACAAACTGCTCTGGTACAGTACAGAGCACAGAAGTAGTGTGCATCTGTATTGAGTCGAGAAGTAGTGAATATCTGTATTGTCTATAGTGAAGAACAGTATACAGTACATGTACTGTATGTTTGTTCACATATCAGAATATTTTCCACCAATACCACATGAAAGATGTTTCCTGCTTATCCTCTTATTTGAAATTTATTTGCATCAATATACTGTAAGTGGAATTGATGTTAAGACGCATGCTAATATGTTATGACTTATGAACCTTCATCTTCCACCCATTGGTAACTGGGATAGGCTCTGGCTCTCCCATAACACTTATTTGGATGAAACAGAAAATGGAAGGACAGAATATATATACAGTATATATGCTTATTTTCTTTTCTGCTTCACCTTCAAAATTGGAGTAAAAGACAGGAACTGGTAAATCCAGAAGTTTCTAATCCAGGTGCAGGGACATTATAATTGCGAGCACATGCACCTTTGTCATCTGAGCAATCTTTTAGCTCTGTAAATTTAATAGTGCTGTCCCTGCTCTGTGCTCCAGCTACAAACACCACACAACTTTCACTAATGCCTAGCATATCTTTCTTTATTAATGTATGCAACTGTGATACTCAGTAATCGTGTCCATTGATTTCTACAACCCATCCAGGAAGAGTGAAGAGCTAGGGAATTCCTGTCCCTTTACATTGTGTTTGTTCTTTCATATTTCTGCGTGTACTTTCATCTCAGTGACCACATCCAAGAACTGTTTCTGCCTTGCCTTCTTTAATGATCTCTCAAACTCATGATGCCAGTTCTTAAAGATATTCAAAGATGGATATTGTTTCTTGCCCTGCGCTTCTGTACTTTGAGCATACATAGTCAAGTTGTGACACCTCTAAACATGGTAATTCCACAACAGTGGAAAGTAGATTAGTCTATCTATAGGAAAACTGATATTATAGTGGTCCTTCCATCAGAAGAACTGCATGCACTTCTTCACTAGAGGCAGATTGACTATGAAATAAATACATTATAAGGAGTAATTTAAGGAATACTCTAATTTTGAATTCCTTTATATCCCATCTCTTGATAATGCTTTTTTAGGTTGTGAGGAGCATCCACAGTTACAGTTAGCCTTTTTTGTAGAACCATTTTGAAAAAAATCACAATCATAATAAAGTTGCTGCATGAACACTGTAGCGGCGAGGCTTATTAATAAGAAAGAATTAAGTGTTCTGAGCTTTCCCAAATGGTCCCATCTCTGTTCATCTCTGTGGTGCAGCCACAGAGAAACTATTTATGCAGGCTGATTTAAGGTTTCCCTTTGATAAGGGACAGCTCCCAAAGGGGGATGCACTTAGCTAAGCCTGGCTATCATGATCAATGGTCACCCATTGGCACCTATCTGTCTAGGGAGTGCCAGATGGACATCTGGACTGCATTCCTAAGTGTCAGGAGTAAGTGACTCATATCTCACCTTGATCAACCAATCAGGGACTGGTAGGGCCGAGCAACCCACGTGGGACTCTGATGCCCATGGAACTTTCAGCCAATCAACGAGCTGAAGTTCCTCCAGGTAAAAACAGGTAACACAGAGAGCCTGTAGTAGGATCCTGGGAGATTCAGTAGAGACTTCTGTGGACTTTTCTAAAGGGAATTCAAAGCAGAATTCCAGGGCAGGACGGCCCAGGAGCAGAAGGCTCCCAAGGGCAGGACATTCTCGCCGCGCACCTCCTGACCATCCTGAGACTCAGCCCGGACAACCACGGAACAGCCAGTGTGTCCGAGTGCCAGAACTTTCCTTTGTTCTAAGAGTCTAGAGCGGAGGTTGCCAGAGAGTAACTAGAGGATCCACCCGAGGTTAGCACCAGCAGCAGGCCTCGTGAACAGGTCAGAACTGTGGACAGCTGAATCACTATTCAGAACTAGCTCATCAGGAACGAACCGGTCCTCTTCCTGACTTGCTGGGACCCACAGTCATCTTTTCTCCTGTGCGCAAACTTTGCTAGTTAAAGCCAACACTAACTAGCCTGTCAGTGAGCATCTGCAGCGCACCGTCGCAAACCGCACAGCACAGCCTGGCACCGAGCCAGAGAGTGCGGATATGACAGCAACAGCCTGCAACTTTCTTTGTGCCCGCAGGAGATCTGAATCCCCAAAGATTGGATGAGTATTCAACTTCAATGCATTACAGCTCGAGAATTCAATTGTTATCCCAAACAGTTGATATCAATTTAATTCCTAAGAGTTATGTACTTGTTTTGAGTATCTAATGTAGAAGTTATAACCAAGTTCATTTACGAAACGGTCTAAATGAATGATATACTGAACGTATGTCCTCTTGATATATGTACAGTGCCTTGCGAAAGTATTCGGCCCCCTTGAACTTTTCAACCTTTTGCCACATTTCAGGCTTCAAACATAAAGATATAAATGTTTTATTTTATGTGAAGAATCACCAACAAGTGGGACACAATTGTGAAGTGGAACGAAATCTATTGGATTTTTGAACATTTTTTAACTAATAAAAAAATGAAAAGTGGGGCGTGCAAAATTATTCGGCCCCCTTGCGTTAATACTTTGTAGAGCCACCTTTTGCTGCGATTACAGCTGCAAGTCGCTTGGGGTATGTCTCTATCAGTTTTGCACATCGAGAGACTGAAATTCTTGCCCATTCTTCCTTGCAAAACAGCTCGAGCTCAGTGAGGTTGGATGGAGAGCGTTTGTGAACAGCAGTTTTCAGCTCTTTCCACAGATCCTCGATTGGATTCAGGTCTGGACTTTGACTTGGCCATTCAAACACCTGGATACGTTTATTTGTGAACCATTCCTTTGTAGATTTTGCTGTATGTTTGGGATCATTGTCTTGTTGGAAGATAAATCTCCGTCCCAGTTTCAGGTCTTTTGCAGACTCCAACAGGTTTTCATCCAGAATGGTCCTGTATTTGGCTGCATCCATCTTCCCCTCAATTTTAACCATCTTCCCTGTCCCTGCTGAAGAAAAGCAGGCCCAAACCATAATGCTGCCACCACCATGTTTGACAGTGGGGATGGTGTGTTGAGGGTGATGAGCTGTGTTGCTTTTACGCCAAACATATCGTTTTGCATTGTGGCCAAAAAGTTCGATTTTGGTTTCATCTGACCAGAGCACCTTCTTCCACATGTTTGGGGTGTCTCCCAGGTGGCTTGTGGCAAACTTTAGACGAGACTTTTTATGGATATCTTTGAGAAATGGCTTTCTTCTTGCCACTCTTCCATAAAGGCCAGATTTGTGCAGTGTAAGACTGATTGTTGTCCTATGGACAGACTCTCCCACCTCAGCTGTAGTTCTCTGCAGTTCATCCAGAGTGATCATGGGCCTCTTGGCTGCATCTCTGATCAGTCTTCTCCTTGTCTGAGCTGAAAGTTTAGAGGGACGGCCAGGTCTTGGTAGATTTGCAGTGGTCTGATACTCCTTCCATTTCAAGATGATCGCTTGCACAGTGCTCCTTGGGATGTTTGAAGCTTGGGAAATCTTTTTGTATCCAAATCCGGCTTTAAACTTCTCCACAACAGTATTACGGACCTGCCTGGTGTGTTCCTTGGTCTTCATGATGCTCTCTGCGCTTTCAACAGAACCTTGAGACTATCACAGAGCAGGTGCATTTATACAGAGACTTGATTACACACAGGTGGATTCTATTTATCACCATCAGTCATTTAGGACAACATTGGATCATTCAGAGATCCTCGCTGAACTTCTGGAGTGAGTTTGCTGCACTGAAAGTAAAGGGGCCGAATAATTTTGCACGCCCCACTTTTCATTTTTTTATTAGTTAAAAAAGTTTCAAAAATCCAATAGATTTCGTTCCACTTCACAATTGTGTCCCACTTGTTGGTGGTTCTTCACATAAAATAAAAAATTTATATCTTTATGTTTGAAGCCTGAAATGTGACAAAAGGTTGAAAAGTTCAAGGGGGCCGAATACTTTCGCAAGGCACTGTAACTCTTCGTAACTGACTGAATATATATCTTTTGTATTCTGATAACCCTCTCGATAAGATCTGTTAGTTTTACATGCATATTCTATGTATTCATAAATGTATCCTCGTGTATTAATACCTGTGTGTGTGCGTTGTTTGAGTTATGTCGTATGGTTGGATTCTAAAGCCATCAAAATAATCAATTTTGTGATTTACTGCTATAATTAATAATTGTCCCAGTAAATGCCCAAACCCTACAGAACTGGTGCCTTCAGAGAGCACACTACAACACAGTAGAATAACTGAAAGTCTTTATATAGCTTCAATAATAACCCCTAATTAACACTTTTATGCATGTGCATTTAAATATAAATACCAAAATGCCCTATCTGTACAGTATATGCTCCTATGCCTTAAGTCAAAAACTGTTTAAAATGTACTTACGTTATGGTAACTGCTGCATGGTTTATGAGACAAAAAATCTCCTTTTAAAAGGCCATTTGATTGTGGGAAAACTGCATGAATAGAAATTATTTAAATTGTAGAATAATTGGGTGCATCAGACCTTTACAGAATAGAAGTAACTACCAGAGAAAAATGCACAATGCACAAGTTGGCATAATCTTAAAGCTTGATGCTGGTGAACGCCATCAATTTATCTTCAAAACGAATCCACTGCATGCACAGCACATACAGTCACCTCCAAAGATGAGCAAAAGAGGCTGTATAAAATAAGTAAGAGTTAATAAACTAATTTTTATGCTAAAAAATAAGGAAAACTACTGTATATACAGTATGTCTTATTCTAACAATTGCTCAATGAGATAGGATTTTGTTGATAAGCAATTATTTCTCAAAAAGATAGGTGTCAAAATTATTGGAACCCCCAAAGATTCTTAATAAATGAAATCAATCTTAAATCTGCGTTAACATTCTATTTTCCTACTACTTAATTGTTCTGCTTTTTTCATCTCAGTCTTAAGGAACTAGATTGTGGCCTTCTATGGCTTCCTGTTTCACTGGGGTATAACATAAAATCCCTCATCCATCATAATGGGGAAAGTCAAAGAACTCACAAATGAGATAAATTGTTTTTGACCTTAAATCAGGCAAGATTTACAAATTTACAAAAGTTTGTAAATCTTGCAAAATTTACAAAAGAACTAAATGGAAAACTAAATATACAACCCTTCAGAATTAGGGCAGTAATTAAGAAGATTAAAACCAATGGAACAGTGGTAAACCTCCCTGGTAGATGGTGCAAGTGCATCTTGCCACCTTGCACAGTGCGGAGGATGGTTTGGAAGGCAAAAAAAAATAGGGTCACAGCTGGAGAATTACAGAACTTGGATGTATCTTTTGGTCAAGAAGTCTCTCCATCTACAATTAGACTCCACCTCCTTGCCAACAGGCTATTTGGAAGGCTATCAGGAAAAAAAAAAAGATCAAGCAACAAACATGGATTGGAAGCAGGTGCTGTGGTTACATAAGATGAAAACGGAGCTCTTTGGCCATGCGGAGCAGCAGTGGCTTTGGTGTCGGATGCGAATGCAAAATATGGTGGTTGATCTTTGATGTTATCGTGCTATATTTTTTCCACTGGTCCTGGGGCCCTTGTTAAAGTGATTGGCATCATGCACCCTAACAAGAACCCGGACATATTAGCCAAGGGCCTGGTTGCCTCGGTGTGACAGAGGAGCCTTTCACAGGGTACGGGTAGCACATGAAATACATTATTCATACACTCTCCATTGAGCCGTTGCTAGATAAGTTCCTGAGGGTGCACACTCAGGGCTTGACTAGTAACTGCTATTACGTCATTTCACATACACTTAAATATGGCATACTCATATATACTGTAAGTGTTTGAATGAGAATTGTGGTGCGAATTGAGAGCGCTCTCGAAGTGAATGATATTCACTGTTTGGTGTTCATGACCTCCGGGTTGGGTCAGCCTATGGTGGCCCTGAAAGGCCAAACCTAACCCCAGTTCTAAAGGTGTATTTATGGAGATGTATAATACCACATGCATGTGAACAGGGGGGAATTATGTTGATGTTTCTTGAACCAGGATAAAGGGAAATGTAAGTTGTGTATTGTTAAGATATATTTGATGGGGTGTTTTTTTTTTTTTAGGAAACTAAACAGATGTATTATGGATTTATGATTTGTGAATTATGGTTATGTAAGGGAGAAATTGTTTTTTCCAATGGGGGGAGGGGCTCCTCAGCCTGCTAAGGGGTCAGTTGGTGAGTCAGTTGTAACCAAATTCAGAGAGTAGACAAAGAGTAATTGTAGGAGCATTTGTCTTTATTTGAAGGATTATTTTTGTTTTACCTTTCTTTCAGGGGATTTTTTTTGTGTGGGGGACAGTGAGCACTGTAAATAAACCACACTTAGTTCACTTGAGTGCTTTGCAGCAGAGCCATTCTTTTATAAAACTGACCTACTTTGGCCTTCCTCAGGCCATCATGTAACACTCCAAACGGAGAGGATGAGGTTTAAATTTGGCCATAAGTGGATCTTCCAGTAGTGAGCCCAAGCACACATCAAAAATCCACAAAGAAATGCTTCACTGACCATAAAACCTGTGGTTTGAATTGGACATGGAAGAATTCTTAATGGAGACGTGGTATAGGATCCCTCCCCAGTGTATTCTATAATCCCATAAAACATTACAGAAAACATTCACTGCTATTTGTGCAAAAAGACGGCACACAAAGTACTGAAAACATGGGTGCCAATAATTGACTTAATTTTTTTTTTAATTTACAATTTTAAAAAGTGTAATGGGTGGCATGGTGGTGCAGTGGTTAGCATTGCTGACTCACAGCACTGGCACTCTGGGTTCAATGCCTGGGGTGCTATCTGTGTGGAGTTTGTATGTTCTCCCCGTGTTCATGTGGGTTTCCTCTGGGTGGTCCAGTTTCCTCCTACAGTCCAAAGAAATACTGGCAATTTGACAGACTTCTGTGAATTGGCCCTGGTGTGAGTGTGTTTTTGTCTATGTGTGGCCTATGATGGGATCTACCGTGTCCTGCCTCGTGTCCATTGCTTGCTTGGAAAGGCTCCTATGTCCCTCACAGCCCTGTGCTGGATAAGGTGGTTACAAAATGGATGGATAGAGAAATGTATAATTTTGGTTGATTCCTTTTTTGCTCATCTTTAACAAGGGTACTAATAATTGTGGAGGTAACTTCACCTTTGCATGTACCTGCATGGTTTCCAGATGCATTTTTTATTTGCCTTTAAGTTCCTGTAAAAAAAAAAAAAGTGTCTATAAATATGAGTTTCACTTTGTTTTGGAACACTCCACTCAGTGTTCCATCGAAATGATGCTGAATCGAGGTATAAACTACTTTCATTACGTCTAATTCTTCCCCAAACCTGCAGTATATACATTACAACAATACAATTCCTCTAAACTTAATAAAAGGTTGTTACAAATCAAAGTCCTCTGTTTTGTGTTGTATCATTTTTCTCTGTACATATGTACAGTCTGGTGTGGATCCTTTGAGACAGTGCAATACTCTGTAGTCCAAGACTCCATTCAGTTCAGTGAGCCAATAAATTTGAATTATACTATAGTAAATGAATAATTTAAAAGGCAGCTGTATCAATATGAAACTATTTTTTTTCATACATTGTATGTGCCGTTTAGCTATGAAGGTCATACTGCAACATTCATAAAACTGGTATTTACCTTAGAAACTGCAGGTCTAAATCCGGGATGGACCACCTGCAACTATAGCTAGTATTCATGCTGTGACTGAAAAATTTCTTCAGTTTTCAATGTGCCTTTTGACTACAGAAGACACTGATTCATATAATGCAATATGCAGTGCCTCGCAAAAGTAAGACCTGTCCATAGCTTTCACATTTTGTTGCTGTAAAGTTTGCAGCCAAGGCACTTTAAAGTACCTGCAAATATCTGTTGTATACACAACCAGCACTATACATTCAAAGCATAAAATGAAAAGAAAGAAGTATAAGTACATACTGGGTTCAATTCAGGACCTTGGGTGCTATCTCAGTGGAGTTTCTATGTTCTCCCCGTATTCGCTTGGATTTCCTCAGGGTGCTCCAGTTTCCTCTGTCTAAAACCAGACTGGCAGATAAACTGGCTTCTGGACAAATCAGCCAAGGTATAAGTGTGTGCATGTTATTGTCTATGCGTGCCCTGATCAGGGTGTATCCTGCCTTGCTCCCATTGTCAGGACAGGCTGTATTTATCCCATCACAGTTACAAAACGGGTGGATAGATGGATGAGGGATAGATCATTATTAGTCATGACTGTGTAAGTATTAAAACCCTTTGCTGTGGTAAATCTAAATTAACATACTGTAGGTACAGTACACAATATAACTAAATGTTAGATGCCTTTGGCTAATCTGTGAAAACGCTTGAAAACGGCGGCTCATTATCAAACCCGAAGCAAATTGAGAGCAAGAGCAAATCTGCCACAAAATAGGCGAATATTGCACTCAACATTTTAGTTCTTTAAGGCTGTATTTCCCTCTTCTTATTTTTAATGAGTTGAAAGCTTACTAAATAATATTTAAGTAGAGATTATATTTGAAGGTATATATTCTTACATATGTAATATAGTAATCTATATTTTTTTTAGGCTTTAGAAAGAAAACAATAGGTGAAATCATTCAAGTTGCATGAAAATATTAATTCTCAAAGAAGCACACTATGAAACCTTACTAAAATCTCACAGGAAAATCACATTTACAATATCTTGTAATTCTATAAAAGTTATGTTTCCATTGCTTTTCCATGGGTTTGTATCTTGCTTACAGTACATCATACTTACCAATCTTCATTTTGTTTTAATGTGATAAAAAAGTCTTATTAATGGAATTTTTAGCTGGATGGATGGTGTTGAAAAAAGTAATTTTGTCCACCCAGTGTGGCATGCAAATACAGAACCAATCGTATAGGACAATGGCCAAGAGCTACTTCTCTGCCCATCTCTAAACCTATAAAATGTGTGCCCAAAATTTCGTTTAAATTTTTTAAAAATTAAAAAATTGGTTTCATGTATGATAAATAACCTTTATCATCCCTATACAAGGTCAGTCCTTTGCAAAATATTGTTACTAAGTTGCTGAAGCATGAAGAAAACTACTAAGAGCTTTGCCTAGGGCCAACTTCGACCTTTTTATTTTTTTGCTCAAACAGGAGATCACTTCTATATTTCATGTTTATCGGCCCCTTCAGAGAGGAGATTAACAGCAGCCTCTCACTTTGAGCTTGCTGAAGTAACAGGGGAGACATAGATGAGTGGGATTAGCATTTATTCTGAAGACAAATCAAGCATTTCGCCAAGCTCTAATGGTTTATTTTAATGACGCTTGTGCATAAAAAAAATTATCCTCCAATGCAAATTCTCTTTACATATTAGAAGAGTTTTTTTCTTTTTAATTCAGGTCTATTTTAGACCTTTTTGAAAATTAAAAGTGACCCTGTTTAGAAGCTGGCAAACAGCTTCCTGACTGATTTATAATTAAATATGGTAAATATAGAGTGATTGCAGTGACACCAAAATACCATCAAATACCCAAACTCTATCAATCTGAATCTCAAAAGCATATATTTTAAAATATAAACTCACCTACCTCTTTCTTCTCTTTGTTTGGTATAATTCATTTTAGTGGTTCCTGCTAAGATAATTTGCCAAGACCAAAATGTATTCTGAAAGAACTTCTGAATGGTAATGCAAAGGGCAAACGAATTTGAATTGAGCAATACAAAGTAGTTACTTAAGTAACTACCCTTCCCTCAATCTCTTATTCATTCTGTGCTTTGGATAATCTGTTCAGGCTAGTTTTGTGCTAGTGTATTTGCTAGTGTACTTTGAATAGTAACAATGTAAACAGTAACAATGGAAAATTGCGAAGTCCAATGTGCATAGACAAAAAATGAGAGTAGAAAAGCAATGTGCCTTTTTAAGATATTAAATCTCCTTTGAGCATATTTTGTCCCTGGACCATAAAAATATAGTTCATAAATATAAATAACTGTTCCCTATTCCATTTCAGCTTCTTGTTACAATTAAATAAGTTTTTTTCCATGTAGAATATACAATTATTTTAAGTCTCTATTTCTACAACAAAATGGATCTGTGAGTATTACTTTTAAATTAGAAATGAGGCCCATATGTCACATTATTCTGGTTTCTATTTTGAAATTGAATTGCAATGCGATGTTCTTCATGTCCTTTTGATAAATTGTACTGAAGAATCTTGCCAATACTCAGTTTTCCTATTGACATGAGCAACTACATGGGCCAGAAAATTAAGAATGGAATTAACATTTAATGCACAGTTTAATTATTTGGTGTCTATTTTCTAAGGATTAGATGTACTTAAATCATGAATCATTTAAAGAGGACAGCATTTAAAAGGTATGGGTATTTGGAAAGGTGGGGTGAATTCTGTGTTCAGCTTTTTTTTTTGCTATTACACGAGTGTACTGCATGAACACACGGGCAAATGCCTTACTGCTCCAACTATTGGGTTTGTCAAGGCATACATTTGGTGTAGTCATTGTTGTGCAGTGTTTGTGTAACCTTATTAATAATGAAAAGCATTTTTTATGTATAATAAAATGCTGAATTATTAAAACTAATATCAAAATATGAAAGAGAAGGTAGGCTTTGAAGGTTGACAACGAAACAAGAAATCTGTTCTGTGAAAGTTAGTAATTTCTGGCATATTCTCTAGCACACTTTTCAATATCGATAAGGAGTTTGAATGAAGAAAATGCCTTTACAATGAGAAAAAATATAAAAGCAATTTCATCTAGGAGAAGGTGAAACATCTTTTCATACCGTTGAAAAAATAAATTCAACTAATGTGATGGTGTACCACACGCTTCTTTTCGCCATTTGCATTTCTGCATTTGTATGTAACTGTATGGTATACATTTTTATTGGGCCTTTATACTCCATATCAATATATCCAATTTTAATGCTAATCTATGACATAACTGCTGTGAGACTAAACCCTTCTTAGACACCAGGAAGGGATACTTGATAAGGGCCGATTTCTGAGTTTTATTGTGAGTATTCTATTTGTGTGAAACTGTTTCACATGTCATGCAGACTTTAGTCATTGCTGTAGGACATTGGGGAGAATTCCTTAAAGATAAATATGAAATATTAGGGTAAATATGTCACAAATTTATTTCACATTTTATAGCAGTTTTCCTGATCCTTAAACTTTAAATAGATTAAATACATTTTAAGCACTATTCCTAGACAGTACTTTTGATAAGTGTGTGTTCCTTGATTGCAGTCTTATTTCTTTTTACCTTGGAGACTCACAAACTCAAGTGGAATACAGTGCAACACAATTTTCATGAGAGATGTACAAAATGGTAAACAAAAGCCATCACTCCTACCATGGTTCTCAGGAATATTGATGCAGGAATCAGAGGTGTGGCTGTTCAAATATGGAGGATTTCTGTCATTCTTGTCCATTCATCTTTTGTGAACGTGAAAGTGGAAAGAAATCAAATAAATAGGTATTAATAAATTATCTGGAAAGAGTCAAACTTCGTTTCAGGATATGGGACCAGTGAAGATCACTGTTGTTTAACAACTCAAGACTGCATGTTTATAAAAAGCAGACATGCATGTCAACTGCATAACTAAAGGTGATGTACTGTATGCTGGCATTATGCTTATTTAGCTTCATGGTGTGCCTTATGATTCAATGTAACATTAAACTTAAAGGATCTGTGAGCAACTTTGAACTAAACATTGTAGTGCAAGTCCAACTATTCTTTCCATCTAAAGAACTATCTTTAGGTTCTTTAGGACTTTGAAGCCTGGTATTTGTAAATCAGATAACAAATAAGGTGTGTTGTGTGTGAAATGTAGAAGACCATGTTTGCATGCATCAAGTGCCTTATTAGGATAATCACAATAATTACCCAGAGTGTTTTCAGCTGAATTTGCATAAACTGGTTTTCACTACGCTTCATACTTTTCTCAAAAACATTCCTGAATAATGTATGAAAAACAAAATGTCGAATAGATTGTATCACATTTTAAACATCAGTATCAAACAAAACCAGAAAAAGTGAAGGAAGCTACACATTAAAAGAATCATTTTTACTATGAAATGTGGCACTTTATCAATATGAATACATTATGAAGTTCGTATTAGATTTGTTCCCTGAGCATTAACAATTGTTTTAACCATACTGAGCACAAAAATAAATGTATTCCTTATAACTTACTGTATAACTTAGGAGACTTACAGAGCCTTGCAAAAGTGTTGAGATATTGATGCTTTAAAGCTTGCTTTCACAACACTTTGCATTAGCAATACATTTGTTGTACACAAAGTCTGTTCTGCACATTTAATGCAAAAAAAGAAAGTAAATAGCTAATTACAATGAGAAAATGGAAAAGCCGTGATTACATAAATTTAGTTGCAGAAAATGACCTTAACAAGTCACAAATTTAGGTGAGTGACCTCTGTCTATATGCAATTTATATGATAGATCGATACTTTATTGATCCCGTGAGGGAAATTGCAGAAATATGCAGCTGTCTACTATATGCAGTAATAGTACATAGAATAGTGGTCTTAATTCCATAATAAAAACACCTGTTTCTCTAAGGTTTCTTGGTCTGGTAATGTAGTGAATTTCAAGCAAAAGACTCAATGATGAAGTCTAAGAAACTGTTGGAGTAGATCAGAGATACTGGAAAGTCAAAATTTACAGACCTGGTGAAGGGTCCATAGCCCAGCAGGAACTGGAGAGAGATGCCACTCTGAGACCAACAACAACTACAGCTACTACAGTGTTCAACACCTAAAATGTAAGAAAATGTCTATGTACAACAATATTCCAGTCACTCAACAAAGCTGGCCTGTATTGCGGGGCAAAAGTTTGCAACAAAGAACTTGAGTGATCCAGACACATGGCAAAGGATGTTGTCAGATGTGACCAAATTGTTTTTTGGTCTAAATGCCAAGCATTCCTTAAGGAACCCCAACATCGCACATCTCCCATTCAATACTACACTCAAGCATGTTGGTAGTAGCATTATACTGTGGGAATGTTTATCCTACAGTAAGCAGGGACTGAAAACGTATTATAATTGCCAAGTAAAGCAAATACAAGAAAATGAGTATCAATCTGCTTAAAACAGAGGTGCCTTTAAGTGGGGGCAATGATCCTAAGCTGCACTGGTGTGATTTAAAAATAAAGTGAGTATCCTTGAGTGGCCCACTTAAAAGTCTGACTCCAACTGTGGAAGATAAAAAAGTTGTCCATAAGAAATCCCCAAGTAAATCTGCAAAGAATGGCCAAATATCGCACCAAACCAACGTGCACAGTTGGCAATGATTTACCCCCAGAAGACCTGCAGCTGTTGACAAAGGTGCTTCTATCAAGTACTGAGTTCACAGGCCTAATTACTTATGCCATCAACATACTAAATTCTTTTGTCTATCTTTTTTTGCTGTCATTTACTGTACCTTACTATAGAAGTCTTCAGTTTGAGCATTCAGGTTTTGAATGAAAAAATAATTTTGCTTTAAATTTCACAAAATAGGACACCATAGTTTGGATCTGTATGATTTTGCAGGGCACTGTGCAGTATATAACCAGACCTGTGATGAACTGGCATCCCTTCCAGTTGGTTTCCTGCTTTGTGTCCATGGCAACATGGTTGCTGCTGGAAGAGGTGTTAGTGGGGCCAGTAGGGGGTACTCACTCTGCAGTCAATGGGGGGCCTAATGCTCCAGTATAGTGACGGGGACACTATACTGTTAACAGGCGCCGTCCTTCGGATGAGATGTAAAACCAAGGTACTGACTCTGTGGTCATTAAAAATCCCAGGGCGTTTCTCAAAAACTAGTATTGTAACCCCAGCATCCTGGCCAAATTTCCCATTGGCCATTACCATTCATGGCCTCCTAATAATCCCCATCTATAAATTGGCTACATTACTGTTCTTCTCACCACTACTAGCTGATATGTGAGTATTCTGGCACACTATGGCTGCCCTTGCATCATTCAGGTGGATGCTGCACATTGGTGGTGGTAGAGGGGAGTCCCCATTACCTGTAAAGGTCTTTGAGTGGAGTGTCCAGAAAAACACTATATACTGTAAGTGCAAGCGATTATTATATAATGTAGTGTCATCCAAGGCAACTCTAGTAAAGGCAAATTTATTTTGTTTGGTTTCAATAAAGAAGAAAATTAAAAGTGACTCCCTCTTTAAGACACACCAAAAGCTTTTGTTTTTGTTGTGTTTTAAAAGGGAGAATGTTGTAAAAAAACAGACAATTTGAAAAGAGAAATCAAAGTCTGGGATAAAGAAAAGTCTTTATAGCAAAGACCATTTGATTTTTCAGTAAAGCTATCCTGATAACAGCATTTCAAAGACCACTTAAAGTAACAAGGTACTTATGAGTTATGACTTGTTCATCTCATCCCAAGAATCGCTGCCAAGGCTGAACAGTAATAGCTTGTTTTAGAGCTAACATACCTTCTAATTAATATGCATTCTCTAATGGTTTTAATTTGTCAACTATGCACATTTGTTTTTGCTTTACAGTCAGCAGGAACAACAAGCTCTAGGTATTTGTCATGGGCTATTCCAAGCTGTGTGTACTAATTAATATATGATGCTAAAACTAACAGTTACAGTACATAACACCTTTCATGTAATCATTTTAAAATATTTTCTAGAAGGTGCTTAAAGATAAAACAAATCGCTGAAAATGTTTCTTTAAAAAAACAATTTTCCTTATTTTTTTGCCGATATTTACTGTAACTTATCTTACCCTTAAAAGTCCGCTGTTTGAGCATTCCAGTTTTGTTTAAAATACGCAAGTTTCAGAACATGTAACATTGTTACATGTTTTGAAACATGTACTGTAACATGCATCATTTTGTAATTTCACAAAGCAGAACACCATAGGATAAGTCTCCATAATTTTGTAGTAGATGCACAACCATTTTATTGAGCAGAAGGTAAATTCATTATGCCGATACCACTTGCCATCAACAGGTTTATTATCTACAGGGATTATACTGTGGAAATTGCAGGCTAGTAGTATTTAAACTACATTACAAGAAGTACAAACTACACATGTACAATGCATGCCTTGCACCAAGTTGCAGAGGCTGCTTTGTGAGATTTTCCCTTTCGTCTCATAAAGCCTTGGCCAGCACATCTCTGAGCCATAGATGCCACATGACACCCCAGCTCATCCCACAGTTGCTTAAATCTAGGAAGTAGGTAATTATGATGACAAGAGCAGCATGAGGATGTGGAATGTCCACTTGAATGTTGCTTCATAATTAAGAGCCCACAGAAAGGGTAGGAAGTGAAGGACTTGATCAGTATAGTGCCATGCTGTCTGATTGCCATCATGCATCTATTTAGGAATTTTAATATCTAAATGCAGGACACTGCATGCTTTTATATTCTGAGGAATCAAAACGTGACATTAACAAGTAACAGCAAAATGATTGGCTGTAACAGTGTCATATGAACAGTTACGCAGACTGCGCGATGTGATGGATTGTCGTGCTTAATGTGGGATTACTTCTTAGAATTTCTGAACTCAATGGTTTCCAAACATTTCTCTGGGTTTTAGAGGAGAAAAAATAAGGAAAAAATCTAGGGGAAAAAATGAAAATCTGTTTTTTTAAATGAATTTCATGGAGTGTCACCTAGTGCTGAAGTTTTTATTGTCGCTTATTGTTTCCCTTAAAAAGGCAGACATTTACACAGTTTTATTCCATCATAGCAAACTTCACAAGCTTCTACAATAGTGGTAAACAGACTGTGTTCTATTGTCTAGTTCACAGTACATTGCTCTGTGAGGTAACTCTGCATCTTCATATATTGTACTTTGCCTCTCTGGCTATGACTAAACAAAGCTGACTGTCTAAACCCTTGAGGTTTAAAAAAAGGCTCAGTGCAAACATTTGTAACAGTGATGCATGGCATATTAATAATGCATATAGGTGCTCAGGTAATTCCACAGAACCGCCTGCCTGTGTATATAGAGCTACCTTCAATCTTTTACCAATAGAAGAATTTATCTGCTTCATGCAGAAAATTTGTACCTTCAAGCTTAGGAACTAGCAGGAGAGTAAGCCCTCTAGGTGGAATCCAGTGTCACCACAATTAATATGAAAAAAGGCAGTTTCCAAACGAAAGATTAATGCAGCAAAGAAAATCCCATGCTTTAAGTTGCCATAGGGCTTCTGTTATAGGGTCTATCAGTAGGACCAATGAACGCAGCAAGATGAATATTGCTTTGAGCTGAGTTTCGAGCAGGAAGTAAAAGAACGAAAGACTAAAACTGCAGGACTGAGCTCATTTCCTAAAAACCTATCATGCTTGTAATATTATCATGATTCAAGCTCTCGTAAAACTGTGCTTAGCTTACAGCATTTTTTTTGCCATTTAGAGCAACTTTCCACTCTGTTCTTCAAATTCTGCCTGTTAACGTCCACCTAGTAAACTCGCTAGGTCAAGGTTAGCGCCCCGATTTTGTTTCCATAACCTGGCTAAGAGGCATGAGGCTTTGGAGGCTCTACGCCAGCTTGATATACTGTACTCTGAATTCTGTGTTCAGCTTGCATCAGGATGATTTCACAATGAAATAAATGACCAGAACACTGCTGTTGCCATGGAGCCTGCTCATCTAAGCATAATGACATCTCAGTAGAATAAAAATTGCCACAGAATCATAGAACTGCAGGATTTCTGAGATTAATATGCGCTTTAAAGGGAGAGAGGGGCTTAAGAACAATATAATTCATTGGAAGAAGTGGGGTAGTGGTTCTTCTATTACTTATGTATTTTTTTCTTTACAGACATCTTATCTAGGCATCTTATCTAGGCATTATCCAGATGTATAACTTTTCAATGCTTTCATGTTTTTACTTTGTAGAAATTTCAAATTGTGAGCATTTATTCGCACCTGAATAGGTGTTAGTCTGTGGGAGTGATAAACTGAAGAGGTTGGGAGGCAGAGGTGGTTTATTATGATGCTGTGCAATGAAATAGAAGGTGAGCTGAACAGTATGTTTTTTAGTTATGAAGTGTCTGATCAGTAAAGAATGCTTTGACAGATTGTACAGTTACTGGTGATCATTTCCTATCCAATTTAAAGACTGAATAGGAGCGAAAATGCAACATTCCCAAGCACAAGAACATTTTCTGTGCCAATACCATTTTTTATTTTCTTCTCATTACAAAAACATTATTGGTGGCTGTTCTGCTTCATTTAGAGTCTTTATGAAACTTGTACATGTTTTATTCTTTTCAAAAGCCCCTCTCACCAGGCTCCTTTGATAGACAAGGATAAAATCCTACAAGGTGTGAGTAACAATAGCTCAATTTTCCTTAATCATAAAAAGGGAGAAGAGTTGATTTCAGAAACACTGCATAATAAGATTAAGTGGTGAACAGATTAGTAGAGTGGACATAATTAGAAGACACAATGATTAAGATATTAATATACTTTGTGGGTATCCTCTTAGCTTATTACAGCTCTGGAATTGGGCCCACTTGCTGTGCAGTACTAGCACTGAGAAAATTTCTTTTAGTGTTAATACAACACCATTAGCTTGTGAGAAAGATTGATACCCTACAGAGGAAGGACAAAGCTAAAATGATTTCTACAGATTCCCTTGAGGCACAACTCTGCATTAATAAAACATTAGCATGAATAAATACACTGCTTTCAGAACCCTGTAATTTATTTTTATAGAATGCATTCCATGTTATTTGAATGCTGCATGTTTAGGATTTTATTTATGCTGAAGATGGGTGATATATGAATAATACCTTAAACTTTTAATGCTAGTCTAAAATAAAGTATTTGTAAAGCTGATTAATGTTTTATAGTTTGGTGGATGGCATACAGCAATCACAGCTTAGACTCATTAAATGTGGCTGCACTCATCAATGTAGCACAATGTGCTTACACAGAGAAACAAACTTTACTCTCCAAGGAATGAAAGTTCTCTTTTCTTGCAACCTATTACTATTTTGTGAATCAGCTGCAATGTAAAAAGAGTCCTATTGTGCTTTTATACATTTTTTCTTACGGGTAAAACCAAAACCTTTAATTTTAGGGAAGATTACATCTCATTCTGAGGATCTTTACAGTTCTGTGCAATTGAGCACTGATGCTGTGATAACACTCTTTTTGTCTTTATAAAAGAAGAAGCAAGAAGATTGTTTTTTGTTCCTTAGCCTTTGTTTTTGTTCTTTGCAATGCCTAGTTTTTACCCCACTTATTGCAGTGAGAGTTTTACAGAAAGGGAATTAGTTTAACCCTTTTGTTAGGTCACTTCTCCAAGCTTAGACAGGAAAATCATTTTTTATAATTTAAGTTTCTTCTGTTTAAATTCCATCTCTTAGTTACAGCACTTTAGTGCTCCATGTCAAACAAACAAATCAAAGCTTTCTACCATTTTTTAATCTCCATAATATATTTTTAAGATCATGATTTCCGAAAAATAAATTGAGCAAGAATCCCCAGAATTTATTTTGGGGGAAAATGTTTGAAATGGCTTCTTTCAATTAACTTTCAAGCCTTTGAAACCCTTAATCAATTACATAAGAACACTTAGAAATCAGAGTAGGCTGTTTGGCCCATTAATTAGTAACTAATTGATCTGAAGATCCCACCCTACCATTTCTAGAAACAGGCTTCAATAACATAAGCTGTATAACTTGATCCATACTTCCAGATACTTTGAGATAATTCAGGAAAGGTCCAAATTAAAGCAAATTATGTTACTTTTTTGTATTACTTAAGTGACATGCTTGAAAATTGTGTCTTGCTTCACTGAAAAAAAAATGATCATAGTTCTGAATAATGTAAAAAAAAGATTTGATGCTGTGTCCACAGGTTAAATTCCTTAGATATAAAAACAAAAAAAAGACAAATGCACTTCATGCTCACTGCTCTCGTTGTATATTTCAGTCACTCATTTAGAGAGGGTACCCCATGCTGTCTTATTAATGCCCTGACACAAGATCTGAGTTTCCTGTCAAAGGAGCTGTCTCCCAGCAGTGCATAGCCTGTGTTGAGAATGTAATGCTAAAGTTTACAGTTCGAAACTGAAAGCTGTTTGACTTGTATTAGATCTTCATAGGGGTTCATATTGGTTATTGGTATGTTTAGGCATATTACACAAATTGGTTTGTGTACCAATGTGTATTTATATGTGGCTTTGGTTTTATATCTGTATCAGTCCTTATTACATGCACACTGTCTGGTTTTAGATATTGGATGATATGCAAAATAAGGGAAATAAAATATGGGCCAAGTTTGAAAAACTCCCAACAAATGCCAGTTTAGTAATTACTGTGAAAACGAACACAAAACTTAGGAATGTCTTATTATTCAAACCTTATTTGCATTTGAAGCATTATTTTATGTTGTGGAGATCCTGTGGTCATTCTGTGCTATCACATGAGCTACTATTATTAATGGATAGGAGTCAAGTCACAACCTTTAACTGACAGGCCCTAAACTTCTTTTGAAGGCATTTTAGAAGAAAGAGGGAAAACATGTCTTTCATCAGGCCACCTTGGGATATATGTAACACAAATGCTCTCAACAGAAATATGAACCAGCCACAAACCTGTCAGGAATAGTTAAAATGTACTAAATGGGGGGATTTAAAATATTACAAACTAAATCATTTAGCATCATTTTAGACTGAAAGCAATAAAACTAAATATTTTTACAGTAGATAGGGGAATTAAAAGAGAACATTGTGCCTTAACAAGTATAATGTACAAACCTAACAATATATAGTATGAAAAGCGTTAAATTTGCATTTACTATTTTTGGAGAAAAAAACAGGTAAATTAAGAGAAACACGAGTTAACCAGTACCAATCTATAAATGTTTAAACAGATTTTTTCATATTAATACACACATCTTTGAAAAGCTTCAAGGTGTCATTTGTCATCGTGGGAACTGTCTGCTCTGAAAGTTTCCCCCAGCAATGTTTGTCTAATTGCATAGTTGGTGGGCTGGAGCAATTAGGAAAAAATACCTTGCTCAAGGGTATAGCATCAGGATGCCCAAACGGACTCAAACCTGCATCCTTTATCCTAGAAGTCTAGAGCCCTAAACATCACAATATACTGTAATATAGCAAGATACAAAAGGCTGTAAACTGTCCAGTGCTGATAAATCAGGATTTGTCATTTCCTATTTAAATGGACTCTCCCTTTTCAAACTATTGATTTATATTTCTAAACTGCACCACATACAGAGAATGAGGTGAAAATCAGGTGAATCCAATTTACTTTCTTGGGTGAATGCAAGTATTACGGTGGATTATAAAATTTCAATATTAAATTGTGTTGTGGAAGTTCAGTAAGCAAGTGAGAGGCATAAGTTTCCACCAAGCAAATAAACAGCTTGTAGGGAAATATATGACCAGCTGGAGCATTTACACAATGGAGGAGATATTCCCAGTGGAAGCTTCTTCAACAATTATTTGGTAGGAATAGCATGTAAGTATGGAGACTTGTCACTCACTCGGGGATTTATTACTACTTGTAGTGATTACACCAAAGTATCAAAAGTACCTAACTAGAGTTAATTGCATTGCTGGAAGTGGTTTTCAAGAAATATCTGCCACTGATCCCACCTAAAGATTTGTTTAATAAACCGTAGAAAAACAAGTTAACTTAAGAAAAAATTATTCGGCTTTTAAAAATGGTGCATCTCATTTTAACAAGCATTGAATTCTTGCTTGGTGTTTATTATGATAATGAATGAAAGCTTTCCATTTAATAGGAAAAATAAAGAATGAATATGCAACTAAAAAACTTTCTAAATTTAACATTAAGTATTCATGTGTGGAGTATATTCCTAAAAATACTAAATATGCAACAAAACTCCTTAAACTAAAGTATGATTAACAAAACTTTTTATTCTCTGTCCCAGCATCAGGTATTTAGTAATTTGGCTGAGTGACTTGTTTGCCCTTTTATACAATAGAGCTTTTTAGCTGAGCACTCTAAATGAAATAGTTTTCTCAAGGTTATAATGGCAGTAGGTCCATTCAAGATTTGAACGCATTATTTTTCACTTTAAGAGTTTAAAGCCATAACTACTCACTTCTGCCTTGTCTGTTGAACCCATCACTGGGAAAAGCTAAAAACTATGGCTTGTTCCAAGCGATTCTCCAGTGACAAATGGTACTCTGTCTTTACAAAGAATATTACTGCCTTTTTTTCTAATTATTTTTAAAAATATTATTCTAGAATGATATTCCATCCATCCATTGTCTAAATCACATTTTCCCCAATATGGAACCGTGGGAGAGCTGGAGTCTATCCTGGCAAGCAACAGGCACAAAGCAGGATACACCCTGGAGAAGATGCCAGTCCTTCATAGAGAATTCACAGACACAGTCACACTAGGGCCTGTTTTTTACAGAAGCCAATTAACCTGCCAGCATGTCTTGTGAACTGGAGCACCTGGAGGAAACCCACACAAATGCAGAAAACATACAAACTCCATGCAGATAGCAAGCCTAGAAAATGAACCCAGGAACCTGGTGCAGAGAGACACCAATGCTACTGTAACTACTAGGGCACAACTAGAATGAAATTGTTAATGTGTATTATGGATTAGCTAATATTTAAAATAAATGCCACTGTTGTAAAAGTGGAAAAAATGTCATTATGACATGCTATATAGTGCAATGTAGAGGACATTAAATAATAAGCAACAAGGCATCAATTATGGTAAATGAGTTGAAGGGTTACAAAGCATATTTCAATACCAAAGTCCTCAGAATTAAAACAAATATTGAATGTATTATATTTTTAAACACAAGTTATTATTTTGCACTTGATGTCATTACATTAGTAAGCTAACTAGAAAAAAGAAAGGAAAAGCAAAAACATACCATTAGTAAGGACTGACCTCTAGGTTATTGTAACAGATGGTTTCTTTGGCACCAGACCGAAGCAGGAAAAAATGATAAAACCAATCGGATCTCAGCTCTTTTCATAGAGACCAATTCCAACAGTACACCCCCACTCAAAGTAGGTTAAATGTGTAAATATTGTGTTTAGACCCAGACTTTTTTGATAAACACCACAACGTTATACAGTAACTGCATGCTTAATCCTTTACAATAGTTTCTGAAAAAAATACTGATTATGAAAATGTTTTAGCCTCATGCAAATAAAATGTTTATGTTTTGAGTTTAGCTTGAACCTAGCGCTGTGACAGTGACATGACTGGTTCGGAGTAAAAGGTGCACTACTGAGTAAAACAACGATGTACTGTAAAAGTCTTCTGCTGCCACCTTTGGCTTATTCTGTCAAACGTCAGTCTTGATTTAATAGACTCCCATTCACCTGTATTAGTTCAATAAACCTAGGGTTTACTGTACCATAATTTTAAACCAATCTCATGTCCTAAGTTCAACATTTTTGTTTGGAAGAAACTGTCACGCCTCCAAGGTTAGTGATTCTTTTGTAATTCACAAACCTACAGTAGCAAGCTTTCTTCTCTCGTACAGCTAGTATCTTTCTGAAAACTAACCTCAGAATGTGATGGCCTTTTGCTGGTACTGAAGTGAACATTCTCTAGGTGCAGAAATACATCTTCCCTAGTCTTTTTTTTCCCATTCCAGGAAAATTGCCTATATGAGCTTCCCAACATCAGTTATCAAATGGGCAATCTGCCATATGTTGCCTAAAGCATAACATAGAAAGTCACTGCTAAAGACAATGCTTAAAATAAATTTACTTTAGAAAAATGTTCTACTTTTATTGAATGTGTAAGTTGTGCACAACTGAGGCTTTATTGGTTCATACTGCATGTAAGCACATAAATCGCTAAGAAAAAATGTAACTGCCTTTTCTTTGTGGTCTTTAAAAGAAAGAAACCATGGTTAAAAGAATTTTGGAGTGACAATTCAGATCATTATACATGACAGATTGGTGGATCAGCCAGAAAACACTCATACAGTCACCTAAGGTATTTCAGCTCCTGACTCAGCAGAAGTCAGAAAGCTGAAGAATTGATCTACTAAGCCTGAGAGACCCAAAGTTCCTGAGTATTCGCTGTTGTAATGGTAGAAAGGTCACTAATAAGAACTTGTTTTCAATAGATGTATTTTTTTTATTAAGACAAGAGAAGAAGAATTTAAATCTCCATGCTCATTTAAAGATACATTTATTTAAAGACTATTAACAGAGCTTTTATATTTACTATATTTTAGGAAATTCTATTGAATTAATAGTTCAGTGCTTCTGATCTCTGGAACAATTCAATACCACATGAACTCTCATGCTCCCCTGTGACAATGCATGAGCCCAGCAGTTTTGTTCACAAGAGAAGAATGTGCCTCATCTTTATGTGGGTGGCAAAAGACAGGTGAAGGATGAAAACTGCCATTGTTTTGCAGATTTAAACATTTACCCATATTTTAAAAGCTGTAATGTCCATCCCATTAAGTCTAAAAACTAGGTGCGCTTAAGGGTGCCACCAAATGCAATTAAAATATATATATTTTAAATTGTTAGAGCTGGGTTTGAATATCTCATATGGCAATGTTTTTTTTTTACTAGTAAGTGCGTGGGTAAACGGAAGGGAATAATTGTAACTAGTAAGCATCTGGAAACTGAACTGAGTGGGAGGGCATGTGAACTAACCTGAACCCTGAAACCTCACAGGGAAATAAGGTGATAAGATTATTTGTAAAGATTTATATTCAGGATGCATATAAATCTCAATGGATGTATAACCTCCAAAACCTTTTATGGCAATGTCTTTGCTGCAAGCTAGTCTGAAGAAACACATAGAAAAATCTCAAAGAACAGGCACAGCGTCTTAATTTGAAGTGAATTCTGCACAGAACCATACTCATACAATATTTTTTTTTCTGGATTGAAAATCACTTAAGTTTACTTAAAAATCACTTACAGATAACCTGTGTTGTCTTCTGAACTTAAATTGTTATACTGGACAAACGGAAATAAATTGTATTTTTATATTGTATTTTATGTTATACCAGCAGCCATATCGCCCTGCAACTCACAACTGGCAACCCACTGAAGATAATCAGGTGTGAGCCTGGTCAGTACCTGGATGGGAGACCTCCTGGGAAAAACTAAGGTTGCTGCTGGAAGAGGTGTTAGTGGGGTCAGCAAGGGGCGCTCACCCTGTGGTCCATGTGGGTCCTAATGCCCCAGTATAGTGATGGGGACACTATACTGTAAACAGGCGCCATCCTTTGGATGAGACGTAAAACAGAGGTCCTGACTCTCCGTGGTCATTAAAAATCCCAGGGCATTTCTCAAAAGAGTAGGGGTGTAGCCCCAGCGTCCTGGCCAAATTTCCCATTGGCCCTTACCAATCATGGGCTCCTAATAAGCCCCCTCTATGAATTGGCTACATTACTCTGCTCTCCTCCCCACCGATAGCTGGTGTGTGGTGAGCGTTCTGGCACACTATGGCTGCCGTCGCATCATCCAGGTGGTAAAGCGCTGTCCAGAAAAGCGCTATAAGTGTAAGCAATTATTATTTACTGCTCACCAGAGCCCCTAGGAGACAAAATCCATATACAGCAGTCAAATGGGTACACCCATAAAGAAATGATATGAAACATTTTTAAAACCCACTAAGTGAGGAAAGATTAATGAAAATATCCGAGTCGTGATAAATCAGCCATATTGCAAATACAAGCAATTTTTATCTTGGGGTCCATTAGATGCAATACAACCGTAGCATAAAGCAGATTTACAGTACATGTCTAATTGAAATGTACTGCAATTGCACAGAATTAATGCTTTGCGACATTTCCCGTTCTGTGATGCTTCTAATAATGACATATACATTACTTAGAAATAAGAGGTAAGTGGATATCTAAAGAAACTAGTACTTGCTGTGGAAAATTACCAAATCCAATTTAGAATTTGCTTTTTTGGTTCATTTAAGGGCAGATATGTCTACTTACAATGTAAACTCTAAAAATGACTTTTCCAGTTTCTCCTGATAAAATCGTTATCACCCAACTCAGACCAGAATTAATCAAGAATCATTGTGAGCACGGGTAGCATTGCAAAATACAAATCCAACATTTTTCGCCGACCAGTTTCTAGCTAGTTTCTGAGAGTGCACACTTGGGGTTTCGCTGGTGATTGCTGTTATTAGTCAGCTGTTAACTGGAGGCACAGATGCATAAATGGTAATTGTCTGTTCGTCTGTGTTACTATTGTGTGAATGGAGAGCGCTCTCAGTTTGAATGATACTGCACTTACCGTTTGTCTGTTGTTCGAGACTTCCGGGTTCTGCCAGCCTATGGTGGCTTCGAAGGGCCAAACCTATCCCCTACTTCTAGAGGTGTATTTATAGTGTAAATGGGGAAATTCCATTTTTGTTTTCTATTTGAAAAGGGTAAAAAAGAAGTGGTCAAATGTTGTTTTTGATATATCTATTTTTTCTCTTTCCCTTGTGAATAAAATGAATGAATTGCAGAATTGTGAACTATTTTGTCTGTAAAAAAATAATGTAACAAGATAATGGTTCATTCCAGGGGGGAGGGGCTTACACAATATAAATTGAACCTCAGAGTAGACAGGGGCTGGTTGGTAGGTTGGTAGGTTGGTGGGTGGGTGGGTGGGTGTAAGAGTCCGAGTCCGAGTCCGAGTCCGAGTCCGAGTCCGAGTCCGAGTCCGAGTCCGAGTCCGAGTCCGAGTCCGAGTCCGAGTCCGAGTCCGAGTCCGAGTCCGAGTCCGAGTCCGAGTCCGAGTCCGAACTCGTTTTGTGGTGATTTGTTTTTTGTTCCTCATTTAAGAACTTTTTTTTGGTAAATGATTTTTTCCCCATTTTTCATCTTTTTTTGTTGGGAAGAGGAGCACTATAAATAAATTGCACTTAAGATATCTGAGTGCTTTGTGGTGGTGCCATAATTTCAGAAGATGGACATACTTTGACCATTGCTCTGGCCATTTTGTTACAATCATATTTATAATGCATTGTAAAGGATCTACAGTAGTTCAGTCAATTTTTGTATAAACTCCTTTTCTAACATTTTGAAGGATCTGGGTGCAGAACCTTGTGGAATGCTGATAATTAAAGCTGGCATCTTGTTAACAGTGTGATGTGAATTTTTAACTTGCCTTTGCTCGTTGTTCATGTCCAGGACTTCCCTGACTTCCATACAGCCACCTTCCATTCTCTCCTACTCATTATTCCAAATCGGTTAAGCATTATTGAATCTCACAGGCTATGCAGAAATAAAGAATTGGCTGTGAAAAGCAAATGCATCCATTTGGCCTTGCTTAGCAGTTTCATTCTTTGACTCCACCCAATGTGAACTGTTTTCTGAATATAATAGAAACAATACAACACCTGTCTATTGGAATGTATTTACTGGATCCCCTCTAAACTTTTGAGCACCTTTTCTGAAGAGTGTTGTGTAATTCTCTTTAAAAGACATAAAGGTCAAGTGTAGAGAACAGCACTATGTAATATTGCTGCATACTAATTATTTTATGATGTTGCTACAAAGTAGCCCCAGCCTATCACCAGGGGTATTTTTTTACCCCTGTGTAGAAATAAACATCTGAGAAATACTTCTAAATATGGCGTAACTGATCCTCTACCCTCCTAGGTAAATTATATTTAAAATTTATCTAGGAGGGTAGAGGGATTAAAGAATTAAAATCTGATCTAATTCAGACTGAAGTCATGTCTCCAATTAAAAAGAAGGATCAGATTTTCTGATTGAGACTAACTAGATTGAGAGATTTTTGACTGACTGTATATCTGCAATGGGATTCCCAGAGCCCTTTATTAAGTACTACATACTGTATATCCGCTACTCACATTGCAGGGATATGTGTTTTCAATGTTAATAACATGTACATTCTTCTTTCAAGATGGATCATTTTCAGATGGATCAAGTTTAAGATGGATCATTTTGTCTTGGATCATAAGTAAGAGTCATTTGCCATTTAGTATGACATTATTCCAATGTCAATAACATGACCTGATACTTAAATGTTTTTTAAAATAAAAAGTGAATCTGTTTTCACTTAATTTTCGGTTACATTTATGTTTTCTTTTTGCTCAATTTGAAATATGTGATAGAGCTTCTGGACTGTGAAAAAACTGACCTCTTCTACAGAAGGTCACAGCACATACTGTATAATTAACCTGGCTGAACATTACATTTGCTTCTGATTTTCTCTTTTTCTACATGCAGAACAGCAACACTTTTTAAAAGGTTTATTTTTGTGAAATTAAATTTGTGATTCAATTTGGGCTACAAGATAATTTTAATCACCAATGCTTTGGAATAACACATGATTCTTGTTTGTCAACTGTCCCTCTGAACACAAGCAGTATGACAATCATAAGGATTGTGTGGTGTGCCATGTTTAATTGAGTGGAGCCATCAGTGGTTTCTTGCCTTTGTTTTAGAAGACAAGCATTGAAATTCTCAGGGAACGGTTTTCTCCTAATTGGGCAGACACTGCACTCTCGCAAGCTCGCTTTACACCTGACCTAAAGGTATTTCCAGCATGAGTGCAGGCAATGTAATCTCCCCATGATAATGAGCCCTCAACTGGAATGATGAATTATTTAAATGGATACACACATTATTATAACTGTCATTCTTCATTGTAAAGTCTGACAGCTTTATTAACCCCTGTCTGGTCCCTATTTATAGAAAGGTGATGTTTGACTTTAGGGAAAAGAGCAACAGCAGCTACTTAAGAGAAGTGTGGGCTTTGCATTTCCTTCTTAGTGTAACTGGTGAATACAGATCCTGCCCCTTAATTAGACAGGTAATACTGTTGCCTAAAAAAAGTTAGAATTATATTAAACATCATTGATTCCCTTTTGCATTTATTTCAAAGACAGTAATCTCAAATGCTGTAGAATTGATGAATCTGACGGAATGAAGGTTTAGACAAGTATTGTATACCAGGAATGTTCTCCAGCATACAAAGTTCAGAATTCAGTTGACATGGTGGGGCTTTGGATATATTATAATCTATGCCTTTAACTACATCTGTAGTATAACTATGGCTATATTTTTACACTAGTGTGAGGGAGTATCTATTGATAGATTTTAATGTAGTTTATTAAAAGAAAAAAAATTGTCATTTACCATGTCTAAAAAGAATATGAGGAACATATGGAATTTCCAATTTAAGATTACTTTATTCTCTTATACTTTTATTGAGTTGTTGCAAATTTTACATGGAATATTGCAATATTAGGGCTATAAATCTGAAATACCTGCGTTGTATTGATTGTCTCTAGGAAGCTTAGCAGATAAATACACTCTGTAATGTACTGCCATGCTTCATCACTTAATGCTGTCTGTCCATCCATCCATTATCAGAAAGCTGCTTATTCCTGATAGGAATTAAAATAGTCTGGAGTCTGTCCCAGAAGTGCTACAGTAGGTGGGGACAAGAGGGCACAACCGTTCATTATGTGCACGACTACAGAAAAACATCCACACTCCACACAGAATGTACCCTAATCCAGAACTGAGCCTAGGATTCAAGAACTCTCATGTAATAGCACGCTAACCATTATGTCATCCCACAATACCATACTTTGGTATTTTGTTTTATTCTACATCTTTACCTGTAATCTTATATTATGGAGCGTGAGGAAAACACATTTAAAATACAGTGAACAAAACCAAAGGAGAACCAAACCAAAAGAGATGTGTTCTAATGAAATGCTGGTGTACCTTTAGCTGGCATGTTTTTTTTTTCTGTGGACCAGAATATCCATTCACTAAACCAATAGTCATCAATTAATGTTACTGAGAGTACACTGTTGTCCTGGATTATATTAATTGTATTACATAGTAGTAGTTTGTGTTCTTCCAATTAAATAAATAATCAGTTGATTCATACTGACAATTATCACCTCAGTGAAAATGCCATCTGTGACTACAATGGATTCCGATTGGAAATTAAATGAAGCAATGAGACTGACTATGGTGTCTGGTAACACATCCACAAATTATGATTATACAGGATATTAGAAATCAAGAACTAAGCTTTTTGTTTCTCAGAGGTTTGACTTTTCAGTTGTCTTGTGGATCTTTTTTATAATTATGAAGAGCACGTTGTCTTCTCTTATTAATGATACCAATAAATTTATTAATGCTCTAAAATAATGCAATTAATGTGTGTTTTATACTCACAATACACAAAGTATAAAAGGTTGACACAGACCTAATTACTTGAATTCCCCTCACCATCAACAAAGTTATTAATTAGGTTTTACAACTGTATACAAATATATTTTAATAAATCCGTTTGTTAAACTGTACTTATCTGATATTGTTGTCTTTTCTGCATTTAAATATGCTCATTAATTCTAGCAAATGGTAGTTAAAGATTCCTGGTGAATTCATTGGTGTTGATATTTATTTTTATAGAGGCGGATCTCAATTGCCTAATTAATACACTTTACATATTTTACAGCTAATAAATTTGTGAATAGAGATGGTGATGGAGGTCTGTGTGCAACTCAAATTCCAATTTGAAAGAAAAATATTATTTGGCTAATAATCAGGATGCTTTAGTTTGAATTGTGAATGAATTTTCTTGATCTGCTCTATTCCCTCCATGTTGCTGTGCAGTAAACCTTCTTGCCTGAGATTGCTACTGTATGTATCATACAGTATAAAAGCAACACACTGGATACCCTTTCAATTTGCTTATAATGAACATAGGGGAACTATAGATGGAGCTTTAACTTTAGTGAATTTAGCAGCTATTCATCTGCACCAGGGAAAGTCATATGCGCATATTTTATTTATTGATTTTAGTTTAAACATTTAATACAGTCCAGATCCACATATTGTTGGGACGGCTGCTGGATTTGGATGTTGATGGGAGGCTTATAAAACGGATTAAGGATTTTCTAAGAGATTGGCCACAGTGGGTTCTTATTAACAATACATTTTCAAATGAAATTGTTTTAAATACTGGTGTTCCACAGGGCTGGGGAATGTGGCTCTAGTAGGATTGTTTACTGGAGATGACAGAAAAGGAGTTGAGAATTACTTTGAACATTTCAAAGTAAATTGGAATGGTGGTGTCGGTCAAGCATGTTTCATGTCAATGCTGATAAAACCAAAGAAAAGTGATAGTAGTATGTTAGATTTTCAACATACCTCCCTTATTAATCAGCCCGTGGAGGTTGTTCCGGGTTTCAAATACCTAAGAAGAATATTAGAAAAACATTTAAACTTTGCAGAGAATACCAATAGCATTCTTAAGAAGGCTAGTTAACATATATTTGTTTATGACGTTAAAAGGGTGTGGGAGGAGTTAAAACTAGTTTGGGGTGAGTTTGCTAGTAAAATAATAGGTCAAGCACACAGAAACAGCTAAAAGAGTTGTATTATATAGCAGTTCAAAGGAAAGCTCAGCTTATCGTTGATGACCCCTCTCACCCTTTTCATTCCCATTTTAAACTGCTATTGTACCTTCAGGGAGGCATTTTAGAATGCCTTTGTGCAAGAAAAATGTAAATGACAGTGTAATATAGGCAGAGCAAGATGTGTGTATTGTATGTGTTGTTGTACAGCTACAGTAGGACAATTGTTTGTTTTTAATGTGTATTTATTTTATGTTGAGTGTTCTATAATAAATACTGTATATAGGAGTTTTCAGCTATACACTAATACTAATTTTATGAAAAAAAGTTTAAAAACTTTCCCTTTAATTTCACTAATGTGTGGAATAAAAAATGCAGGTCATATACACTGAAGGATTATGGCTTTAAATCCTTGAGCAAACAGCCCAAATATAAACTGTCCCTTTTGTATACTTTTCTCCACAATGATAAGGGTTTTTTTAACAGTGCATGTAAAGACAAGCTCTTCCAATATGTCCTTATTAAGATCTTCATTTGAAATGATCTCTGATAGCTTAATGTAGAAGAGAACCATGGAACAGTCTACTCATTGCAAAAACTCATTGTATTATAATTGGTTTATAGCAAATAACAAATTGCAAAATAGCTCATTATGAATCCAAGTTTGATCAATATCCATTAATTTAACTTTTTTAATTGGATTGTGTTATTGTTTTTTTGGCAGTGATCTTTTTATTTTTCTTTCACACTGTATACATCTTAATTAATATGCAGGACAACCTATTTGATCAAACGTAATTGATAAAAGGTTACCCAGTAACTGTATGTAAGCCCCCCAGTCCCTAAAAAACGATTTCCTATGTCACTGGTACTAACATCCTGAACAAAAGGTGAGCTGTCATTTTTAAAGAGACATTATATTTGACTTAACTACACCTTGGCTGCAGTTTCTGCTCTAGCAGTGCATAGATGTGCACAGCTAGAAAATAACTTACCATACAGTAAAATACTGTACCATACAGTAATAGCTCAAGGTGTCCTTTATACTGTACCTACCGAATCGCTGTTTTGGAAAAATAGGTTTGATATTTTTATATGATATTTGGTGAAACACTGTAAACAGCAACAAAGATTAGTTGGAAATTAGCAATTGGAGTTATTTATGGTTTACTTTTGTATAGGTACTCTCATTGTTAATAAAAGAAGAACATATTGTAGTATACTCAGATTATTTGTTTCTGCAAAACCAAAAATAAAATGGCACAAGAGACAAGATACTTTCTGTTGCACATTCATGTTCATTTCTCTTTTAGAGATTATTGTTATTATTAGCTTTCAGACCTTACGTTCACAGCAGCACCCAGCATTTAGAGATGAGATTTAAAATCTTCATTAGTCATTGCTTTATTGAAAATTTGAAAATGTCTCCAGTCTTTAGGAGTTCAGGAGGATTTTATAGCTAATTTAAAAATGCAAGTTTTACTGTTTAAAAGTCACATGTGGTATGGATAATTTGGAATGTTCAAGTATCCTTTTTAGCTGAATAATGGGCATACAATTGTGTTGGTGAACAGATTGCACATAAACCACAGATCTTTACCATGTAATCTGCCTAACAATTACCAGATCAGTAACAACAGTTTGGGGCTTGAGGTTTACCTTGATGTGCACATCTACTCATCTGCCCAACCACAGGTAAGTAGAATCAGACAAAACTAAAATGTGACCCCATCATATGGGGACAATCAGCATTGTGTTGAAATGCTAATTTATTACTTTTATTTATTACATTTGTTTTGCCTTCTGAGCAAAAGACCTTAAGAGGTCAACACAATACTGTTCATTAAGACTGCTGTCAAAAAGCTGACTCCTGTCGCTCCATTATACTAATGCAACCAAAACGTTGGGATTCTTCAGAAAATACCACCTTTCTCTAACCTCCTTGGGACTGTTCTCCATTTTGACTAGAGTGATATATCCTCCCACCAGTTAACTATAACATTACTATTGTAGGCCAAACTAAATTAATTCTCGGCAGCACTGAAATGATGTCTGATGATTCTAATAATTTTTGAGTCTTTTATATAATGCCCGGGTTTGTTATAAATGTATTTGTTGTTGTGCAGAAGCAGTTCCTTGGGAAACATGGGCTGTTCAACACAGTTGAAAGGGGCCAGTTGACCATAGGTACTTTCTTGTGATCAGTAGCAATAGCTGGTGTCTGGCAATGATAAATACAAGGACTCTAAATGCCCTAATATTTCATTGCTATCAGGTTTCTCGGAGTGTGATCCATCTTTCACTGAGTTGTAGAATCACTTTAGTTTGTTTGCTATCAGTGAACCTGTGTGCTTTTTATGCAAGCAGACCTACAAGCATACATTTCTCACCACAAATTTGGCACTTTTTTTTGTCCTGCTCAGAAGATAACTAGAAATTTTAAAAGAGCAGGTGACCTCTAACATTTTCTGCATGTGCATGATAGACTCTCATAATGTCATACTCATGTAAATTATGTACTGTTGCATATTTAATAAACAGGGGTGAAAATATATTTTGCATGTGACATTATTTACCTTCCTTGGTTATCTTTAGAGCAGAAGAAGCATTCCTTTATTGTTTTTGCTGAAGGATATTAATTGCCAAATTAAGAAAACAAAGCATGTATTGTAAATTCCTCAGGAGTTTTTTTAAATGCCTGCAATTAATCAGGTAGCTATAAAATAAAAATACACATGGGACCAAAACTGCTCTGATGACACTATCTTCTCAAGTGTTAATGGGAATCACCTAAGAGTCATACATAACTGCTGGGCTGCGTCGTTTAGAACACATGGATCATCTCTCTGATGCTTGACTGCACATTCTCCCTTGGTGTTTTCTGCTGTGGGAGAGCCAGATCTCTTCACAAAAAAGACAATGTATTGAGTTTTTAATTATATCTAGTTGAGAAATAAACTATATGACACACTCTCTGCAACCCAGAAGTAAGTTTCAAAGGTTGTTTTTGTAGATATTCTCCATAGATTTCAACCCTTGACGGGAGGCAGCTCAAACTTAATTAAGAGTTTCAGACCCTTGCTCCATGTTAATCAGCTGCCCTTCTGTTTTTGTGTCACATTACGCCAGAAGGTACGGTCAGTGACATGTGGGTCTGTGAATAGTAAATGTTACTTCAGCCTCAGGGAAATGTACAAATAACCCTCGTAATCAACCCCTGTGCCAAAGATGAAGGAGAATGAAAAAAGACATGATACAGACAGAACATAGTATGTGGAAAGTGGGGATGAATATAGAAAACTTCATACTGTAGCTTATCTTCTCTGGCTTAGCAATTACCCATGTGGAGTTTAGGAAAGGCTGGATGCTGTAAATATTGGGTAGACATGCCAGTTTCTAATATGGTTGTATATTTACTTATTTCCTTTTAGAAATACCATTTATTCCTTACTGGTGATACACATAAATATGTTTGAGGCGTGCAGCTGCAAAAGGATTTTTGGGATTTTTACTTCTTCTGTGCACTTTGGACTGGCTTGATGAGCATTTGGTTCTTTCTTCTTCCAGGCCAGAGCCCCATTAGTGCTCCCGGTAATCCACTTCTGTCACTGGATTCACCAGAGGTCTGTGACCTAGTGCACAGATTGAGTTGGCTTGGATCATCTCTACAGTATATCTAGGCTCATCAGACTCAAAAACAGGTCAATGTTTTTGTTGACTCCATAAAAGTTTATTTCAAATAAATCTATAGCATTTCTAACTCCATTTGGAGTGGTTTATGATAAACCAAAATGTATTTAAAGGATAACTAAGACCTTTTTTCTGCTGCAGAACACAGTGGATATATTTATTTCTATATGGTTGAGAAATAAGACCTTTTATGTAATAACGAAAGTGAATTCATATACTCAAGTTCTCTAATCTTCTTCCTAAAATTCTGTTTAGACCCTGTGTATTTAATTCTGCCCAACTAACAAAAACTGGCCTGAGAGCATCATAAAAAAACTGATCAAACTCTCTCTTCTACTGTTCCAACACATGTTCAGCATGCGCAATGACAGATGTCAGAGAGTGTATTGCAAATGAAGAGCAGTCTTTAATTCAGATTTTTAAACTACATCCATGTATTAGTTTTGTGAAGCTGCTGGGAGATCCCTGAGAATACAGGGTTTGTTCTTTCTTATATACTGTCAGGATGAAAAACAATGTGATTCCAAAGCAAGCACTGATGTTGCTATAGTAACATGTCAGTGTTACAATAGTCCATTTTCTGGGCTGGACTTGAGAGTATCCCTTCCAGAATAGCAAGATGCTGTTGACAGGAGAGACATTCTCTGATTTACATGCCATTGTCTTTGGGTGTATAAGAGGATTAGTCCCACAAGGAAGCCAAAGACAAACAGCTGTAGAATTTCAAAGGCAGTGTCACACAAAACAATTACTTTCCAACAATTAGAACTTATTATTTTAATCAAAATATTAACATGTGTGTCAGACTTCTTTCACATCAGTTAAACATTTTAGTCATTATGCAGTTTTGTTGTTTGTGAGATATGTGTTGTAGAAATGTTCCCCCTTCTTTAATGGAGCCCATCCCGGCAAGCAACGAGCACAGGGCAGGATAAACCCTGAATAGGACTCCAGTCTGTCACAGGGTTTGTTTTTCCCAGAAGACAATTAACCTGTCAGTATGTCTTTTGATCGTGGGAGGGAACCTGAGCGTCAGGAGGAACCCCACACGAACACGAGGAGACAAGCAAACTCCACACAGATATCTCCCCAGGTCTGGAGTAGAACCCAAGGCCCCAGCACTGTGAGAGCAATGCTAACCACTGTGCCACCCTCAGCTACTGTATACCATTGTTTAACCTTAGAAATATCAAAGCAAAACATTTCAGAGTTACAAGACGAGGCATGTCCATAATGCAATTTGTAAGAGCAATTCCACTATGTTAAGAACTCATAAAAGAAATGATCTAAGCCAAGTACATCACATAAGATTTCAAATATTTACATCATTTAGAAAAAAACCTGTGCCAGATCCGAAGTCATGAGAACTTAATGCATCATAAAATTCAAATCTATTAAGTTTAAAACTCTTATCGTAAATCCTGATAACAGCAACCCGAAGGTCTCAACATAGCTTTGAGTTACAGAATATACCTACTGCTTTGCTTTAAAACAGCAGCAAGAACGTTCCTTATATAACCTGTGAAGGACATGGTTCATTTCTGTAGTTCTGAGGAAACAGCATCCTTTTTCATTTTGTGTGTCAGATTAACTTTAAAGCTGTTTATGGAACATCATTACAGGGAAAACTGTAGGTGTGAATGATAAATACCATTGTTGCCAATTGTGTCAGTTTAGCGCACTCTGCAGTATGTTGATAGGCTGTTAAAGACAAAAGGCGACAATGTGTAATTTTTCTCCTGTGAGATTTATTAATCTGCCACAAACACAAAATAAATTAAAAAGAAACCACGGCAGAAAACCACTCTCAGTATAGTGCTTATTTATAAGAATAAAGTGTTTGCTGTTCTTTATCTCAGTTTAAATCACAGTACTTGTGCTAAGTTGTTCTGAAACAATTATTCATCAGAAACCAACTTCAAAGTCACACAATCAATGGCTCATGACTATCAAACATTATTTAATTTCAGCTTGATAAATATTAAACAAGAAGAGGCTTCACATATCTGATTTCTGAAGGTGAAGCACATCTGAAGGTAATAAAGTCAATTGGTATCTTTTAATAAAGAAATCAAGATTTTCCTTCATGGACATTACAAGGATATATTTCACTGACATTTGAACTGATATGCAGTTCTATTCCAGTGTAATGAATGATCACTGTTTGCATTGATTTAAATTAGGGGCCACTGCAGGCACACTGTATCATTTTTATACTCATCTGTTACAATATGGCATTTGGAAGCTAGAAGAGAGCATAAGCAACACATTGTCTGTGAAGAAAGTCTTGAACCTTCCTCCTCTGTTGACTCAGATTTGAAAGGGAAGTAATGAAGAATACAGTAATCTGTCTGCCAACCTGCCATTTTGTGTGGTTCTAAGGTGGCCTCAGTGGCATATTGTTACATATTTTTCTGAAGCTGGTCTTGATTAACACCATTTCTCATGGTTTAGCAAAGAGAGAAAATGACACCTGACATTATATAGCTAGAGGTTGCTTTTACTGATTACACCTTTCCCTATTGGTGATTGAACCTTTTGTTGCAGTTAATAAGTACATTTAGCATATGTCTTTTGCAATTTAAAAAAGATAAACTAGACATTTACAGTAGATACATAGCTAAGAGCATGAAATTCATGTCTGGAGATGTCATCAAGAAATTGTACAGTGTTGTGGTTAATCCACATATACAGTAGTATACTGTTCTCTGCACCCGTCAGGATCACAAAAGGACACAGATAGCAGGACAGCCAAACTTTCAATAAGGCGGATGCATAAGAGTTAGTGCCAAAATGGCTGAACTGTCTGAAATTTGAAAAAATTGAAGATGAGCTTTGTATTTACTTAAATCTTTTTATGTCGTGAAGAACGTTAGCACAATTACAATGGATCTAAAAGTACATGTACTGTATCATACTAATAATGACAACTTGATTTTTATTTTTACCAGATATGACAGAAACCATCCATAATTCAACAGTTATACTGTATGCCATTACTGAAGAGTTTTTTTGTCATAGATTTATTATTCTGTTTTTACACTAGTAAACCACAGTGAAGGTCTATAAGAAATAATGCATAGTCCAAGTCCAGAGACTCATCAATGTGTGATTCCTGCCTAGATCATGGCTGAGTCCTCTTTAGGTTTCTGGGAAGCTAGTCAATGTTCAGGTATAACATGAGTCAACCTGTCTGTCGTTAGAAGAAACATACTTTCTCAAATTATTCAACCTTGGTTTGGAGTTCTTCTTGCTAAATGTAAAAAATACATATGTTACACACCAGCCTAGGAAAAGACTATAAGTGCAGCCTGTCTGACAGAAATTAGGATCTCAAAGACTTGTAATATAGTATACTTGGGTGTGATCACAATTATACAATTATGCAATTGTATTACTTATTCTCACATGGAGTTTGATTAGTTTTGAGTTTGTATCAGAATCTGAGTATGTCAATCTTTAATTTTTTGTAGTAAGTTGGTTGTTATTATTGTGAAAACTTCTTTTTATTTCTGTTTTATTTTCAAATTAAGGACCAGGAAACCTATTGGACAGTTTTTTTGTGTGTGAAGGTCCCCTAAGCTGCACTACCAGACAAACAAGTCCTACATAGGCAAGCCAACACCAGATTATATGTTCTCCCCCTGCATGCTGAACGTTAATGTAAAGTCACCAGAAATTGTTTTTTAACAGGAACAGGAATTCTTTATGCCCAAATGCAGAAATGCATGTTCTACATGTCGCAAGATTTCCATTGATTTTCCTATAGTCTTGTTGAAGAATCGGTGATAACCAACATTCTGATAGCCCATCGAATACAAGTTTAATTGTTTCAGGTATGAAATATGCAGGCTTTTTTTGTTTAATAGAATAAACACAACAGAAGAATTATCTGTATCACAATGTAATTGTCTTTCTTTCTCCAGTTCTGTTAATAAATGTCAGTCTACAATTTATTTTTATTCTCTTGCACCTATACAGTTCTCAGGTTCTTAATCCTATCTCTCCTCTCTCTCTCTATACAGTATGTATCTTCATTATATCTTGCTACTGTACATCAGTTTCTAATGTTGTCTTTAAGTTTGCTTTTGTCTCATACTAGGAAAGGCCTGAATTTATAATAAAGGCTTTAGAAGTACAACAAAAACTTTTTTTGGATGTAAATAAATACATTAGATTCATTCATCTTCATCCTGTTTTTAGAAATGCATCAGGATTTAGAATGTATTATATATACATGTGTGTAGTCGTGGCCGAGTGGTTAAGGCGATGGCCTTGAAATCCACTGGGGTCTTCCCGTGCAGATTTGAATCCTGCTGACTACGACCGTCTGGTTGTATTTACTGGAAATCCAAATAGCATTTTATACATACATATTTTATTAAATACATATAGTACTCTATATAGATTATGTATAAGGAACGGCTTTAAGGTTTTTAGCACTTTGCAAGGAAAACCTTTCAGGTTTATGGTGTTTCAAGAGTGTATGGTATACTGAAGCCTGGATCTTACAGTGAAAATACTCAACAGAAATGCTCACAGTAAGGCACAGCTGTCTTTTTTTCACAAGTTTAAAGGTGGCCTAGACCTACACACAAAAAAAAAATGTGAAGCATTCTCATATGGATGGTGCAGACTAATTAAATCTCAGAAGGCAGTTCCTACACTACATATTTCGGTGTTTAAGGAATCTTGATATGCTGTAATCATGCTTGTACAATTCATATCATATGGATAATTGCAAGCCTTCTGTCTGTCCTGAGTGCTATCTTTAGAAATAGAGGCTACAATAAGTTTATGATTCTATCAAAAACAAGTACACAAAACAGCCAAGAATTTAGGAGAATACACAATGAAAAACTTCAAAACTGGAATGAATGAATGAACCCAGATGTCATAATAGTACATAAAATACAGAGTGATTATTTAGGAATAAAGCCACTTGCAGTAATCACTACATACTTTTCAAATGTGCAGTCATCCTCATATTATATGAGACATTACATTTGAAGCTGAGGTAGCAGAAATGCTGAGAAATGAAAAGAAATTATAGTAGATTTGGGTCTTCAGTCTAGAGAAAGTGATAAAACATTTCTCTGTCTAATTAAAATGTCACCCTGATGTGGTATAGTAATTACTTTGCAGTTGACACTTGTATTGGGCCGAAGGCTTTATCACACTTGGATAATGATCAACACCAACCCCCCATCTGGGCTACATGATTTCATTATTTTTAGAGCTCATTATTAAATTAAAACCTGGACAAATCGCCATGAATGAAGTATCATATTTAAATGCAAATTGTTGTTTTGTGATTATTTGTAGCTCTGCAATTGATTTAATTTGGGCAACGTTTCCATCTTATCCTGTGGAGATAGAAGTATTCATAAGTTTGTGTAATGTATTATGTTAAGAATGGACAGACTAATTGCAGTAGTCTGACATTTTGCATTGCAGGGACTGATGAGTTACTTTTAGAGAAGCATGTAGACTCAGTTCACAGTTCATGTGCAATTTTAATTTACTGTGCTTATTGCCAGGTTAACATTTGGCAATGGATGCCATTGGCCTTTTGTGATAGACATCAGCAATCTGAAGCTAATAAAATTAAATTGCTGACAGCTTGAAGGTGGAACAGAGGTTTGTGGAGATTTTTCAAAAAGTCATTAATGTTAACTTCGGTGTTGATAAACTAAAACAGTATTTGAAATTGATTTTGGCCTTTTCAATTTGTCTTCATGGATATAATGCATTTAGATATGCTAATGGAGTTTTTATTCCAGAGAAAGTTCATTGCCCAGTAACAGTGCTAACCAAACTAGAGACATAAATACAATTACATTATATTCATTATCGATATAAAATATCTATAGCACTATGTATAGTACATTCCCAATAAATCACGGGTAAATTTAAATCTTAGAATTAAAACCTGCATACCTGTGTAATAAAATTACAATGTGTTACAGATTTAATCTTTTTTCAGAATTTGTTTTTTAAATTAATGTGGATTTTCCTAAATAAACTTTATTGCCGTTAATGATCTTTGATATGAATATTGTTAACTGAATATATGAATCTTTTCTGCAACTGCATTAACTTGAATCCTTAATACTCAGTAGTTATGGAAATATAAACAGTATTGAAAGGTAAAATGACTTCCACATCATCCTCGGCTTTTCATTTGCATTCATTTCAAAATAAAATAAGCACACCATGAATTCTAATGATTCTCATTTCCCATATCTTTGAAGTTAAATTGAAATATCACTTTCTACAACTTATTTCTCTATAGTGCTTGTCCTTTCTTTTAGAATATTGTCTCGCTATGTGTTTTTTTATGGCCTGCTTCTTGCCACCCCCCTATATTTCTGACTCTTTTGTGCAATACAGATAACTTTCTAGGAAAAAGTTTTTGCTTTCTATTTTGAAAGATGCATCCAAGACTTTGTCTGGGTGACATGGTGGCACAGTGGTTACTATTGCTGTCTCTCAGTGGTGGGGCACTGAGTTCAATTCTGTACCTGGGGTGCTGTTTGTGTGGGTTTCCTAGGAGTGCTTGAGTTTTCTACAACAATCCAAATATATACCTATAATTGGCCCTGGGCAAGTGTGCGTATGTCTATGTTTGTGTCTTATGGATGTGACATCCCATCCAACGTATACCCCCCCAGGGCTGGCGCATCCCATACTTGGGCCCGGGTGCAAGTAAATACAAAAGTCCCCCCCCACGGCTTCCTTCTCCCTCTGCCAGTGCACACAGAGCAAAAGAGCAAAATTAAAATGGGCCAAGATCTTGAACTTGATACTTAGTAATTAGTTATTTAAAAGTGAAAAACATGGACCTACCTTACAACTTGACCCATTACGCTTTTGTCGCAGCAAACATAGTGATAATATTGCTGATTTCCACCTGCCTTGCGCTGCTGTTCTCTATACACAACAAAGTCAGAGCTGAGAGTCTTTCCTGTGACATGGTGGACCTTAGATACTGTGTGTTTTGATCAATTTCAGTTTGCTAAACGAGCATTCAGCACTGGCGACAGCAACTAGAAATGTGAAAAACACTTTACATGCTATCACTGTGTTTGGAAACGCAGATTTCATATCTTTGTTGACAAAATACACTATACACTTTGTTGATTATACACACATAATTGGGCGGTGTGAAACGACGGCCATTGGTTTTCGGGAATTCAAAATCTGGGCCCGGGTTCAGTTGCACCCATTGCACCCCCTTTAGTGCCAGCCCTGACCCCACCTTGTTGGGATAGTCTCCTGCTTGATACTGACTTTAAGATTGAGATAGAATGGGACATTTAACCTGTGAAATAAAGGAATATGTGAAATATATATACTGTATATGCAAAGATAAAAGAGCAGCATCATATTACTAAAGAAAGAAAAGAAAGAAACCACTAGAATGTAATGCTGAAAAATTAAACATTAACCCAAATGATTTTTAATCTTAATCCCCAGTGTTCTGTGTAACTGGTTATGTGTTCAGCAGTAATATACAGTACATTGAATAATAATGTGCTACTGGCTGAGTCCTATGACAATGTGTACTGTATACTCTATGTATGGTTCATATACAGTATCTTTGGAATCACAGCAGCACTTATTGCTGGTCCTAAGTATTTTGAATGATTTAGCATTAATGAGAAGGGATGAATTCAAAAAGGAAAAAATAATTTAAAATATTTTGTCGGGGTTCTGTTTCTTATATACCTTTTAGCCTTTGCTGGTCTTGAGGTCTTGATGTAAAATTATGATGTGACAAAGATGGAATTACTGGAATGATAGACAGAGGCTGTTGTAGCAGCATGTCTGGTTGGAAATAAATAAAGTAAATTATCTAATCAATTTTGGTAATGCCCCAGAAAGTTGTTGACCTTCAATTGCAACATGGATCATTTGATTGTATCAACTTCTGTTAAAATTAACATAGTCTTAATGTGTGAAGTTGAAGCTGGAATTTTGTCTGTGTAAGTTCTTTTTGCATAAAGCTTTTCTTTTGTTTCTCAGTTGCATACTGGGTCCTTCAAAGAAGAACTTCAAGAAAGTGATGCCAGTGTAGTACTGTTAAGCTAGCCTTCCAGAAGTACTGTATATTAACAAATACTGTACATGCTTTCACAAGATTTATCTGATGTCTTAAAAACTGCAAAGCTTTTAAAATTTGCATTATTGATGACACATTTTAATTTCAAATCCTGTTTCAGAAGCAATTATTACTGTACCACATTTTACAGAGACTGTGTTGAAGATTGTCCTCAAGTATCAGAAACTTGCTGCAGCACTTAAATTCAACTGCCGCAGTATAGCCAACGTAACCTATTAAAAAAGATGTGGGTAAAATTCAATTTTAAATGCTATGCTCCTTTAGCCTGTAAATGCTTCAGAAAATTTCAAAGGGGGCTTGTATCTGTTGACAGTTTGGCCTGAGAATTTCTGTCACATAGTTCCTGATTGGTTCTAATAAAGAGTAGATATAAGGGACCATGAAAGAATAATTGTATTAACTTCAGCTGTAAGAATGGAAGAGTGGAAGAAATCCTGTTCTTGTTTATAATGGAGGATGTGAAAAATCTAAGCTTAAACTGGTAAACTGAGCAGGTACAGTAGCTAGTGTCTTGACCTTGCTCAACCTTTGTAGGCACTTCTGTTGTTGATTACTGGGTCATTGCTCTAGTATTTCCATCAGATTCTGACTGTGCTCTGTCTGAAAGGACTAGTTATTGTCTGTTATATGTTCATGTGTGGTTCAGTCAAGAAAGTCTTGCTTTTGCCACAAGACAGGAATGTGCGGCAAACACTTATTAAGACATAATTATTTTGTTAAAGCCAAGTAAACAGAGAAAACATGGAGACTGCAGTGAGTCTGACTGCAGTGTTCCTGGGAAATCTTTTATATCATGTTTGGGAGTACTGGATAAAAAATCAGTTTATTAATTAATATTCCTTATCTGTTTTTCAGGTGATCCTCATCTTGACAAAGCTCTATGACTTTAACCTGGGAAGTGTCACAGAAAGCTCATTATGGAGGTAAGATGAAAGACTAGAAAGTAAACTAGAATGCTTCTTCCACTTCATTATGGAAGCTTAGTGTTCACTGGAGTCAGAACTAGACATAAACTCAAAGATGTTTTCACAAGCTGTGGAAATGCTAATATAGCCAATTGCATGTCTGCTTTTCAGCCCTGATACTGTATTAAAGGAGGGAGAATGTAGAGGTTGTCATTATTTGTTTAATCGAAAGGGAATAAAAATACTAAAATAGTTTAACAAAACCTTCTTTTAGAATCTGCTAATTATTCCATATCTTCAGGTAATATATGTTTGAAAATGTTATAAAAAACAATTTTATAACCTGTTACAGGTTTGAGTAACAGTTTAACAGCTGTAAATTTAGTATGTTATGATATGCTATACCACATGATTTCAAAATGTATACAGTGTATATGTAGAAAATAAAAAACAAGAGAAATGTTCAAAATGTTTGAAAAACATCTTGCTTGCCCTAAGGGTTTCCTTCAGCTGTTGAAATCAATTTCCATGCTTTAAGTACCACATGGAGAACAATTCACAAGAGTAATATTTGGAAGTCTTTATTTAACTCAGCTGAGATACAGGAAAATGTAATGCAAATTCAATCCAAAACCCTATCATAAGCATTGAAGCTCTCTCTCTACTCAGAGACCAGAGTCCCTGGCACATGAGTTAACTCACTCACTAACAGTGAGTTTGTGATATTCAATGCCAGTGATCATTGTCTGATGCCAAAATATAGTCCCCAACAATCTTTTGTTACAATATGTAACAAAATCAGGACGAAGGAACAGCATTCTTGTCTGAATGAATGTGAGTCATGACCAAAAAGCTAACTGTGCTATTCCTCTGTCAGAACATTTTAAAATGACTTCTAAACTTGACATGTTTGACACTTCTAGAACATTTTTCAGGTTGTAAAGTATAAAGCTCTCTTTGAAGAGGCTGTGAATGTTTAAAAGTTTAATGACTTTTATCAAAATTGAGCTCTCTTACACCCTGTACGGCGCTTGTGTCCATTGCAATAAATGATGTGCGAGACTTTGAACCAAAGACAGCCTCGTGCTGTCTTGGTTTGTATTTCACTCAATCAGATGCAGAGATTAATAAAAAAGAATGCAATGAGCCCCACGGTGATGCAAGTTATGCTTCAGGGGGTGGGAGGAGAGCTACAGTATGTAAAATATCAACAGTGGCTACAGGAAGTCTTTTTCTATCACAATTTACAAGTCCCCTTGAGTAAGATAACATTGCAGTAAATTTATAAAGTAAAAACAAGGTGAATAAGTTAAGCACATAGCTCACCCAATGTTAAATATTCATTGATAAACCCTTTGAGAATGTCAGAGAAATTTTCAAATGTGGGTCTAGTTGTCTTTAGTGTGCCTACTCTCTAATGCAAAGCTGAGGACATTGAGAGTTTCATTGCCAAAGAGAACACTGCGGTTAGATTTTAATATACATAGGGCAGCCTCTCATCCACATTACTTGAGGAGTACATTGTAAAAATGCTTACATAATTTATAAAGGGCCAACAGAATAAATGCAAAGGGATTTCAAATTGTAATTTGTATTCTGCATATGTTTTACACAAATGTATCCATCCATCTGTCTAAATTATACACTTTGCATTATACTAAACAAAAACTTGAAATATATATAGTACACTATAATTAATGGAATGATTTAAAATAGAACATTCCATTGTTATACTGTATATAATAAGATTTCTATTTTCCTACATGTCCACAAATTGCTTGAATGGCAACAAGGCCCTCATTAAACTTGCAGTTCTGTCTTTGGAGAACACGCCCCTGTCCTTGTTGTCACGCCTGACATCCCTCCCTAGAGGGCACTCAACTACTCCTGTTATTGTTCTTATGATTAAGCTCCCCAGGTGTACCTTTTTAGGTGTATTATTTAAAGTCTAGCTCCTCCAGTCCTCGGGGCTCATCATCAGGGTAAGGATGTCATGAGGCCTGTCTGGCACCAGGAAACGCTACGTCCGTCTCCTGAGGGCATAGGCCTCATCCCCGACACCTCCCGCTTCCTGAGCCCGGGGTCTGAAGGATCTCGTCCCATCACCCTTGGACCTCCATGTTTTGTCTGTCCGTGTGTTCCCCCCTCCCGGGCATTTTAATCTTGTCGTATCCCAGGATGGATTACTCGCTGATGGACTCTCAGACTGTGCCCTGGCCTGCCTTTGGACCTGTTTGGATTTGGATGCCGTTCTTTGTCTCCCCCGTTCACTGTCTCATGGACTGTCACTATTATTTTGTGCACTATTAAACCCCTGTGTGTTTCCTTTTACCACTCCTCCTGTTTTCTCCAGCTCTTACTGCATCGCATAGGATCTACTACAAGACCTGACATGGATCTTAGTCCGTGTACGTGACACTTGTATTTTTGATAGATGGGGATTAGTATTAGGAGCACGTAGTCTGTTTTGCTAAGCGACATACAGTACATTATGGATATTAATAAACTAAGGACAAGATACTTTTTGAGAACATTTGAGCTTGTACTTGTTACTAGTACCCAAAGGTTAATAAACTGGCTGCTGAAGAGTGAGACCATACTGGCAGCCTGCCCAGGGCTCTGTTTTTCTTTGAGTGCTAGTTGGGGTAATAGCAAGACTGAATGAGCACAATCAATGTGCAAAAGTTATCTCGACAGGAATCGGTGTTTCAGCATAAAACTTGTCACAAAGTGATTATTACTCTTTGACACAGCAATTTCATTTCATGCAGAAACAGGGCCTGTAAGCCTGTAGTGTAGGCAATAGAAACCACAACTTCCTTTTGCTTATGGGAATCACATCCTGTGGACAACCAATCATTCTCTGTTTACATCTTTAGAATTCAACCTTTAAGTCCAAATACAATAACAAAATTTGCTATATTAAATTTTAGCTAGTTGTATATATCTGGTGTTTACGGAATATTCTTCTTACAGTATGTAACTTGGATTGTGGGGTCATTAATCCTTATTCTTTTGATTACTCAGTCTATCCACTTCTGTTTTCTTAACTCAAATGGCAGGCAGATGCTGACTTTTTACAACATACCAAGAGACTGTTGAGATTAATTTTGATTATGAAAACTGGGCTCCTGGTGACCTTTAAAACGTTAAATAAAAAAGAAAACAAGACATCTGCTTTTTCTGAAGTAATATACATATGAATTGTAGGATCCAAGAAATTTCATGTGTCTTTGTGAAACGAACGGTAACTGTTGAAACATTTACATTGAAACCTTAAATTTACATTGAATCTCATTACAATTTACATTGAATAAGTCACCTGCAAAAGAATGTAGACAAAATTAACACAATAGTGTTGAAAATTTCAATTTATGTCAATAAATCAGAAGGCTTCAAAATAACTATTATGGGGCAGATCAGAAATCACTCATTTGATATTAATATGTACGATGTCCTATTATGTATTTATTTTGCTTTTTCATGGAGTTGTGTTCATTACAGAATTATTATCATTGAGATACCATGGTTGTTGTAAGATGAGAGGAGTGGAACCCTAAGATTCTTGCATACCTGCTCAGAGCCATTTCTTCACAATGACTTCCAAATTGCTTGGCAAACCTCAGATGTAATGCAATGTTGCTTAAGGGTATCAGTGTGAAAGAGACTTTTTTGGTGGTTGTCTTGCTTTACGGCCATGTCTTGCTCCCAGACATGGAGCTGAGTGTAGAACTCCTCCAGGATAGATCTGAGTTCTCATGAGATCAATAAAGTGATACTGCATGATCAGTGATGGAAGATCTGGATACACTTCAGTGGACACACTGGATACACTCTGGCCCAGTGACACCTGACACTGATTGTTTTTGCCCCATTGTCTGGGCTAATGTACTAAAACAGTAAGGTCTACATTTAAATTGAAGTGTAAATGAAATACTTGGGTGGCACAGTGGCACAGTGGTTAGTAGGGCCTTGGGTTCAATTTCAGTCCTGGGGAGCTATATGTGTGAAATTTGCATGATCTATTCGTGTTTGCATGGGTTTGCTACAGATGGTCTAGTTTCCTCCAATAGTCCAAAGACATAATGGTAGATGATTTGGCTTATGGGAAAATTGGCCCTGGTGTGCGTGTTTGTGTGTGCCCTTCTATGGACTGGTGTCCCATCCAGTGTGCATCCTGCCTTGCTCTTTGGATAGGCTCCCTGGTGACCCTGTACTGGATAAAGTGATTAGAAAATGGATGGATGCAGTACTTCTGAATTCTCAAGTCGTACTGCAATTTAAGAATGATAGATCGCTGTTGAAAAATAAAACATCAGACTGCATCAACATTAGATGAATGATGTTTGTTGTTCGAGAGAAAGAAAATAAGCAAGAGCAGATTGTGGCTTGTGCAGATAGGGATCCTTAATTGCAGTCTAGATTACATGTAATTTGTCTAATTTGTTTCTCATTAACAAATCTTTTTTTTTTCACTTCAACCTTTTTTGAGTGTGTATTACTTGGCAAATTAACACCCATCAAAAAATTTGCAAGATGTCACATGAACTTTTATGTTTGTAAACCAAATGTGTTTCTATTTTACAGCCTTGGTAGAACTTTCTCATCTTAATTTAAATGTTTTTCAAGATTTAAATGTTAGTTTTTATTAAGGTTGTCAGAAAAATTAATTCAAGAAAGTACTAAGAATGCAAGTAGGTAATTTTACGAGGGTGCCACATTGTCTGCTTTCTTTGGAGTGTGTTTTTGAACGGCTTCCTTTGATAAGTCAGTCTACAGTATGTATTAGTTTTGCCAGTACAAGATGCCTAAGTCTAAATTTCAGTCTACATGAAGGCAACATAGAATGGGGGCTCTAGAGAATGAGCTGCATTAAATACTGTAAATTTTAGTTTTCACATACTGTATACAGTGAAGTTATATGGACCCTGGGATGCACTTTGCTTGATAGGCACACCAGGACAATAAGGATTAAATAAATACAATTTTGCATCCTCTTTGCTATACAATTAATATACTTCAAGAGTGACTGCAGAAAAAAATACCATTCAAGTCTTGTTAGTTAGAAAGAAAGTAGCCAAGTTTCCACTGTGTATGAATACAATAACTACTGTATTTATCTGCACTCTATGTTTTGTTTCATGTCAGGATTTAATTTATTGTACTTTACTTCAAATTGCTGGCATTCTGGCATTTTGAATCTATAAAAAGACAAAAGAGCAGAAGTCATTTGAAGGTAATTTTATGTTTCCCAAGTCTCTACAGGAGCACAATTTAATTCTCCTTTTCATTTATTCGCTGGGACATTTTTGGTGCAAGTTTGTGAGGTGGAACACATACAGTGGTAACCTTCTGCACACTCTAGAGTTAATAATATGCATTTACAGCGACCTACTGATTAAAATGGTAAAATGACAAGGTTTTATTTGATCCTAGGAGAGTAGTGACCTCTTTGACAGATGATTAGCTTAATAATAGTTAGACATTTTTCTATGTTTCCATCTTTCTTCTGTTTTTTTTTTGTGTTATTACATAGTGTAAAGACCCATTTTCAGTTATTTAATACTCTCATACTCTGTTTTGTCTTATTGAATAAGAATGACCTTTTCTTTTTCTTTAAAGAATAAAAATGTCTAAAATTGTACATTGTATAAGTGCAATTTTATCACCATAGCAATGGCTGCCTAGTGTTTATTGATTCCCTTTTGCCTTTTAAGATATGGAAGCTATTATTTTACAAAGCTGTTTTTATCTTTTTGGTATGTGGGGACATACTTTGATCAGAATATACTGTAAGCCTTTTTAAGAAAAAGCAACACAACAATAAACATACTGACTCCCATCCATGGAATCACTGTGTGACAATAGATTTAGAAGTCCTAAAATAACCATTTCAGTATTTAAATGGATGTGAATACCTTAGTTGAGCCAACATGCATATCATGAAGAAGATATAAACATACAGGATTTTGCTGTAAAATTCTGCCCTTTCAGAAACTGTTAAAAGATGGCAATATACTGTAGAGTTGAAAACAAGAGAAAAGTTACAAATAAGAATGGGCAATTTCGTCAATTTACCCAAGTTAATTGTACTGAATTGAGCAATGTACTGTACAGTATCTTATCCAGCCATTTCTTGAAAGGTACCAGGGTATCAACTTCAACATCATGCCTGGGTAATTTGTTCTTTATAACCATTACACTTGTCATGGAGGAGTGTCTCCTGTTCTTAGTTTTAAATGCACTTCAATGTAGAAAATGTTTAGATGTGTTGAAGTCAAACACAGCATTAAGAATCGCATTGTACCAGTAATAAATAAAGAAGAGAATCTTTTTAAAACAGTATATTGATCCAATAAAGAACTGAAATTACAAATTTAATGGCAATCTAAATAATCTTTAATAGGCTGTTACTTGTTATCTTTTGTCTAACAGGCATAGATAAGACATTATAATTATTTAAGCCATAGAATAAGAGTTAGAATTGTTAACTTCTATCAAAATCTCTAAATAATTTTTAAAAAATTACAAAGAGAACAAAACATTGGAGACTAAATGGTGATATTTTGATACATTGCTAATGGGTGGTGAATGTGTGAGCTAATACTGTCTAAACTTAATGACTTCAGTTTCAAGGAAATTTCTGAGATATTTTTCAGATACTGTTCTTGTTCTCTTGGGTTGAGTAAATTCAGCACCACTTAACCAGGTGCTTTGGTTTTGAGAAGTGCCTTGAGGAAAGTTTTGTCCCAAGGGTGCTATACAAATCTATATTGTATTTTATTGTACTGAGTGAAAAAAAAAAATGCAAAAATGTTTTTGTAGCCTCTCAAGGGTAAGTAGTACATGGAGCACTTTGATTGAAAACACCTTGTTTGTGACTGAAGTTTGCAAAAGAAACACAAACACTAAGCTTATACTTCTAAATCAAATCATTCACCGTTCAAGGACAGATGATGGTCATATGGATAAACAGGATCAACAGTTGCAGCCTAAAGTGAAGTGGCGAATCCAAAAACAAATCTCTTTATCAAAGAACCTCTGGGAGATTGCAACTGCCTGCCTTGCGTGAGACATGGAGTGATATTAGAATTGAAATATTTAGGTTTTCCAATTTGAATGGAGAGCAAGCACAGACACAGACACCTATGCATACACATGAGTGAACGCAGAGAGAACAGTAACAAAAAGTAGTATAATGCATTCTAAAAGTAAATAAACTACTTTGAAGTAATGAGGTGTATTTTATACAGTGCAGCTGGCTTGTCTATTGAAGATGCTGGCTTTTTTAATTGGAACTTTTTTAGAAAAATGCAAGCATGTCTAATGAACAAGCTGTTTGACAAGTACATGTACAGTAGACAGAGAATTGTTTTGTGATAAGAAGTAAATTTATTGTCCATATAAATGAATCCTCCCATAATAATGAATCCTCCCACCAACTAAATACAGTACTTTTTATCAGAAACTTTGAGATGCAGACTCAAAAGGCCAATGCATATTATTGTGGATTATCTGTGAACCAAAATGTTTACACTTGAGTTCAAGTATGTCTTCCGCAATGTGAAATACTGTTCAAGCCTTCAGAACACACGCAGTACCTCAGGAGAACATGATTAATCTAAATCATGAGAAAGTCTTAGTCCCGTGGAGATATACAGCTGCTAAAAGTAGCTTGCGAAGCTCTGGAAAACATCTTTAAGAGTTCAGTGGGATTAAGGACCAGATTTGTAAATCATGAATACAGGAATTTATAGAGCCACAAATATGTGATGTTTATTAATTGAGTTTGTAATGAAAGTTCAGTAGGAATGATAGCAACAAAATTATCCTTAATATCCACTGCCCTTACTGTATAATCCTTCATGATATCACTTTCAACTATACAAAAATCACAGTGTCCCTCTTCTCCTCTTATTTGTTTTCTTTTGCCTTCTTCCTCCCTCCGCCTCCATTTGCAACTTTACAGCTATTCCTTTGGTTAATGTCTTTGTGCAAGTGGGTTGTGCCAAAATTCTTAATGCCTGAAGTTTTTAATAAACATAATACATTCCTCATAAAAATAATGCTCTCTATTTGTTGAGATACATAATCTAAAGTTTCTTGTCATAAAGGAGTCTCGAAATAAGATAAAAAACTTTGGATATGAAAACTTCACACACATGAGAGTTCTATTGAAGGAACTAATATGTTGTCAAATTTTGTCAAATTCTGCATTCTCCACTTTGCAGGTTTGCAAATCTGAGGTCAGTTTTGGATGAAGGGCTTGTGACAGTAATATATTTCCTCAAGGGCCTTTTGTGATCTGTTCATTGTGCTCTATTGCAGAGTCAGGGAGTTTCATTAAATAGCTCCTGCGCATGAAAACAAAATAAAAATTTAATAGCCTGTTCTGAATTCAACCTATAAGCACCGTTGTGAAACCTCATTGTCAGTGGGCTTTCTGCAATCTAATCTTTGTCATAAATGTTCAAGTAATCTTCTCTAACTGCTGTAAACATTGCAGCAGGGGAGCAAATGTTTCAATGGCATGTTAGAATAAAATTGGTACTCAGAAAGAATTATAAGATGCACATTTGATATCATAAGTCTCAATTATATGCAGTCCATGTAATCTCTGTATCATTAAGTCAAGGTGTTTTTGTTTTATTTCAAAGGCTTGTCAAACAAATAACCATTATTGTCCTGTATAAATTCCTGTTTTGCATAAATTAAATAATGAACATAAAATAATGAACAGCGCAAATAATGAATCTGTGTGTTATTATAAAATTTTAACGTACAGTACTTTTTAGTTAGGTAAAATAGTTTGCCCTATTTAAAACTTTTATGTACTGTAGCTTCAATCATTTATGATTCCTAGTAAGGGTATTCGCACAATACCGTTCTTGAATTGGTAATGTGATTCCAATGTATATAAAATAATTGTCAAGAACATTTGAATTTACCTTTACCGGTGATTATTTATTTGTACATATTTTGATTTTGGATTTGGACTTTTGCATACATTTTGGTTTCTGTCATGTTATTGTTGGGGTCCGATCCAGTATTTCTTGGCCGACTGTAATTTTATCACTATCATTCTTACAGTCACATTCTTCTTACATTTATATTGTTAATTGATTTGCTTCTTTTTGACTCTTCTAGTTATTGTATCTTAACATGCTTCTTTGGACTTTCTGTAGTTTCTGTATTATTTATGTATTTATAGACTTGGTTTCACAGCCATTTGTCAATAAAATAACACACAGTGGTCAATGACTCTTTTTGAAGTGTGAAAATAGTTTTCCTGAGGCACACTTAATCTTCAAAAAACACCCAACTGTAATTTCAGATATTCTAACTTCACTATATTAATAAAAGTCAAACTTGTTTTATTGCCTTACGCCCAGTGCTTCCCAGGATAGGCTCTGGGCCACAGTGACCCTGTATAGTTTAAGCAGTTATTGACAGTGATGATAACGACTTGTTTTATTTTACAAAACAAAAGTGGAGTATTAGAAATAATTGTTGATGCTTAAACAAATATTATAACTGTTGATTGTTTCAACAGTTGATGTCTAAAACATTTACACAGCATTGTGTATAAACAGTACAAATATGAAATACATACAAGTACAGCATGTATTAAATAACCTTTTTGGTCATTTAAAATATTTATACCTTAAGACAGCAGTCCTGAAAGATTTGAAACACTAATGAATATAATGTTTTTTTTTAATGTGCCGCAGTGCACTATTTTGTATACCAGATAAAATTACCTGAATATATTCATCTTACAATGTTTTAGTTAAATTGCATCTCTGAGCTACAAACTCAATGGCTACAAGATTATCATGGCTGGAAAACATTATTTCAAGGGACAGGACCTCGTGCCAGAAAAAAGAAAGGTGGCAACAGTTCGTCAGAAAGCATCATTGTTAATGTGAACAGTACCTTTTCTGAATGTGGATGGTTCATTGAGAGTAATGTTTTTTGAGGCATGGTAGAGGGGTACATCCTGAGGGGTAGAATGAGGCAGTCAGAGTAGCATGAAGTAGCTGCCCCCTGCTATTCCTCTCTTACTTGAAACTCACCACAGAGACTCATCATGGAGGTGGGGAGTGACATCCTTTCAGATTGCATCATTTACTGAGCATGCTTACAGCCACTGTGAAATTTTACAGGTCAGTGGAAAGTGTGAGGATGGTGTTTTGCCTCCTGAAGGAACAGGCTGATGTGAGTGACCTTTATGCAAATGAAGAATCCCCTGCCAGCCAGCTACTCACCATTACTGAATTGTGGCTGGCTGATTTGTTGTCAAACTTTGGACTTTGGATTTATAAACAAGCAGCAAATGCAGGACACAGGGAGGCCTGGCATTACTGGGGAAGAAGTAAGGATACAGTACACTTCATAGGAGTGCAATTTTGACTTTTTACTAATTAAACAACTTTGTGGGTATATGCCTTTAAAATACATTTCATTATAAGTAAGTTAATGGACTACAGTGAGGTTTTTGCCAATACAGTAGAAAAAATCCAGTTTATTAGAATGGACATTGTACTGAAATGATGAAATGCCTTTATTGCTTGGTTTATTTCTGTTCCCCATTCAAAGTTTTTGACTGCATATAAATCATTTGTACTGTAACTTTACTTCTAAACATGGCATGAGAAAGCCTCTTTAAAGATCATGTACTGAAAAGAGAGCCATAGGGCTAAATGAAAGAAAGGCCAGTCACATTGAGAGCGTACTGCAATTTGCAGTTATAATTTTGCAATGTGCAAAGTAAACATTGAGTCCTACAGTATGTACAGTATGAAGGAAAACAATTGATAGGAAGAACCACAATATACTAATTCAAATATCTTTTGCAAAACAATAGAATTCCAAATCAATATGTTAAAGATTCGGCCAATGAAACCGAAACCAAGTAATAAACCCACTTGCGGGAGCTGAACCCTGAAGGTGATCTATATTGAGAAACAAAACCAAGTCCAAAACCAAAACCAGGGAGAGAGTTACCGAAGCCAAGCCGTAATCCAAAAGCCGTAGTCGAAGGAGAGAACCAAGAGTCCGTAACCAAAAAAGTAGCAACGAGGAATAAGGCGAAGCGCAACAAAATAGCTCAAACTGAAAAGCAATACCGAGCAAGGAGGTACTGTAGGGAAAAACTGTGCTTAAGTACAAGATGAGATGGAGGTGAATACGTGCTCTCATAGGTTGTCTAATTGAACCTGGGCTACGCCTTCTTCTGCCTCTTCCATTGCCGGGAAGCAGGGATCATAACACAATATTTATAAGTGACTAGTGACTATCCGGACATGGACATCTTACAACAGTACTTTACCAGTCTATGTGCTTTGGTGCCATGTACTGTACCGATCTGTCTCACCAGAAATACAGCCTACCAAACCATGTGGCAAAGGCAGGAAAAGGATTTACACATTTTTCACGTCTCTTCCCTCAGCTGGTTTAAATTTATCTGTTCTAAAGAATAATACAGTTTTGAATTGAACTGGATTACTTGACAAAGATTTTTGTCATGTCATATCCGCTGCACATTTATACATTAAGTATGTTTTGTATTTCTATATAACTAAGGGGGTGAATAGAATTCAACAGAGTTTCAAATAAATTTAATTTCAATGTTTCTATGTCAACCATTGCTTTTAGGGTAAAAAGAAATTTGCACGTTCGTCCCAATAAGGCACCGACACAATAAAATGCAGATGGGGAGATGCCAGCATCTGCTGTCATAGTACCCTGAAAACAAGCCAGAGGAAAAATCACAAGGTAGATAATAGTATCAACACCTCAGGGGTGGTATGGTTTTTCTGGACAAAAGGCTTCAGGTCATCTTATACAGTAGATCATTTAGAACCCATAGCAGAATTTAGTATTAACATACTTAGAAGAGAGTAGTGAGGATATGAAAAATCCTTTCTATTCTAATCTTATGAGGGTTGCTACTGCTGAAGATTATGTATTTCCAGTACTGTGTAAAATTTGCTCTCCAAAGTTCTTAACAAATTGGCTCAATTTTAAGTGTCACTAATGTCGGCAGCCTTCATTACACAACACTCCATTTTAATATACTGTATGAGAAAACTCACTTACTCAAACTCCACCCTTTAGTTTTGCTCTTTCTGACAGGATCATCCAGCATTAAATATTCATCAAGTACTTGCCGCAAAGATGAATTGTTTCCACACAATATTTCATTATAAATAAATATTAAAACCTTGCAAATATCATTGCAGTGTTTTTTTTTGGTCTCCTAGCACCACTGACTCATTTGCGAGTTTATGACTTGTAAAGCAGATACATCTGTTACGGGAAGGAAATATAATCCAAAGGAGAGAAAGTCTTAAGTGAATCAGAGAATCTACATTAGTGATTTTTAAAATGATTGTTTGGATTATGTTTTCTCAGAGGGTTTAGAGAGACACTTACTGAAATGATTAATAATTAAAACTGAAGATTATCTGCAAGAGTTTCGGCAAGAGCTAAAAGAAATAAAATCACCTTGGAAAAGAGGAAAGGGATTTTTAATTACCTGTGTTTTGATGTTCACTTTGCTAATATTAATCGCAAAAGCTGATTTTACTTTATGTGGAGGTTTAATTGATTGTGTAGTTACAATAACCTGACTACCAAAAGGGATATCACTGCATTAAAATGTATTCAGTCTATCATTTTTAACTCTTTTTAGTAACACATCCATCCATTTTCTAGACACTATTCAATACAGGGTTGCAGGGTTGCCGGAGCCTATGCCCGCAAGCAAGAGGTGTAAGGTGGGATACAACCTGGATGGGACTCCAGACCATCGGTGGGTGCACACACAGACGTGCACTCACGACTGGGCCAATTTTTCACATAAGCCAGTTAACCTACTTGTTTTTGTACTGTGGGAGGGAACTGGAGCACCCGAAGGAAACCAACATGAGGAGAACATACTGTATAACCTGGGAATTGAATAGTGCTCAGCTGTTCAGGAAATGCGTTATAGAAACCAATGCCCTCAGGCCATAGACAGAGGAGCGACCTGGTGCTAGGCGGGTCTCAGGACATCCGAACCTCAATGCTGAGCGAATAGGAAAGAGTGACCTGGAAATATATACGTAGCCCTAAGCACAGAGACACTGGAAGGACAGCAAGGCACAGGAAACTAGGGACAGGACAGAGTAGGAGTGCCCTCTAGCTGTAGAGAGCGTGACAGTACCCCCACTTCATGGGCAGCTCCTGACAGCCAACAAATAAATGAGCTGCACAGCACTAGGGGAGAAAAAACAATAAAGTGTCCCCTTCACTTTACTGGGGCAATAGGGACCAACAGAGTCTGCAGCATGAGTGACCTCTACTGATCCCACTAAGATTTCCTCCAGCAGCAAACTTAGCTTTCTCAGGAGGTCTCTGATCCAGGTATGGCCAGACTCATACCTACTGTACTTGGCATTAGTGGGTTGCCAATTGTGATTTGCAGAATGATATATCTGCTTGCTAAAGTTATGAGACCTGGGACTTACCCACTGCCTATGCTATGTACATAATTTCCATTGCATTACATATGTCATATCCATTAATCCTTCAATAAATTGAAAAGTTTAAGTTAATCCAGCACTTTCATTGACAGTAATTACTACGATCCCTTACTACCTGCTGTTAATTTAGATAAGCAAGTCTAAGAATATTGCTTACCGGGGTCTGTAAAACTGTCTCTAGATGTACGATAATAAAATGATTTACTGTTAGTGGTTGAAAGTAATTTATTTCTAAAGGGAAACATACCATTACAGAGAATGGTGCCACAGTTACTTCATTAAAACTTGCTAAAAGTATTTCTTAGTTAGAGCATATTTTACAGGAATTAGATACTCTTACTCTTGCCAGTTTTAGAGGTACAATAAATTAGAGGTTCAATAATACTTAAAAGAACATTGAAATCATTTATTTGTGATTTTCAATGTTTTCTACTTGAATAATACTTTTGTTCTAATTTAATTTATGTGACATAATTGATTAAGGGTCAATATAAAAATCTGAATGGTCAATTTGCCTTAACATAATTAGGAGATAAAATAATTCTTATCATCATAACATTTGTGAATTGTTTTATTATAGAGCAGAGATAATTAAGTATGATTGAAACCAGTCATTAGATGTAGATTACCATTTTGCATGTTGTGTAATTAATCTGTAAATTGATCTTGGTTGTAATGTTTATTAGAACAATGGTAAACCAATAAGTGTTTCTTTAATCATGTGTGGGTGGCAATCAGTTTGATAAAAACCCTGAAAGCACTTAATAGTAAACCTGCAAGGATTGTATTGAATTTACAATTACTTGAATAGAATTTAGCTTTATCTGAGTAGAGTCATAAAACCTGTGCTTAAATGGAATTCAGGTTTTTCAAAGAAAATAGAAATGAAATGGACTGTCATTTTTATGCGTGGACTGTATCTAAGAAAGCATTAGTTCTCCAATGTAGACAAACTATTGATGGCATTTAGACTTACTTTCAGCCAAATAAAATACCCTTTGGACCTGCTTGTCTGTTTATTAAGCAAAGGCCATGAAGTTACTGAATAAATTCTACATTTTCTATTTCCTTTCCGCTTTTCTGACACAACTACAGCTGGAAACCTTGAGGTAAAAGCACAGATAGTAGGATTTGAGAATCAGATGCATGATGCAGTATCTAAATGAGGTCATGCTTTGGCCAGATTGTCAGTGGACAATATGAATAATAATAATAATAATAATAATAATAATAATAATAATAATAATTATAATTATAATTGCTTACACTTATATAGCGCTTTTCTGGACACTACACTCAAAGCGCTTTACAGGTAATGGGGACTCCCCTCCACCACCACCAATGTGCAGCATCCACCTGGATGATGCGACGGCAGCCATAGTGCGCTAGAACGCTCACCTCACATCAGCTATCGGTGGGGAGGAGAGCAGAGTAATGTAGCCAGTTCATAGATGGGGATTATTAGGAGGCCATGATTGGTAAAGGCCAATGAGGAAATTTGGCCAGGACACCGGGGTTACACCCCTACTCTTTTCGAGAAACGCCCTGGGATTTTTAATGACCACAGAGAGTCAGAACCTCGGTTTTACGTCTCATCCGAAGGACGGAATGACCTAATGGAATGACCTAAGAAGTCTTTTGGTGAGAATATATTTGCACATGACTGAAATATTATGTTTAAGTCTTTCCAGTAGATGTTTTAGCAGGTCAAGGTATACTGTAGAATGAAACAAACTGACTGATTGGTTGACAAATATAGACACATTCTCTCTTTCAGTATCAAAATGCAAGTAATGCAGAAAGTTTTTGATATTAGTTTAAGTAATGCTGTTTAAAATACTGCCACTGAATAAGTAAGGACCCACTGAATAAGTAAGGTTTATATTAAAATAGTTTATGACTTATTCATTACATGCAGTAGCAATTGAGCTGCACAGGTATAGTATGCATATTTATTCATATTCACAAATATGAGATATACTCTGTATAAAAATAATTTATATTTGTTTTAGATTGTACCTTGTGGTTTAAATAATACATTACCACACATCAGAATTTACAGTAGTGTGCATTAGGGGCATAGTGAATTATTAAAATCACTATAATATTGAATTCATCTGTCCATTACACTGATACCATGTTATGGGTAGAAGAAAGAGCAACATTAAACTCTTGCCATGGCATAGTAATTAGGTGAAGTACTCAGTTTCCTTCCTTATATGACCAGAGATCTGGAGGGAGAATGAGGGAGCGACAATTTAAAGTAAGCAATCAAACCCCTTACTGATGTTGTTTGGAACTGGGTGGACACCCAAGTAAGGAGAACCTGCTCACGGTGGTGCCGAAGGCTAGAATCAAACTCAGGATCCTAGAACTGTGAATTGGTAATGCAAACCATTATACAGTATCTGTGTGCCACCCACTGAGCCAATGCACCATGCCATGTCACTCTGCTACTACTACTCAGCTACTAAACAAAGGCATTTGCAGCAGGTTCCACCACTGAAATATGGTCACTGTTGGCTTCAGTGGGATACCTTGAGTATGCGTTGTCTCCTGTAGTGACAAATTAGTGACAGTCACACTATATTTCTTTATTGTCTGCATTGTCTTTGTCATCGAGTGTGATATAGTGCATTAATGCAAGGTAAAAGCCAAATAAGTATGTATTTTGTGTATGATAAGGTGTTTCTTAATATTCCTCAGCTGCTTAAATAATTTATGAATTAGTCTGATGTCTATCACACATAGACGCAGATGCTTTTGAGCAGAGCTGAAAGCACAGAGAAGACACAAGTTCTTCTATCTTTATTATGATGTCTTGGTTTTTCTTATGCGTACTTTACCAAGCTCTGTCATGTAATATAAGCATTTAGTCTGCCACCACAACCATATAGCTATGAACTGAATTTCGACACAAAAAGTAACACAATGAGTAACACCTGGCTAGTGTCAGCATTTGCAGCTTCAAAGCAAGTTTGCCGAGATGTATTTGACCCAGATTCAGCAATCAAAGCAATTGTAAAGTTGACCTTGATTAATTAAGTTATGGATAAATGACAATCAACAATCCAGAAAGACACAAAAAACAGGCAGATGCAGGAGAAGACAGAGGAGAGATACAACAGGGGGTCCAACATTAGGGTGGAGCGGTGGCTCTGTGGCTAAGGATATACACCTGTGACTGGAAGGTTGCCAGTTCAAATCCTGCAGCTGGCAGAGGAATCCTACTCCATTGGGCCCCTTGAGCAAGGCCCTTAACTGCTCCAGGGGTGCTGTACAATGGCAGACCCTGCACTCTGACCCCAAGCTTCTCCATGTCTGTGTCTCCATGGAGAAAAGCTTGGGTATGTGAAAAGATAAATTCCTAATGCAAGGAATTGTATAGGGCTAATAAAGAGACATTATTACTATGAAAAAGGAAGACAAAAGACGAGAACTCCTTGTTCCAGATCACCCAGAAAGACCCGATCAGAGCTAAGTACTGTATTTGAACCTTGTTAAAAGAACTTGCTATTTTTAGGGAACTCTGATTTCCTGTGTAAATAATCCATCAGTTAAAAACAGCCTCTCCTCGTTGTGAGTGTACTTTTAGAATGGTCAGATAGTTACTATTCATTTGGTGGTTTACAGAGAGAGAGGGGTTTAACCACAGGTTGTATTCTATTTAGTTTAAAAGTCATCTGATCTCTTTGCCTTTGTAGGTGTTATTTAAGAGTTAAATTCTTGGTATCAATCTGGGGTTTTTCTGTGTGGTTAAGAAGTTAGGCCTCTGAGATGCCTTATTTGCAAATTTGTAAGTAGTATAACTTGTATTTTGTATGTTTGTGTGTAGTTTAAATTTGTGTGCCTGAACTATTACTCTTTTCACCAAAGCTGTGCCAGAGAACAAAGAATTCATATGCCTCTTACTGTACCAACTGCTCTAGTATATTCTTGGAGATATCCTTTACAAGTTGGGTGTTATTATTATTTAATTTACATATTGATTAATCCACTCTGTCATTTCCTGATATTTGCCATTTTCATAACTCCCCATTTGTAACAATATTTTATTCTTAATCCTTTACATTTTAACTTGCTGAGTATAGATTATTACCAGCATACTGTAGGCCAGTACTATAAATCATTTTATTCCATTATTAAATTGGTTCTTTTCTGTGATTCATTTTATAGCATTTCAGTCCTCACCTGTTTAATATGCTACTTTTGTGTTTCCCTGTCTCCTGATACTCCTCCTAATTTAGTCTCTGCTGCAGCATTAAATGGCAAATTGTATCATGACTTTCATATCACTTCAAATTAATTCAAATTCAAAAGCTGTTTTTGAGCTCTTTTTTGAAAGGTAAAGTTAATCCACTTGCCAGATAAAGTGTCCTCTAAAAGAATTTACACCCCTCAAGAAATAGGAAACAATAGACATCAAATAAAACAAAGAGTTACAGCTAATATTTCTTGTTTAAATAAAAAAGTATAGTAATCTTAATAGCATTGCACATAGAAAAGTTATATTTGTCATAAATATTTAATTTAAATGATACACATGACCAAGTCTGTAACTCATTCTGCTCTAAGCATGTTTTGTGTTTCCATTTCATCAGAGGTATGAATAAAACTGGAGGGCACTGTGAAACCCAATATGAAATTCTCTATATCAGTATGCTTTTATCCACTGTGGTCCAAATGAATTGAGCTGACATTGTCCTTCTTTGCACTTTACAGTCAAATCGTAAAATGTCATATGCATATTGAAGGAAAATATTAAATGGAAGGATATTTGTTTCAGAATTGTACAACAGAATGTGAAAATATTCTGATCCACTTCCTCATCATGACATGTCATATCCCAAATTACTAAGAAACTAGCACTAAAGATCACTGCTTTAAGGCAAACAATGAAACCATTCTCAACTTTGCAAGTGGTAAGGTTACAATCACTGACCAGTAGACAATGTACAAGTAAACATGTAGACAGTTTGAATGTAAACAATACAGATGTGTAAACAATGACTGGAGATGTGCAATAGATAAGAAATCATAAAGAGGTAGATGGTGATGGTGCAGGTATGGTCCGAGGGGGATGGCTAAATGTGTTTGCCAATCTCACTGCTTGTGGATAGAAGCTATTGAAGAATCTAGTGGTAAGTATCCGTATGCTCTTATATCTCTTGCCTGAGGGCAGTGGGGTGAAGAGCTCATGCCAGGGGTGGTGACTGTCCTCTGTGATGGCCAGAATTCTACCATGGCAGCGGTCCTCATAGAGCTGTTTAATCTTGGTGAGACCGCAGCCGATGATCTTCTGGGCCATATTGACCATTCTCTGCAGTGCCTTTCTTTCTCGTGAAGAGGTGGTGCCATACCACACGGTGATCCTGTTGGTGAGGATGCTCTCGATGGTGCAGCGGTAGAAGTTCACCAACACATGTATTGGCATCCCCCATCGCTTGAGGCACCTCAAGAAATAAAGGCGCTGCTGAGCCTTCGTCATGATAGAGTCAGTGTTCACAGTCCAGGTTAGATCTTTAGAGATGTGAATTCCCCAAAACCTAAAGCTGGTGACTGTTTCCACTTGTGTTTCATCAATACTGAGTGGGCTGTGAGTGTGTGGCCTGTGCCTCCGAAAGTCCACTATTAGCTCTCTCATTTTCTTTACGTTCAACTCCAGGTTATTGCTATGACACCACCTAAGCAGCTGTACAACTTCATCCCTGTAAGTGGACTTGTCATCATCACCGATCAGTCCTATTATAGTGGTGTCATCTGCAAACTTAATGATGCGGTTGTTGCTGTGTCTTGTTGTGCAGTCGTGAGTGAACAGGGAGTACAACCTTGGACTCAGACAGCAACCTTGTGGGGATCCAGTGCTCGGGGTGAGTGGTGATGTTTTATTGCCTATCTGCACCACCTGTGGTCTCTCGATAAGAAAGTCCAGCAGCCAGTTGCAGACAGAGTTGCACAGACCTAATCCCCTGAGCTTTGTCACCAGTTGACTGGGTATGATGGAATTGAATGCTGAACTGTAGTCCACAAAGAGCATTCTCACATACGAGTTCTTAGTGTCCAGGTGTTCCAAGGCTGTATGCTGAGCCAGGGAGACAGCATCATCCACTGATCTGTTGTTCTGGTAGGCAAACTGCAAGGGGTCCAGGGACTCTGTGATGGAGGAGTTGATGTGTGACAACACCAGCTTCTCCAGGCATTTCATCACCACAGATGTTAATGCTACTGGGCGGTAATCATTCAGGCATGTCACTTCTGCCTTTTGTCTGAGACTTAAACACAGAATATATGGAGAAGCTCATTCAGAAGGCAAGTCTTATTTTTCTACTGATAAATTGCTGTAAAAATGTTGCCTTATAGTTACGAAAATGTGGTACATATTTCAAATTAGCTGTATTTTTGAATGAACAGAGGACGTCTAAATGTGATATCTTCGCAATGGTGGTATACTGTATCTTCCAATTCCAGAAACAGTGGAAATAAGAGGCTTTGTTATATTTTGAACATGTGAAGACTAAAAATAACTTCTGTTAGATCATACATTTGTAAAGAAGAAAAATCGTAGTTTGTGTAGTGATCATTAATTCTAGAAAATATTAATGGTGAGATAACGCCATGAGTGCACACATGTTGCTTGTGTGATTCATGGCTTATTTTGAAAAGTGACAACATTCCAGTCAAATTCTTTCAGAGTTCATAAGGGTGTGATTCAAGTAGCATTGTTTTCAGGTTCTATTCAAGTCACCTTCAAATGAAATGTTGAAGTAAATGTCATTAAAGGAAAACTTTGATTCTAATGAATACTTTGGCACCCCATAATAATTTTAGGTAGAGGTGGACATTTTCAATTAATCACACTTACAAAAGTGTTTATGTAACAGATTCTCAGCTGCATTACAACCTTTTATGATGGTAGTATTACTCATGTTATACAAACTAAAAGGAACATTTGAAAATATTTTTTGTTTCATTCAGAATTAAGTTCTGCTCTATAATACATAAGAAAGATTATTAAAATTAAGACCTCAAACACATGTAAAAGAATACCTGACATATAAACAATAATTTAACAGTAATTTAATTACCAGTACAGGACTTTTAACTTTATCAAAAAAACAGAATTAAAAAAATTAACAAATAGCATCAGATATCATGGGAAAATAATTAAATGCAGCAGTAAAGGAAACTGAAGTCTTTTGTTATCTGTGAACACAAGGAGCAAATCTACTGTAATTTTTGAGACAGTGAGAAACATGGTTAACACACTGAAGATATTAGAACTAGATTAGATGTAGAATAAGATATACTATTATAAAACCGGTCTATTCAATATTCAAGTCAATATTCAATATCCCTGAGGTGTTGCTATAAATCAACAGGCTCTATAGACGTATGAATTTCTTAATTCAGTGTTGGCTGGCCTTATGTTTTCTTGAATCATTCAAAATGCCAAGGGCTAATATCTATTGACTCCAAGGGTACAATGTCTTATGTTCTGAGATAGCACATGGGAAGAAAAATGAGTGACAGTCAGATGTCAAGTGTGTGAATAGGACTTGTGGCTCTGCCAGAGGGTATTTCCTCATTGTTGGGCTTTGCTCCTGTTGAAAACTTACCTTGCCATAAAAAAGAATGACCCAAAAAAGAGAGTGTTTCAGCAGGACAGAAATGTCATATTTGAGTTTTTGTGACTCACAATTTGTTTTAAACTCAGTTCCTCCTTACACTTTAATTAGAGGTAAAGATGGTCATCTTTGATGCTGTTTCTTATTGGAAGGAAATGCAAGAATAATGTTGAAATGCAGAGGAATGTAGCAAAACAGGCTCCTCTGGTAGGAGACATTGTAAAGCTTTATGAAGGCAGAACAGTGTAATTATAGCTTAGATGGGCTCCAGGTGAGCGGCCACAAGTTGGACCACAGAACCACCAAGCCCCATCTTACCAGAAGGAGGTTTAACTCATCAAGGATGTAAAGGTAACAGATTTTTGAGTATAAAACTTCTTTATTCAAATTATACTTCTCAAGAGTTGAGCTATTATTCCAAACAGATTTGATATTTAGTTCATGGTCTTACATTAAATGTATATATACTATTTACTTGTACGTGAGAATATGAATGCAATTTAATTATATGAGACTGATAAACCTACAAAGCATACCATAATACATTATTGTCAATGTGAATTTTAACTCTGAAATAATTAACTCTGATTATTGTCATCTCTGAGTGAACAATCAGCCATTTGCATCGTATCCCAGCAGATCATCACCGATAACATCCCATTACATTTGATGCTTGTTATGCATTTATTGATTTTATATCAATAGATTGTATGTTGTATATGCTTAAAATCTGTGTATAAGACCATCAGTTATTCCTAAAATTTGTCAAGTACTCTCACAATTTGCTGTTGCAATTTTTTGATTGTTAAGAATATTAAATCCCCACATCATCTACAAGAGTATCCGACTTAATATGTTTCCTTCTCTGAAACATGAAGATGCTTCCTGAATTCTTTTAAAATGTGGACTCTCTTTAAAAGATAAATTGAAGTAAAAACCACTGTAACAATGCAATTTTGGGAACATCGGCGAATGCTGGTTTGAGTCTATGTCTTTGTGAGTTAGTGTTACGATCCCTGCCTCTCGGCAACGAAAGAGGCAGAAGAAGGCGTAGCTTTAGTTCATCAGTCCACCTATCACGGTACGCGTTCACCACCACACCTCCGTCTCATCTGGTATTTAAGCATTAGTCTTTCCCTACCTCCTCGCTCAGTATTGGTTTCCCTTTCGAGCTTCTTAGTTGCGCTACGCCTTCAACTTCCTCGTACTGTTCTGGTTCTGACTTCGGTTTTTCTCCTTTTACTACGTCTATTGGATTACGGCTCGGCTTCGGTTGCTATCTCTAGTTTGGTTCACTGGCTTCTCTTGGACTCTCGGCTCTCCCCTTCGTCTACGGTTCCGGATTACGGTTTGGCTTTGGCTACTCCCTCTCGGTTTGGATCACTGGCTTCTCTTGGACTCTCGGCTCTTTCCTTCGGCTACGGTATTTGGATCACAACTCGTCTCTGTCAGCTCCTGCAAGTGGGTTCACTACTTGGTTTCGGTTTCACTGACTGAATCCGTAACAGTTAGAGGCACTGGCGTGAGAAGAGCTTAGGAGGCAAAGGGGTGTCTCTTAGATACTGTTAAGACAGTGAGAGTAAAGAAATGTACTCTAAGAGCAAAGGAAGAGAAGAAAAAAAAATGTGCTGCGTAAACATACGGAGAAACAATGCTGTTTGGAGTGAAAGGCTCCTGGGTTGTAAAGGTTTTGACAAGGTACTGGCTGTGCACCTGTGTAGCTGTGTGAGGAATTCTTATAGGTGAGCCAAAAATTGGACTGCAGCAGTTAATGCATTCTCACGCGGTGGTAGACAGGTAGGAAAAAAACAGTGAGCTACAGTAACAGTGGAGCTTTCTATAGAAATGAAATATTTTCACTCCACTGTGCCACACCACCTGCCACTCATTAATGGACACTCATGATCTTACTTAAATTAGCATTGATACATGTTAATTTTGAAATATTTGTTTTGATGTTTGTCTTGTTAATTGTAGTTTCTGTTGATATGATATCCAACTCTGCACTGCCAAACTGCTAAAAAAAATTCCATTCTCTTATCATGACTCTGAAGTGCTGCAGGCACATGTTAACCACAGCTGTATAACAGTGATTTTACTTTGAATAGAGCATATTGTGTACTTTGTACATCAATCAAGGGCTGAAAAATGAGGGAAAGCAAATCTTAAATTAGATTTTTAATTTAAGATAAAAAAATATTGACAATAAGAAACCAGACGAAGCAGTATTTGATTTTCAAGATATCTTTCAGATTTTTAGCAAGATTGTGTGCATAATGGGCAGAAAAACAGAAGTTAAAATGTATGCACATTTTAGGTTTACCATCTTACTCTTATGATTTCAGATTCTTCATTAAGGCATGTTTACAGAGATGTTAGGTGTGGTTTACCTGCAGTAATAGCTGGAAATCGCGTTTCTCTCTAAAACTGTGGATAGTGCTACAGTGGCTCTCCCCTCCCCTGGAAAAATCTGTGAACCCCAGATTTTTTGTGGAAATCAAAGTAGAATACAAGTCAAATGATAGAAAGGTAAATTAGCATTATATTTATCTACATATTTATTTTGATTTTTCAGTGAGCTAATTGCGTAAGCAATTACACCATCCAGGTTAATAAGCTGTGCCAAGCATGAGTCATGCTATGTTTGAAGTCGGCAGTTATGCAATTAATATGATTCCATAAGAAATTCAAGAAATACACTGTCACTGGTTTATCTGTTTAATACAGACCTTTATCCTCGTGTAAAAAACAGCGACACTTTAAATTACAGAAAAGTTAGTACTTTTGAATAATAGTGAAAGAATTTTAAATTATATCCAATTTTGGAACTTTTACCACAGTATGCATGCTTTGAGAAATAAACTTGGTATCTTGGGAATCACCTTGTAGGAACTTGTTTTAGACACTTATTAATGCATTTGCTGTACATAAGGTCTTTCATATTTTATACAGAGATAGAGGAAATATCATAAAACTGGTACTGAATGGAGTACAGTATATATGTGTTGCTGATAATTATCATTTAAGCATTGTGGGCGGTTAGGCTAGGGCAACTCAACTTGCAGACTTTCCAATCTTCTCCATTCCAGACTTTTCTGTAGTCAGTATCTTATTTATTTAATTGATGATTAGCAGGATCAATATAGTAATTAGGGAGCTGTTTCTATCAAAATCCTGGAATGCAACAGATAAGCCCTTTAAAGACAGCCTTAAAATGAAAAGCATAAAATTTTGCTCTTTCAAAATAAAAGCATTTATTTGCCTTTTACTTCGCTTTCAGACAATTTTATTTGCTTTAATTCTGACATTGAACTATCAGGTGTATGTTAAACAATAATTAACATTGCTTCTTTTACATTAATTTTGGAAGAATCCCACAAATTTAAATATATGAGGATATCAACTTTTTCCAGATTTGGGACAGTTGCTTGATTGTAAAATGTACAGTACATCTGTAAACACTTCAAAGAAAATTAAAAAGAGAATAAGAAAAAAATGGGATTCACTGGACAATGATGGGCCCTTTAAAATATGGAATATCAGTCAAAAAATATTTCTATCTTAATGCTAAAGGTCCAGTTAAAACAACATTTTCTTTATCTTAATTTATATCTTCTTCAATTCTATGGAATTCGTTTGCAATTTAACTACAATACTTTGAACTGCAAGTTAGTGCAAGGGAATGTTAGAAATAAATGCCATTCATGTATTTTTATCTTTTCATTACACTTGTGTCTTGTTAATGCATTGGTTCTGTTTAATAGAGATGTTGTTATCTAATATGGCATTCCCTCATGGGCTGCACATGAAAGAACCTATTTGAGCTCACAGTGCATGCCCATAATGATTACAGAAAAAGGAAAAACTGCTTTTGATTTTTACACAGATTTAGAAGTATCATTGATATTCATTGAGGAATGAGTGACAAATAAAGTATTTCCTATGTGAATAAATGCAAAGGAATACATTTTGTTTTATGGAATTATAATAATATACTGTACTTTTTGTGCACAAATAACATGGGAATGTCTTGATACATGACCTTACCGTTGTCCAGAAATGGCTATAATGTTTATTTTATTGCTTTTGATTATAATTTAGAAATTGAGATAGAAGCAGAAGTACTACTAATAATTATGGAAACAGGTGCTTTTCAACAAAAGTGAAAACTATTGAATATACAACATATACAATAGACAACCTATCTACAGTATGACTGTATGGGAAACTCAACCAGAATGATTCTTGCTTGAAGCTTTTTCTCAGTTAATAACTTTGACCATCAAGTATGTCAGCACTCCTTGTCACAGCTTCTATTAAGCTTAGGCAGCTTAACGCTGTTAGGCATTGTATACATTGCCCTCTTCTACCATACACTAATACTTATGTTGTCTGTGATGTGGCCTGCTGCTCTCAATTTGTTATCCCCTTGAGCCCAATGCAATAACTTAAGGAGACTCAGTTCCTACAAATAAATACGATGTTTCTCATAATCCAAACAAATCCAGTCTAAAGTGGTATCAAGGGTGATGCAAACAACTGTCAAGTAAAATGTTTGTGACTATAGGGCAGAGATTCATCAATCTACCAGGACAATTCCAAGGAAGTGTTCCCTTGTTACAACTACTGACTGGAGAGAAGGAGATATGAGAGTCTGGCACTACATCATTAACTTATGCAAAGATATTGCATTTACTTTTGCTTTCTATCCCCATAAACCTTGAGCATCACACATTCAGATGACAGTCCTTTTCAGCTTTACATATCTTGTGTTATTTGGGGGAGTTTCAAAGAAGATATGAATGAAAACCTACATATTCCTTGGCCAAAGTCTTAAGGATGTTGTTTTATGAGTGTACATTAGTGTGGTGCATATTGAACTGCTATAATGGTTTCAGAATAGGGGAAATTAGGGAACTAAACATTGGAAGGCATTTTATGATGATGTGAATTCAAACATTAATAACAGTTTGATACACTATTTTTTAAATTGGCTTTGATGATGGTCATATTCCTCAAAGATATTGACAGATGAGTACAACACATTGCACAAAATGTATGGTACTGCACAGCAACGATCATAGGAACCTCTACATCTGGGTGCATCACTGTGTATGGTTTTGTATATTTCTTCTGAATTTTTTGCAAATATTCTTTACCAAAAACATCCTTTCATTCTTTATGCTTTAAGAAATTAACTTCAGAGTGCATTAAAACCCTCATATTTGCTAATATTACATACATAGGAAAACCCCTGCTCAATGCATTTTCATTAGAGTTTTCCTTTTTGTTGTACAATGTAATATCACTGTGTAGGTTTAGTCCAATAGCTCTTGGTCTAGCTGTGTCTCCACTAGCTGCTGCTAATGACTGGGACAAGCTGGAGCAAATGTTAAAATTAGACCAATTCATTTCTGGAATTTATTTAGACATAGGATTGCTTAGATTTGCTGTTTTATATGCTAAAGCACATTTTTTGCTTATTTTATTTATACATTCTTAAAAAAATTTTTTTCAGTTGCATCATTATAGATCTCTGGGTCAGGTAGCCATTGTGAATGAGAAACATCTCAATTCTGGTTCTCTGTTTAGTTAGAAACTTAGGGTAGGAATCTGACAGCTCAAGCACCGTGTTCTAATGGGATATTGGTTTGGCTGCAGAGAAGTAATCAGGCTTGCTTGTATTGCCTGAAAGTTTATGTGTATCTTGAAAAGAGGCTTGTTTAGCAGAAGAATGCACTGCTCTGACAGGTGACGGAGGGGATCCAAAAACAAGCATATAGAGCAAAAACAAAAACGAATACATAAGGATATACAGGTATAATATTCCTGTGGTTCTGGAAAGTGTGCATTTACTAGACAAGTCCTGGCACACAAATTTGAAAATGCCTTTACACTCTATATGTTATTTGTAGGAGCACTTAGTCAACACAGCAAATAAGTAGGACAGAACAGCAACCATGGAACACAGAGTAAACGTCTGCAACAAGTAAGAGATATGATAAAAATTATGATTTTTCAAAAATGATTGAAAACTATTTTCAGTGACAATAATTCAAAGGCTTTTGAATGTAGCTGAGGTAAAATGTATTTCTTCAAATAAAGTCGTTAGGTATGACCTATTCTGATGCTGTTTAGTATTGAATTTCTGACAGTTTTATTCAATTTAACTCCACAATGCAAAGGTCTATATTGAACAAATCCCTGCTGCATAATTCATCCATATCTAGGGGGGTAGTGCCTTCCAAAAATATTCACCCCATTCCAATGAAGTTCCATTTTGCTGAAGTATATATATATAGAAAAGTAATTAAATATTTTTTAACAAAACATCAATTCTCAGTTTAGTTTTAGTATCCAATTCTGTTTAAAAATAATAATTTTATAAAAAATGTACATTTTCTATTTTAATTAATCAAAATGGGACGTTTTTGGAAGGGGGTGAATACTTTTTCAAGGGACTGTATACTGGATATGAACATTATGCTTTTAATTTCTCTATTCTTTCATATTCCTTAATGCATTGCTACTGTTATCTTAATCACGTCTTGTAGGTTTGTTTAGAAAAAAAGCTCAATACTCAATGTATATATCTTTTTTAAAAATAAAAAACAAGTTTTTCTTTCAATGTGCCTGTATTTCTCATCACTTGGCATCCAGGTATCTGTTAAATGAAGCTTTGATATCTGTTTGTTGCATTAGGCTAACCTACAGTACAAGAAACATTTGACACATATCTCAACACAGCTGAGCAACAGCAGGCCTTTCCCATTAAAATAATAATGCTGTGCAGGATATTATTTGTGTTCATATCAATAGAAGCATCTGGAATATCTAGTATACTTAGGCATTTGTCATTCCACTTTCTATTTTACTTAGAAGTTGTCTTTTTTATTAGATTTACTCAGGCCAAACATCCCAGCATATGGGTCTGCAAAGTGCAATTGCCACTAGCTTTTATCTATCAAAGAACACACATTAGTCATTTCTATTAAATGTAAAAGTATAGAATCTAACAACAGAGTTTTTTAGACATAATTTTCATTTCTTTCTCATTTTTCTGCTGATGTTTTCTTCCAGTTTTGTTTCAGAATAGGCAACGTTCCTTTTTAGTTAACCTTTTTTAGTTGCATTTAGTTGGAGACCTTTAATTTATTGAACAACAGGCAAATTGAGCATTTAGAAACAGGGATACACAGAACAAGTGATTTGATCAATGTCTGACTGTGAACCAATGTAGGGGGCTTATTTTGATTCAGCAGCAGTCAGCAATGCATTTTGCGTCCATAGCAAATGTCTTTTCCCTATTTGGCTGTAACACAGCAGTCAAATAATAAAAGATATGGAAATAGCATGATACTCACCCCTTACAGCTCTGCTTTCTGAATGTTCCTGTTCTCCTGTTTTTTTATGTTAAATCCTTATGATACAGTAAGTGCAGTCATTTGATGGATGTATCCAATTTATTCTAAAAAATATGTGTTAAAAATAAAAAGCCTGTATTACATTGCAAGGTTATAGTATGCAAAGGAACAAGTAATAGGTTTATTCCATGCTGAAAAAAAGAAGAAAGAGAACACAACGTTTCGGCCGTGGAGCCTTCTTCAGGTGTGAGCAATATATATATTACTATATAAGGTTATAGTATATTTTATATAATATACAAAATGGAGTAGTTCAATAACCAAGTGTCTGCACAGGCAGTGTACTGTGAGGGGGATTCGAGTTTAAGCTTTTTTTCCCCTGATTTGTCTGCTCTGGTATATATGGAAGCCTGTTTCTGCCAGGGAGTAAAACAAACGCAACTGCGAATTTTATTTCACATTTGCGACTTCGAAATAGCCCATATTTCATTGTCTGTCCTTTTGTTATTGTAGTGGATTCAGGTTCTAGGGCTTGTGCCCCTCACCACTCTCACCCTAGTTCATGTCCCAGTGCATTGGCTCGAACCCAGGTCTTGCCAGCCGAGCTAAAGAAGACCTTCTTTTATAAGTAAAAAAGGACATACAATGGAAATATGTACAAAGTATAAGTTTCAGCTTTTATAATTGTGAATTCCTCTGGATGTGAAGTGTCTATTTCTGTATCTCATTTCATTTTCTGTCTCCGTTTTTATATTTCTGGTGTTAAAATAAAAACGTTTTTAAATATCCCACCATCCACTGTTCCATCCGGTTACTATGGGAGCCTCAATGGCGGAAATGGGATTCCATAAAAATTAGTGTAATTAATTTGATTTTTATCAGGACACTGTACAAGACAAGTCTTCAGGCCTATAGATCCTATGATCCTGTACGATTCATGAATATAGTGTAATGGAACGGCCGACATACAGGGTGTACGATCTGGTTGCAGTGTGGTGACGGCACCGCCCTCCCCTGCGCATAACAGGGATGCTGGCTGCCGGGGCTAAAGAAAGTGTTCTTTAGCTCAGCTGGCAAGACCTGGGTTCGAGTCAATGCAATGAGGCACGAAGTATGGTGGGAGCGGCGAGGGCACAAGCCCTAGAACCCGAATCTGTTACAATAACAAAAGGACAGACAATGAAATATGGGCTATTTCGAAGTCACAAATGTGAGATAAAAAGTCGCAATTACGAGATATCAAGTCGGAATGAAGAGTCACTAAGTCGCAATTCTGAGATATGAAGTCGCAATTCTGCAGTTTAAAATCAGAATTCTGAGTTACTAAGTCAGAATTCTGAGATACCATAGCGCCTTTTTTTACTCCCTGGTGGAAACGGGCTTCTGTAGGTATATGACACAAGTACTGTAGCTGCAAGAAAATGTTTTTTTTTTTAGTTTTTTTTGTATGAAATATGCAGATTATGTGGTTTTGTTTGTCTTTACATGGGTATCTCTTTGTAGTGTGGTCCCACAACTACCTGAGAAGTCTTGTATCCTTTTTTACTTTCTATTTTTACTTTTATATCTATTTCTTTTCATCTGTAATTAGTTACATTGTAAAAGGAAATAAAATTAAATCAGATCTACAAAATAAATAATAAAATGTTCTATATTCTTTATACTGTATTTGCTTCCAACCACCTTTATAGAAACTGTCCCCACACTTACCAACTCTGAACATCAGATTGCATAACAGTGCAATAGTGCAATTCTCCCCAGCTATTTTCAATTATGGTTCAGTGAATTATTTTAGAACAGGAGTTTGTGTGCCCTGGGTAAATGTGTTTGTATCCCCTTTGTTAAGTAGATAACACCCAATTTCTTGTGAAATGCTATTCTAAAGCCCTACTGCAGAGATAAGAAATGCTGATGGCAGGGAAGATTATTAAAAATGGTGTTTGTTGCTCTAGACACCCTCTGCCTCATCACAAATACTTTTTTCATAAACTTTGGAATGGAGTTCTGTGGTAATCATAAAAGTTTTAACAAGCTATTTTATTCTTAAGTCTTTGGGCATTGAATTCTTACAGTATCTCTATATTTGTAAGAAATATTTTTCAATATTCTATATATCACATTTAGTGATGCGCACTGGCATACCGGATTTGCTATAAAAATATTAAAAACCTTTCACCTCTCCAGAAAAATGTATTTCTTATTTTCTGAACATACTGTATATTGTGCACAGTTTAAATGTGCACATTTCAAACAAACTTGTGCATATGTGTAACAGGATCAGAAATTCCCCATTTTTGCATTGTGATGTTTCCTTTGTTTTAATATTTATAATTTTGTGGTACACAGATTTGCTTGTTAAAACTTCTCCACTAAATGTTGCCTGCCAGATAGGCTTTAATGCAGACAATTTCAGCATATTACATGGAAGTAGCATATTCTGTTTATATATAAAGTATATTATATTGAAGTTGAAGCAGCCTCTTAGGAAAAGGAGCTGTCTATGTGTCTAACCACATTCTTTGTAATTTCAAATACCAAACAGGCAAAGGTAATTTCAGAAAGCAAACAGGCAAAGAGAATACTGGAAGGTATAGTTAACAGTGCATAAAGTAAATAAAGGGATACCATCTTTAAATTGTTCAATGTATCTGTAAGGCTTCATTTAGAATTTTATGTTCTGCTTTGGTCACCACTTTACAGAATTGCACAGTATGTATTTCTGTTCTGGAATCTGTTCAGAGGAGAGTGTCCTGGTACATTCTCAGGCTTACACGGATATCTCACAAGCTAAAAGACCTTAATCATTTCTGTGTTTAACTGAGAAGATGACAAGTTCACATAAAGTATTCTAAATTCTCAAAGAAATTGACAAGTCAACATTATATACTTCTATGAAATCAACAGTGAAAAATACACTGCTTTCTTTCAAGAAGAGCGTACTTGTATTTCTCAGTCAATAAATGTGTACATACTGTACATGTCTCTTTCTCTTGTCCATAGTGGATAGTGAAACAAATTACATGGGAAACACAAAAGGAGAATGTAAAGAAAACTGTTTTTTTTTTTCTTGAGTGTACTGTACACAGTTGTACCAGAAAGAAATTTACCGGCACACACCAGTTTCTGGAGGACCAAGTGAGATCTTCAAACTATGGCCCTGGAACAGGGAATCAAATTGTTTAGAATCTCTAAGGACTTGATAGCCACAGTATAAGGCAACTCATTCTTTTGTTACTCTCATCTCAACAGTGCAGCAGCAAACTAACAGGAAATCCAGTGGGGAGTTTTTCTTCATTTAGTGCCCCTGTTATCTACCCCGACACGTTTTCACATTGCTTGCCCAGTAGCCAGACAAGTAAACAGCAGGAGCTACCAAGTTTGTGCTCTGCAGACCTTTTTTTTGTTTTATCAAACCTGAACAGCACTAGATTGTAGACACATTTCTAAACCTTCTTGCTTCAGATGTATCCTCTGTGACTGTACACGAGAGACCAAGGTGATTTGGTGGGGGATTTTTTTCCTATGTCCTTTGAAGTTCTGCTTTGTCCCCCTTAGGGTGTACTCTACACAAATTTTTAATATACCAACTCTAAATTGTGAGCTTTGCTGGCAAGCATCTGCCATTGCCTTCTGGCAGTCCCAAATGAGGGTTCTGGCAGCAGGGTTCCTATTGTTCCTCTGAAGAATAAAGGCTCCATGTAAACACCTGCATGGCTTTTTGCTGCTTAAATGGAATACGGAAAATAGAAGGCAATCTTCTTGTTACATGTGGACAATGTCTGGTTTACATTTTAGTGTCTTGAACTTGAACTTGAACTTTATTGCCATATGTAACCGGTACTGGTACAATGGAATTCTTACTTACAGAAAGTCTCTCGATTATAAAACAAGTGTAAAAAACAAAACAAAGTGCAAACAGTGCATCAAGACAATGTACAAACAAACAATAGACAATGTGCAAGTAAACATGCAGACAGTTTGACTGTAAACAATACAGACGTGTAAACAGTGACTGGAGACGTACAATTAATAAATTACAATGAGGTAGATGGTGATGGTGTAGGTGTGGTCCGAGGGAGATGGCTAAATGTGTTCGCCAGTCTCACTGCTTGTGGATAGAAGCTATTGAAGAATCTAGTGGTAAGTGTCCGTATGCTCTTATATCTCTTGCCTGAGGGCAGTGGGGTGAAGAGCTCATGCCCGGGGTGGTGACTGTCCTCTGTGATGGCCAGAATTCTACCACGGCAGCGGTCCTCATAGAGCTGTTTAATCTCGGTGAGACCGCAGCCGATGATCTTCTGGGCCATATTGACCATTCTCTGCAGTGCCTTTCTTTCTCGCGAAGAGGTGTTGCCATACCACACGGTGATCCCGTTGGTGAGGACGCTCTCGATAGTGCAGCGGTAGAAGTTCACCAACACATGTGTTGGCATCCCCCATCGCTTGAGGCACCTCAAGAAATAAAGGCGCTGCTGAGCCTTCTTCATGATAGAGTCAGTGTTCACAGTCCAGGTTAGATCTTTAGAGATGTGAATTCCCAAAAACCTAAAGCTGGTGACTGTTTCCACTTCCGTTCCATCAATACTGAGTGGGCTGTGAGTGTGTGGCCTGTGTCTCCGAAAGTCCACTATTAGCTCTTTCGTTTTCTTTATGTTCAAGTCCAGGTTATTGCTATGACACCACCTAAGCAGCTGTACAACTTCATCCCTGTAAGTGGACTCGTCATCATCACTGATCAGTCCTATTATAGTGGTGTCATCGGCAAACTTAATGATGCGGTTATTGCTGTGTCTTGCTGTGCAGTCGTGAGTAAATACTCACTCTTGGCTTTAAAATGCAATGGTATTAGAGTTCTGTTTCCTCCAGTGAAAGTAAAAGCATCATGAAAGAAATATAACTCATGCTTAACAGAGGAAAAGTGGAAGTTATAATGGCTGCCTGTTTTAGTCCCTCCTAAAACCAAAGGCATAAAGACTGAGATAACATTGATAAAACAATTTTGAATGTTTGTAGAAGCAACATCAAGCATTTAAACATTGTTACTGACATTAAATATTTGGAGGGATGTGTGAGCATTCTGTTTTTAGTCTGCATTGTGCCAGGTGAGATAAAAAATAAATTGCCTTATGTACAATTGCAGAAAAAATACTTTTGTGATTTTGTTCAGTTTTACTGCTTTGATTACTATGTTCATTTATTCCATTCTCTTCAAAATGTTCATTTGAAATTTTTTGTTAGTGACAGATGTATTTTTGTGATAAAGAATCAAAATTATAGTCAATGTTCTACAAAACAGAAATACCAAGATGTGGAATATACAGTGATGGTCCAGCAGGAAGTAATGGTCCACCTGCTGAACTAAGCTTAATATTTTTTCTCCATGAGACTGGGAGAATATTGTTTGTAAGGGATAGCAACAGTTATAGAGCTTGTCGATTAACAGTATTGTGCTGTAATTGCGTAATAATCACGGTAACTGATCAGCTTCCTGCTGACTTTGATGAGTTTTTAATGAACCCTTTTAAACAAAAAGGCTCAAGGCACCACATTCTAATGAGTACTGACTTAAAAAAAATCACACCAGCTACTGTATGCACAACCTTATTACTTCAAGTTCATTTTCTTCACTACTCTGAAGTTCTACATGTACTAATGGCCTGCTGCACAACACAGAAAGAAATAATCTCTGTGGAAATTTCAATAGAAAGCTCCAGAATGCTGTTTGCAGACATGCATAGCTCATTGTCTGCATGCAGTTCAGTGTAGCTATTTTTGTGGTCCCTTTTTTGATGAGAGACCATTCAGTAGCAGAATATGGTCATAGTGTCAATGCTGTTGCCATTAAGGAATTGGAGCAATATAGTCCATTCCCCAGGAGGCTATATTTCTCAGGTTCATATATAACCAGGATTGGTTTGTGCTTCTGCTGTAGCTGTCTTTTTAATATCAGTGGGAAATTATACTCTCATGCAAGTCTCTTGCTTTTGGTTATTATACTTTGTAATCATGCGGCCTTTGTGACCGTTACCGGAAGCAATCAAGACTAAGCTGAGATGAAAAGGTTCTTATTGTAATTTCAGGGAAACCATTACAATACTGCTAGGCATAATGCAAAAGCTATAAAACAGGAATCCTTTCCCGTTGTTCCCATTTTAAATGAGATTGTACTTCAAAATAAGCTGCTGTGGGTGTGCATCTTGACTGTGTAGGAACTTACTCTTTTGGAAGGAACTGACTTAAAGTTAACTACTGTAGCTTATTTACAGGTACAGTGACTTGGAAACATATTGAGACCCTTGAGCAGTTTTATTTTTTTTACTTTAAAACTTCCAATCACGACAAGTTGGTAGAGACGTTCCCAAAAGCATTTGCAACTGTAATTACTGCCAAAGGCGCTTCCACTAAATATGGAGTACTCATATCTAAATATTTATGCAAACAATGTATTTCAGTTTATTTTATTTAGTGTTTATTGATATGTCCTGTAACTTATTTTACCCTTAACAGTCTTCCGTTTTAGCATTCAGGTTTTCAATTAAATAATACGTTGAAAAAATGCGTATGCATCATTCTGTAATTTCTAAAAATTGGACATTTAGTAATCTGAATGCTTTTATAAGGCACTGTACAGTATATTTGAGAATTGCACCTCATTCTGACCTTGCTTTACTCAACAGAACCAGGCTTATGAAACACAGGTCATTTGAAAATGGCTCATGTCCTGTCGAACATTAATTATTTTTTGAAAATGTATTGTGGCTATTTTCTCTTTATATTAGTCTCAGCCTTAAAGTTCACATTTAGCGGGTGTCATAAGATAACTAATTTCTGTGGATTAGATTTGACACTACAAAATTCTTGAAGCAATAAATTGCTTTAGTATTGCCTGTTTCTGTACAGTACGTGCATGCTAAATAATGATGTTGATTGCTTTTATACAGCAAATCTCAGGAGATTCTTTTATGTGACCGAATGTACATAATTGGCCGACCTTTGCCACAATGTAAACACAAAATGTATTTTATCACAACCTTGGGATTGTACTAGTGAGATATGTGTTGATGTTATCAAAGCATAAAATGCAACACTTCAATAACAGATATATTTTTCAGTCCTATGGGAAAAATAAAGGCCAGAGTTCTCAATCCATATAACCCTGCTGTGAATGTAATGGGCACTTCACATTCTTTAAATCCATTCAGATTCAGTATGCAGAAGTCTGTTAAGAAGTGCTAGAGAAGCTGTACAAATAAGTTATTTTAAAGCTGGGTTATAATGGCACATTTTATGCAAACAAAAGTGGCACTGCTTTCAAATAGATAAACAAACCAAACCCAAAACAAAACTGTGATTCACTATCTTCTGAAACCTTTTAGTCATCAAATCATGTCACTTCCAGATGGGAAGATATCAGAGAGTTTCTGAATGTAGCATATATAATTATGGAGTTTAACATTCCTTGAATGTACTGCACAGTCCTCAGCTGTAGGGGTTTTCTTCTTGGAAAAGATGAGCTGCTTAATTCGAAGTGTTGTTTAATTCACTCCTGCTTACCAGAAAATAGAGCCAGACATTAAAAGCGATCGGCAGACAGATTTGATCATGCAAACTTGTCATTGCATTTTCTTCCTATGTTTTCTCATTTACAGTATTTGAATTAAAATGAGAATGGCATTCAATTAAGGAAAAGGATATGCTCACTGACTTGTCCAGGTATACAGCTGTTGTTTCTTTGTGCTGCTGTGCTGATCAGTAATTTGCTTTTTAAAGCTCTGTATCAGGCTTGCTTGGTCCATTAGTTCACAATATTATTTCTCCCATTCAGTGTTACAGATTTACTTTTAAGTGTTAATCTTCTAACTCAATAACAGCTAAATAAATTGTTCAAGGAGAATTCCAAGTACATTTTCAGAAACTAAAGTCTATTTCCTGAAAGTGCAAAAGAAAAAAAATACTGTGAACTTTTAATTGGTACTACTTCTTTTTTAAAAATAATTATTTGAACTGTAAATTAAATGTCAACCCTTGAGATGAAACACAAAACGTAGAATACCTTCAAATGACTGTCCAAAGTAAAATAGATGCATACTAATAAAATATACTGTAAGTATATTTTATTTATAACTTTAGTCAGTCAGAAATTATCATCTGTGCTGTGTATTTGCATATTATTTGTCTGGGCTAATAAAGCATTTCTTTAAGCTCTTATCAGATATGCTATGATTCTTCTGTTGGTACCGTACATGTCCATAGCAGTATGGAAATTAAAATTAAATGTTGAATTATTTCACCAGCTAAAAATACAAAAACATTTTGTTCTTTCCTTGTTTTGCATTCCAATTTTCACATCAAATACTTGTATAAATTATGGAAATGATTTTTCTGCTTAGTGTATGGTATCTGTGGTTCTGTAATGTCTTTTTTATTTCCACTACCAAATCTTCCAGACATTTTGGAATAGGACCTTCAATTTGTAAAGGGAATGAGAATGCATTCTGTTTGGCAACATTTTCACTACTCCAGCATGCTATAATAGGTGCTTGAGTTTATTTTCCAAAAATTGTTTTGAACCTTTCTGTTCTGGTGTAAAAACTGTTGTAACAAGCCATTCTGGATGGACAGCGGGACTCTATACTTTATTCTCTATTCTCTGTGATAAGTCTTAATTTGCGGTGGTGAAAATTGATAATATGACATTGTTTTTTGTCTAGACCAGCCCTTTAGTTTGTTCTATTTGTATTATACCTAAAATGTAAATTATCCAACTTGCTTCATAATCTGATTGATATTTGAGGATGGGAATGCATGATACTGTATATGGCACCTATATTGGTGTTGAACTGTATTCTAATGTTTAAGAATTGGAACCATGTAATGCATATCAGCAGTGTGTTTAAAATGTGGTAAAGATAGTAAGATAAAGGGAATTCCTTTGCTTTAACTTGTTTACAATATATTGCATGAGTCAAATGACTCCTATTGGAACAGTTAAGACTGTAGGAGCTTCAAGAGGCTGGCCAGCTAAACCTTTTTGTTGATTCTCAGCCATAATCCATTGGCACACAGGCCTCAAAATCCACACCCACTGCTATATGCCCAGTGGGTTCAATTTGTAACTGTATCGGCTTTGCATCAGTTTTTACATAATTATATGAATAGAAATATGATGCTCTTTTGAATGCTTATTACACATGATCCTGAGCTTACTGAACATTCGGAGGAGGGAGGTAAAATGAAGACATTCGTAAACAGGATGGGCTTTGACTTAATTCCCTCTAATAATATCCCAGAGTCACAATAAATATTTCTAGGTTAAAAAAATAACCTGGTGTTCTATTTCTATTTTCAGATCAACTGACTATGGAACAACATATGAGAAAATGAATGACAAAGTTGGACTGAAAACGGTGCTGAGTTATCTCTATGTGTGCCCAACAAACAAGAGGAAGGTGAGGCTTTTCACTGCATTAAAGACATTTAATTACTACAAGAGAAGCTCCAGAGATTTTAATCAAATGTACATTGAAACCTCATCCCTTTCCTGTTCCTTACTAAGGAAGGCTGATCTAATTCTTGAGATTTTGATAAAATATGCTCACTTTTTCCCCATTAAGAAAGAACCAACTTCAATCAAATCCTTAGGTGTATTTTTTTCTTTTCAACCAAGTTCTGCTCAACAGTCAGAAAAAAGTATGCAATTTTAGAAATGTGGACCTTTCACAAGTAAACCAGTAAATGGAGTCCCTAAACATTATACAGTACAGTAGATTACAATAGAGATTACATCCCTCATCTGCTACCATACAGTATATACTATAGACCAGAAGGTGTGACATTTATAATTATGATTTATAATTGCTGTTATTATGCTATATTGCTGTTATGTCATAATTATATATGATTAATAATTGCTCTTAAATCATGATTTGCCAGTTTTGAGATTGGTCAATCTCAAAAGTCCAAATGTTCACATACAGTAACAGCATCTTAACCTTCTCACTGAGCCCAGAAAAGCACTATATTATGATAATTGTATGATGCTCTCCCCTCCAAAAAGGAATTAAGTAATTTCAGTTATAAGCAAATGTAGAGTTTATAGGGAAATAAAGAGCCAATTACCAACTGTATTTTTTATTTACTTCTTAGGCGCTGTACTATAATGTATTATAAATTTAATTCAGTTTATCATGTTTCCATGAAAGGGATTTTTTGCACATCTGGAAAGACTATTTAATGAAAGGATTGCTTTCTTCATATACCTTTTCTGTCAATTTATTTGGAAGGTGACAAAAATATCTTTCTGTAAAAAGATATATGGGTTTTAAAAGTTTTACATTCCCATTTATATTTCCATATTTATATGGTACAGTATTTATTTTTTGTTTATGTTTATCAAGGTAATGTTTAAGGGCAATGGAAACCTAAAAAGTAAAATTTTGTATTTTATAACATTATATTTGCATTGGGCCTTTTGGCTTTGATGTTATTGGCAATTTATAAAAGAAATGGCAAATATCAAGATTCTAACTCTAAAGGAAGCAAAGAAAAGAAGCTGTAGCAAATGAATAATGAAATAATAGCAATGAATGAATGTTTCCAGGGTTTTTACTAAATATGAAAGCTTACGGGTTTCTTTTAAAAGCTGTTAATATTTCATTAGCGTAGCAGTCGGAATGCCATTATCTTGTAAATTACCAGCTTCACAAAACACAATTTTTGAACACATCTCAAGTACAAAATGGCCCCCAGCATGCATAAGATCAAGCTAGGATCAGATTTTCCTGGAATCTCACAGTTTAGATAAGTGTCTCCTTCTCTACCATTCTGTTTCACTTCTGCAAACCACTTTTCCTAAAAGGCACGTTGTCTAGGGGTTTGAACAGCATGGGTGAATTGGATCTTGCCTGCTTTCATCCATGCCTTTGAAGTGCCTTTTTAAAGCTATGTTTATGCATTTCACTAAAATTAAATCAATGCTAACCAAATTTTCTAAGAATAGATTTTCTAGATATTATATATGTAATATTTTTATCTATGAAAATGCTAGTGTTGTATTATGTACTTTATGCTTCAGGTTTAGACTGATCCTGCACTCCCAAGAGCCATCATAGTAAACCTTCTGTGGAAGGCTTAGTTTTACTGTGAATGGCTGTATTACGAGAAGCTTTTGATCCAATGTGCTTTTAACATTATCAAGGAGATAAAAATGGTAAGGCACCACATTTCCGTGATAGAAACTGTGCCTGTTTTGTAATAGAGCTACAAAAAAGTTTATGAGGGGCAAGGGCAAACATGAAAGCTAAAGTTAATCTTGTAGCAAAAAAAAAGAGTAGGAAAGAAATGTGCTTCTAGATTAAGGGAGCGTTCCAGTTACTTCACAGCCAGTTACAGTGTTCATGACCCATTAACTGTAGTAATAATGTTTACACCAAAAGATATAATATTATGTAAAAATCCCGTATTTATGTTTATGCTGCATTTAGTTTACATGCAATAAAATATATATTTTTAAAGTTAATGCCCTCCAATATATACATTTTTAACTCACAAGTAAAGTAAAATTCTGCATTAATCCTTTTTGAAAAGGGAGAAATAAAAGTGAAAGTTATTTTTCAGGCTTCACAGTAGATCCATCATAAATTCACACCTCATTTGTCTAACAGAGAAGTTTGTGATAGACATTGTTTTTGTTTTTTTAGTAATTATCATCCCTTTTCATTAAACATTTGTCTTTTTGTAATGGCATTATGTGTCAAAATGCTCTGCTGTTCGAAAAGTGCTTTGTACCTGTTTTTTAGGATTTTTAGTGACCAACAGAACTGCACTTATTGTTTCCATCTAAAATAAAAAAAATCCTCTTTTATTTGTGAGATTCTCATTTCATGGCAAGGTTTACAACCATTGAAGTAATATAGTTTGAATTCAATTATCTGAAAGTCTTCCATTCAAAACTACAATAGAAGTGATCTCCAAGCTATTTCACCAGAGCTCAGTGAGTGCCTTGCCATCTGTTTGATTTATAGCATTAAATGTGATTTTCTTTCCCATTTTTACTTTTATTGCAGTTTTGGTAATTTAAGTCATTTAGGTCATTAAATAATATATTGCTGACTAGACAACTAAAATGTTATATTGTATTTTGGATTTCATTTAATACACAATTATATTAAAGAACAATATTAAAAATACAAAAGGAATTCATTTGACTTTTTAAATGTATTTCTTATTGTAGTACATTGATTGCATTAAGTACAGTATATAGCAAATTCAGTTTATAGAAGCACACACAGATAAACACATAAGGTCATATAACAGTCTCTGCGCCTGTTTTAATCTGACTGATTGATTGCATGATTTCATTTGAGCTTCATGTTTTAAAATCCAGGATGTAACATCAATAAAGGCAAATATTTTACGTGTCTGTGCTGGGAATGTAAACATTTCATTCCACTGGGAGCCCCTAAGGGTCTTTGCTTTTTTTTATGGTAGTGTTGCTGTTGAGAACTCTTATTGAAGTGCCTTTTCCTGTCAAGTACATGACATAGGAAGTGCCCTCATTGCTCTAAATGTTAGAAAGCAATTCCGTAGTGAAATACTACACACCTATTGCACTGCCTTGAGGGAGTGCAGAAGTGTGGTGAATTGGACACAGTTTTTTTTGCATGGTAATGGGAAATAAAAAGCTAATTTATTGCTTACCCTTTTAACATGGCTAGAAGAAAACATGCTGGGACCACTGAGGTCAATTGCTGGAGATTTGTAATTGTGCACTTGTGTGCATATACAGTACATACAGTATGTGTATTTGTACTATCTACTGTAGATATGTTACATGAAACATTATTCTCAGGTTCAATTTCTTGTGTCTCTGCCTTTTCTTTGCAAGAGGCCCAGTTAATTTATATTCTGCCTACTTTATGCAAAGCTTCACTGGAGGAGTGGGCTGTATGATTGTTCCATCTGCATCAGCAGTTCTCCTTGTAGGATAAACGGGAAAAGCTTATAGATGAAGCCCTGCACAACTGTAGTGTGAGCTGCCTCTCTGCTAACAAGGGATAGGCAGACTTGCCTGGTCTCATTAGTGTTGACAGTTTGTGTAAACTCCAAACAGAGAGAACTTCCTGGCATTGCTTTGAATGATGTCAAATTATACTTTTAAGGAAAAGCAAAACTGATCAATGCCTTGTAGTCAGGGCAAAAGAAAAAAAGTGGTTCTTGCTAGAGAATCTAATTGCCCCCACAAGTAAGGTCTTTAGTTCTGGGCTTCAATCTCTCTGCTTTTGAATTTTCTACTTATCAGGGGAAATAAATTGTGATTAGCATGTCAATTGTGTCTTCAGTACAATTACGGGTACTGTTGAGGATACAGTAGCTTGCTTTTCTGTCATTTTCATATGTCCATCCTAATATCTTAGAATTAAAAGTAAAGAAATTACATTGATCAAATGTAGTGAGGAGTTTTTTTTTTTTGCCTGTGTTTACCACTTAGTTGGTGTACATGGAATTTCTGCAGTTACAGTTTTTCCAAGTTCTTACTGATTCTGCCATTAATTATCCTTTGTTCTATGGGCAACAGAGAACTCCTGAGTTACAAAAGGAGAACTGATCATTACCAACTCAATGTTACCGTTTTGTATCCTTAATACATTTTGCATTAAGGAGAACTGTATATCATCTTCATTTTCCTGCTCTTTTGTTTTGCTCATTGAATCACCCATGTTGTGCCTTTCATGTTTCATTTTTAATTTGTTTCTGCTTACACTGTGTGGCTTATTTTTCAAGCCAGATAAAAATAGCTGGTCGATGCTGTAGGAGAGCAAATGTTATGGAGAGGTATATTACTAGGATTCTACATAAATCTTTACAATGCTTCATTAGTGGGGTCTTGGAATTGTTTCCCAGTCAGATATAAAAATATTTGTGAAAACTTTTTTGTAAACAATATGGCTAGCAAAAGATTTGACTGTACTGTACAAGTGTAACAGGAATTATACTGTACTATAAAATGAGATTGTTAATGTTACCCTTCCAGGTTTCTCATGCGTCTTCAAAGCTCCTTGCAGCCAGAGGCTGTTCTAGGATGACAGTCATGCTGAATAAAAAAACCCAAAGAGATGTGTATTTACATTATATTCATACATTTGAGATTGCTTTTCATTATAATGTTTCCTTTGAACATGTGTGTCTCCATCCTAAAAAAGCATACTATATACTGTATTCTTGTCCTTCAGATGCTTATTGTCAGAGTTCTTTATTACCATAAAACACTATAAAGTCCAACAAAGTTTTGTCTCCCTGCTCAAAAACCATTCATTGTCACAGCTTTATTTTTGTATTAGAAAGACATGTCAAAGTGAGGCTGTAATCCTGACCTTTTAGGTTTTAGCATATAACTTTCTCAGATTACAGTCTATTGTCTATGGTATTGGTCATATACAGTATATACTGTAAGGATGGTCATAAATAATGTGTTTTATCAATAAGCCCTAAGGTATGAATTTTGCTTCATACATTACTTTCAGACCATGAGTTTAAATCCACCTTTTAAAATAACAGAAGTTGAAGCAGTGATATATTATTATTAGTTAGAAGGTAAAAGGTTAGTTCCTTTTTGAGAAGTTTTTGTTTTTTTGAGTCTCCACTTTCTTAGAAATTCGCATCTAGTGTTCCAGATAATTATCTTGAAAAATGTCTTCTTATGTTTAATTGTGGAATGAAAATTATTTCAGATTCAGCTAGAACACCTGTATTAATGGGTAAACCAATGTGTGATTGTAAGCATCTCATTGTCAGACAACATTTTTGTCAAAATATAATAGTTGAGTTTATTGCTATTCATAGGACAGGCCTTTTAGTTCTTTTTTTACCATACAACCTACACATAATACATTATAGATGTATAATTTCCATTCAGTCCACTGCACTGGGTATTATTCTTAAGTGCCGAGAATACTATGCTTGGCATACTGCAGAGCTCCAGCTTCTGAAGACTGGAATCCATCTTCTGCATCTTGTGTACCTGTTCAACCATCAGCAGTTTAGGGCTTGGAAAGAAGCATTAAATTGGTTTAATATGAGCAAATAACTGGTGCAATTGAGTAATATTGTACTCGCGTGGAAGGAAGCCAGAAAACCCAGTGGCCTTTGATGATTTGATTTGTTTACCCTTTTTCTTTAAAAGTTCATTTTGCATCTACTGTAGTAAAATGAAAAGGGCTTTAGTGTTTGCTTTTACTGCATTACATCAACAATATATACATTTGATTTTGTGTAAAGAATAGTAAAGTATAATTACCCCATCCTCACTAATTTTTGTTAAATCCATTTGAAGACAACTACTGTATGTCTCCTGTTATTACAGTATATTAGAATCTGGATGTCAAGGGCTGGGCTTGGATATTAGTTTATTAACATCTTAAAGATGGAATTACTTGAGTTTGTTTGTTTGAAGCTAAATCTGAAATAGTCCCTCTTTGCAGTTGGTTTCCACTATAAAGAAGAAAACAGACACTAGCATCGTTTTATGTACATTAGATACAGTAAATGCAAATTCTTCTTTTGTCCCAAATTAGTTTTTTTTGTCCTCTGATTTTGAAATGTAATACATAGTTACTACAGTATTTGTACATACTGTACAGTATCATTTGGACTTGTCTGTAGTTGCCCTCAAATATTAATGCACTGTCTTTAGGAGAGCATGAGTCCAAACTGGCAACTTGCATACAGCTCATAACAAACATTGCGAATGACTATCTCAACGTGTCACACACTATAATTCACACAAGTTTTTAGTAAAAATGTCCTTTTGTTTTAATTATGCGCTCTTTTCATTAATCAATTAAGAAAGAAATTGAGTGAAGAAGATCATGTATCAGGAATCAAATTAGGCATTATGCACAGCATGGCTATTAACTAAGGCAATTTCTTTACTATTATGCGCTTTAGGCTGTCTTTCTTACTCATTGGTCATATCAAGACTCATGTTGTGTCAGAGCTATAAGGAATTTTCTGTAAAAAGTTTAGTGATACTTTAGCTTTGCAGATTGCAATATGTTAACAACAAAAACCAATATGGTACCCAATTTAAAAAGAGAAGAGAGATGGTGACACAAAAGGTGTTGCTTTAAAGCTGGAGACAACAGAATGACCTATTCAACAAAAAGCCATCAAAAAACCCTTTGATCTTCATCTTCATTTGGACAGTTTTATATGCATCATCTAAAATAACAGATCGATTACTATTTGCATATCACATCTCTTTCTGTGGAATGGTCTTTTATGTCAAAGCTTCCATCAGAGCAACCTCTTAATTCTAAGACAGCAGAACAACCCTTTTCCATTAATGAACCTATTCTATGGCTGAATTCTAATCAGAAACGAGCAAACAATTTAATGCATTTATATTGTGCTTTTCATCTCAGAGAATCTCAATCGGATCTTCCATCTCAGTACTGCCCAGTACCAACTTTATGTTCTTATATACATAATAATCAAAAGGTCTAAGGTCCTTAGACATCTCTAAGGACCTTATATGGACACTGAACATCTCCAGTCTCATCAAGAAGGCACAACAGCGGCTGTACTTCCTGAGAAGACTGAAGAAAATACACCTACATCCACAGATCCTCACCAACTTCTACAAATGTACAGTGGAGAGCATACTGTCCAGCTGCATCACAGTCTGCAAAATTATGTCTGAGCCCACTCACCCCAGTAATAACTTGTTTGTTCCCCTACCATCTGGCAGAAGGTTCCAGTCACTCCAGTCGCACACAACTGGACTCCAAAACAGCTTCTTCCCCAGAGCTGTCAAGTTGGTGACGCCCCCACTCCCTCCCATCATATTATGATCTCTCCTAACATCTTCCTATACCCACAAGGACTGTGCTCCTACACCACTACACACACATGTAAGCCGAAATTGTACTGTCCCCTCGATAGCCCAGTAAAACCGTACCGGTCGTTATATTTATTAATTAACCATACTATTTTTGCACTGTTCCAAGAATTACCTTGCACTGTTTTTTTCCTGTTATATTTTCTCTGTTTGCGGAATTTTGCACAGTTTTGATTACTTGATTACATGTTATTTATGTTATGTTATTACACGTTACTGTTATTGCTATTGTGTCACTGTCTATTGTCTTATCTTCTGTCCTATTTATATACTGCACCTGAGTGACTAATGAGAAACACTTTTCATTATACTATGCACCTGTGTAAGTATAATGACAATAAAGTTGAATTGAATTGAATTAGATTATTTTCTGTGACTAACAATGTCATGCAACAAGGTGTTAGTGTGGCTGCCTACCCAAATATCCTATGTGTTTAAATTAGGGTTATACTGTGTTAAAGACTGTGTACCAGACAGTTTACTCATGTGAAGAAGTCTGAGTTTAAATCAATACCTTAATAACATTTTTTTTGCAGGAATCAGAAATGCTGTGCTCAGTAAAGTTTACTGTAATAAAACAGAAAATATAGAAATGTTTCATTTACTAAAAAGTAGACTATTGTTTTTTTTAACTTTTTTCTGTTGAAACCAATTTATAATGTTCTGGTACGTGAGCCAAGGTGAAAAATGGTGAAAAAAACATTATAAAGTGACATTTAACATTTTTTTTCTTTTTTACAAAGCACCACATTTTAAATTTAGTTATTTTTCATGTTATTGGTATAAGCTTTGTTTTTCTTGTGCCTCTTATAGGAAAGTGGAATTGATCAACGTGGTGTGATTAGTTTTCAATTAGACTTCCAATACCTTTGTTTATTTCTTGAAACTGCTGTTGCAGTCTATCCAAGTCTACTATCAGTCTTTGATGCTTTGTTTTCAATAGAGATTAGTTCTTTCTATGCCCTCCACCCTGATCCCAAGAGGTGCTACTGCAGATAACCTCCAAAGGTTATCCCTCAAACCTGTATTGATTTCAGACTGTCACTTACCTCCCTCCCTTATTCCTTAAGGACAAATTTGCTTTGAGCTGTCAGGGATATACAGCAGGAAAACTTAATTAACTGTTGATGCATTGGTTAATGCCTTTTTATATCCTCATGAATGAATTGTGGGTTGATGCAAACATGCCCTCTATTCCAGAGTTCAAACAGTTTGCATATGCATTTGTGTTTTGATGTACATCCATTTTTAACTTTTATTCACTGTATAGAATTTGCAAACCATTCATAAGCATCACATCAGACTGAAGTTTTTTTTATTTTAATAAAGTAGACCTTATTCTTCTTCTGTCTCCTTCCCAATGTCTTAAGATGATGAATGTATGGTGAAACAAGAGATGCTAACTTAAGCTTTTTATAAAGCTTTATTTTAAACATAGCATGAGTAGTAGTAGTACTTGCAGTCATAGTTTGAGTACTCATAGCAACATTAAACCATATTTCTTATTGTTTCTAATACTGTATCTATCTCACCCCAGTTTTATTTGTGAAAGGGATAAAATGGCTGTGTTTACAATATTTCCTGGATAAGTCTCTGTATACAAATACAAGTTCAATTCAAATAATTATCTTCATAAAATGTGTGGAAAAAGAATGATATCAAATTTACCATAGAAAAAAGGGGAACTTGTCACTAAGGTATTGAGAACTGAAAAAGTTCTGCCTGTAAACTGGGCAGAAACAGGATATAACATCTGGGTATAAATCGATATTATTCATCTTCAGAGACGGAGAACAGTTTCCCATAAGCAATATTTTGGCTACTAAATACTACAGTAACAAATAAAACTCATAATAGTTACTAATGAACCACTTTGGTTTCATTACCCTTAATCAGTGATGTAAAGCCGAGGAAGCAGGCAGACCCGTTGTAATGGCTTGTTAAATTACCCAAACTCTTGAAATGGATTTGTACTGTACTGCAGGTATAGAGTAATACAGTATGAGTTTTAGCAAGCCCCACACAAAATCTTACTTCTATTCTAAGCAATGAATACATGGCACTCAGAATCTCCAGCTAGGAGTCTTAAGGATGTATTAATGGTATTACAGCAATTTCATTTTCCACTGTATAAATACGTCCGCTGATTGACTATATTGCTTGCTTGAAAGCAATGACACCATGGTACTCAATCAAATCACAGTGGCTGGTTGTATTTTCATGGACCAAATGTGTGAACAAGTTTACAGGTCCCACAAGCATGTCAGAGTACAGGGTTTATCACATTTTCTGTGCACTATTGGTGGCATTGTTACTGGCATTTGTAGTCTCAGTTACGGCATCCATACTAAACAGTATATTGAATAATCACTTTAATGTCCAGGAATCAACTTAGAGATCAAATATATGAAGAGGTATCACTTTATATATGTTTTAAGTAAGATACATATTTGCGTATGGCATTATTATTTTTTCTGCATATTCATTGGCACCCTGTATCCATGACTGTTATTCACTAATTCATCAAGTGTAGATATCTTTTAATGCACTAGAATGGGGAGAAGTGACATTGTGCAAGCTCAAAAGAACAAAAAGAGGTTGAGTTCACCATGAAAAGTAAAAAAGATAATAGTAAAAGCACAATGTTTCAGCTACAGAGCCTTCAGCTGATGGACCACTCTTCAGTATAATATATTGTTATTTATGATGCTTTTAGGATTTCTGTAAAGAGAGACAAGATGAGATGGAAAATCTGGAAAATCAATTTCCAGCAATTAACTAATTAACTTTTGACTCAACAGAAATGCTGAAGTAAAAATATAATCCTTATTGATAACATGGTAAAGATAATTTCACATTTTCACTGTTAATTTGGTAAACTCACAATATTCCTCCAGCAATAAATGTAATTGAATTGATCCTTAGCTTGTTAGTCTTGTTGAACATAAAAATGGCCTTGGAGGGAGGATATCTAAATTGTTTTGTAGCAGCTTGTTCAGTACCCGCCAAAAAAAAACAGTAAAAACTTGAAGTGTCCTCGAACAAATGGCAATCTAATGTTCTTTGCAGTGACTTTTCGAGTGGTGAATTCCAGCATTTAAGCCCTTAACATACTGTACAACTGACACAAAGAAAGGAATCTATAATCTTTTTATTTTAAGTGGTTATGTAGTTAAGTGGAGTATGCTATTGCTCCTGACCATAATGCCACCCTGCTTGCTTCTGCTTACAAGCCAGTAGTAAAGTTCATAGAGGCAGTGGCCAAAACAGTTCATCAAACAAAAAAGTATCATCAGAGTTGAATAAAGTTGACAACTTTAAAATCTGCTTGACAGCACTAACTGGAATGCTTTTATAGATCTTACAAATTGACAAGTTTGAGAAGTCGTTCAACAGGATGGAATCAGCTGATGAGCTGATGAGTTGAATACGTTTTTTACCCTTTTTTAAAATAAATTCAAAACAATTTCACAATCTGTCGTTCAAACCTACTAATCTCCAACAGCCACTTATTCCAGGAAAAACACTGCAAATCTGAACTTTACAAAAATACAAAAATTGAGTTCTACTCTTAAAAAAGTTGTATTATTATTATCCTTAAGCATGTTCACATGGAATACTAAAAGTGGCAGAACCCTAAAGTGTTGTTGAAGTGAGTGTAACTGAGTGGAGTCTTTTAACACCTACTCCTGCTCTCTTTAGACAGTTTTATGTTGTGAACCTTAGTTCTAAATTCATACTTTGGTGAATTTTGGGATCTTCGTGTCCATCTGATCCTTAGAAAGGCCTATGCCATCATTGAAGATGCAAGTTATATACTTCATTGACCTTTTGAACTTTTGATATCAGGATTATATCAGTCTTCACTGTCTGCTGTGCAAGACAAATACAAGAAAATTTAGCTTTGTTGTAGAAGTCACCAAGCTCAGAAATAATGAGTGTAAAGAAAGTTTAATCTATATGATCCCTTCTGGAGAGAATCCCCTCTGCTAATGTACTGTACATGTACTTTAATACTTACTTAAATATGTAATGGATTGATTATTATTTTATTTTTTAGTATAGGGCAGATGACTTACAATGCAAAAAACACTTTGTTACTCAAATAATTATTGTATGGATCTTTTGTTGTTTTTGTTTATTTTTATTTTTTTAGAAATGTTGTGATACTATGTTTTTATCATTTCACTGTATGTTGTATGTTGCAGTGTTTGCTGCTTACATGTAAATTTGTAATGAATAAAGTATTTTAAATTGAATTGCATATAAACACATAATCAATAAAATAATCCCTTAGAACAAAATGGGGAAAAAAACTCTGAGAGCTTTTCCTTAAATTTAATTTTTGTTTCACTTTGAGTCATATTCACTCCTCTGTTTTCAAGGAGAAGCATTTTATACCTGTTTAATGTTTAATATTTGAGATAATGCAGAGAATATGGTTTCTTCATTTCAAAAGAATTAAAATGTCATGTCATGGAGTTACAGGATTATTTTGTTTCTCTCCTTTTCTTCATATTTCTTTCATTGCCTGCTTTTGCTTGAATTGTAAAATTATTTTTATTTCATAGTTGCTCTTTCTTGCCACCCCCTTATTCTCCAGAGATTTTGCAGTGGTCTGAGTGTAATTTTGTATATGTATTGATTTAAGATCAGACACAATTCTTTTAGCTGCATTTGGAGAGTCTAACCACTTTCCTTTGAAATAGAAAACAAGCGTAAATAAGAAATCCCAAAGGGCTGATCTTAATTTCTATAAATACTGTATAAGAAAACGAAAGGCAGCATGTGATATTTTTCTGCTCACATACAGTACAACACAAAAATATTTTTAAAGTAAAATAAATGTGACCTGGTACTAGATGTTATTATTAATCTTAAGATGTTCCACGGATTGTTTTCCACAAGTTTAGTTTTTATATCCAGTGTGCAGGTTGTCCACTTTTAGACAGACCACTTTAAATTCAAGTACACTGAAAACTGTGTGTTCCTTGTGGTGCGTAACATTACTTTAATTGCTGTTCTGACATTTGATTTGCTCAGCAGACTTTCTTTATATTGAAACTCTTGCTCACACATTTGCTTGGTATTGTGCACATTATAATATCAAGATAGTTTTCGTTTTTCTGATAATTGGTCTAAATTTTTTAGAAAACCTATGGTTTATGTTTGCATTTACAGTATGTTTTTATGTGTACTATACCACTTTCTAATTTATGGTAGAATTTGCAAAACAATTAAGTTGAGACCAATTTGGCCATGCTTAGAAACTTAATGTAAATCATTTCATGGAGATGAGCTATTGTATTGCAAAAGGAATATTTATAATTAAGTTTATCTGCTAGATGCTTATTATTCAATTACATTCTTTGCATTCATAAACTGCATTCATATACTGTACAGTATATATTGTAAATTCTAAATTCAATGAGTGATGTGATGATGTGAGCATATAATACAATAAATCTCCACTACAGAAAGTTAAGTGGTCCATTTCCTCTTGAACATCACTTAAGTCCTGTGCAAATTGCTGTCGGTTTGTCATTGTAGGATAATGCTAATTATAACTCTTTTACTTTCACATTTTATTTTTTAGCCTGCTTCGCACTCTATCTTAAATTATGGCTCTGTCAAAACAAGCACACACTATGAGACAGGAATTAGATTTCAGATGCAGTCTATTGAAATGTATAACAACAAATGCCAGGAGGGCTAGGTTGACAGGCCAATTTGGTTTTCAAGTTGAGAGAGTGGGAATTCCTTTAGTCCAACCTGCCAAATGATTTTCAAGGACTCAGAGTCATGTTTGTACAAACCTAAGTGGCACATAGGCTGAGGAAGTCGGGAAGGGAAGGGAAAGTGAAAAGTAATTTCTTTCCTTAATAAATGCTGTCACTTAATCCAATATTATGGAAAATGATTAGGCCTTAAAAGCTATAAATTATACTTGACAAGTCCCAGGACACAGGGAGAAATAGGGGCTATCCTGCCATCACCGTGATGATAATGAGTGGTAAAAAAGGAAGGCTCTGGCCAAGGAAAACTGGCTCTGAAACTGCAGTCTGTTTATTGGTTCTTAATGAAAAACGATTTATCTAAATCACAGTCTGGGAGGATCCATTGTAGGAATTGAGGAAAGAGAGGTGACATTTTAGCCTGTGACAAATGTGCTGCTATTTTTCCCAATTCAAATCTGGTTGCAAAAAGAAAACATAGCCTTTTGTGTTAGTAACTACTGAAACCCTTCCCATTTTTCTCCAGAGCAAAGGTTTTTGTAATTTAATTATTATTACAGTTAGGAGGTCAATTTGTGCTATGTTACACCAGATCACTATTCTGATATCATTTTAATGGACTTGATGATGTGAATAATCCTTTTCATGGATGAACTCATGGAAAAATAGTTGTTTTTTTTTAAAAGGTGAAAGTGGAATAACAAAGTAATTCTATTGACTATATTATTGATTGGCATTGAATTTTATCTTTCTTTCATTCAGATAATGCTTCTAAGTGATCCAGAGATTGAAAGCAGCGTACTGATCAGTTCAGATGAAGGAGCAAGCTATCAGAAATTCCGTCTGAACTTCTATATATTAAGCCTGCTGTTTCATCCTACACATGAAGACTGGATTCTGGCCTACAGCCATGACCAAAAGGTGAGAAATGTCAAGTTGCTTTTGGCTGCTAAATGCAGAAACATAATTTGTTCAGAGAAAATGTTTTGTGACTATGCCCCTGTGAAAAGCATAGATTCTTTGTAGAAAATTCAGAACATTTTGACAATTACTTTAATTGCTTCTTTAACTATTTAATTAATTTCATTTACTGGCTTCAATTAATAAAATGGTTCCTTAAAATTTATACCTTGAATGATAGATTGTATCTCCATTTCAGAGTATTGCAGCCAGATTCCATTTAGTGAACATTTACAGTATATAGTGGCTTAAACAAATTCCCATCCCCATTACAATTGAAAATGATGATGAGAAAATAGAATAAAACTTTTTAAACTGAACACTTGAATGTATTGTTTTCCAGAACACAAACATACAGTATACGTATTCCAGGAAAATTATCAGTTTCTCAAACACAGTAAAAATGAGCATCATTTGCTCATTCACTTAATTTTCTTTCACAGATGTTCTGCCTTAGTGCAGTACACTGCAATACAAGGTTATGACAGCAGTTTTTAGCTAAACAATAAAATGGTTCCAATATACATGAGGTTTACATGTTTTACATTATGAAATGTACACTTTTCCATTTATCGTGATATCTGACTCCATGAGGCACCATCTTTTTGCAGTATATTCTAGATCAAATACCTACTGAATACAATGCTTCAATTAATGCTAAGATTGTCCTATTAAAGTACTTAAGAAAAAAAATTACTGTACCTGAAAAGGGAAAAAAATGTTACACTACTCTCTTTCTTTTCTTCTAAGAATCCCACACAATGTGCTGTTTAATTTATTTAAGTAAGCCCATATTCTTCTAAAGCAGGCATCTGAAACAGTTTAAATATTTGTGGACCTGGAAAGAAGAGTTACAATCATCCAAAGTGATCAAATAATTAAATCAAATCATTAAATAACTGAGACTTCAGGTGGAACAAAAGTCAGAAGACACTGCAGCCCAGCAGGAAAAGAAATGACACCAAATGAAATAATGACCCTAAAGACAGAGGATAGTTTTGTGTTTTTGTACATTGCAACACTGTTACAGAAACTGATGAAGTGATCAAGGGTGCTACTGCACAGGAACCAGAGATCCCTACACTTTATGCTGACTGTCCCCCATCCAGCCAAAAGGCCTTACATTGCACCTCCTAAGTAAATAAATGATCTAATAAGCTGTGGACTTTGTTCTTCAATTAGTCCTTAATTTATCATTTATTAATCAATTTTAGGTTTGTAAGCCTTGCAATTTCAGACGTTCTTTATCATCTCAGTTACATTAGCTTGCTGATATAACTCAGAACATGGCAGAACATGCAACTCACAGTGGCAACCACTGCAGGTGCGTCTCACTGCCAACACTGCAGGCTCGCAGATGTTTGGCTGTAGGTTGATTTGCTGTTGCATGGAAAGCTAAGGATACCTTGTTTTACTCAATCCCAGTGTGTGTTTGAACTGTGTGCCACAATTTGTGGGATTCCTGGTCATTGCTGGCTAATGACATAGTCCACATTCAAACTGGTTATATTGACACCACGGAGCTCAGCCAGCTTTAATTCATCTGCAGTGAATGCCCTTCATGGGTGTGACAGCCTGAAATGACACTTATATCCTTATTTTAAGAGGAAATGTTGCATAGAAATAATCCACAGCTAGAACCCTCTAAACATCAATATGAACAGAAATAAGTAAAACTGCTGGTGCTAAGGCAAAGGAACTAACTGTTAAATTAATTAACTGGAAAGGAAAAATAAGGATGTTTGGTTAAACAGTCACCCTGACAAGATGGCAATGCGATTTCAGCTCCAGATGTCTCAATGAAAAAAGCGTGATATTTTTAGACCATTTGTAAGTCTAGCAAGCTCTTACGTTTACAGAGTAATAAAGAGAAGCAGCTGGAAATTTTGAGAAGCTGGAAAATGTTGGTCCAGAGTTTTGGTCCTCTTCTGCTTTTAACAGAAGAATAACTGTGTCGTGATGAGGAGAAAACACTATTTTATTACACTGAATTTAGCTAAATATCACAATCTTTTGCTGACATCTCTTATATCTAGGGGAAAGCTAGAAAAAGTAAAAAGTTTTAAAAGTACTTTAACTAGAACACATTAATACTTTAGAAGGATAAAATATGGCAACCAAAATGATAATTTAGATATATATTTAAATGCATTTGCAGAAAAATTTAGATCACTTCAGTTGAAATTTACAGATATTTAAATCAATTTGTGATATCTCTTTTACTTGATTTGAAAATATTTAAATTCAGTTTTTCTGAAAAGGAAATAAAGATATCATTAAATTATGTGATGATACCTCAGTATCTTTTTAAGATATCTCAAATTTATGTTAAGTTGCCTTTCCTGTCTGTTTTGAAATAAAGCATTTAAGATTCTTACATGGCAGTGCTAATAAGGGTAGGGTGTTTAAAATTGTGGCCAGGCTTAATTCCACTTGGGTTTGATTGGGCTGGCACAATCTGGCCTACTTGCAGTAAATGTACCTCTTAATTGTACTGGTAAAGTAAATTCTGATTTCTCCACCTCCTTAATTGCATGGTGGGTCTGCTGGCGCAGGAGTTGAGGGCTGCGCTTCATGCAGGCAGAAAGCTGTCAAATTGTAAAGAGGTGTCTTTATTATGTAAATCGACTCTGTTGGTTTTTGTCAATTGACAACTGGTGAGTGAGTTGCAGCTACTGTCTCTTGCCTCTCTTGATACTCTTGATCAGAGTCAGTCACCAACTATGCAAAAGAAATTAAGTGGGGGAATCGCTGCAATATAGTGAGCAATGTATTGATTTTACAGTAAGTTTTGTTACTGTTTTTGAGTAAAACATACAGATCTGCAAAACAGAAATGTATAAAATACACCTGTTTAAGAACATATTCTCTTTAAGGAGCAGAAACCACACAGTCACCACAACACCGCAGCATTTACAACAAAATGTTTTTGATTTATAATATTCTGTTATTTGTGCATTTAAAATACTTAAAATACTAAAAAACTACATGCTGTGAAGGAGACACATCCTATTACATTTTGATAAGACCCTTTTAAAATTAAAAAGACCCTATGATTATTTTAGAACTGTAAAATTAATACCACTCACTAAATCCAGAAGTATGGTATTTGTCTTTGTATCCTCTTGACAGAGCAAGTAGTCAAAATATATAATAAAACCTGTGTGTGGTGTGGGGGGCTGTAGGACAGAGGAATTGATTTATTTTGTGCATTAGTGAATTTAGTAGAAACAGTGTTTTTGGTTTTAAGGTTTAAACAAGAAATGTATAATTGTTCAATAAATGATCTTTCCTATATTTTAGTATTCATAGCCTCTCATTCCATATAAAAGAACCATTCATTCTTATAATTTTATTGTCATTTTATTTATTTTCTACATTGGGGAGTTTACTATTTATTAGGAACAATATTTTTGGTTTTATATTTTGAGTCAAGGATTATAATCTTTGATCTGTTTTTCTTTCTTTATTATAGTCTATGGGCATTCCTTGTTCATTATATTTCATCATAGTCTATGGGCATTCTATTGTTTAGTTTTGCTCATTTTAGTCTGTCCCTCCAAAAAAAGATTGAGCCAAGGCATTAGGGCATTTACTTTCCTATATGTATGAATATCATCCAAAGTGGTACTGTACAATACCACGTAGTGTATACAGTCTTGTTTGGTCCTTGGTTGGCTTTAATGAGGAGTCTGTGCATAATGATGAGTTTGTGTAGTCCAGAGCATCTTTTATATTAGGAACTGCTGTAAGAGATGTTTAGATCATGGCAGGTAGCTACAGGGAACAGAAGCTACATTTACAGATGATAGAATTATGTAAGAGAACATTACCAGATATGTTTGATGATATTAACTATTATATATCCGGGAAATGTTATGTCATGCAAAATCTGTTCTAGTGCAAACACCAATTTCCTTATTGCATGGTGCAATGTCGCTTCACTGAAGCACTTCAAACTGCAAACACAGTAAAAAAAAACAACACTGGTCACAAAGAATCTCAGCCTTGTGAGTTTTCTTTTCTTTTAACTCTGAGCTATTATGGGCAGTATTAACAATGCAGGGGCTTAACAGATTGCTAAGGTAAAGCATACCCTGTCAGCTGAAGTGGTATCTTTCAAATAAATAATATCAAAGAGCTGTAAAGGGCTTTGGCATTCTCTAAAGTTTCATTCTGTCCACAAAACTCTAATGTCAACTTGAGCCATGAAGAAAAGTAACAACATTTTTTGGCAGGGGGCTGATTAGTCTGTGGTTTGTGGTTTCTTAATCACAAAGCCAGGGTAAGTGTGACTTAACCTGCCCTGGAGCAAGTTAAGAATAGAGGATATGTTGGTTTGTGTTGTTGATCTAAACAGATACAGGATTTATCCCTTCACAGCACATAGTTTTTAATTCAGAGACATAAGCCAAATACATGGAAAACATATTTTTTTCCAGATGTGCTGCACATTTTAATATCCACACATTTCCATACATCAACTACAGTATACAGTAGTATTAGAGTCATTCTTACAGACTGCCTTCATCTATGCTAGATGCCATTAGATCACCAGTGATCTAAATACATTGTAAACCTGTAACCCCTGCACTTCAACTTACAGTATGTGACTGACAAAGTAATTCAAATAACTGCTTAAAACTTATTTAATCTTTTTTGTTTCTATTTGTAAATTTGCTTTTAAATACAATATATTTTTAAAGCCACTATGTGTAAATATTTTTAACAGTTAAATTTTATAACATTGGATAAATTTTTAACATTGTATGTTATCTAATTATTATTTATGCACAATTACTAATAATTCTGTGCACTATACTGTATGTAATTAAAAAAAACAATAATTATATTTAACAGAGGAGTGTGACATTATTAGTGTTATATAGCATTGAGACGTGCAGTACTGTTTTTCATTTGGAGTTTTGGCAGCAACACAGTAACAACATTCTGTCTCAGCAATGTAATCTTTGGATTTAATGAAAGTGTTGCCACTATAATATATTTGCAGTATGATTAGTGCAGGAAAGCACTAATGGTTTAATAAGCATTTAATACTGTAATGATTTGTCTGACAACCACTTGCAGCTGTTGTGCTTTAAGGATTCACTGTGCCACCTGGCAGTTGGACAGACTAGTGAGGATTGTTAGAAAAAAAATGCCATGATGCTTTGAAAAGGATTTTTATTTGTGTGAAAGGAACCTCAGTATTCCAAAGGAGGTATACTGAATGACACCTTCCCAGATGGCTGCCGCTGTATAGTTTTCTCTTACTGCCTTACAACAGCAGTAGTGTCAGCTGTTCTGTCAATTCACAGTATGTGAATGCACCTGTTTTTTATGTTTGAAAGTACACATCTGAGTTTTAAACAGCTTCAAAATCATTTTGACCATGTGGAACAGGAGTGCTAAAATGTAGAAAATACCATCACTGCAAAAAAGCATAACATTGTGGGAAACCAAGCTATTATTCATAAGCAGTGTTTCTGAACCCTGGTCCTTGGAATTACTCTGTATACTGTACTGTACGTATTTCCAACACAGTTCTAAATCATCTGTTTAAATTAATGCTGTTCATTTATTTACTTGTTAATACTTTTGTTTTGCTTGTTACTGCAGTCAGTCCTGAGTTTCATCAATGCCCTACATAAAGCATATTGCTTTCAACTTCAGAAGACAGAACTTTGAGTTGGTTCTTCTCGATTTGCTTTCCCTTATTTCTGAATTAAGAGCAACTAAGAAGTAATCAATTTTTGATGAGCAGACAAAGATGAGACAAAGTCTCAATTATTTTTTTCCTTCTGCAGAAGTCCATTTGGTAACATTTGAGCAGTTGCTACTGAATGAAAGGCTTATTGAAACTCTGAATGTTGGTACAGGGTTGATACTAATTACACATTTCATTCGGTGTTTTAAGAGCTGAAAGAAAATATTAAAGTAAACCCCATACAGGAAACTGAAATCAATTAGCCTGTGTAACTTCTTGCTTGGAACAGAAGCCAGAAGACAGCTTTCTACCAGGACCAGAGTTGGAAATGCCTGGTTTAGAAATAATGAATCAGAGATATCACTAAATGACAATTTATCTTAAAAGAGAACATTACCCAATCTAACTGAATGTTAAAGATAAGGACATCCTTTCAAAACTGATACTCTTAAGAAACATCAGTCAGATTAAGGTGATTTTTAGGACTTCCTTAAACCTTAAAAAATAACCATGGCTATGTGAATGCTGCAATAAAATCATTTTTTAAATAGAAGATTTGTCTCAATATGAATACTAGCACAATTTAAGCTTCTTAAACTAAAGATGTCATACCTAAAAAAAGTTATTGCGCAGATTGTTCTAAAATGTTAATTTCCTTTTAAAATGTAATTAAGTTTTCTTGACTTAGAACTCATGTTCTTCTTTATATGGCAAAAAATGTCAACACAAAGAAAACCTTTTAGGTCTCTGTTGTTCACAGATCAGGTCATATATATTGTACCAAAAAGTATTTTCAGTTTTATCATTATGTTGCAATCTGTGGCCTCAGGGCAAGGTGATATTCTCCCAGCTGTTTGCTTTGGCCTTTTGTAGCCTCTACAACAATTGAAGACTGTTTGATGCCTTCTTTCTTTTAACTACATCTGCGTATCAGCAAAAGGGACATAATTTTATTTTAGTAAAGTGTCTTATAGTTTCACATCTTTTTATGGTTCACTTGGCAGCATCCAGTATGAATTCAGCTCCACACTGAGAAAAACCTAGACACTAATGTTATGGCTGATACTGATTCTGTTTTTTAATGCTTCCTGGATTCCGGGATCAGTTTATAATGAGTTAGTATCCCTACAAAACTGTCATTGGATTAACATTTAAAGGCTACAGACACCAACACCATAAGAATGATTTTAAAGGATTTAGTTATCACAAAACTCGGATCTTTTGATTTGAATCAGTATTCATACTATTTTAATACTAGCTTTCATTTATTTTTTCAAACAATATATTATGTACAAAACAAACAGCAAGGTCTAAACTCCAGCATCCCCTATCTTTAAGCTTTCATGGTGTTATTGCATAGAAGCTCGGGTGGAAGTCAAATTAAAAGCTCCCTGGCTGAACACAGAGATGCACATATCTTTTCTAGCACTCTTCCCTCCAGCCCAGCTTCACCATTGCAGCGTTTTCTCCCTGGCTCATCCTTCAAAAGTGAAGGGGGTGTGGAGTGTCTAACAGCACCGATCTCCAACCAATGCCCATTTCTTCAGTCAAGAAAATTTAAAGCCAGAGTACTAAGCACACTCTTTATATTTGTCGACTTGCTTTTCTCATTATTATAATTTGACCAAGCAACTGAAATGACCCTTGTTAATTAATAGTACTCCTTTGACCAGTAGAAAAAATACTTCAGATAATTAAAACATATTTTGATTTGCCTCGCATGTTATGTAGTTCAATTAATTTTTTTATGCTACTATGGATTATACATTATAATATTAATCACACTGTATATATTGTATATACAATTCCCAATACTTGACCGATCCATATACAGTAAAACAAATCAGTAAACAATACATTTAATGTAAAATTGAATGTACAATTGACAAATTTCATATTTTGTTGAGACTGATGCTATTATTTTCTAAATAGACACTGTAGCAATAAATGTTAGTTTTAACCAGAGGCATTGCTTTAATTATTATAATGGATTGGAACCAGACTTATTCAGTTAGAAAATATATATATATTTCCATACCGACTTAAAAACATCCAGTGATTAATTGGATAATCTTATTAAAGTTTATATTTTAACATTTCATTATTTACCTTTCCATTATTATTACTACTATGAAAAGTCTAAAGTCTATCGTGTATACTGTACATATTTGACTGAGATTTTACTTCATAAAATTAAGGTTAGTCTCCTTCAGGTCAAATAATTGAGACAGAGTTTTAGTAAATTATATTTCTAAAATTGATAACGCCTGATTTAATTAATTACTTTTTTATGTGTGGAGTTTCTCTTTTATATACTATAGGTACAGTAAGACTTGTTATAGTTGTAACTGAAAATACCCTATCGTCACATTAAATAATATCTTCAGGGTACACAGAAGGTAACCCATATTTTTGTTTACAGACCCAACATAATTGCAAATTATTGAATTAATCAGTATTTGGATATACAGTACTGTACAGTGGTTAAGCCATCCTAAGTTTCCTTTGTTCTTTTATTTTGCTGAGAAGGTATCTTTCACAAGACACTGTGGCATTGTCCATTTTTTAATCAATAAATGAAGCACTCCTGATAAGAGTATAGAAAGCATTCTGTTAACAGGGCATTTTTATCATCTTTGAGTATTTTCTGTTGTGGATTTGATGCATGGATCATAGATCTACACCATTACAAAGGAACTGGAAAGCAAACCTGGTGCTACTTTGTAGTTTAGAGAGAAAAACTTGGCACCACCAGAGCAGAATGCAGCATAAAAGAATGGAACTGAAATCAAAGAGGAATTCTGGATGCTGGGAAGTGACTCTGGGCAGGGAGAGAGCAGACAGAAAACAGATGGATTGGATCTGTAATATAATTGTTGGTTTGGTTGCAACATTGAAGTCCAAATGGTAGATGGAGGAATGAATAGATTGTCACAGCAATGTGTTTTTTAACAAAAAAATAAGACAATATTGTATAGGAACTGAACACAACAGCTCAGTGAAATAACTAAAAATCAATTTTCTTTGCATACCCTTTGTATGTAATTTCATTCAGTACATTTGGGTGGTCATCGTCATTATTGTGCATGTTTAGTTTGCTAAAATTTAATTTGTATTATATCGGGTTATAATTACAACACTAGCCACTCCATTTAATATCATTTGTATCTTGTAAACATGTACCTGTATACTGCATTTATTTTTATTTTCAACATTCAGCACATGTAGCTTGAAATACAAAATTAATATTCAAGGTTTGTACTTGGCAGCAGGTATAGCTAGAAGACAGCAAGTATAGATATGGATAGATTTAAACTCAAATGTTAGTATGGAAGATTTTTCCCCTTTTCTGCTACTGTATGGATCAGCAACTTCCAAACTGGCCTTTAAAAGTAAGTTAAAATTCCTTACTTCTATTTATTTAGATTTGATTGGCATTTGCCCCATTTGCTTTAATACCATCTGTCTGCTGAAACGGTTGAATACTTCAGGATGACCAACAAGAAAATACATCCCAAGGCTTTGGCATTTCGTCTCCAGCATAACCTTTTTGCTTATGTTGGAAAGCAGAAGCCATAAAAAGGTGAGAGATGTCAGTTAGCCTTTGTCCTTCTAGTTGCTGACTGGCATTTCTGTGTGTGGACCAGTCAGTTGCATATTTGTTTTTTTATATTTCACATGAAAGCAGACCTTATTATTTTGGCACCTAACGTATGTGTCCAGTATGTTAAATTGTGAATCTTTTCTTTATTGTGCTGCACAATGTCTGTCAGGGTTATTATTGCCGCATCGGTCCAGAAATGAAATCTCCAATAATTCACTTCCTAGTGCTGTTTCAGAACTTCTCAGAGCTGAATGTGAAGGTGAGATAGAGTGAAAATTAAAAGAGTACATTCATTGGGTATCTAATTTTAAACATCTGGGTTGAAAAACACTCCTTATGAGTTGCATAGTATAGTGTATCCAATTAGCTTCTAGTATAAATACCTTGGTCTGAGAAAATAATACCTCCATTGTAATCAGCCATTAGAGACCTGCACATGCCTAGACTTACACTTACACAGTGTCCACACTTGAGCTAGAGGTTCAAATGACCAGAGTTAATTACAGTTTTCATTGTCAGACAGAGAGTACCATCTGGTTAAGAAGTCAGGCCATCTCAGGGATGTTCCAAGCTATTGCTGGTACTCCATTGTATAGTTGGGTGAGTTAAAGTGATGGTGGTAAAGTCCTGTTCCCAAGGGTACACCAGGGGAGGCCATAGTGGAGACTGGAACCCACAACTTCACAATTAGAAACCCAAACCTAGAGCATTAACCATTATGCCAAACCATTGATAATTAAGCTGCAGCCCAATAGCCAATAGGCCTTTTTATTTCTCCACGCGCAAATAAATAAAACAGTCTTTTTTCCTTCAGGTGTATAGTCATAGTATTAAATCATCTCATTGTTTATATCAATTTCATCAGTTTCATTGACCCTAGGGTCTTTGAGACAGGAGCATTTATAACTTGTCAGATTGCCAGTCCCACATATAGCAGTTCAAATTTGTATCTGTATATCATGACTCTTTTGAAATTGTTTCTTTCCCTTGTTTGTTTTTTTTAAGATAATGGATGTGAAAAAAAATGGCAAGCCTGCTCAATGCTGTTTTCCTGATCTTCATTTTCCTCTGCAGCAAGTGTCAACTGTGATAAAATATTAAAGAGTTAATTTTGATTGTTACATTAAACTTGTCCATTGTATGAGTTTAAAGTCTTAACGTTCTATCATGGGCTAATTTAGTTAAAAATTCAGATAGCCTATTGTAATGCTAACAACTCCCTTTTTTAATGGGATCCCTTAGGCATGGAAGTCAGCAGGGAAAGGCATTTAAATGAATATAGATTATACTATCAGAAGTAAAAGGAGATTAAAATCTGAAAGGCTATTATTATTTCTGTGTCAATTTGCAGTAATGGGTTATAAATACTTTGCCACGTGAACCTTGGAAAAATCACATAGCATTAATGGGTTTATGAATGACCTTCTCCAGGAAACATTAAAGAAGCTTTTGTCTTATGTTAAAAAAGGAAAAAACTAACTGCCTTTCAAACAAAATCTACTTTGTTTGTGGCATACAAGCTCTTCATAATTACAAGTTAACTTATTTATGTGCAACAAGTGGAATTAAGACTGTTTTCAGCTTTACACAGTCATAACTCTGGACACAAAGATTTAAAAAAGTTCTGGCAAAATGTCACGGTAAGATTTTGTTCTTTGGTCAAGTTAGAATTTTAAAACAATTCAATTTACATATAAACACAGTAAGTGATATGCAAATTATTGGTTCCCTTCTCTGTAACATTATTTCTGATACTTAAATTCAGTGGTAGCATTTTGATAGACTGTGAAAACATTTTCACCAAATTCATTTTTATTTGAAAAAAGTAAGTTAATGTATGTGTATGTTTTAACTTCGTTAAGATCATTAGTTTTAAAACATTCATAATCTAGAATATAATCACAGTCAGGAAATATAGATTCTTGTGTTTCAGTATTATTCCACAACAGCCACTTTGGTTAGTACTGCTACCACAGTACATACAATAACAGTAGAGGCCAAATTGACTTTGTGAAGCCCAGTCCTCATTGATACATCCATCCATTTTCTAACTGCTTTAGCTAGTACAGGGAGCCAGTGCCCATTCCAGCAAGCAACAGACACAAGGCAGGATATAACATGGACACACACACAGGCGCAAACATGTACACACTCACACCAGAGCTAGACGCCACCTTTCATGGACTCCAGTTAAGATACTGTATCACTATATCCTTGGACTACGAACCCATGCAAATATGGGGAGAGCATACAAATTCTACACAGACAGCACCTCAGGAATTAAACCCAGTGCCCAGAGCTGGGAGGCAGCAAAACTAACCACTGTGCCACCATATCACCAGTTTTAAACCATTAGCCCCTAAAACATTTAGTCAATTTTTTTCTGTGACTTAGATTTATTTGTTTTAGGGCTAAATATGTTTTGAGCCTTTACAATTGTGTTTTTTGTCATTGGCCATATTGACTCTGTTCCCAGTCCAGAAGCTCAACCTAATTCTTTCATGGGATAGACCATTTGGTAAGTTGCTTTAGTAATAAAAAAATCTTGAAAACTGAAGCATTACTTCATGAGAATATTTAACATTATAGAATAAGAGATCAGGAAGACTAATTTGATTCAAAGAATGGATTGGAAAGGTCCTATTCCATTGATATGTATCTATTTGAAAGAGTTTCAATAATGTGAAGAATTAAATATGACAGAGGGAAGCTACCTGAATGTAGGATGGAAGTCAGGCAGAAAAGTATAATTCTGATATGCATGCATTAAATCTGATTCACATGTCACTGATGCTATAATAAGATAGTATTTCACAATACACTTTATATGAATTGTTCTAAAAATACATTTATGATAATGAAACTGACTTTTGCATAGAGAAGGAAACATCTGGCCCTATAACCATTTAAAAAAGTAGTAATCAGAGATGGATTACAGTTTGTAATAAACTTCAATTAATTTTGAATGTGAGTAATGATGCTATAGTTACATTAGTTATCAAAGCAGTAGAAATTGTACATGCTTTGCAAAGTATAAATCATAAAAAGAGCAAAGATTTATTTTACAAACAATTGAGTTATAACCAGACCCTACCTACACCCCCCCACAGTACTTATTTTTCCTGCCTCGCACACCACATTCCATGTAAAAACTGAGACCTGTCTGAAGCTACATATATTTTGCTGGTGAAAGTAAGACACTAATCATTATGCAGTCCAATCTATGTACTGGCAGTACAGTACTATTCTATATACCCAGGGGGTGATGGCTTTTATTCTCATTAAGACCTTTATTAACTTTCCTCAGTCATATAATATTAACATCTTGTAAGTTTACTTTTGAACTGTGATCGTCTGTGTGTGCATACTTCCACTGTTTATCTAATCTGGTCCCTTATAGAAGAACTTACGTGAGTGAGCAGTAACATTAGGAACATCATTTAATTTAATAAAAATCTATCGCCTTTTGTTGGAGTCTTATTTAACAGGGCTTATGCTGTATAGCACGCCTGGTGTGGAAACTTTTCTAGTTCATAGAGAAACATTCAGATTTCCTGAATTACGTTTCCCATCTTTTAGTTTATTGGGTCTAACGTTAATTTGGGACATGCCGATCAGTAGCTCTGAGATGTGCCTTCAACAGAGGCTCATAAATGCAGTCAATTTGTTTAAGCATTTTAAAACCCTGGAAGTACAGAGCTAAACTTTTTAGTCATTTTCCTTTAACCTGAAGTTTGTAAGCACAATAATAGGCACTATTGTATATTAGATTTACACTGACCGATTGCCATCTTTCTGTAAGGATGGCATTTCTGGATCTCATTGGAAGAAACTTATCTATCTAATGTCTATTGGTCTTATCTTACCAAGTGGCCTTCATGTTTGTGTTTTACAGAGATTCCATGATAAAATACTTAACATGACATTTCAGTACTTGTGTGTAATTCAAGAGCCCATAACTGCAATGTTTTGAACATACACAGCTTTAGTTATTGTATCCATAGAAGTGAAAATTATTTTACCTGTATTAACATTTTGAATTCCAGTTGTTCTACTCTAGCATTTCAGAGAAATAGTATAGATTAAAGGTGGTATTTAATCATGAATACCTGGAATATATTACCAGTGTATCAATAATGTCAGCAATTTAGTAGTAATTGAGCTCTCCTAATCATTAATTTGTTAATTCAATGGGTACATTTACAGTATGTCATTAACAAACATTTGCTTATGTACTGCATAATACAGTCTTAACACCTACCCTGCACCTGTAACCAACTGAATAAACTGGATAACTCTTCAGTTTAAGAAAAAATGTTGTCTAGATGGACTGAAATATACAGGTAAAGAACTGCTTGCTGGGTAAAATAAGTGTTTTTTAAATTATTTAAAAAAAATCTAGTTTGGGGAATTCTTTGATAATTATTGATAATCTTGGCCTAATACTTCATTCCTCAGATCAGCACAGAGGCAATTAAAACATTAGTCAGATGCACTGTTAGGGCATCTGGTTCTTTTCTATGGTGAACCTGCAGTAGAAACAGAATTAAAGTGTTCGATGGTGGTCTGATGCTGCCTTAACTGACCAAACTGCAGGCTGCCAAGAGCCTGGTCTGTCAAAGAGGTTGCAGTTGTGCCACAAACTGGGAAAATCCCACCTCATCTCAGGGCTGTCTGACTAGATGTCTACTAGTAATGACTTTAATCTGAATTTCAAATAAAACGCAAGGATGTTGAAAACAGAAAGACAACAAACATTGAAATGAACAAAGTACTTCATAAACAACAGACTATTTTATTACAAAAATAATATATACAGTATATTTATACAGATGCAGCCATTCAAAGTGCGCGGTACAGACACATACCGGAGGTAATTGGCTACGGTGTCACGCATTGTGACGCACGATGACGCGCGGTACCGCAGTACGTGATTGGTTGACCGACAGGGGCACTTGTGGTCTGTTGGTCTGTCGTAGAAAGATTTACAGTAAACGTCTTTACTGTGCCCGTTTTAGTATTGAATATTTATATGGAATTTTATCTCTGAAGGGAAATCTTAGTAGCTGAGCAGAAAAAGAATAGGAGCATACTGTAACGCGTGTGAAGGCCATAAACGATATTAATTTTGGAACATAAACGTACAGTATATGGCTGGTCTTGGTACTTTAAAGAAAAAATACACACCAGTATTCCATTTCTCCCTAAACATTTTAAGCATCAAAGTCTTTAACTACGAGATACCGGAGTCAACAAGCATACTTTTAGAATTTGATTAAAAGAGAATATAATATGGGATCGCGTATCTAAAGAAATTAATAATGATATAATTATATTCATGTACCGCAACACAAGAATAGTACACACTGTACATTATTGATAATGTTTCTGTAGTGCTTTTTCGGCACTCTGCATGTGACCTTGCCGGTGGCACTGTGGGTTAGGTGCCTGACTCCAAAGTCACACCGTCTGTGATTGAATCCCACTGGAACCATGACTTTTTTGTTAAAAAACATTTCTTTGAAAAAATTAAATGTTTCCTTTGGTCAGAGATTAAATAAAACCTCACTCGCACCAAACAAATTTATATTTCTAAATATCACAACATGATTGAATTTAAGTCATTTTAATAACAATGAATAGTCACCTATGCGTTACAATATAAACATTTATATTGATTTAAATCACGTTTTGATTTAAATCATAAACGCGTGTTTAAATATATGTGTTTTTTGATTCACAATCAGACAAATGCAACATAAATTGATATCTTTGTCTTCTAAGTATCTTAATAAACTTTCAGCATAACTTTCTCCCCGTTTAGATGTATTTTTCTTGGGATCTTGGGATCAAACGTGGAAAGATTAGATTGTAATCGTTTTTATTTTTAAAATACATTTTATAAAAGTGTAATCTATGCTAAAAAGTTGTACACCACCTGCTATAAAGATACATATTGTATACTTTTGGGTTCAGATAGGACAGACACGAGAACTCAGACTTGCGGAGTTAAAGCAAGTTAAAGCCTTGATTTTATATATCACCTTTAAAAGTGGAATCGCAAAGCAAAGTAACTACCCAACACTGATTGTACCCATCTGTCATGCTAATAAAGCACCTTGAATTGAATTGAACTGAGGGAGAGAGGGGGGGAGGGCGAGCGAGAGAGCCAGGACAGACAGGCAAATAAGATACACTCCACAGACATTCACAACAGCGACATATCATAAAACTTTTGCACATATAGCTAAGTTATTACTTGGTTTTCAAAGTGCAATGAAATACAATATTGTTGTTGTTGCTGTTATTGTTGTTTTTATCCTGTAAAACATTTTGAGAAGCCACCTTTAAAGGCGATATATAAAAGCACTGATTCTTATGGAATGTGTTCCGCCAGGGATTCAAAATTTTTTTTTTTTAATCACGTATCTAAGGAAATAGCAGTATAACTTTGTTCATGCACAAACAGTGGCATGTTACATTATTAATTTGGGTGTCTCCTCTTGCCAGAAAGCTCTAAATTGCATTTTGAGTGTGTTTTTTTACTTTTTCTAAATTGCAACCCATAAATAAAGCTGATACAGTTTAGCCTTTGAATTATTTTAAACTGTATTACAGCAGCACAATGGACAATGCAACGTAAATTGCAAAAATGCACTTGGAATCTGTCCAAGCCCTACTTTGTCAAGCATTTTCTTTTACTGCAACGGACATAAAAACTTCCTTGGTTTTAACAGAGTGTTTCATAATTTCTAACTACGAAATTATTTAAACTGCGACACTTATCATTCATTCCATTCCATTCCATTATCAGTCTTCCATTTCTCCCTAAACATTTTAAGCATGAAAGTTTTATGTAACGGTACCCAAATATGCGATTGCTGTATAGAATGAATTTTAATTTTAAAAAATTATTTAACACGAAAATTAAGCTGTTTACATCTTCCGCCTGAGAACAGTCACCCGTTGCTACCCAACGCAGAAACACAGCCACTAATTAGCAAAGAGAGGACATTAGCTAGCCAATATGATAAAGAAATAAATGATTATTTTGTTTATTTCTTTTGCACATTTATTTGAACATTTCCATCGATTGTACAAGCACTTGGAAACTGTCCAATCCTTAGTTCATCAGGCATTTTCTTTTACACCGCGGGCATTCTCCCGGTCTGGCGCTGGTCTGTGTCTTCTAGGATATAATGCCAGCGAACACTTGTTTTTATGTCCACTATAACAGACAATCTCCTATGCTTTTAACCGAGCGTCTAACCCCTCTGATTGGAGAAAAAAGACGTGCTGGTTTGCTATACATACTGTACCAGGAAGATGATTTCTTTCTATTCGAAACGTGTATTTTAAAAGTTTAAGAAGTAAAAACCTTACAGCGTACACAGATTTCTAAACTGATCAGGATCGTTATCTTTGTCTTATCCATAATAATGTTCACCGCTCTGTCCAGCAAATTAATAATAAACTTTATTTTATATAACATTTTAAACAAATAAGTAATTAGATTGCTCATAAACCTAATCACTTTTTCTACATAAACACAGCGTGATTGCTCTCTGAAAAAGCTTTTTTTTAATTTAGGCTCAGATTTCAACTATAGATCGTAGTATTATAAACTTTCTTGGAAAAATGTCTTTTATGTAAACCATGTTTGCTATTAATTCATTTAGGGCTAGAATATGTTCATTGTCTTCCAATCGAGTCGAGTTGACATTAGAAGCTTGCCACGCCCGGACTGTTACACCAATGCATTAGCATGTTAAAACGATTTCATTGAGGAGCCTAGCCTTCTTAACTAGTAAGTACTGTACTTCCTTGGCTTTGGAGGGGGGAGGTGTCTTTCGCTGGAAATCTCACCCCCTTCTACTTTGAAAATACCTGTGAAACCGGTTTAATTTGTCACAGCCAGCACTCCCGCAGAAAGGGGGGTTGTATTCGTTAATGTCTTAGCCGGAACACATCATTATATCTCATTTTGTATTTCTATGAAAAAATAATTTGCCCATCTTAACACTATTGTTGTTATTGTTTTTATCCTGTAAAGCGCTTTGAGGAGCACAGCTTTCTCACCACTTGGATTACTTTTTGATACCATCCTTACACAAAGCAGAAACTTCTTGTATTTTCCGATTGGAAAGATTACAGATTTTAATCGTCTTTTTTCTGAACCAGGGAAAATGTTTCCCTATAACAATAATAAAAAACTTTATTTTACATATCACCTTTAAAAGTGGCATCTCAAAGCAATACAGTAGATGTAAACCACAGATTACAAAGTAAATACCCAGACAAACGCAAACGTGTTTTTAATAAAATGAGCGTAAAATGTGGGCGTAACAGCTGTTCCTTTTTCTGATCACTCGCTCTCTGGATAAACGTCTCACGTGTCCTGTTATTTGTTTTCCTAATTTGCTGATTATGCCTTCTGCGATCCACTCCTGCCCTCACACCTAAAGAAGACTATTTTAAATTTCTTTGCGCAGTCCATTGTGCAATTAACCCTTTTATGTGCTGTCCTTAAGGTGATAGCACATAAAGGTGATATGTAAAATAATTTGTTTTATTATTGTTATAGAGAAACATGATCAGATTTTCCCCGGTTCAGAAAAAAAGATCTAAAGTATACTAGTTTGTCACTCTTCTCATCCCCTCTTTGCTAAATGGCTTTTGAATAGAATCAAATGAAGAGAGAGGTGAAACAGCCCTACACAGCCCTGTCGCAGTACACAAATATAATTATATCTTATTAATTTCTTTAGATACGCGATTCTTTTAATACAGTCTTTGCTGTGCTCTTGGGGATCCTTGTGATATTTCGAGCTCTGGTTGAATGATAAGTGTCGCAGTTTAAATAATTTTCGTAGTTAGAAATTATGGAATGCTCTGTTAAAAGCAAGGGAGTTTTTATGTCCGTTGCAGTTTTTTTGCAACATGAATATAATTATATCGTTATTAATTTCTTTAGATACGCGATTCCATATTATATTCCCTTTTAATCAAATTCTAAAAGTATGCTTGTTGACTACGGTATCACGTTAGTTAAAGACTTTGATGCTTAAAATGTTTAGGGAGAAATGGAATACTGTATGCTGTAATTATCAGTATAATTATCAGTATAATTCAGCAACTAAAAATAGCAACATTGCAAAACAGACTTGAAACTATAGAGAAATGGACTTTCTACTGAGAACAAGAGGCATGTGTTACATGTTTTACAAAGTGTTGGGAGGCTGTCTAGAATAAGTTACCCAACCATTTTCAAGAAATATCTGGATTAAATTGTTGAGTCACTTAAGATCTAGTAACCAACAAAGATATTTGGGCTGAGTGCCCTCCTCTTGTCTGGAACCTTTCTTACAGTATGTTCCAATTTGAAATCAAAGTTGAAATCAGAAGGTTGGAAATGTCCTAAACGTCAGCTCCTGTCAACCTAGAGAGGTACTGTACATGTACTGTATGTGTCATTTGGTGGTTATTTGTTTACTTCAGTTTGCTCTGAGTTTGAACAATGCTTGAAATGTCTCCTGTACCTAAAAATAGAACACTGTGATACCAGCCTTTAATATCTGATGCACATTTATTAAAACTGTAGATAGATTTAACACCCAACAGCAAAGACTGCAGTACTCCAACTGAGAATAATAATTAAAGAGAAAGAATTAAAATGTAAAATGGCACATGGTGTTTGAAAAACAAACAGCCTGTGGTGCTAATGGATTTTCTTTTAAAAGAAAAAAAGATTGGGTTCAGTTGATATTTACATATAAATTAAACATGTCTCAGATTTCAGTATTTAAAGAAAGATAGTTTTGCAGCAATTAAAATAATCTGATGGCTCTGTGTGTTGGTATGAGCTATGGATTTCAGTCAACCTGAGAATATTGCCGTTACCTATGGATTTCTGTCTACCTGAGAATGGTTGAACTCCCTGTTTAGAGAGAAATAGCTGTTTTTTCTTCTCAGAGTATTGCAAGCAGAAAATCCCAAAGGCAAACTACAGGGATGAGTTTTCATTGCATCAATTCTCAGATTACAAATTTGTGACATTGCTTTAAGAGGTGAGGGGTTAACGTTCATTCAATTCTCCATATCGATAATTTAATCCTCTAACCGATGTGCTCAGAACGCCTAATCTTTGCATTTTATTATTGATCCTTTTAAGAGTTTTGATGAGCTTGTGTGTACTGTGCACTAAGTCTGTAGCCATTCAGCAGAATGTAGTTTTGAGCTGTACTTAGCACAGTTCAGCAATTAATTCTGATGCTCTAGGATCTTCTCCAGGTATTCAGCTTCTGATATTTAGATACAGGCTCCGATCTGGTACAGTACATAGGTCCCTGGCTTCTGAGTTGGACGCCAATTAACATGTATTATGTTAACAGTTCAGGTTATCTTCCCTGCTCGAAAATCAAATACAAGCAGTTTGGAAAATTGTTATGTGTCCTTCATTGACCCTGTTATGGTGGAGAGTGATTATTTTGTCATGTAAAAATGTTTATGAGCTAACTCGTACCTAAACCTTTTCTAAACCTACCTGGTACTTTTTGCAGTTAGATATACCATTCTTTTATATCTGTACTATTCAAACAGGACATCTCATGTTGGCATACCAGCTTTTGAACCTTGCACAGCCTTCTAAGTTCACTCATATAGCAATAGAAAACAAATCTATTATCCTGTTTCTTCTTTTTCATTTTCAGCATGGAATTAACCTTAATTTGCTCCTACACAGTTACAACTCCTGTCTCAAACCTTTTCCAATCAATAATTTAATGAGTAGCACATACAGTATGCATAGAAAAGAGAGAATTAATGGTATTATAAAAATTATAAATTACATAAAGATAGAATGCTGTATATAATAAACTAGATTTGTTCCACACTGAAATTCACAAGATATAATTTCAGGAACATTAACTAATTAATTATAACTTAAAATAATCTGTAAGCAATTATATCATTACATACAATATAATAAACACAGAAATTACAACTGCAATATTCTTAACATTGAATGTTGAAAATATAGTATTGTTTCATTATTTTGCTAATTTTTATTAAACAGAATTGTATTTTATAACCGTTGCCACACAGATACAGCTATCGAGAATCCCTAACTACTGTAGATGCACCACAATTGATTAGAAGCTGCCCAAATCATGGTAGCATTTCACATTATTGTGCATGACCATTTGTATTGCGGATACTGTATATCTGATATTAAACTGAGAAAAGCATATTTATTAAAATTCATCACATTTCTACAGGCCAATGAGTTGAAAAAACTGGGGTTAAAAACCTTTCAGTATTTCCCGATTTGTGGAACAGCACATATGCACTCATACCAGGGAACTGCTCCAAAGCCTTATACAGTAGCTGGCTTTACAGCAGAAAGATCTTGTGGTTTGTGCTTCTTCTCACATTAAGGATTATGGGGGGTATAAAAAAAGTCACCACCCCCAAAAAGAAGACACATAAAATCAGACGTTTCCCATTTTTATTTACAAATTGTACCTTACAACATCCAAGTTGAAAAAGAAAGCAACATTTCTGAAAAATAATTAAAATAAAAAAGTAGAATAGCTGGGCTGGATAAGAGAACACCTCCCCGAGTTAATACTTGGTGGAAGCAACTTTTGATCAAATTACAGCCGTGAGTTTGTTTTTTTCTTGCCACCCTTGTGATATTGTTCTCACGTGCACAAAATGACCAGTCTTTGCTATAAAGGCCTGTAGCTCATTCAAAGGTGCCATTGGCTCTTGGTGGCGTCTCTGATCAGTCTCCTTCTGGCTCGGTCATCCAGTAAGGAGGGAAGGCCTGATCTAGGCAAGGTTTGGGTGGTGCTATATGCCTTCCACTGCTTAATGATGGTCTTGTCTGTGCACCATGGGATACGTAAAGCCTTTGAAATCTTTTTATACCCATCTCCTGACTTGTGCCTTTCCACAACTTTATCTCGAAGTTCTTTTGGAAGCACCTTTCCATCCATAGTGGATTCTTCCAAGCAGTGGAATCCTCTAGAAACAGCTGCTTTTATTCTGAACTAATCAAAATCACCACAATTGATCACAGGTGGGAGCCAATTAGTTTGTTGTGTGATCTGTAAGGTGATTGGTTATACCTGAGCAAGTTTACAAATGCAATTGTAAGGAGGGTGTTAACTTATCCAAATAAGATATTTTACTGTTGTAATATTAATTAATTTTCAGAATGTTTTAGAATTTTATTTTTAGATTTATGCTAATGTGGGTTACTGTGTGTAAATAAAAATGGAACAAAACAAATTAAATTTGTTCCTATTTTCAAAGTGTCATACAACAAAAAGTACAGATTTTGAAAGGGGTGGTGACTTTCTATACCCACTGTTAAAGGGGTGCGGCCCAACCCCTGTACACCGCACTGAAGACAATGCAATCATCACCTTCTTGCATTTTCTGAGGGGGGTTTGTGCTTTTTTTCACAGCCTTCACGTTATCATTTATGCACCTATTTATTTTGTACACAAAATAGTTCAAATATCAATAACTTTTTGAGGAAAACACACAAAACCCTCAAACGACTGATGGTTAAAAGACCTCTATTTCACATTTTTTCACAAATTTTATTGAAATAATATCTTTTACCTACAGTAACTGCAACTTTAGATACCTTAGAATCTTGTTTAAGTGCAATTACACACAGGCTAGAATATGGCGGAATTACAATATACACAAGTCCATACTATGAAAATTACTTTTCAAAAGGTATTTAAGTGAAATACCTCCATATGACCACATCATGTAAAATACTGCAAATTCAAATAGGTTATGCGTCTTATGGAAGTATTGGATTCAATCATTAATTGATTAAATCATCTTATGTTTGTGACAGAATAAAAATGGTTTCAGGCACCCTTTCACAAGTTCTCTGTAAGTATTGTATGTGCAAAGTACAAAAGAATGAAGAAGAGAATTTTAAGCTACAGTACAGTATATGCATAAGGTTAGATAAAGTATTAGCTTAATTGAGCTTAAGTGTGAATCACTTTTTCACACAGGGCCATGTAGGTTTGGATTATTTTTTTCCCTTAATAATAAAAACCTTCATTTAAAAACTGCATTTTGTGTTTACTTGTGTTATCTTTGTCTAATATTTCAATTTGTTTGATGATCTGAAACATTTCAGTGTGACAAACATGCAAAAAAATAAGAAATCAGAAAGGGGGTGAACACTTTTTCACACCACTGTATGTCACAGATGAGATTTGAAAGCTTTTTCTCACATATGGAATTGAGTGCTGCGTTTCGGGATCTTTCTTGCCTCTGTGCAGGTTTCACAGTAAGAATATCTTGGAAATATATAGTTACAACAGTAAAAATTGTTTAAGAAAGGTAAACCACATTGAGAGGATACAAGTAAAATTCCACTGAACACATGTAGACTCCTGTATTATACTTTGCTAGGCTTGATAAAATGAATAGTTCCACTTTTAAAAAATAAATTATACAGCTGTGTAAGCATATAGAGTAGATTTGTATCTGAAACAGATTTAATGGAAAAAAGCAGTTAAAAAATTGAAATATCATTAACTATCATCCTGTTCACATGAGCCTACAACTATAGGCAGAACATTAAATAGGAAAAATAGTGATATGAAGAGCATTAGATTTGATAAATATTCAGTAGAAATTTTACAAGCCCCTGCTAGTGTTGCATTACACTACCTCTATTACAAGAATATGATATTTACAAGACAATTACAATTACGATCTATTACAAAACAATATTTTCCTGTTCAGTTTTTTTTTTAGGTAAAATAATCTGTTGTTGGACTAACAAAACACTCCTTTATTTCTTTAATCAAAGGGGCTAAGTAGATGCTATCATTATTCAATTTTAGTTTTTTTGTTCTATGCAAGGTACAGATGCAGCCATTCAAAATGGGTGGGGTATTTCGCGGCATACCCCGGTGGGCGTGTCGCGGTATCACGCGCTATCACGCAGTATCACGCGGTTAATCGCGTCATTTGATGTCATGCTGGAAACTATCCGGCGTCACCTTGTAAAAACGCCAGGGGGAGCTTAACCTCTCATGTACAGCATTTGAGCTTTTAATTTTGAACTGTGTATTACAGCATGTTAATCATCAGTCATTCAAATGTTGGTATATTTTATGAAAGCTTTGATTGCTCAGTTGGACAAAAGTACACAACCTACCTTTATCAGAAATATTTATGCATCAAAGCCTTTACCGAAGATATTACTAATAGTATTAATAATGAATGACTTTGGACAAGCTGTATACTCAAAGTATAATTTATTTAGCACATTTGTACAAGCACTTGGAATCTGTCCAAGCCATGCTTTGTTAGGCATTTTGTTTTACTTCAACGGGCATAAAAACTCCTTTGCTTTTAACAGGGCATTTCATAATTTCTAACTACGAAAATGATTTAAAATGCGACACTTATCATTCAACTAGAGCTCAAAATATCACAAGGATCCTCAAGAGCACACCAAAGACTGTATTAAAAGATACTTGTATGAGATACATGAGAATCCAGGCTTTTTTATCACGCTTTCTTTTCCGTATACCAGATTTTATGGAACCACTTCAGAAGGGTGTCAGCCAGTCAGATTCCAGGAATCGGTACTTTAAAGGAAAAATACACACCGGTATTCCATTTCCCCCTAACAAGTTTAAGCATCGAAGTATTTAACTAGCGTGTGAAAAAGTGGTAGTTTTAAGCTTTTCTGCTAATATAATATGGAATCGTGTATCTAAAGAATTTAATAACGATATGATTATATTCGTGTGCTGCGACAGGGCTGTGTAGGGCTATTTCGCCTCTCTCTTCATGCGACTTCCCTTGTAGCCTACTGGTCTACGTGCCCAACTACCAACTCATGGGTTGTGGTTTCAAATCCAGCTGGTGCTGGACTTTTCTTTTAACAAACATTTCTTCAAAAAAATAGAATAGCGATATTATGGACAATCAATTGACTTTTATATTTCAAAATATCACAACAAGATCAATTCTAAGTCATTTTTGATAACAATGAATAGTCACCTTCTTCCCTTCTGACAACGGTCCCTGCTTCTGCTTACTGCTTCTATTGTGTGTGTGTGTAATAGAGTAAATTTTTATAGAGAAATGGAGGCTGGACAGTATGCGTTACAATATAAACATTTATATTGATTTAAATCGTGTTTTGATTTAAATCGCAAACGCGTGTTTAATTATATGTGTTTTTTTAATCATAATCAGGCTAATGCAACATAAATTGATACAGTATCTTTGTCTTCTAAGTATCTTAATAAACTTTCAGCATAGCTTTCTACCCGTTTAGATTTATATTTCTTGGGATTTTGGGATCAAACGTGGAAGGATTAGATTGTAATCGTTTTTATTTTTCAAATACGTTTTAGAAAAGTGTAATCTATACATGCCCAGACTGTACGCCTTCCTAAACCCCACCCTGACCACTTTCACTCCTGTCCTGCTCTTCCCCGCGCACCCCAGCCGGGCGCTCTTCGGCCTCTTCAGCCCGGGACGAATGTATATTTTGATATTTGCACCCAGCACAGCACCGAGGGAGTGTCTGCATTTATAACTTAGTTTTTAAAATTAGTCAAGCAATATGAGGCATCTCCTTTTACTTTTAAGTCCCTTAAATACATTGAGCACAGCTTTCTCACCAATTAAGATTGCTTTTTGATACCATCCTTACACAAAGCAGAAACTTTCCGATGACATACAGTACAAGTGGAAAGATTACAGATTTTAATCGTCTTTAATTTTGTTACGTTATACGTTTTAGGAACGTTTAATCTAAACAAACACCACAAAACTATTCTCGATTGTACTTCTGAATGTTATGTTACACCTACAGTAGTTCACTGCTTTAAATACATCGAATTAAGAAAGTTATGTGTAGCACTTTAGATCTTTTTTTCTGAACCAGGGAAAATCTGATCATGTTTCTCTATAACAATAATAAAAAACTTTATTTTACATATCACCTTTAAAAGTGGCATCTCAAAGCAATACAGTTGATCGAAAAACAGTTAAAAGGGACCCAAGTAAATACCAGACAAACACAAACGCGTTTTTAATAAAATGCTTTTATTCATTCAGCAGAGAGTGAGAGGGACATCCAGCAGAGAGAGACACACACACACTGGTTTCCATTGACAAATTTTTTTTTTTCAATTCCTCTTGTCTAACAGGAATGTTTTGTTTGTGGACAGACTGTTAGACTAGAGGAAAAGAGCGCCTCCTTCTACGAAGCATTTCGTTGATCCGATCACGAATTCTTTTCCAGTCGCACGAAGTAAGGGTTGTAAAGTAAGAAGTAAAGCGCTGATTCTAATGGAATGTGTTCCACCAGGGATTCAAAAAAAATATTTTTTTTAATCGTGTATCTAAGGAAAATTGCAGTATAACTTTGTTCATGCACATCATTATACAGTATCTCATTTTGTATTTCGATAAAAGAAATCGTTTGCCCAGCCACTATTGTTGTTATTGTTTTTATCCTGTAAAGCGCTTTGAGGAGCACAGCTTTCTCACCACTTTCTCACCTTCTCACCACACCATCCTTACACAAAGCAGAAACTGATTGTATTTTCCGATGACATACAAGGGCAAGGATTACAGATTTTAATCGTCTTTTTTCTGAACCAGGGAAAATCTGATCATGTTTCTCTATAACAATAATAAAAAACTTTATTTTACATATCACCTTTAAAAGTAGCATCTCAAAACAATACAGTAGATGTAAACCACAGGTTACAAAGTAAATACCCAGACAAACTCAAGCGCGTTTTTAATAAAATGCTTTCATTTATTCAACAGAGAGAGCGTAAAACCTGGGTGTAACAGCTGTTCCTTTTTCTGATCACTCGCTCTCTGGATAAACGTCTCGCCTGTCCAGTTCTTTGTTTTCCTAATTTGCCGATTATGCCTGCTGCCATCCACTCCTACCCTCACACCTAAAGAAGACTATTTTAAATTTATTTGCGCATCCTTAAGGTGATATGTAAAATAATGTATTTTTTTGTTGTTGTTATAGAGAAACATGATCACATTTTCCCCGGTTCAGAAAAAAGATCTAAAGTATACTAGTTAAGGAAAATAAGTCTTAACGGGGAGAAAGCTATGCTGAAAGTTTATTAAGATACTTAGAAGACAAAGATATCAATTTATTTTAGTCAAAATTGTATATATCACCTTTAAAAGTGGAATCTCAAAGCAAATAAATACCCAATAAATACCCAACACTGATTGTACCCATCTGTCATGCTAATAAAACACCTTGAATTGAATTGAATTGAGGGAGAGAGGGGGGGAGGGCGAGAGAACCAGGATGCAAGGCAAATAAGATACACTCCACAGGCATTCACAACAGCAACATATGAAATGTTTGCACATATAGTTAAGTTATAGTTAAGTTATTACTTAGTTTTCAAAGTGCAATAAAATACAATATTGTTGTTGCTGTTCTTGTTGTTTTTATCCTGTAAAGCATTTTGAGAAGCCACCCTTAAAGGCGATATATACTGTAAAAGCGCTGATTCTTATGGAATGTGTTCCGCCGGGGATTCAAATTTTTTTTAATTTTTTTTTTATCGCGTATCTAAGGAAATCTCAGTATAACTTTGTTCATGAACAAACAGTGGCATGTTACATTATTATTAGTTTTTTTGTTAACAAGGCTCGCCAGCTAATGTGAATCGAAACCTGTCTTTCTAGCTTTTAAAGTCGTGCGATGTGAAAGCCACAATTCAAATAGAGAAAAAAGAGCTGACTGAAAAAATTTAAGATGTGGCTGTCAATGTTGGATTAAAAAAAAACACATTGCCCGACGTTTGTTGCATTGCTTGAAAAATAACTTTATTTCGAGAGACTGGATAAGTAATTCTAGTGTTTTTTTTAACTTCCTGAAAAACAACTAATAATTTACTGGCCTAATTCGTCCCTGCTCCCATTGTTAGGCGTTAATGTGTTGTTAAGTGTGAATTTGTACCTGTTTCCCTGAGGTCTGGCTTTTTTTTTTAAGCGCTTTGAGGAGCACTTTGAGGAGCACAGCTTTCTCACCACTTTCTCACCTTCTCACCACACCATCCTTACACAAAGCAGAAACTGATTGTATTTTCCGATGACATAGACACACACACAATTACACACACACAATAGAAGCAGGAAGCAGAAGCAGGGACCGTTGTCAGAAGGGAAGAAGAAGAAGAAGGTGACTATTCATTGTTATCAAAAATGACTTAGAATCGATCATGTTGTGATATTTTGAAATATAAAAGTCAATTGATTGTCCATAATATCACTATTCTATTTTTTCGAAGAAATGTTTGTTAAAAGAAAAGTCCAGCACCAGCTAGATTTGAACACACAACCCGTGAGTTGGTAGTTGGGCACGTAGACCAGTAGGCTACAAGGGAAGTCGCATGAAGAGGGAGGCGAAATAGCCCTACACAGCCCTGTCGCAGTACACAAATATAATCATATCGTTATTAAATTCTTTAGATACGCGATTCCATATTATATTCCCTATTAATCAAATTCTAAAAGTATGCTTGTTGACTCCGGTATGTCTTTAGTTAAAGACTTCGATACTTAAAATGTTTAGGGGGAAATGGAATACTGGTGTGTATTTTTTACTTTAAAGTACCAAGACCAGCCATATACTGTATGTTTATGTTCCAAAATTAATATCGTTTATGGCCTTCACACACGTTACAGTATGCTCCTATTCTTTTTATGCTCAGCTACTAAGATTTCCCTTCAGTTGTAAAATTCAATATCTACAACGGGCACAGTAACTGTAGATATTTACTGTACTGTAAGTCTTTCTACAACAGACCAACGGACCACGAGTGCCCCTGTCGGTCAACCAATCACGTACCACGGTACCCCGCGTCATCTTGCGTCACGATGCGCGACGCTGTAGCCAATTACCTCTGGTACGTGTCTGTACCGCGCACTTTGAATGGCTGCATCTGTACAGTAGTAGAAGTCACTTTAACTGTGGCATAGGAAAAGCAGTCTTTGAGGAGACAGAATTCTGTGTCTGTATTGAGAGAACTCTTGATCGATTGAAAAGAGAACCTTTACACAGGACCCAGTTCAGTTCAGGCAAGTGGTAACAACAAAGAAATAAATAGATCTTATACAGTAGCTTTATTTCAGGCCAATATGTGTGAAATTATGTATATGTATTTTTTTTTCTTTGAATTCAAAGAAATTTTTTTCTTTGAATTTCTTTGTATTGTTTACATCAGGCATTGTGAGATACTGTACAGTATGCACCCTCTGTTGCAGGGCCATGGGTGCTCGTACTGTAGCAACCAGTTAATACTTGACCAGGCAGCCAGATTCTTTGGACGAAGTGGAAATAAGCTTGCTTGCAGGGCTGCCAGTCTAGTCCCTTCACCATATATCCATATATATATAATATATATATATAATGTTGATGACTTCTTTAGAAGATAATTCTGCTGGAGCTCAGCCTGGTCTCAAGAGAGTAGTATTGTCAATCAACTTCCTTACTGTAATAGTTTTTCTTTTTTTCTTATTTATTTAGAATGTTAAGGATGATGATACATACTCAGAGTCAACTGTGATGCCTGCTTACCCCTTGGTTTTATCTTCAGGACTACTCTGAAAAAATAATGCTCATTGGATTTGAGTTTATTTGCTGATAAAGAGCTCCTGTGAGAGACAGCAGTGAGTTAATGGCAGAATCTGCATAAATTACTTAAGTATGAGCTAAGGCATTTATTGCATTTGATCATTTGATCCAGGAGCATATAAACTTCAGGTCACTTGGAAATAATTCATAGCCATGAGGTTTCTGTTCCCAGTCTTGGACCATGACTGTCTTTATCCTTTTCTTCAGTTGGATTCTTTGCCACATTTTAGGACTATAATAGGATAGTTTCAAAGTCTAGTGGTTACTCTAGGTCCCCTGGTCACCATATTTTCCTGTTGACCGCCCTCATCTCCCAGTGTCTTATTATTGGTTAGGTCCCACTGGATTTTGAATACTTGATCCAGGTTCACTTGTCTGTTTAAGGCTAATTTATTTTTACCTTATCAGTACATGGATTTCCTTTAAGCATGGGAATGCATATGATGTTCACTAATATCTCAGAGTAGTGATATCTTGTAATGTAATGTGGTGACCACTGAATATACCCATTTCCCTAAAGTCATGGCTTTGCTGCTTATTACCCAGTGACCTTCAAGTAGCACCCCTCTAGTTTTCTAATAGCCCCAGAACACACCTGCACCTCCCTCTCACCTTCAGCTACAGGCTAAAAATAGATCCTGAATTACCATGTTCTATACCAAGGTCTGTATTGGAAAGATTGTGCCATTTATCTTTTTAGATGTATTTTTTCTATACTTGATGCATGGCCTAACTTCATGGTAACTCATGGGCCTTGACTCAGCCTTTAAACACTTTTAGTTTACAAGTGCTAGATACACATAAAATATTAGACGGTAAGAGTTGTAAAACTATTGTTAAGCATTCCTGTTTGCCTGTTGCACTGAAAAAAAAATCTATTGAGTACAATGTGATTTTGAGTGAATAGGATGACAGCTCTGCTCCATATGGGAGGAGGTTGATAAGGCCTACCAGATGGAATTCCTAGCCTTGGCATTTTGTTCAGTTATCACTTACATAATTATAAATTACATGTGCTCCAAATATTCTCTTTAGGATATCTGCTTCAATACTACAGGGGCTGGATATAGTAAGTAAGTAAGCATTGAGAAAGATCAAGGTTACAGCAGTTTAATTAAGTAGCAGGGGATAACAAGGTGGCTACTCCAAATAAGTCAATGATGCTGTTTGAATACATTAACCATAATTTGTTTGAAGTCCTTCATATTATAATTAAATTCATTCAAATATAATTCATTAAGGATCAAATAAAACATGGACATAGAACAGACAAATTATTTTAATATGAACTAGAAATATCTAACAAACAGCTGATAATAGGGAAAACTTCCACTTTATGGACCCTTTCTACCTATTATATTGAATGGGTTGTTCAAGCTGTCCAGATGGTGCATTTGCTTAGACATTAGTGTAATTTTTTTCTCTATAGGATTGCTTTTGCCAAAAGTGTGCTCTTTTTATTGCTTCAAACAATTAAATCTCAGAATACACTTTGATGCCATTTGCTTCAGTTAACGCCATCTCAGCAGATTCCATGTGTTATGACTGCATAAACATATCAGCAATTTATTGGTAAATTCATTAGTGGCAATAAAAGATAAATTACAGTAATGGTTTGGGACACCTAGAATATCATGCTTAGTTACAAGAGCTGTAGATTTAATGTAATTATAATTTCTTAGTTGTTGTGCAACATGTCCAACTTCATTCATCAGTATTTTAACATGGGGATGACAAAAAAGAGGGTTACAGGAAAGGAACACGTCAAATAATGAAATCATGTCAAAGTTGTTTGACGCATTGAAAGTCTCTGAGCTGGTAATATGCAAGTATAATGTGTCATTACCACATTACAATAGCTGATGACTATAAAATGTGTCGTTGGGGAATTTCAATGGAATGAGAGGCACTGAATGTTTGAGTCGATTATGAACTTCCAAAAACACAATTTGAAAGTGAATGCTTTTTTCCTTTGTCGTATCCGTTTGTAAGAATGGCAGACTTCTGTCAGCTTTTGTGTGCAGTGGAGGGTCAGTGACCAGAAATTTAAAGATGAATATTAGTTTCTTGTGAGTACATAAAAGAGCTTGACAGGTACATCTAGCAATCCAGTATCACAACACCAACAAAATCTTCTTCTGTGCACATCCTCCCTGTACTACTTTATGGTTCAGAGACATGGCCAATGAACCTGTCTGTGTAAGAAACTGGATGCTTTTGATTAATGCTTTCTGTGATGCTTCACATTTACTTTAGTGAAAACATTACCGATACCAAGAGCAGTCTTTGACCAGTGAGCCCAAAACAGTTGGTGCCTGGAAGCTCCACATTTTGGGTCATATTGGTTGTTTACACTGTAGCCCTGTACACTAGTATCAGCAGCCTTCTGCAATATTATAGTTGAATGTGGGGCAGTCTCAGAAAATTCAGATTTACATGGAGAGTATTTGTGTTTTAAGAGAGCACAGCACAGTTAGGTGCCCTATCTGATGCCTGCCTATCTTGAATTATAATAAACAGACTGCTAATGTCCACATCATTCAGGTGGGTGCTGTACGTTGGTGGTGGAGGGGAGTCACCATTATCTTCAAAGCCCTTTGAGTGGAGTGTCCAGAAAAGTGAAAGGAATTATTATTAATTATTAATCTACTGCATTCTTAATGATGTATTTTCAAAATAACCTCATAGCATAGTGACGTTTTACTGCACCCCCTAAAGAACCTGCTCCAGATAGTACTGGAACTTTATTTTGCAGATAGTACTGGAACTTTATTTTGTTTGAAATATCAAACAAACAAACTGGGAAATCTGGTTTTGGGAAATCTAAAATCTAAAAGTTAGTTAAAAAAAGAAGGAAAAATGCACTGAAAGACTATGACATTTTGGTGGATTTTGATGGTCAAAATCACAATTGATCCACAACGTTTTCCAAAAAAATTGGTCAGATACTATAAGTGTGTCATGAGTAGGGAATGGTAAACTCAGTGCTGGCTTTTGGGATAAATAATTGATGGCTTCTAAAAAGATGTTGAACTTTAAAACACACTTTTCCAGTTCTGATTTCAGAACATTTGCATCAGCTCTGAAAACAGGAAAAAAGAGTGGAATCTAACCCAGTGAAATACTGAATGCCTAATTAAAAGTAATCAAAATAATCAACACCTGTTGAAACTGTGCTGCTGAGAAAAATTCTTCATATTCATGGCTCCAGATGCTAGTAGGATCATGTGTGAGGAAATGTCAAAACTAATAGATTTATCTTATTAGTGAGCCATACATTCACCCACTTTAATAAAGCATACTGTACTGTAGTTGAGGCTTCAGGCATACTGCATAAGTCTCTCAAAATGGTGTAATGTTTTTTTAAATTACTGTAATTCAACATTGGATATTTCTAAACTCACCAGTTCAGTAGTTTCTTGACCTTTGAAGGTGACAGTTTTAAATTGCATAAGAAGATCATAGACAGGTGAGCTTAAGCTGAATGGATGATGATTGGTTGTGATTGGTACGGTCTTAATGAATGTGGTTGAATGCACTGTTAACCCTATCGTGTTTGCAAATGCATTTCAACCAATGTCTGACTGTCAAGTAATGAAAAAAATATTTTTTGCTTTGGTTTTTATGTTCTGTCCTTGGATAAACCAGCATTTGAAGAGGTGTTTTTCCATTAAGCACAATCAGTACATTATTTGGCACATTGGTTTGGCAATGGTTATTTGCTAATTGGTGTTAATATTCTCTCAGACGTATGCATTCACTCTGTAAATCAAAGGAATCACCAGAAGAGGAATGGAGAGACTGGATTTGAAAAACACGCTGTGTATTCTTTGTTTATTTGAATCTCAGATAACTACTACCTTTTTTAGAAACAGCAGAACTTAATGACAACAGTGTTCTCATACACTTACTGATTTACCCTTTTCTTATTTTTCTGACTGTGTGCTGTCTAAATAAAACTTGAATGTTTTGTGACCAAATTTTGTTAGAAAGGGACTGGGGATATGAAACCAAATCAAAAAAATAATTTGATAGAACTTTTCATTTAGGAAAAAAAAACATTATTAAACCAAATTGTTTCTGAGATACAATGTAAGACTGATTTGATAACCTTTAAATCAAACTGTTTTTAAATTGATTCCAAACAAATTGTGCTGTATGAATGGGTTCGTGTTTTTGCATCAATTCAGTTATGACAGTGTCCAGACAAAAAATTGAGAAAAAAAAAACTTTCCCACTGTGCAAAGAAATATAACTTAAGTAGATGGAATCTAAATTGTTGTAAGCAAACTTTATCAACCATCTGCAAAGAAGTCAGTCATACACACAATTTGCTGATTTGGATCCAATTAAATACTGGTATGTTTATTTGAGGAAAATGATTCTTAACTACTTCTGCTTCTCTATATTGTCTCAGCAGGGATTGCTTACATTATTGGAATGCATATCGTGGAATAATTTTCCTATTTTTTTCTTTCAAAGGATAATAGAAGTGAGCAGGATGTCAGCTTTTCATCTAACAGAGGCTAAATTAATGCAATTTTCATAATGGACATATTGATTTTCTAAAAGCTTATTAATATGGAATATGACATGCTTTATGCCTTGAAGATTGAAAGCAAATGTTGAGAAGCTTGCACTGTTAGTGACACATAATTAGGATGGCATGAATAAGTCAGTTAATGTGAACCCAAAATTGCTAAGCAGTTAATTCAAAGCTGGTTGGGAACTTCATATGTCATTCCTCAGAATGCTTTTGTTCTATTTGTTCAAGATTGGCTTGCTTTTACTACATAGCTTGCTTGAGAGGCAGGACCTGTGAATGACCATAAGCATAAGAAGGTTAAGTGCTGGGGTGGCAGTGTGGAATATTGTTTAGGACATTGGAGTTGTGTGTTCAAATCACAAGGGGGTACACAGCTCCTTACCCTTAAGCAAGGAAATTTACCCATATTGCTCTAGTAAACCCAGCTGTATGAATGGATATTAATATTTGATTTTGAAAAAAGGTCATTGGAATCACTAATCACTTTGAGTACAAGCTTGGCCAAAAGACAGATAATTGTCTTTTCATAGGATCAAACAATTATGTTATGATAGACATATAAGGTGAGTTCTGTCTTCAATTAATTTTAGACCCATTCTGTATATCAATCTGGCTGACTCTAAACATAATTTTACACGCTGTACATTAAATTATATCCAGCCTTAACTATACATTATCATTTAAAAATTAACATTTTTGTAGTGACATTTAAAAAAGAGTTTATAAATGTGTTACACTGCAATTGACATGATGTAGTTAATCTTTTTTTAATATAAATTGTTCCATCTTAAAATGAAAATGCTATGTAGCATTATTGTCTACATAAGGCAGCATTTAGGAGCAAAGTGAATGATGAATTTAGCTACATACAGTATTATGCCACTGTACTACAGTTCGTCAGCAGTTTGTAATGGCTCCTGGAAACCTTTTGTAGATTCTCTGCTTTTGCCTTACATTCTGAGTGTCTCATGAGTTCTTCCCTGGATTGTGATTTATTGGTGTCAGGCTGCAAGTAAGTATGCTGCTCTCTTTTGTGACAGAAAAGAACTTTAGATTTAAGATGTCACAGTGGTGACAAATAGCTGCAAGTTTAAGGCTCACCCAGTGACACTATCTGTCATGGTTCCCTCTGATGGAGTACATAGATGGTAGTGTAGATAAAATTATACCAAATTATTTTTACATCACTATTCTAAATGGAGCAGATCCATGTGTATTTTTTTGGGATGAGAAAAATAAAGCTCTGTTACACAGATGTACCACCAACTGTTTTCACAACTCAATATCAGGAAATATTAGGAAATCCACACAATTTAGGATTGAACATAACATTTCTCTTTTTGTTCAGCTATTAATAGCAAACTAATAAGTAATTAAAAGTAGAGTGTTATGAATGACCAAAAACTAGACCTGAAAAATACCCACTTGTCGATCAATACAATTCTTATAGTGTTAAGGTGCTCAAAGATTTTTGAAGTACTGATGCTTTGACCCTGCTTGCTAGACTTTCGTGACAGACATGAGAGCCAAGGAACATTTTAGGTTGTTGCTAAGCAACCTTCAACATCAAGCAAGGGCACAGGCGTTGCAACAATTGTTCTGTCTAACATGTTTTTAAGGAAACAAGACATACATTTTAAACAGGATTCCCTTGATGGTAAACTGACATTTTATGCCTTCACCTGTGAAAATCAATGTATTATATATTTAGATATAATTTGACTAAGCCTGCTTACACTGAGAGTTGGTTATAATGTTTTGAACACACTTTACTGCTGTCTTGTGCTGGGCTGGTGAGCACAAATGAATTTTATTCCCACATCTGATGTTACACGTCTTCAGAGTCCCTCAAAGGGAAATTGTTTTGCAGAATGTATTCCAATTTTTAAAGCATACATAAGCAGATCATTTTCTCTCCTGAGCATAGTGTTGTTGTTGTTGTTTTTTACTAATGAAATAGCTGATGTTGCATGAACCATAACCCTAATGAGAAGTGATAATTTAGGTCAAGCTGTGAGCTGGATCAGCTTAAGATCAATTATATATCTTTAACCTCACACAAATTATTTCTTAATACACTGTATAGTACCTCTGATATTTGCAGCCACAGCATGTTTATACTATTTCTGACTCATAAAGAACTTCATGTTAAAGGGTTAGTAAGAGTGAGAATAAACACATTTTAGTTCAGGTTTTATTATGAATATTAAATGCAATTTCATGAATTATGTCAAATTAAATTAATCAATCTTGCTTACAATTACAAAAAGAAGGTTCAGGTTTTGTAAATCCTTAAAAACCAATACCATCTAAGAAACACTCACCTCAGACTTCCTTAGCTATACTATTGTGAAAAAAAAAACATTTATTTTGTCAGATTTTGTATTTCACTGAATATGTACAGTCAAAAACAATTGCACACCTTATGTTCTCTTGGTTCATATTCTTATATATATATATATTTGTATTATATATTTTAGACATAAAATGTCCTAACAGTAAGAATGCTTAATAAAAGGTGAAGGTAATCTGATTAAACATATAACACAATATATATCTGGATTATAGAATTAACAAAATTATCCAATAATAAATATACTTGTGTGAAAAAATAGTACATTTTTAGCTTAAGTAACTGGTAAATTTCAACTAGATGTTGATTATCAGTCTCTCGCAATGCTTTTCATCATTGTCTTACTGCATGACCATCATTCAGCTGACAAATGGATGGCCTGGCATTATCCTCCAGAATCTGCCATATTCATGGTTCAGTCAATGATGGCAAGCCACCTGGGTCCTGTGGAATCAAAGCAACCCCAATCTCTGGTACTCACACCACCATGCTTGATAGTTGGGATGGGTTCTTTTGTTGAAAGGCTGTGTTTGGCTTTTGCCAAATGTTTAGATACTAAATTGTGCCGAGGAAAAGTCTTCACTCCCGAATATTTTTATTTTTTTAAATGAAAATAGATTAAAATAAAAAACAAATATTCAATTTCATCTTAAACCTAAAATGTACAAGAATACAGACCAAACTTGTAGGTTCTCAGTCTTTTTCTCAGCATTATATTAAGCCAGACTAGCTAATGGCTGTGGGGCTTTTATGAACATTGTTGTTAGATCTTTATGTCAGACTTTGCTCCTGAGCTGTTGAAAACACCACTGTAGCAGCCATTAACAACTAGTCTAACAACACTATGTCTTCCAAAAAAACTGTCCCAGTCATAGCTAATTATCTGGAAATTTAAATTCCAAACACAATCTGGAACCTATTTGTGTTGTTAATGCTTTTGTCTCCATTCATTTCCTGTAAGGTGTTTTCCTGACCATGAAATTAATTTATATATACCAACTGTATATAAAATATTTAAAAATATGTATATATATATTTATATATACCTTTATTTGTATACCAAACTGTTTTTCATTCATCCAAGTCCTGTGATACAACTTTTACTTACATTTTTAGACTTATGCATATGATCTGCTTAATTTTCTGATTAAACATGCATCCAGTATCATGTTCATCCTACTTCTCTCTTACTGAGGATGAATTGTCCTTTGTGATGTTTGGTAAAATTGGCCAATGGATGAAGCAGAGAGAAAATTAAATTGAGGTTACCACACTGTTTAATCTTACTCCAAAGTTTGAAATTCTAATTAATCAAAGTTAAAGAGAGGAAACAAGAGTTCGTACAGTGAGTAGATATTTAGAAGTGTTTTGTTGGCTATTAGATTTTATGTTCTTAATTGTTAAACTTCTGTTTTGAAACTATCATTATGTCTTTCTGCTATTTTATGGTAAGTATAATCTTATAACTGTATTACAAAGATAATGTTATGAAAACTTTAAAGATTTGTATTTTGTACCGTATAAGATGCTTAATACTGGTTAACATTAAAAAAAACATGAACCAGAGCAGAGAACACAATTTGAAACTTTAGGGATGCTCATTTATAACTAAGAGCAAGAAACACTTTTTTATACAAATTGTTGTCTGAGTTTGAAACAAGCATATTGTTGTTGAAGCTGATACCCTGGCTTCTTTCAAGAAACAGCTGAATGAGATCCTAGCTGTTTGCCACTAGCAACCAAACAAGCCTGATGGGCTGAGTGATCCCCTTCTTATTTGTAATCTTACTGAACTTCCTATGGTTAAACACAGAGATACTGACTGAGTTGGACTGTAGCATTAAGCATTAAGTTCCTTTAAATGAATTTCTTGTTCTTTGTTTTGATTGTGATGTTTAAAAACAGACATAAAATAAGTACAGTGTACAGTAAATTATAAACAAAATTTAAGGATTAGGTACAAATCTCAAAACCTGTCAGTAGCAAATTTCAACCTGGGTCATTTTCATGCACTGAGAACATTAACTTTAGAAGAGAAGCATTTTGGTGAAGTTATACACTTGTATGGAAAAAGAGTGACCGGTTTATTTAAAATTCAATGATAATTCATGAGTAAAAACTATTAATATATAGCTTACCCTAGTTTAACATTAGGTTGTGTGAAAGTATACTTTCAAGTACCTTTCCTCTGTTACTTACAGTATGCTTTTATTCTGGCTGCTCAATGAAGCAAAAGTATAGCATATGAGAAAAAGAAGATTTAGAGTTGGGAAACCAAGGCATAACTAGGACCAGCTGGGATCCTTTGTCACAAGATGCACACTATTAATCCAGCATACAGAATACTCAGATAAATAAATCCCAGACCAATACTGTATACATTCTGTATTTTTATGTATTGAAATAAGATATATTTTCCAGTAGACAAAAAATGCATTGTTTGGAAAGGTCAGTATTTAAACTTGATTTTTATCAATAAAACAATTTTGGCCTATTTTTTTTCGTTTCAACAGTTGTACAGCTCTTTGGACTTTGGACGAAAATGGCAACTGGTTCATGAGCATGTGACTCCAAACAGATTTTACTGGTGAGTCTGAAACATTGCATTATTGTTGTGTTGTATTGTATAGAGTCGGTGGTCCTATTTTCATTCTTTCCTTATTTTAACAGATCTTTTGAACTGTTTACTTGCTTTTTCAAATTCAAATGTTCTCTGAGTGTTTATACAGGAAATCTAAATACCAACCATTTTCAGTATACCTGTCATGGGGAGTGTCATAGCATGTGTAAACCAAGTATATGACTTGAATAATGTTTTTTTTTCTCCACTCACGGGGTTACAAAAAGTATTAGTGTCAAGGAAAAAATGTCACTGTAAAAACATCAGAGTTCCAACATTTACAGTTATAGTCAGTGCCTCTGTAGCATTGCTTAGTACATTACAGAGAATATTTCTGAGATATACTGCATGCTGGCTTTTTGTTTGCCTTTTAAATTGCTCAACACATTTTCTAGAAGATGTAAGTGTTGTGTCACCTATTTTTTTCATGAGTCGCATTTTTAGCTCAGTGTTTTCCATTTTGTATTTATAGTTAAGGTGTTTATTACAGTACCTGCATGCAAAACTGAGCACTTGTTCACATTAAACACATTGCCAGATGTTTGCCAAGTCTTGATATTAATTAAATCCTTCTGAATTTCATTTCTTCCATACAGTTTGCTAATAATCCTAATTTGGTATCATGTGAAAACATTATGAGTTTATTACCAATTCTAGAATCTACATAATGCTTAAAAATTAAGAGCAATGGTACTACTACAAATTTCTGATATTCCACTAATTACTGTACATCACTCCAATTTGAGCATTCACCCTTTATTTTGTATTTCATAACCAATTCTCAATCCAATCATGTGGAAAAACATTTATAAAAGAACTTTAGCAAAAGCCTTTTGAAAATCTACCGTAACACATGCCCTGTGTATACAGTATACATCCTGTGTGTGTGGAAACATAATGAACCCATGGATTTCCACCCAACACTGCTGTGTAACTGTAGTAAGCGTTTTTCCACAGAATGTTAAACAGAGAATGGTAAATAATCACAATGATCTTTGAAAAGCTTCTGTGATGGAAACCACATTCCTGACTGGGTGCCCCTGGGATGCTTCTGCAGGAAGAAGCCATTTTGACTCTTGTGTGAATCAAGAATAGTGAGTCAAATGGAGATTGAGAGCCCAACACATAGAACAGGTGTAGACTGGGATGATTAGACTCAGTTGGTAAATAAACGAGGTGGAACAGAGCAGAATTTCTCATTGAGGAAAAGACTGGTGGAATTAAAGACAAAGAAGAGGTATGTGACTGAAAGAGTTCTATTTAAACAGTTATTATTGATTAAATATTTTGTGGTTTGGAAATAGTCCAGCCTCACTTCTACTTTGGGAAATATTTAGTAAAAGTGTAGTTAGAACTTACTGTAGTTAGAACAATATGGAGTTCGATTTTTTTTTTCCGTTTTGAAAGGAAGGGGATTTGTCAGTTTGTTGAAAGGAAACAGATTGACTCCTGGACTAACGAACACTTTATTCATTGGCCATCTGACACTTTATTGTAGTGTAGATGCATTGATGATTTCCTGAGGTGCTTCTGAGATTTTTTGTGTGAGGCTTGAGTGTATGATTTGTATGAGCAGATAATTTAACCAGCCATTTGAGCATGGCTATCATTAAATATCTAGTTTTTTTCAGTATGCCTAGAAATGAAAGAAATAATCTTACTCAGTTATGTTAGGTATGACTGCCTTCCATTTTCATTAATTACCTCCAGTCTTGTTTAGTTTCTGAAACACTGTACTTCAACAGTATTCTGTAGACATAGCTCTGGTTAGTGTTCTACATTATTCATACAAGAAAGTTATTGAGAAAAAAATTAAAGATTTATGATATGCATTTGGGGTCCAAATGAAAAGAGAGAAGCAGTGTACAAGACAAATCAATAAAAATGGATTAAGCTGTTCGGTGTAACTCAGCTCTGCATAGCAAGTGTGTTTCTAATTGACAATACAATAAATGTGTTTGCCAGTGTACTCTGGTCATATGCTTTTCATATGCTAAAGGAATTCATGGTGCTTTTCCAGGGTCCCCAGGGCCATCGATCCCTCAAGCTTCTATTACAGTTGTTGACAGCTTTCCTGGTGAGAGGTTAAGTCTTTATCAGGCTGTAATGTCAAACTGTTGTATATGATGTGGCAATATGATTCAGTGCTCCATGTCTGAGTGTATCAATCCCTAGTTTAGTTTTGAGTCCCCAGAGCTAGAACAGCAGACACTGGATCTGAAACCTCCAACAAGTCTTTTACTTTTTATTATAGTTTAGCAGAAATCCAAAGTCATCTTTTTTGTCAGAATTGGATTGTATTTTTAATTGTCCCACCTATTTCATGGTTTCATGGTTTACATAAAACTATTTTTACTGAGGAAGTCTCCTGATATGATATAGAATACTTACATGAAGGGGATACATATGAGGCACTGGTTATTTTATTTTTAAGGAAAGTCTTGTAGTGAACTCTTAAATCACTTTAATCACATTAAATCTCAAACTTTACAATACACACGTAAGACATTTAGAATATTGTGTTTAGTTCTGATAACCATATCACTAAAACAAATTACAGTGTGAGAGTTCAAAGATGAGCAATAACACGGTCCATGGTGTAGCTGCAATGCTTATTAATAAGACACAGAATTAAGTGTTGTGGTCCCAGCCTCAGAAGAATGTGCTGGAATGTAGGGGAGACGAGGTTGTCTTTTTAAGCACCATCTTCCAGGACAATGACACCAACCAGTATTTGCACTTCCCACAATGGATGTCCACCCCAGGCGCTAGTATGTCTGGCAGAGAGCCATAGGCATACTGTATCTATGCATGCTGGTCTTCAGGTCACAGGTTGTGGCCAAGCATCCAAAAGATGACCAACCAACCAGGCAATTTTAGGGCATATAGACCCACTCCATTTGGTGACTTCTTAACAATCACCCACTGTCTTTTCTCCACTTAAAAAGCGGTGCACATGTCTTCTAACTTTGCTTCTCTCTGTTGAACCAAGTTGGCTGGCTGATAACATAACCAAATTACTGCCACAAGTGCTGTCTAAGCTTTGGGTCTTAAACTGCCTTCTGAATTCTGAACTGAAAAGGTCTAGTTTGCAGCCAGGACCTCATGAGAAGCTAGCTACCATCACGTACTATATATACCTGATTAGCAGAGCAATATGGTTGGACTTTCATCGACATCGCCTGAATATCAGACTTTGTCCTAGTTCAACTGAGTGCTAACTAGTGATTTAATTTACACATTTTATGTATTGATACATTTATTCCATGTATTGTGAATCTGTGTGAAGACTGCTTGTTATATGTTGACTAATTCCTTATAGCTAAGGTAAACTCACACATCATAGAGTAATAATTAAAATTGTGCCAGTAAATTTACACAACTCCTACACTGAAGATTATCATATACAAATGAAGAACTAAATCCTTTCAGTCTAGAACTGTTTGAGAGGAGATGTGGTCCAACAGTTATAGATAGAGGCAATAGGGACTATTTTAGAGTTAGAAAACAAGAACAAGGGGACATAATGGAAAATGTCATGTGACTAGGCCCTTAAACTTGGGCTCCTTCAAGAAGTGACTGATGAAATTAAATTTTAGATTCATTTAACTCCAACCTATGTGGCCTCCTCTCATTTGCATCCTTAGATTAGATTAAATAAAAGAAAACACCATTAAATTAATTTTTGTTCCATTTTTGAAAAAAAGCAAAGAAAAATTTGTTGTACTTTCTTCACCATTCAAGTGGTTAAGAAACTGTCCAACACAGATTTTGCTAGCCATCTGCTGATTGAACAGTATGAGAAAGCTATAAGCGGTGCTCCGATCTGTGGCCATACAGTACGTAGGACAAACGTATTTTCCACTTCTAAAATGATGAATAGATGTATGATACAAAATGATTTGCCATGCTGTGGTTTAAATCCATAAATATCAAGTGTATGTATTACATTCAATAAGGATGAATTTACATTGTTTTTACATCTGTTGGATCAATCATCAATACAGTTCTAAACTGAAGCAGACCAAACTACATTAAATGGTATTTTTTCTGTGACTTGTACATCTCTCACCTGTATATTTCCCCTATGATTGGGTGCTTTAGGACAATTTTCAAGCCATTACTTTAAATAGGTACTTTCAATATTCAGTAACTTTCCCTCAAATAAAAAAAATATAGTTATCTAAAGGTTAATATTAATAATGATGAAAACTGAACAGAAGTGAAATGAATAGATTGTTTAAATGATATTTATCAAAAATGAGTTTGCTTGAGTTGTTTTTTTTTTTCCAGTAGCTTACTGATCTGAGGATCTCACCAAGCTATTTCTTGTAGAAAGCCAGGGTATCAGCTTCAAAAACATTGTAATTGAGTGTAAAGTGGATTCATATTCTTGGTGTAAATACTCAGAAACCTTTGTAAAGAAGCGCCTCTTATTCTCAGTTTTAAATGCACTTCTACTTATTTCCACTTTTGTACTCATCTTTATGTTTCACTGTTTTGAAGCAGTCTATGCTAAAGACAAAACAGTCTTCAAAGAGAACACTCCACTCTTTCAACACTTACTCCGAAAACCCAATTTAGTCTAGAATGAAAGGCCATACAGTATTTGCTGTGTATAATGGCCGTATTAAAAATGGCTACAAGCAGACCGTATTACACAATACCCATCTACTTATCCCCAACTAATGATCTTTGTAGAGGTGTTAATTAGCTTTAGAATGATTAATTCCCTGCAATGATATACTGTATATTCAATTTTAGCAAAAAAATACAGTTTAGATGCCTTATGGTAGCCCACAAGTTTAAAGATTAAGGTAACAGTTTAAACATCTTATCAGAGTATATTTACCATCAACTCATATATAATTCTATAAAAGGCAGAATAAGAAATCTTTGTCAGTTCTCTATCATGAAGTGTTGCAACTAGATGAAACCTGGTTAATATGCATATGTTTAATGTAAAATATTGTTCTCGTGTGTATGTAATAAAATACATATATATTCAAATTTAAATATCCATTCACTATGAAAACGAATACTGTACAAAAAGTCATTCAAATAAAAATAATTTTACATTACCTAGATATTTGGTAGGTTATTGACAGTTATGTAAGCAACAGGGAGATTCATATTCCCTTTTACTTTATGAATATGTTTGAATAAGGGTTCAATTAGACTTTGACTTAGAAAAAAATGTCTCTTTCTTGGCAGTACTACAAGTGATATACTCCTATTTAGTTTTTTTTTAAATAATGTTGTCTATTTAACATTTGGTGTTGTCACAATCGCTACTCCTCCTCTTAAGGGCGCTCCAGCCCTTCCTTGTTTTACTTCATTCCCCACACCTGTCCCTTATTCCAGCCCCTCTTTAGTTCCACCTTAAAAGCCAGATGTAGACGTTACTCGAGGTTCCTCATTGAATCCCGTTTCGTGAGACCCCGGGTCCTGCAGCGTCTGGCTCTGTTATGGTTTTAACTTTCTGTTTCTGATTCCCCCCGCCGGTTCCGACCCGGTTCCTGTTCGTTATCTCCCCGGATGGATTGCCTGGCCATGGACTTTTGCCTCTGTTCTTGATTACCCGTTTGGATTTTCTATATGGATTGTTCGCCGCGGACTCACTTCCCCTGGACACCTGCACTCCTTGGACACGCCCCCTGTCTCCATACCCTTCTCCTGCATGATTTTCTCCCTACTGTGTCCTCACCAACCGGATCGTGTCGTCTGCATAGAGCCCGGAAAGAACTGTTTGTGACAGGTGTCTTTAATAATTACCTAAACATGCTGGTTACATGCTGATTCGATGGGTTTCCTTTATATTATTTGCTTTACTGTAGAGTTCTTCGGGGACAACTGTGCAATATCACTATCTTTCAGCACAGATCTTTGCAGGCTCCCCACAGTCCAGCATGGATTCGAAAGTCTGCTGCAAGAGAGACCTTACAGTTTCTTCATTCAATTTATGATGATTATTTTTGTTTTATACTGTTATGATACTGCTATCTACAAGCTCTTGAATCACCATAGGAAAATAAATCTAATTTGTTTCTCAGCTGTACAGTACTGATAAAACGTTTCACTGAACTTGCAAATGACAGACAGCCAGTGCAGCAATCCCTTTGATATAACAATAAAATCAGGCTTGTTCTAACAGAATATCATTTCTAATAACTATATTGTATTTAATTATTCCTAATGGAAAAAGAAAAACACCTGTTCTACTTTCTATCACTGGGATAGAAGGAATCAATTGTTTGGCTGAATCTTGTTTCTGCTGGAATGGAGTTTGTTGCTGCACATATAAGAGTACCATCATGGAGCCTGCATCCGCTAGTAAATTATAATACTGCATCTAATAATTATTAGAGAAGGGTATTAGAGCTCTGTTTTTCATTCCATCGCAAACCTGAATGACTTAGAGTAATTTTACTAATCAAGTTCATTATTACCTCTGACCTTTGCAAGAGCCCAGCTCTCAAGAATTAGGGTTGCCTAACTCTCTATTAGAAGTGTACACAGTTGAATGTGAAAGAGCAACAGGGAGTCTTGAATGGTACAGTCTGTTGCCTGTTTGGTGCCCAGGCTCAGAGCATTCGCTGAAGTGGACAGGTGCTTGGGTGAATCCTGTTATAATGGTCCATGCAATCATACAGGATGTAATGATTTCACTTGCACTTTTAGTGGCAAAATCATTCAAAATTGCAAAATATCAGCAGCAGTCTTCTCAGGACTCCTACTGCGGCAAGATGCAATGGTTTCAAGGAACCATTTAACCAAATGATAGTTTTATTTCTACATGTTTGGGTACATGCACTAGCTAATGTAGAATTCAAAGTAATGCTCAAATTTATATTGTACTAGTAACCCCTCATTTAGAATACTGTGTTCAGTTTATCACTGATATCTGTCACGACCACCAGCCAGCAGAGATCAACGCGTAAGCGAGCTAATCAGTACCAGAAGCGCCGCCGCATGAGTTAACACACCTGCAATTGCTCTACCGTGCGGCACGCCGGGTTATTTATACTATTCTAATCTACTTCCTCGCTATTGAGTTCTCTTCTTGTTGCTCTGCCTAGCGTTTCTTACCCTTTTGCCTTCCTGGAATTCTGTCTACCCTTTTGCCTTCGGGCTTCGGATCTCGTCTCACCCCTTGGATTGTTTGCTATCTATGCCTATTTCGGATTTGACCCTGCAGCTCTCTTTTCGACCACGATTCTGTCTCACATTTTGGATTGTTCTCCACCAGTGCCTTTACCGGATCTCGACCTACCTTCGCCTTCGGACTACGACTCAGCTCCTGGTTTTGCTCTGTACGCTTACTTACCTGCCTACGACTCCTGCATCTGCATCGGATCCTTTTCACCTCTACAGAGCAGCGTTACAATATCATAAAAATGATACAGCTTTAGAAAGTTTACAAATAGAAAGAACAAGGGAGAGGAAAAATAGTCACAGAGGATAGTCATACAGACAGAATAAAGAAGCAACATCTCAGTTTACAACTGATATCTGATCCAAGCACATACAATTCTAAGTGGGCATCTAAGGTAAACAATCCATTTAGAACAAGAGAGAATTTTTCTAACACAACTACACCTAAATGTAGCTATCATGAACATGCTTCATGCCAGCTGATAGAGTCCTAGACTCGTAAAATCGTATCCTGTTAATTAAATTAACTACCATACCACTTAGTAAAATTACTGTATATCTGTCTAATTAACCTAGTATGATGTTAATTAACCTGATCTTAGAACAAAAACATTTTCAAAAGTGTTAAGAAAAAAAAAAGAATCCGGCTTCTGCTCCTGGAAAGATTAATACAGATCATGGCAACTCCAAGGTTAGTTAGAATGTTAAGACATATCAAAACGTAACAGAAAATGATTTCTGAAATTGTTTCCTTGAAATCTGAGCTCACAATAGTTAAAGATTAGATAACATTTCACTACAGAATTACATTACATAATTACAATTCAATTACATCCAATTACATAATCAGATACAGTATAGCACGAAACATTCACCTGCTATGGCCTGTTTGGTCTATACCTAAGGTCCAGAGTTCATCCAGTGTAATACTTGCAAAACAAAACCAAGAATTACATGAGAACAATTACAGTACAAACGAGAGGCTATGTACCCCATACTGCCAAATTGGTAGTTAGCAGCTATCACATACTCCCACTTCTTCACATAAAGAGTGTGTCTTGTTCTTAGTTTTACATGTACTTTCAATCAGAAATATGATTAATCGTGAAAATTTTAAAACTCACAATTGAAAGAACTGCAAGTGCTTAAAGTTAAAGATGGTGACCACAAGATATGAATCTTTTCCAGCATATTCCCTGCAATTAACTATATGCTGGAGTGTAAATTAATATTTTCTATGTCAGGATAAACAGAACAAAACACCATTGATTGGTTACATGTGATGGATAAAGCCAATTGTGACACTCAGGACTGGGGTGTAATAACAAACAAACCTAAAAAGCAGGTCTCAGGAAGACAAAGCTATAAAGTACAAAACCAGTGCTTTTGTTTAAATTGTACAAGAAAAATAAAGCAACCCACCACAAACAACAAAGGTCTAAGCTACTTTTTAAGGTGCTAGCTAAAGTCTTCTGCACATTCCCTACAACACACCAGGTGGGCGGCTACATTGCTTACTGGCTTTCACTATGAGGTCCAACGTCTCAAAAACATCTAAAAACTAAGTTTGACTTCAAGACTCACATTAAACTCTTCCAAAATATTTTTCAAAAACTCACAATTTCACCATCACTTTTCCCACCTGTGATATCATACCAAATAGTTTCAGCTATAGATCTCCATACGGCAGATCAAACAAACTACATACTGTAAACCCCGTGTTCCTGCTTTTTAAATAATCACCTGAGCAATTGTTTTCTCTGATGGTCTGGTGACTAATGGTAACCATTCATTCCCCACAGTATACTGGGGAATATGGCTCAGACAGAGAGTTGACATCCTGCCTAAATCTGTCGTCTCCTCATACAGTACAATAATTTAGAGAGTAATGAACAATACACAAATTATGCATTTTATTGTTAAAAACACCATCCCTTTCTATGAACTTGACATTTTCACAAAAAATAATTTTAACAATTTTACTTTTTGGAAAATTACTGTTATACACTTCTTTCTCTTTAGAATTTTGTAAAAGCTTTCAAAACATTGATCTTTTGGTGGTGTTGACTTTTAAAAAAATGTAATGCAATAATTTCTTAAGCTTCTTAAAGGGGTGGAGATTCCCTGTGAAATTCTTCAGAGAACTTGTCTTTCACAGAATTAAGCATGTACTTCACAAAATTATTTATCCCCATTCCATAACTTTAAAAATAACTTTAAGATCTGAACTATTATAAATAATCTCTCATTTTCTTTTCCCTATGTTGCCTCTGTTTACTGTGTTTCAACTAGCAGTTTTTAAAAATGTATCCACCCATTCATTTTCATATCCGGTTCATATTCCAATACAGGGTGGCAGGGGAACCACAGCCTATACCCAAAGGTAATGGGATGCCAGTTTATCACAGGGCACACACAGACTACATACAATACTTGTACAAGCACACACACATCAGGGCCAATTTTCCCAGAAGGCCAGAATAATTAATTTACCATTATGTATTTGGACAGTGGGAGGAAACTGGGGCACCCAGAGGAAATCTGCACAAACACGGGTGAAATGTACAGACTCCGTACAGACAGTACACAAGTTCCAGATTTGAACCCAGGGCTCCAGGTCTGTCCACTGTCCCACAGTACCACCCTTAAGGGATTTAAAAATACATATTTAGGATTGTAATCTGGTAAGCCATTACTATAAATCTATGAAGATATAACATCTACATACTTCACGATACCAGCAGGGTTACAAGAATTGTAAATAAATTAGAATGTATGCAGCTGTTGCATCATAACTATGGTCTACTGTAAATATATGAATGGCCTAGATAATTTCTAGTTTGCCACTCTTCCGTCATGCATAAGTGCTGTAAAATACATAATGTTCTGGCTGTGAATCACGTCTATTTTAAAATGCATGTGTTTTCAGTGTAAAATTAATCTGTATTTGTTTCTTTTCAACTTATATTTGATATTTTATGTATTTTTGCAAATTTCAAACATATTTGCAATATATTTGAATATTAATTAGGTGTCAGTTTTCACATTGCTAAAAAACAGAACTGTCTAAACAGATTCCTGCTGTTTTAACAATATCCCTCTACTTTACAGAATCAAACAGCAGTTTTATGACTACTTGCTCTTGAAACACACCATAACCCTCAAAATTGTGATCATTTGACCCCTGTGATACCTATTTACACAATCTACTGTATATAAGAACATGAAACACAGTGAACTGAATGTGAACTAAATCACAAAACTTTAAATTAAGTTCTATCCATCCCCATCCAACCAAATGGGGTGAGGACAAGAAATTGTAGTTAACATCCTCTCTCTTAAAAAAAAATGCTTTTAAAATATAAAAATATCTTCTGAACGTCGGGCTTCTGAATGAAAGAGCTGCTGTCTGTCGTTTTAATACAGGATTTCTTTTGCTGTGTGCTTTGTTGCAGGAATGTCAGATTAATTGTAAATCCATTTCTTTTAAGCAAATAAATCTGCTCAGGAGGCCTGTGGCTAAAAGAGGTGTCTCTGTCGTACTTGCGTACATCAGACTTCTATATGATTTGAAAGTGAATAAATAGCAAAAGCTTTGTGAGCTTTGTGTTTTGTTAGAATTTAAGCATGAGTGGAATAGGATCATGTGATGCAAAACATCTCCGAAGCATCCGAAACTTTTACTTGCTTGTAGTGTTTGTTTTTACTCCTACCACCCACTTTGTTTTATACAATGAGAAACCATGATAAATTGCTGCCAGATGGGGGATGAAGATTGGATTCAGTTGAGAGCAATGGGAATGTGAAGTGTCTGTGGTGATGATCAAGGGGACACAAATAAAGTTGTCAATTACTGGGGCTGAATTCTCCAAAGGCCCTTTTCCTCATTGTTTGTCCACCTTCTCTTCCACCACAGGTCTGTAATTGGGTTAGACAAGGAGTCAGATCTGGTACACATGGAGGCCCGCACTGATGATGGACGTGAGTAATTCTAATTCATGGACAGTGAAGAAAAGCTCTTTCTCCTCCTACTACAAGGCACAGAGAGCAAAGGAAGTGAACAAAGAATAAATCCCACTTCTAGTTTGAAAATGTGTCCCAAGGGTACAGGAGCTTAGATAAAGTGACTGATAAATGCCTGCTTGATAGTTGATTAATATGGCCTTTCTCTTCATCTGCCTCATACATTAAATGTCAGCATCATAATTTTGAATGTCAGTACAATCTAAGTCTTCCACAGGCATTATTTTATATACTGTCTATGGATGTTCAGAAAATGAGGAGTAGACAAGTGCTTTCAAACAAGTATTGTTTTTATAAATGAAGGTGTATCTGATCAGAATTTATAATTCTGAAATGATATACAACCACTGTAGAATTTATATACACTTACAAACAAATGAAGCCTCAAAGGTGAACCTTGGGTTTTGAACTGAAAATGTAAGTTTATTCATTGGAACATTTCTAACACTTTCAAATTAGAAATGAACTTATTCGCTCTGGGTGTAATGTATGAAATGTGAAATTATGCAAAGGGGAAAAAGTCCTAAATCAATATACTGAACAAATGAAGATTTTATTGCTGTTTTATTGTAGGTAACCGGGTTTGGTTTAGGGCTCTGGGTAATAATAAAAAGGGAAAATGTTGCCCTTTTTTGAAAGTAAGGTCAGTGGTGCAGCAACAATTAGCTTCAGGTGAGAAGAAAGAATCGTCAAAGAGGCTGAATGCCAGTATGTTGAATACAAGACCTTTGAAGGAACATTTGTCATTGCTTCACTTCAGAAATGCTCACTTACAAGTTACAAGTATGTCCTAGCATTCTATTGTATATGTCTGGACAAGAGGCTTAGAAGGTTTTGGAGAAAAATACATTTTTACTCCAGTCTATTTTATTAATAGCAAAATGTTGTATATTGTATGTTGTTTTAATGGAAGGGAAAGGAAACTGTGACAGAGGATGACTGACGATATGTAAATTAATGGATTTTCCATTTGGATGTGAAGATTCAACCCTTAGTTTTAATTACATTTGTTTTAATTTACATTAGTTTCTTTTAAAGGAAAAGAGAACGCATTTTTTCATTTGTTAAATAACAATGTTAAAATGTTACAATTTGATAAGAATTGATGCTAGGTGATTGATACAGTATGCATCTTTGACATGAAATTTCCTAACCTAACGCTTCGTGCTTAAGGTATAAGCAACTCTATATAGGATGCCTGTTAGTGTGTTGTGTTTTGTTTCTTTGCAGTCACCATTGGCAGAAATATCTTCATGATCAAGGCTATTAAACAAAGCTGGAAATTTGAATTTATCCTTGATCAATCACCATGCCTCAGACACATTAAAAACAAACAGCATAATGTACTGATGTGTGGATTAATATACTATTTATCAGGCTGTTTCAAAACAGAGAAAATATTCAGTTACAGTAGCTGGAGAACTTTAATATGTTAGCAAAACTCTGGCTTTTCATTTTCACAAAGCAAGACTGAATTGTTTCCAGTTAAGTGACTATTGCACCACATCTTCTATTCCAACCTTCTCAGGGTAGGTTAATTCAAACTTAGCCTGACTTCGTAGTTCAGAGTTTGTCTCATCTACAGTACCAGTCAGTCCCTGATTTACTGGAAAGCATTACATCACCTTTCCTTAGGGATTGAGTTGACACTTAAGCTTTGCAAAGAGAAAGTTTAGAGATTGCCAAAACCCTTTACAGTTTGATGGATAATTTGTATGTGAAAAATACTATTTCAGCAGACAGGGTATACTTCACATTCATGATCTCTTAAACCCATACATTGGTAATACTGCTTTTAGTAACTCAGATAACATCAAACCTTGACCATAGGGCTGAGATACCTTGTCACTGGTGTTGGCAACTCAGAGTGCTTCAGTAAATAATAATAATAATTGCTTATACTTATATAGCGCTTTTCTTGACATTCCACTCAAAGCGCTTTACAGGTAATGGGGACTCCCCTCCACCACCACCAATGTGTAGCATCCACCTGGATAATGCAACGGCAGCCATAGTGCGCCAGAACGCTCACCACACATCAGCTATCAGTGGGGAGGAGAGCAATGAAGCCAATTCATAGAGGGGGGTTATTAGGAGGCCATGATTGGTAAGGGTCAATGGGAAACTTGGCCAGGACGCCGGGGTTACACCGTTACTCTTTGCGGGAAACACCCTGGGATTTTTAATGACCACAGAGAGCCAAGAATAATTAAGTCTCATCCAAAAGACGGCGCCTGTTTACAGTATTGTGTCCCCGTCACTATACTGGGGCATTAGGACCCACATGGACCGCAGGTTGAGCACCCCCTGCTGGCCCCACTAACACCTCTTCCAGCAGCAACCTTAGTTTTTCCCAGGAGGTCTCCCATCCAGGTACTGACCAGGCTCACACCTGCTTAGCTACAGTGGGTTACCAGTTGTGAGTTGCAGGGTGATATGGCTGCTGGATTTAAAGTGGCAGTGTGTCACAAGAATGAACATGGTGTATGAACTAAACAGTTTTTGCATACATTGACAATGTTTCCTGGTAATAAAGTAGTTGCCATTAAACAGGGGTTTCATGAAATAGCAGGTTATATTCTTATATACTGTATAGTTCTATTCACTGTACATGTAACCTCTGTTCCACTTACTGTAGCTATGTATTTTTCAAACATTTTCTTGCAGCATTTCCTAATGTAATATGTGTTCTGGACTGCAAAGAGATCCTCATTAAAGCCCTCTCAGGGTAAAACAAAGCTGATTTTGTTAAAATAAATTCAATTTACAGTATCAATGTACAAGTAAAAAATAAAATTCTAGACTTACAAATATGAACATCAATTACTCAAAAAAAATAAAAAATAAAAACCATCAATCATTGTCTTTAATAGGAGTTTTTAAATATGTCCTATAAACTTGAGCAATATATTGAACAAAAACAACCACCTTATCATTAATCTTAAGTACAATGTGTCGTGAAAAACATTCTGTTCCAAGAGTGTACATTTCAGGTCTATTTAATGGATTTCTTGAATTAGTTAGATTAGGTGGATTAGTTACACCTTCACTTTATCAGCTGTTGTAAAGACAAGAACACACATTGAGATAACATTTGGGGGTTTGACTGTATCCCCGGACAGGGCATGTGACATCATTGTCACATGTGCTGTGCTACATAACATTTACACTCTTAGGAAGGAGAGAGTTCCGCCCCATCACCCATACCCTGTGATGACCCTTCTCTCATTCCTCTGGATTAACAGCATGACAGCAAAGAGAGAGCCATCATAGCTAGACATCATTCTTGTTAAATGATGACCAGTTTTTTTAAGGTATTTATATTTCATATATAATGTACTGTAATTATAATATATAGAGATATAATATTTAATTAATTCTAAATCTTATTTCTATTTTTTCCAATTTTATTTTTTAGGATTAATTTTAATTAATTCTAATTTTGATTCTAAGTTTTATTTAGGTTATTTTTTTCCAATTATAATTAGGTCACATTTTTAGCTGGCTTAAGATTTTCTGCAACTTTCGGGGAAAGGATCTAAAACAATTGTTGATGATGATGATTCCTCCTCCAGCCTTTTGCTTCTCACACTTTTTCTTGTTGGCTAAAATTAAGTACATTTCATTCTACAGGGGAACTACTGTACGTACCACTTGATGATATTCAAGTGATATTCTTATAGTTTGTCTTGAGTTCCTCACATTGTGCCAAAACTACATACATAAATGATTGCAATTATTGTTGCATGGAAACAATATTATACAACACAAAATGGCTTAAGAGTAACTCCACTTCATTGCCAATATAAGTAATACCATTACATACTTACACAATTGTTTGATTGTGATAGTTTTGTCATATGTTAAGATATTTCAGAGCATTCCATAATTAACATTTGCATTCAATTTATCAATGATTCTCTGCCAGACATCTTCTCTGTATTTGCAGCAACTATGGTATTATGCCCCATCATTAGAACAGATTTTATCTCCTCATAGTTTTACATAAGAAGCTATAATTCGTGGACACTGTTTTAAGACGCATGCACTTTCACAGAGAGTTTGTTGGCTCACATAAAGGATTCAATGCTCAATCCTTCTGCCTTCTAAAGTGTGGCGCTAATATACTGTTAGTCCAATTGTTTAAGCCTGATTTGGTTTAACTGTACAACTGAAACAGTAGCCGTCGTGAAGAGCAAGCCTGAAGTCACTTATCAAGTTAATTCAATCTGGCTTACTTGAGAAATTCTGAACTCATTAAACCTGCTTCGTGAAACTGCCCCCAGGTCTCAAAATGTGATCAACATAATGCTGTCCTTATATCATTATGCTGCCACCAGCAAAAATGATTTTTTTTTCCTGAAACCCTATCTCAGCAGAATGTTTTCTCTTGTCTTCATATCCTCTGCACACTTAAATAAAAAATAGAATTGGAATTCAAACAACAACTGCATACTTGGCCAATATCAAGGGTGCTGCCAAAATGTTGATGCTGCGATTTCAGCCATGGATCTCAGTAATATAGATCTAATATTTAGTTTTCCGAATGGCTTAATAGGCACTTAATAACTGCAATTGACTACAAATGGGTTGTACTTTGGTTCTAGACTCTGTATTTAAAAAAAATGTCAATACATTTTCCCATACTGCATGTCCACTACTCCATGTTTCACAGCAGATTCTGATTCAAAAATTGAGGGTAACTCTTGCACTGTGTGGAATAAACATGCAGAAAATTGAACTTATCAGTAAATGTATCCAAAATGTTTTTTTTTAATATTGTTAATTAGCAATTAAAGTTGTACTTTTTGAATTACTTAAAATCTACTGGCAATGGGATTGGCAAAATAAAAAGACTTTAAGGTTCTATGAAGCAGAACATACATATATACTGTACATTTCCTTCTATGTGAATATGGGTTCTAGCTTTAATAGTTACAGAATATGTAATTATTTTTAAATTCTTGTATTTTTGTCTTATTAGGTGCTCAATATGTAACATGCCGGGTTCAGGAATGTTCTGAACCAAACAGACACCATCCTTTCCCAAGCTACATTGACACAAATTCCCTTGTCGTTCAGGATGACTATGTCTTCATTCAGGTACTGAATTTCATTTAGCTGGTGCTTAATAAACACGTACTGTACAGTATTTGCGTATACTTTACGTATATCGCATCTCAGTTTTCCAGACTTCCAGATTTAATTATTGGCAAGAATGTTTGATATCAAATTTTTATCTCTGAATTATCGATTTTCACCACTTGCTCTATAGCATAAATATTTGATAGTTTTCCTGCAAATAATTTATTTTATTTAATTTTATTTCAAGATAAACTGTAACATATACAAATACAAAGACAAGAAAGCTGTCTCTTTGAAGTGATACTGTACAGAAAAAGCTGAAAAGCAAACTGCCAAAGCACCAAAGCAGCCATAATGAAGCTCTAATTGATATCCTTAACTTACTATTAGCAACTTACTGTCTGGGCACTTTCTTTTCAGAGCTTATGGTGCATGTCCATACTGCAGAAATCCCTTCTTAATATTGAACCAAGAAATTGATTTGTAAATGTGAGTAAAACACAATGGGATTAAGCTTAGTAGCTTTCACATTTTCTGTAATTAATGACTCAACTACAGGTTATCAATTTGAGTGTTGTCTTTAGTTCTGTCGCTATAAAGGAAAGAACTATAAGGAATAAAAGAGGTGATTTTTTCAGGTCTTTGTTTTAGAAACACTGATTTTATGTGTTCATCTTTTCTATTTCCACCTCCAACTTACAGAGAAAAGTTCATTCTTCAGTTAAATGAACATTCTGAAAACATATAAACAATATCAAATGAACACCCAGGCTAGTACAGGTACAGTATACCAGGATCTTTGTCTAGTTTCATATCTATAGATGAAACATTTGAAACAATTCCTGGAAGGGCAAGCTTTTTCATTCGGATGATTCTGAAATTGTATCACATCACTTTTCATTCTCTTTCAGCAAGAATACTTCTTTCATAAAATACTGTGAACATCTATTTTAAGATCCTATTTTGACCCAAAACTATTATACCAATGTATTTCTCAAAAAAGTAATTGTAATGCAAATTGAACATCTACAGTAGCCCAGCAGCGAAAAAGAGTCCTCTTTAGGACCGACAGGTGGTTTACCGTGTGCCTGTCTCATGTGCTGACTCATTGAGGACCCAAAAGCTTACAGTTCTGAGCTCCAATAAGCCTTTCCTAGAAAACAGACCACAACCCCATTTTGATTTGCAGCAATTCAAGACCTCCTGGTTTTATCACATTGGGTCACACATGATAGATTATAGAAAGAAAAATCGATCATCCCAATTTACTTTTTTAAGCTCAGCCATCTCTGGTTGGTATTGATTTTTATCTTCTGCACTTCATCGCACACAGGACTACTGTGGAGGACATTCTGCCATTAGCAAACTCTTCTCCACCCTTCTCTGTTAAGGACCAGTGCGTTAACAGTACACTGGGAAAAAAGACTAATTGTTTCGGACGTTTAATAATGAACCTCTTTTATTTGCATGTTTTTAAGCCAGCAGCTTGTTTTGTTCACATTTAAATAAGGGAGGAAATGAAGGAAAATAAATTAAATGTGTCCCCGCTGTTAATTAGAAGTCACTGCCTTTTGTGTGAGTAGATGATAGTTTTATTGCGCTGACTTGGGAGGAAGTGACAGGTTAGAATTCTGTGCAGGGCTATCTCCAGCATTTACAAACAGGCCCACATGTTTGTGAGGCACCACGTCAATAAGGATGACTTTCTTCAGGGGAGAGTGGGCACGTTTGGTGGAGTTAAAAGATTTCACTTGACAAAGTATAATGAGGGTATTGATTCTACAGTGTACAAGAAATTTCCCACAGTCTTACTCTTAATGCAAAGAGGATGTACTGTATCACTGAAAACAGCATACCTATAGAATTGTAAATGTTTAATAATACATCTTTCAATAACTAGTAGATAAATTCCTAATATAACCTATTGCTGAATACTTTAAGTTGAAATTTAGCATGTGATCTACAGATAATTAAGTTGATGATCAAGCTTTGAAGTTAGGATAGAGGTATTTTAGCAGATTGGGAAGTCTTTCTGTTTGTTTAATTTTTATTTTAACAGTTTAATTTTTAAACTGTTAGCCTAGTGATGCTACATTGTTGGTCACTTTATTGTCTGATTAAACTTTATTTTTCCTAGCTCAAAACCTGGTTAATCTGAGCCATTGAGTATAGATGATGGGTTTTTTTTTAATCTGTCACAGGCTTTATCTTTATTGCTTTGTTACTGATTCAAGTACAGTATGAACAAAGTGACAGCTTTTCAGGGTCACATCACATGGACAGGTCTTGGAATTTCGTTTTCAAACACAGCAGGAAACAGACAAGAAAGTGAACTGTATTTTTTATTTTCAGGTTACAACAGCAGGTCGGGCCAGTTACTATGTATCCTATCGACGAGAGCCATTTGCGCGCATCAAGCTACCAAAATACTCACTACCAAAAGTAAGAGAAATAAAACGTACATTCCACTGGATATTGTTAAAATTGTTGCTTTAATCTGTGTGTGCACATTTACTGTTTACAAATTATTTGATTTGTGAGAAATAACGTGCAGGCAAAGGTCAATTGCTTTTCTATTTTAATTTCAGAGGCTTTATCTTTCAAGTTCATATACTGTACATCTATATACAGTATACATATATACATATAATGTCTGTGTCAAATGTCATCCCAGATGATCCTAGATTTGAAAAAAAAATACTGCCAATCAAAGGACTAAAAAATATGTAGAAAAAATATTTTTTCTATTGTCAATTATTGTTGTCTCTATAGTAACAGGTTCTTATTGTGATTAGAAAATAAGTGTTTCTGTACCATCACAGAGTTAAATATTATGAGAATGAACATGAAAACAGCATCTCTATACTTGGAGATAGGAAAGGAGATCCTGAAAGGAGATGTCAACTGAATATTTGGCTAAAATCCCTAATGATAGTTAGCTTTTTTTTGCCAGGTTCACATACTGTACATGGATAGTAAGAAGTTACATTGCATTCAAACAATTAGTATTTTAATCTCTTTTCGTTAATCTTTACTTCGAGATAAACTCTCTTTGAGCTATGAAAATGACTCACGGTGAATAATATTAGTATTAATCTAAGAACATTCTGAAATAATTATTTACTATAGGTAAAATTATCAGTTTCTGCTGTACTTTGTGATTGCTTGAGGCAAAACAACAGAATCAAGATGATGGAAAATCAATGTTGTGAGACCCTTCACATAAAGAAGAAATTAATGCAATGCAATGCAATGTGCAATGCTGCACATGGACATTCTCTTCAAAATAATTTAAATTAATTAAACTGACATCTTAAATTGATATCTGCCACTAAAGTATTAGAATATTAATTAACACTTGTATTGCCATTTGAACCGGTGACACTGAATAGCCTGTTGTCTGTATTGTTTTTCCATTGGGAGATTAATTAAAAGTGAGAATAGATACTGTATGCAGTATGCTCATTTTCCATGTTCAAGGAGAAAACCAAATCTTTTTATTGTCGAGAGAGTTAATTACTGGTTGATAGAAAGCAGGGACACTACCAAGGCAACTAATCTGAGACGTTTTTTAACATGAATGATAGCAAAAGATGTGCATTTGCTATCGTTCACATTTTTGTGCATTATCTTATGCAACTGAAGACAAAAATTGGTGGAAAAGAATCTTAGTAAAACTAAGTAGATGGTCATTGGATTAAGTTGATTAAGTCGACAAGTTTTATTACTGAAATAAATAAAACATTGAATGCTTTTGGCAACACCTAAATAATTGAAGACTATAATGTAGTAACAAATTGAAAATTGTAAACTTATTGGTAATAAAGTTTCTTCAAACACTGATAGTCACATTAACTGATAAGAAGTAATGATGATGATGATGAACAGCATAACTTACTATTATGAAAAGTTCCTTTTCCTTGTCACGTTTAATTATAGAATAAGTAACAAAATAGATTCCTTTGCTGAATCTGAAGTGCTTTACCTCGTATTTGGTTTTCCTACAATGTGTGATTATCAGTGAAGATAATGTGGTATAAACTGTTGAAAGGATTGCTGTTCATGCAGGAATGTTATCAGAAAAAAATCAATACCAGAATGCAGTATAAAGTTATGTTTGCTCTGTGATAGTGTGCTGTTGCCCAGGACATGGTGTATTAAGACTCAATTAGGAGTCTGGACTGCAGTTTTACCTAGCAGTGCAGACAGGATTTCTCTTCAAACTGGCTCAGAGATAACAAGTTCCCTTTGACAGGACATGCACATCATCAGTACAGATGAGAATCAGGTGTTTGCAGCCGTGCAAGAGTGGAATCAGAATGACACATACAACCTTTACATATCGGAGACTCGAGGGATCTATTTCACGCTCGCCCTGGAGAATGTGAAAACCAGCAGGGGGATAGAAGGAAACATCATGATCGACCTCTATGAGGTATGTGTCCATGGTCATGCAGTCTTATGTGATACTAAGGGTCAGATGGAATGTAAACCCCCACTGTTTATAAATGTATACACATTTATTTCAGTTTTCACATAATAACTCTGTTATATTTAGCTTGGTGGAAAGAGAGGCAAATGCAGTTTTATTTGTATCAGCCATGTTTATTGGATATTCTTAACTCATGAGCTTTTAAATGCTTGAAACAATTTAATTGTGATCACTGAAACAAGAGGCTTGCATAAAATCAAATACTGTGTTTAATTACAGGAATGATCTGGACATTTTTCACTTAAATTAAACTATTGACTTGCTATATTTATCAAAATCCTCATGGTCATGGTCCAGTTCATTATAAAACTTATCATTTAACTGACCATTAAAAGCTGCTGGATTATGGGTTTTAAGAACCTGGGATGGCCAACCCTCATCTACTGTACTATTTATTAATCAAACAAAATTCTGGGTGATACAGATACAGTACTTTAAAGATATTTTTCAAGATATAACTTATACCTTGTAAAATACAACTAAGATTGAGGTACAGTTATATTAAAAATTCTGCATTGATGTAGTCCATAAAGGTTATATCAAGAGGTACCTCAATTTTTGATTCTTTGCGGCTACAAATATCATAGTTTTATCTCTGATTTTCTACGTGTCAGTAGTTTTATTTGTTTTATAACTTATGTAAAGGAAAGTGCATGGTAATTAATCAAACTTCCACAGCTTTTAAACTATTTATTAAAAAGGAAATTTGATATCAAGGAAAAATCAATGAACTACAACCCTGTATGTGCTCCTGTGACAGCAAATGAGATACAAACCTAGAGAAGCAATCCATAAAAGCTTCAGATTCAACATGAAAAACAACAAAAATATTATTCCAATGATTCAACTCAAAATGCCAATGCAACAATACAAAGTTGTGCTAAGAAAAATAAATGGCAGTGAGTAAATTCTGTCAGATTGTAAAGACTTTCCATATTGATTGAGATTTAATTAAAAAGTCTACTGTATTTTCAGAACTTTACAGCCCATTAAACTTTCTTGAATTCATTCAGATAGCCATTCGGTGACTGAAACATTTTCCTTGTTACTGAATTTACTCTTTGCTCTACAGACTTTTGAATGTGCTTCTTACAATTTATGAGCATTTTCTTCAGTCCAGCTGTTTGATTTTCTTTTGTCCCCCAAATCAAAGACACCAAGCTGGTTTTTATTTCATTACATTGATCATTAAAATGGCCACATAGGGACTACACTGAAATTAAAATATACAGTATCCTACTTTGCTCTCCAGTCAGTTGTTTATTCATTGTATAATAATTGTTTAAAAAAAACAAATGTCTGAAATCTGCTAATTAATAATTGCTAAGGTGATAAACATTATCAGTGCAAGCTTCTTTCAAACATGCCTTTCAGTGGTCCTTATATTGTAATGATATGGACTGTGTGTACAAATTCAAAATCTATCTTTTTTAGGATTTAATATTTATGGGAATGTTAATTAATTGTATTGTTGACAACATTTTGATGACGTAACACTGTTCCTTGTAATACACTGCATATATATTTAATTAAACATACTGTACATATAAATATAATATACTGTATGTACTTGAACTCATATACAGTTGTATGCATCTGTGATTTAATGTCTCATTAATTTCAATATTGAATTTGAATTTAAAACTAATTTGATCTCCGTGATTCAGTTCTAGTTTTCTTCATTCGCCAGCAACAAAAGAAAATTAGAGTCTGAGCAATGCAACTTCTTGCTTTTGTTATTTCAGCAGTATAGATACTGTGCGTAATTCACATTCTATTACATTTTTTAAATATTACGTTTTCTCCTTTTTTAATTGGAATTATTAATCATTGAATAGCATGTTCTATAATATTAAACAGCTGTGACAGGGTAGTAAATCAAATGATAATTCATTATCTTTTTGAGAATTATTTAAGTGACCATTTCATTTGATATTATGTTTGTACTGTAAAGTTCTAAATTACTAAATCATTTAGTAGTTTTCTTGAGTTGCAGAGCATTGGAGAGGAGTATTGAGTTGCGGCTCAATTTAAGATCATTTTGTAATGGACACTACAAACTGTTTTTTGACTTGCTCATATCAACAACAGATTGACATATATTACTGATAGGTACAGTATCTTTATACTGAGAGCAGATGATAATACAAAAAATACTAACTTATTAAAAAAATATACTGTAGTATAACTAGAACCAAATTTTAGTTTATTCAAAAATAACTAGCAATTTGCCCTTGAAGACTTAACATAGCAAATACAGAATGTCAGATGTGTTTATTGAAACTGCAGTGATTTGGGATTTCTTGGATAACTGCATATTGTACCTGCGGTTTCCGGATGTCATTGTTTCCAATTTCAACATTATCCCCGTGTTAAGCTGCTACAAAAAACAATGTCCTTTTATAATAAATATTTATATTCCTGAATGACGGCTCTGGTCAGCCAAATAGATGTTTCATTAACTGTGTCTGTCCAATGCATAGCTTTCCCACAACACTGTCAGATGTGATGCCCATTAGTGCCACTTACTTTGGAGCTTTTGGAAAGGAGTGTGCCTGGCCACTCCTAAAACAATAGGATCTGATTTCATACAGGTCTTGAGGTCTCCCAATTACCATCAGATGCAAATTCGATTTGACTTGAGATATGCAGCCTGCATGGAAAAGACACTTTTTAAATTAGTGTTGTTTTGGTTGTTATTCTAGTTGTTCTGCTGATACAAAAACCGGCAGTGGAGTTAAAAAGGTCATAAGCATTTTTAAGGTGACACCGAATGTCTTGCGTAATTTCTTTCCAACCACCTTTTTTGTTTAGCTTTTTCCATTTTTCCTAGGTAGCAGGGATAAAAGGAATGTTCATAGCCAACAGGAAGCTTGAGAACCAAGTGAAGACCTACATCACGTACAACAAAGGCAGAGATTGGCGTTTACTGCAGGCACCTGCCACAGACATGGGAGGCAATGACATCCATTGTGTTCTAGTAGGTGACTTTTCCAAACTTCCTGTAATTTCCAGAAACTACTTGTTTTTGTAACATCATTAAAGAATGGAGTCTCGGACATGGGAAATTTGGTACATTTTGTACTATATCCCTGTTCATTGTGCTGGCAAATTCAAAGAAATATGAGTGGAAAGCAATGCCTAAAAAAGGATTGTTTTTGTAACTCATCAATAGACACAATCTCTTCTCAGAAATGCAGCTTATTTTCCAGTTGATACCATCAAGTCTTCAAGTTTTCAAAGTAATTTTGATTTGGCTTATATGCATTACACAGGAAAGCATTTCAGACAACTGTGATATCAGGTAGCTTTGTTTTAGGTGTTCTGTGATGAAAGCATTATAACATTTAGATATTTATAAAAGTTACCATGACCAGTTACAACTAAGCCCTAATTTATTTTTAGCGTGTTACAAAAATCAAACCTTGTATTTTTATTGTGCCTAAAAGTCCACAAATAAAGAAAAAGGTATCAATTGCCAAGTATTAATATAAACCAAACAAGCATGGTACAATACATTATTTTACATTAAGTAAGAGTAATAATAGAGTAGTGCAAAAACAGAATGACATATTTCAAGTGCATATAATATAAAGCAAAGATACCAAATGAGTGAAAAAAATAATCTGAATACATCAGAATTTTGAACATACTGTACTCAAATTTAAAAAGTCTTCTAAAATATAATAAAAGGCACTCAAGATGTACCATGGTACACAGTGTGGAGTATTATTGTACCGCTAATGAGAGATTGCAAGTTGCAAGCTTGATCTAAAAATGCATTCTGAAAAGACATATGGAGAATCTCAGATGTGATCAGAAATAGTGCAGTCTTGATGTCCTAATATCTGGTACAACCACAGAGGACTTAATCGTGAAGAAGATATTGAAGGATGAATGGATGGAAGCAGTGTAGTTGAGGTCTTTGAAATCATGACTAGAAAATGTAAACATACGTACATATTTGTACATATGTACATTTTTAGAGAAATATGTTAGTTATTAATTTGTTTTCTTGCTTTGATTAATAAGAAGTTTATCAGTGCCATGTATCTTTTACATTCTCTTTGGTTTTTGCATCACTAAATCGTAACTTGATTCATTTCTGTAAACCAATGCTTTTGATTATCTTATATTTAATTTTTTATTATTATAGTCTAATGTATTAGTTCTTGTGTTTTAAATATTTGGCTGGCATTAGTGGATCATTTTGAGGAAAATGCAGAGCTTGAGAAAACCTTTCTGCCTGTTTTGCTGTAGATTCCATAAATAAATGTAAAATACAATGCTAAGGAGAGTAAATCTTTTAAAAAGAAAGTTCCTAATTAACAGCTCAGCTCTTGATCCAACCTATTCACTAAGATTGCTTTTGAGTGCTTTCCAGCCTTTCTCTTGTTCACTGTGCCCTTTTAAAAGCTTTTCATTGATATTGTATGGGATGGATGACAATTAGAGAAATAATTTAGAATGGTTAGTCATTGAATAAATGCAGGTAAGGACACAACTGAAGCTTGGGAAAAAGGGTTAAAGGCTGAGTTTAATAGTACATTTACATGACATTTTAATTGCACGCATATTTTTTCTTCTATTAAATTGAAAAGTTCAGGACTGTTGTCCTTGATGTCCTTACCAAAAAACTCATGCAGTCATTTGAAAAGATGAAGGGAAACATCCCCTATTTCTCATCTCAGGAGAGACATAATTGTTTTTTGAAGGTGTTCTCTGGCCTGGGAGAGCCAATTTGGTGCTTTTATGTTAAATTCAATAACTCCTGTTTTAATGACAGATAAAAGGCAATTGATTATACTGTTGATACCACGATAGCCTTATCACATGATAGAAGGAGATAAATACACAGTATCCTTCATGCATGTACTGTATTTGTCTACAGTAGAGCTCTTTTGAAATACACTGTATGCAAATTTAAGAGTAATGTCGGCTGCTCAACTGTGTATGTCACAGAGAGCATCATTTGGTTTTTTGTTATTGGAATCTAGAACAGAATACTGACCTGCCTCCTATCGTTGATTCTCCTACATTGGATTCTTGTACTCTTTTTGGTAAATCATTTTTTATCCCTAGAGCAGATCTACAGTACTTCCAAGGCAGGTTTGACTTTGACACAGTTCTCTTTCAAAAGTTACAGATACTTTAAATATGAGGAACAAGTGAAGGTTAAGTCCATGCTAAAAAGTAGAAAAAAGTATGAACACATTTCAGCTGTCGAGCCTTTTTCAGGTGTGATGCTGGCACAGCTCCCACTTGGACTAGTTGAAGAATTATAAAAACCAGAAGAGGAAATGTGTCCAGTGCCTGTAATGTTGTGCTTTATTTCTAGTCATCCCTGGAAAAGTAAACTGCAACTGAATGACAAAATGCCACCCTGCCTTGAATGCAATCCTGTCGTTATATACAGTATGACCTTTATTAAATAAATATGTGAATAATGTTTTCTTATATTTGTGCTCCTTATATCAATTTAATTTTTTACTTCTGTTTGTTTCCTTAGCCATTTTGTTCCCTACATCTGCATTTGCAGATTTCTGAAAATCCCTATACTTCTGGAAGTATCTCAAGCAAAAGCTCAGCTCCAGGAATCATAGTGGCTACAGGTAAGGTACATGTGCACTGCTCTCTGCTTGCAAGGTTTGCATAAAATTACGCACTTTTATTTATACACTTATATCTTTCCCTGTACAAAAATACATAATAATCTGAGTGAATCCCACATCATTATACATCATTCTATTCTCACATGAATAAAACATGACTAAATGATTACAAAGCTATCTACTAAAAATGCATAGGTAATTTTGTAAGGTACAGGTAGGTGTATCAATGATAACTTACAGTAGGTTATGTCAGGTCTAGTCTGGGCGCTTATACTGAAAATGGAGAAACAGTTTTTCAGTTATCTAATGTCTGTCCAAATTGTATGAATTTATGCAGTGGTACTGTAGGAGATGTACAGTAGCTTTTGTTTTGTTGTTCATATAGGGAAAAGACAGCAATTGTATTATTCCAAAATGTGCAAGACATCAAGTGAAAAGCATATAAGGGCTCTCACAACTACAGTATGTTGTTTTTGGAATATGTTTACCACTCTAAAACCACAACTTCAATAGACTTTATTATGTAATGTGGCACTGCTGTCACCAAAATACAAGTTAAAGTATAATTGGAAAACAAAATAAAAATTTATTTATCTCTACAATGTTTCTTATACTGTATGAAGCATTTTTTAGAAAACCTATTTATGATCAATGATTCACACATATTTAAACAACTCTCAGGTCAAGAGATAAAAATTAGATTTGTAAAATCTTTGTTATCTGGGATTTATCATGGACTATTAAGGAGTGATTAAACCTGTAGTAACTGACTAGTGCTAGACTGTATATTAATTGCATTTTGATTCTTCTTATCTACATAAGATCAATAAAAGCATAACGTACATATTTATAAAATGTCACTTCCTGCCCCTTAACCCACGAACAGTAAGATTTATGTTAACAATGTACAGGTACTGTGTATGGTCTGTAGTTATAATATATAAGTTTTAAAGTATTGAAAAATAACATTCCAAATTAAATTTTGCTCCAAAATTGTGCATTGCATTGACATTTTGTGCTCCTTGTATATTCATGGGCTACAGCAGTAACTGCTACAGGCACTGAAAAGACCTGGTCTGACGTGATGTTGACGTGATTTGAAGATGCTTTTGTGACAGGGGGGCTGATTTATTGAACAGCCCCAGTGTTGTTTAAGGCCAGATGACAAAGTGAATTATACAAGTATGTGGGTATCAACACACATACATACACAGGAAATACAGTAGTTGACATGTCTAACAGCCTTTACAGGGTCAGACAGTTTGGATTTGTCTCTTCAATGTTTCTTAGTGGTTGAAAAACAATGTTTGGATTGAAGGGATGATATAAAACGGGGACACGGGGAAATAAATAAGTATTAATGAAAAAGACCTGACATGAGCTTTGGTTTGTTGACATTTTAGGTTTATTCAATAATCTACTGAGATCAGCTTCACCTCTACAAATTCACACTATTTTATTTACATTTTTGTTTTTTTTCTCTCAATAAATCCATTGATATTACTCTACAATGTTGCACATAGTAAAAGGGATAAGCTCCAGAACCTGAGATAATTATATATTAATATCTTTGCACATCAAAACATTGATATATTTCCTATGCAGGTAATATTGGTGCTGAGCTTTCACACAAGAACATTGGAATGTTCATATCATCAGATGCTGGAAATAACTGGAGTCAGGTGAGATCTAAATGCCCATGAGATCACTATTTTACCCCACAATAATGCTTTATTATATTTGCAATTATATAATTAAATATAATCATATAATGTAGAGAATTCTAACTACTTTTTTCCCAAGGTCAGCTTTATAGTTATACTTAGCTCAAGGTTACATTTCCCTTGATAAATGCACAGACTGTCAGTGAACAATGCCTACTGTATCTATTTGGTGTATTATTTGCTAGTACTTAAGTATGTAGTAGTATTTCATATGCTAACTGAAAAATGAAGCGTCAATTTTTTGGAGTGGATTGCTCTTTTGCAGAGCAACTTTAAAGTCTTGCCTTTACTTAAAAATTCCATTGATACAAATATGGATAAAGCACGGCTCTCCTTTTTTATTCCTCTCTCATGATAGATTTTAATAAGACACCATTAGTGATATTCTAGCAATAGTATACTGTATGAGGAGCAAGGGGGGATTTTCCTACTAAACAAAAGAGTGCAGAAAAATATTACCCATTTTAAGCTAAATCTGTCAAGTGCTCCAAATTACTTGAAGCCAAGATACTGCAGAATTACAAACACATCCTCAGGGACTGCTTTAAAATGAACCCTGGACAGTTTCTATTAACGCACTGTACATACAGTAAAAAATAATAATATGACATTTTCCTGAAGCAATTACAAATTCTTTGAGTCAGCTTAAGCAGGAATCTTTTCAAATTCCTGTAAACTTTTAAAGACATCAGATTGCATTTTTTAAGTAATGTGATTATTATTTTCTTTAAAAAATCCCTGTAGTGTTTATTGTACAAAAAAATATGTATTTTGCTTCTTGGTTTTGCATTTTAAACAGCTATAACTCTAATAGTAGTGTTTTTGTTGTTGTTGTTTATTTTTTTCATGTTGTAAGCTGAAATAGTTTACCTGCACAAACGTCATATGTGTTTTACTTTTGATTGCTTCTTATGGAAATAAATTCTTCTGTCACTGTAACATTAATAGACTACTTTGTCCTACCCCCTCTGGTATAAATTAATTAAATCCATGCTGAAATCTTATGAACTGTAAATAAAACAGTACTCCCAATATCTGTAAAATATATTTTTTTAAATAGTTAACAATTGTATTCATGTAGATGACTTGTAGCTATTATTTAAAAGTACGTAGTGAAAAAAAAACATAATTAATTTGCCATCCTTAGCTTGTTTTGTGCTATCCTTATTGTGTACCAACATGCAGTTAGTAAGATTGTGGTGCCTCAGTGATGAATGTATTTGCCATTTTTTTTTAATAAAACATCTTGTTCTATATCAGGATTTTCTGATGATAGTGTATGTTTTATTTTGAAGGGATTAAAAGAAATGTGTACAGGGCAAAACATTCCTTGTCTTATCAGAATTGTGCACCACGTGGTTTCACTGCACATTCTATCGTGTATGTGGGTGATTTGCACCTGTGCTTCTGTTTTCTCTCAGATTTTTGAGGAAGAGTACAGTATCTGGTTTCTGGACAAGGGCGGTGCTCTGGTGGCTATCAAACAAGCAACAGCACCTATCAGACATTTGTGGTAAGGCCAAAGCACTCTAGAATAATGTACAATTATTAAAATGTAAATACTATTATCTAAAACGGAGGCAAAATAATTACATTTTAATTGAGATTTTTAAAAGTGTACACCACTAGAATTTAATATAGTGATGTTGATTTCCCCTATAAACCCTGACAATTTAAAATGTTCTGAAACTTAATTGAACTGTGGAAATGTGCCATTTAGATGTATTTGACAAAAATCCTTTTAAATTTATTTCAGTAAGCAACATACATTAGCCTAATAGGCTCAAGAGTTTACTGCTTATTAAAGCATCTGGAAATGGGTAACAAGATGGGTACAATACACATCACCCTTTCTGATGCATGTTTGAGAATAATGAAATGAACTATGTCTGTTTTATTTTCAAATGGTGCCTTGTGTTGTGATGTACACGTGGAATTTAGAATGAGTGGTGTGCCTATGTTGATCTTTATGAACAGACTAATAATGTAAATGATTTTAAAATATGTCTGAAAAAATGCAGGGACATTTTAAAAGTATTGCGTCAGTACTGCCCAGAGGAGAAAGTGTAGAGTTCATTGAACACTTGTTCTTGTTTCCTGAATTTTTTGTGGCAGAATTTACAACTTCAACTTTGTGGGAGTGAATCCACAATAGTGAGCTAGCAGCATGCTTTACACTTCAAATTTTTAGTTCACTGTTAATCTAATGCCGAAGTTCCAGCTAGAGTACTGTATCTGAAGAAAAATGACCAAGTCTTTTTGTAGAATATATTGCATCAAACATTTCCAGTCCAGCATACTGTTAAAGGATGCATGTCAAAGTTTTGTGTGTTGTCAGTTTTCACAATGCTTTTAGGTTGATGAAGGAGAACGCAGGTTTGAAGTAACAAGGGGGTTTTTCTGTCCTAGTAAGGATTTTATGTTGCTTCACTGATGTTACACAGGCACTTCAAGGTATGTACTTTTGAAGTACCCCTGATGAGCTGTCACAATCAATCAAGGCAAGGGTTTAGGATGAAAGTTAAAAGTCTTATATTTTGTTTGATTTTTTTTAGGTATCCAATCATGAAACATTATTTCTCTTTGTTGACTAAACTGCATGCACATCATATTTACGGTATAGTTTATTCAGTTTGGTCAACATTTTATCCTGTTTAATCTTCATGCTGTTGCATATATATTTATATAAAAAAATTAGTTTATTGCTTCTACTTAAGTTGTGTATTTCTAATAAAATGTTTCAATATTATGTAGTTCCATTCTGTATAGGCTTCACAAAAGAAGTGATCCAAGGAAGTGTATATAATTTACACCGTAATGCTGAAATGATGAGCAATAGGACACAGAACAACATTTTTCCCCTATGACTTTTACAGTGTATGTACAGCTTTTTCAGGTGGTATTTTTTGCCACACTAAGTACACAAAAAGATGGACCTTAATATACACAAAGCATGAGGAATTAAGAAAATGAAAAAACCTATAAATTATTAAATTATTAACACACTAGCAGAGGGTTAAACAACTGAAACATTGTTTTTACCTCTTTCTAAATTCCAGCATGTAATTAACTTGTAAAACTTACAATGTGTTTACTCTTAGATTGGTAATGGTTGATAGGTATTTTGTCTGTGAACCTGAGAATTCCTGACATCTTACAATTATACTACACCAGGCTGTTTTCTTGAATCAAGCAGATGCATGCAACTGAAGAATTCATCTGTACATATTATTCCTTATTTCAGAAATGTATATCTCTGACACCTCCAGTAATTAAAATGAACCCACTATGTTTATTTTTTGCTTCTTGTTAGCAAAGTTTTTTTTTATGTGTCAAACAGGATAAGTTTTGATGAAGGGAAACAGTGGAGCAGATACAGTTTCACCCTGGCGCCTTTGTTTGTCGATGGAGTGTTGGTAGAGCCTGGGACAGAAAGTCAGATAATGACGTAGGTGGAAATGGTTCTGATGCTTCTTTGCCTTCTGAACTACTGTAGGTCTTCTTGGTGTTAAATTATTTGAAATTGCTTTTACTTAACCTCCTCTATTTCACTAGACTGTGATGTATACAACGAAGGCCATTCTTTAAGACACAAATCTGCAATCACAAATTGATTCGTAAGGACTTTCAGTTTTTACGCCAATTGAATACGCTATGAGACAGAATGATAACAACTAGACAATCATTATTTATACTGGTAAATAAGTTAGTGGAACCTTGAGAAAAATGCTAAGCACCACAGAATTGCTCTAATAGTTCCCCTTGATATATTACTTCACTTGCTGTCGCTGTAATTATTTCAACTATCAGTATGTTAAACTATAATAAAAACAATTTAATCTGCTGGTCACAAACCATTACCAGTACAGTGAATATCAATAAATCCCAGAAAAAGACAATACATTCTAAAATATATAAGATAATATAATTTGGTCACTGTGACAGAAGGTGAAGTGGATCTGCTGTTTTGTTTCAAAGGAAGCTGTCACTTGAAAAACTACAAACAGTACAGCTGACTGTAAGCATTGCACAAAATTAAAAAAAGTGATATTTTATTGAAATGCATAAACTTGATTTTAAAAGACTTGTAATAGTTTCTGGATAACATGTAGACTAAAACAGTTTAAAAGATTATTTGTAATGATTGATAAATGTTACAAACCTACTGAAGTAAACAAAAGGTAATATTTTCTATATATTGATAGTGTTTTGAGATTGTATTATACCATAACCTGCCACTGCAAAACCTTAAATTAGATTCTTGAATTTATGACTATTGTTTTTATTTTTTCAAGGTTTTTTGGACACTTCAGCCATCGTTCTGAGTGGCAGCTTGTTAAAATAGATTACAAGTCCATCTTTACTAGGAAATGCACCGAAGGAGATTATCAGACATGGCACCTACACAATCAGGTAAAAATGAATAAGTAGGGCAATTACATAGAAAATATCTGTGAAATTTTGACATATTAATCCAACCTTTGGAATATTAGTGCACTTAAACAGTCGTCTGTTCAAGTGCTAGAGTAGAAGAAAGCTACAAGGTGGTAGGGATTAGAAACTGTTACAAAAAGAAATGAAAATAACATTTCTGATGCACTAGTACAGACCATTATCAATGAAGATGCTCTAACAAGACCTAATCAAAATAAACAGCACACAATGTTTTTTGTAAATCAGTCTCCAAGGCAAAATTGCCTTTGAAGCTGTTTTGGCTGTAAGAGGTTTGGAATATTTTTAAACTCCATGGCTTGTCATCTTAAGCCTCTAGGTAGACCCTAGATAAAGTCAATGTAGTCTTTGAATTTCTTGTTTTAAGTTGGGAAGGCTTAGAGAGCCTTAGCCCATCCTAAGAACCTTAATCAGAGTTAGATTCTTATTTGGTTCTGTTATGGGAACTATGTCAAAAGCAAAACATCCTCAGAGACTAAATTGATCGAGAAAAAAACAGTATGTGCTAAAACCATTTTTCTCTTTTAGTTATTAAATGTTTGTTGTTCCAAGTAGGGCATCAAACCATTCAGAATCCATTGCTTGGTCGTTTCCATCTGGCCCTGTCTCTTTGTGTAAAATTGTGTATCCAACTTCAATCCTGAAATTGCTGGATTTTTCTCTTGATTTCAATATATGGCTTTAGGGCTTAGTCTTTTGTCAAGATTGATTATAAAGTTATCAAAAATAAAGAAACAGAACTTTTGTGGACTTTTAAGATGTTAGCAGAGTAAGCCCTTAATGTGGACCAATTTACTTTTGCAGGGTGAACCTTGTGTTATGGGAGAAAAACAGATCTACATGAAGCGCAGACCAGGGAACCACTGCATGCTGGGAAAGGACTACTCCAGAATTCTGTCTGCTGAGCCTTGTATCTGTAGTGCCTCAGACTTTGAATGGTAAGAAAGTGTACTGTACAGATGCAGCCATTCAAAATGCACGGAGTACGCTGCAGTAAAATGCGGTAGGGATGGTGCATCATACCCCATTATACCACATGCAAACTAGATTATGATAATAGTATCCTGAAGCACTGTGAAAGACCGTGTAAAACCGCCAGCAGGAGCTAATAAACCTTAACGTCTCATGTACAGCATTTGAGCTGTCGCCAGAAAATGCCTGGTTTTGAATCTCGGCCACTGCTGAGGGACAATCTTTTTCCAATTAAGAATTTAAGTTTTACAGTATATCTAGAAAGAGAAGGTTATTACCATCATTAGGAAGATTTTCTTCTTTCAACAGCATCAGCATTTACAGTTTAAGGAATACCAAGAGCTTTCAGATGATACTTTAAGTGTGAGAAATGTTTGTGAATAGCACATGTTCAAATTCTGAACAGAAAATTCAGGGAAAGAAAAGAAATCTGTAAACTTCCCAGGTATCTCCTCTGTGGTGTTATAGCAACAAACATGATTTTCTTATACAGTCTAGACTCAAACTACCAAAGTCTGTAGGACATATCCTGTGCTGTATACCTTAACTGGTTGAGTCACATGGGAACACCACCCTGGTCTTTTTAAAATTTTCTATTATTACTGTTTAAAGCTTACAAGGTTTTATTTTATGTCAAAATAAACATTTTCATTTATTTTAGAAGCCATATGGCACCGATGTTTAATCTTGACTTCAGAAAGCAGGGAATAATGAGTTTTTGATCCAAATGTTTTTGAATTTGTCTATTACACTTAAAGAACTTTCTGATTTAATGACCTATTTGTTTTGTCAGTGTCTTGTTTAAATTCAACTAAACAGCACCTCAAAAGGTACTTTCTATGTAGCAAACTTGGATACAACTGAAAGCACTCTTCAATGCAGCTGTTCACTGAAAAATGTGCAAACCATTATGTGCGATATTGTCTAATGAAAAGAGTTAAAAGTCATTAAGATCTATAATGTTTTTATTTTTGCTCCTGAAGATTATGATGGACTTAAAAGCCAGGAAACTTCGAAACTACATTATCCAAAATTACTATTTGTAATATTTCTACACACTATTTCTAAATGGGGTTATTTTTCTGGTACATCATCCATATATCTTCTCTTGGATACTGTTAAATGGAAAACCATTGTAATCTCAGTTTAAGATGTGAAAAATCTCTCATTTGTAAAATATTGTAGGGTGTGCTGGCCAACATGTTCCATTCAAAATTGTTTATACATTTTTTATATGACAGTTTATGGCAATTCCTATTTTCTTCCTGGGGTCATATCTGCAATGACTGAATTCTAATAAGGAGTTGATGGAAAAAAGAAAGTCTTAAAAAATGTGAATATATTGGACCATTATGGTCTTCTTTACTCTGGAAGCAACACTGCTGGTATCGATTTTCTTCAGGCATGAATTGCAGAAGTATTGCTTATTTTTAAGGCTTATTTAAAATAAAATTGATTGAAGAGGAACCTTTGTCTCAGACATCATTGATGATCCAATAAGAAGAGAATTGTTCATGCTGAGAGCTTTGGAAATTTTGTACTGTACACCTTTTACAGGTGAATAATCCCATTGGAGGATAACTGCTTGTAATTGCAGATACCCTTACATCAATGGGCTCTTCTTCCAAAATATTTATCAGTGATTAAAATAGAATACTCTGTTCCTTCTTTTGTTTTTCACAGTTTAACAGACTGCAACGGAATTTGAAAAAAAAAAATCTAATTATGAAGTTACTGTACCTTTAAACAAAAGAGTATCATTAATTGAACTGTATTGTTATTATTATTATCTGGTAACTTGTCGTTTAGTTAGATTGTGACAAGAATTGACATTCTATCTGGATGGCTAGTGCTGAGCTTAATGGTGCAACTATTAAAATGTGAACAACTACATGGACTCTTCAATTTAAATCATAAATGAGATAAGGTTGAAATATGTGATAGCAATGTTCACATAGTCATCAAGGATAAAGAAGATGCGACTATTGAGTAGTATCTTCTTTTTATTTTTTATATAGACGTTTTGGGGAAATGGGAACAACCAAGCCACTGGTTCACAACTTATAATTGCCTATTTATTTCACATTTTACCTCATGCATCCCTCCTTTACCTCATTTTGACTATTGGGGCTACCCCTTGATTAATTCCTCATTTTGTATTGGAGGAGTCTGGCCCTCAGTCAAGCAGGTTAAACTAACTGTCACTATACATTAAAGACATTAAACATCCTCAAATGCAACTAATACTTAGGTATCATCATTCCTCATGAGAACATGACAAGGAATTTCTTTTTCTGTTAAATGAGTGTTATGCATACCCTGTATGTTAAATTTCCATTTCTTCAATTTGTTTGTGATTGTGTAGAGTATTTTGAACTATTAATTTGCTTAACTGAGAAATGTAATCAAACTAAATTTAGTTGAATAAATGAATGAAAAATAAATCTCTTTCTACACACTGAAACTCACATAATTAGTTAAATGTTATGTTGAGGAAAGTTCTGCATGTGGAAAAAACATAACCAGAAGAAAGGAGGAGACAGCAGTTCCTAGATATTTTGTAATTGCTCCATGCCAGGTTTAATCATGCTGAGAGCATTAACTTCCCACAGAATTTCTATTTTGTATGCAAATATTCTGTTTTATGCTTCTCTTGGTTTAATGAACTTTCTGCCTCCCTCTGTGGACCCTAAGACATGACGACATTTAATCAGATCCACTGTGCAAAAACTGATGACCAAGTGGACTCCTTTCTTGCCCCACTTCTTAAGACATGACAAGAAAAAGGTGAAGAGGAAGGTTGTAAGCTCTGTTGGGTGTAGTGCCATTATAATTGGAAACAAAGTATCTGCAGGGAGTCAGAGCGTTCCTCCTAGAGAAAGCCTCTTCATTCACAATCTGGTGTACAATTTCAGTAATGGGTAGGAATGACCTCTGCCTCAGAAAAAAAAAATGTGTAGCCTTTTACTTTTTTTCCCGGCAATAAAAACCTGAAGAGCTCTGAATTCAAGGTCTCACCCCACATAATAATTAAAGCATTTGCCCAAAGGTTATCTTAATGCACAACTGTCCTTATTTGTTGTTTAGCTCTCAGTGCAAAATATCTTAAATGTATTATCCCTGTAGGGATTATTTTCTTCAGTTAATAATTACATTGGCAATTGTTTGTTTTTATTATTTTGCATTATGTTATTTTACAACAAATCATAGCATTACTAAAAAATGATTCCTTTATATATGGAGGGTATTGGTTCAAATATGCCACTCTGGTTTACATGCAAAATGCTGGTTGTATTATTGGTGACATTACATTGTAGGTGCTGCAAATGATACTTTAAAATTACATGATGAAAAAACTACTAAGAATGAATTAAGTATTTACAGTATACTGTATGTGAGAACATGCTACCTCATATTATGAACATGTAAGTAGTTACAAGGGGTCACTTACTAGCAGGGTTAACAACCTTCTATTAATATCTTGTCAATGTACCAACATTATAAAGATATACTAATGTAATTTACGTCTCCTATTCCAAAGAATTACTGGCATAGTTTGCCTTTCGAAGGGCTATTGGACTAGAGACTATCTTCCTTACCTCAAAAGTGTGCTAGATCTGGTAGCCAACTGTCAGCTGTGCTCCAATACTTCTGTGGCAAAGGCAATGTAACAGCTGTTACTTCTGAATGATGATATCAAAATATGGAGGTATGGAACAGCATGCCCCTTAATGGCCCAGTGAAAAGCAGTTGTTTGTTCATTAGTCTCAGTTGCTTATGTGGTTCTGAAGGTAGGGACTAAGTGGTTGACCTCATGTATGTTTTCACAATTTTGAAGTGCCTTCACACACCATTTGAGATGTGTGGGCTGGCCAGTATTGTCCATAATTCACTTGGGAGGTATGTCTGGATAGCAGAAAAAAAATTGTATTTGATACACAGTATAATAGGTCTCTTCGAGCTAGAATACAAATTCCTTAAAAACACTTTTTAAATATATAGTTACATCTTATAGAGATTATTAGCATTCATGTGTCATATACTACCAGGTGTGGTATTTATGCAGTGAAATCTTATGAGTTACACATGACTTAAACCCTGCAGAGGTTAGATAACTTCAAATAAACAACACAGACACAACAGCTGATATGCTTTTATCTTTTGTTGCTGAATATTTCTCTGTTAGCTTGTGCTCCAAGTTGCTTCATAACCTGAATGTCATATTTTTTTAAATAACTATGATACTTTCTTATTGAACCACTAATAACTGATAAGTCCCAGAGAAAAATTATTTAATACTTGACATGCTACCTCAAAATATCCTATATTTTTACTATGAACCTTATTTTAGATCAGTCTTGCAGCCTAGTTTAATTCAGATATGACTTCTGTCTTTCACTGTGCCATTTGGGAAATGTATAAGTATGATAACCTGAAAGTTAGATAAAAAATATATAAAATTATTCAGATCTCCATATATGATTTAGGTGTCCTTGTAAGGTTTACTTTAAATTCTTTCCTTTAGGTTTACTTAAAGAATTAATAGTACTTTACAATATTGAGGACAAAAGAAAGGTTGCTAATGAAAGGTGGCCATCCAACCCACCTAGCACATTTGGAAGTTAGTAGTTAATGGATACATGGATCCCGTCCAGCTTTTTTCCTGAAATACTGGCTTCAACAACATGCCTGGGTTTGTTTTAGGCAAAGACATCATTTTATTGCACACAAGTGCAACTGGTAAATCAGATTAATTTTACAGAAAAACTAATATGAATAGATAAGTGTGAGTCTGATAAATGATCTGCTTACAAAATTAGTGAAATGTATAAATACTTTTAAAACAATGAAATCTTTCTTTATGAGGTGTAAAATATTATGCACTTTTGATCACAAAACTAGACAGTGAATTAGCTGTACTAGTTTTAACAGCACCTTTATATGCATGGAAGGATTCAAATTTGACTTCAAACTCCTACCACATACTGTAGCTATTACTTTAGTGATAAAGTTTCTAGATTGTTTTTACATGAATCAAGTATGTACTGTATACAGCAAAAATCTGAGACTAGTTATTTTTTCTGTGTGGCTGCATTCTATCCTGTCACTTTGATTTATCCAAACTGGCATGGGACATTTTCTAGCTAGCAGGGTACAAGCATGTCTGCACGAATTTTAATTATAGTTCAGCTTGTAGGCATAATATATTATGATAATGTTGAATCATTTATTAATACTGATTAAATGTCACTTTCATCTACATGGGAATCACATCCACAAGGTTGAATAACTGTTTGTTCCCTCTATATGTCAATCATTTGTCAGAAACATCACTAACTTATCAATTGCTGAACTATTGGGAACTTTAATAAGAAAAGCAGCTTTGGTGTGTGGGGGCTTTCCTTTTTTTTCCAGATGCAGGCCTGGATACAAATTAAAAGTAAAATGTTAAATAAATTCAAATTAGGTTTTACATTTTACATTTACACCCATCCTCCATTTCAGTTAGCCCATATTAACATCAAGTCAATTTTTCAACCCCTTACCAGCTACTGTATCTAATCTGTTCAAAAGCTGATGTGCAACACCAGTTTCACCTGTTTTCCAGACTGACATTTCTCAATGTTGTTTTTGTATCTTAGTGATTACGGGTTTGAGCGTCGTGGAGATGGAAAGTGCTCTCCTGCCTTTTGGTTTAACCCTACTGCAGTATCAAGAAGCTGTAGCCATGGGCAGAGCTATCTTAACAGCACTGGGTAAATACTGAAGAATCGGCATTGAAAACTGGAATGTGTTCCTTTTTCTCCATAGTCAGATGTCTTAATGCTATTACAAAGGCTTACTGTACATTGCCCCCCATGAAAGTGTGGTGATTGGCCTTTTTAAAGTTACTGGATATGTAGCCTACAGTCAACATCATAGATGCGTTTCTTTGAAAGCACATAATATAAGGCACTGTAATCATGTTTGATTTCTTTGATTTCATAATGATACTAAAGGGTTTCCGTAAATCATTTCCTGTTCTGAACTTGTATCAGGTTGGCCTCATTATCACCGCAATAGTCTGATTTACTGGGATTCACTACTGTATATATTTAATTTACATCATCTAAAAATGGGAGGAATGGTGGCCAACTTAAACAGTACCATTCAAGACAGTATGAAGTTGGAACTAGATTCCCACCTTCTTGAGAGTCCACCTAATTCTTTGTTTTGCTGTGTCCTAAATGAAGGTCTGTATTGTTTAATTGAACTTGAGTTTTCCTGCAAAAGTAATAATAATACACATAAGAATACAAAGTGTACAGTATGTTTCAATAGGTACTTTCTAAGCAGGCTTAGTCCCTTTTGCTGTTCGTTATTAATAAATGAGGAAAGTGCTGTAACAAATCATGTATATTTTTCTTTTAAATGATTTTTTAATTACATTATCTGTTTAGCTGGAGGACTTAAATAGGGATCTCATCTACTTAGCAGGGAACAATTTAATATTATGATTTTGAATTCATTTTATTTTTTCATTTCTTTATTAAAAGATTTTAATTTTAAACCTTCAACAGCTACATGTTACGATATGTATATATATAAAAATGGGTGAGAGATGCATGTCGCTTTGTTGATCTTCTGAGTCACTCATCCAACATTATTGCAAAAGGGAGAAGAAGAAGAAGTCTGATGCTCACATTTTGTATTTCTTAGCGGGTGTCTTAATCCATCACAGGCAAACTGTTAGCTTTTATCCAGAACAAAACTAATTGAAAATTAGGTGCTCACCTGTCTTGTATAGTTAGCAGGTTTAGACGGACACTTGAAATAAAATGCTTCAGTTTAAAAGGCTATTGTTAAAGTACAGTATAAAGGTGTGGCCTATGCATCTGAAATACAGATTCTTCACAAGTGGATTAAAAATTAAATTCAGCTTTCCAGTTAGTCAAATTGAAGAATGATAATATTTGTAAGAGTTCCCTGGCTGTATATCCCAAATACTTTCAAGCCCACCCCCTCCCTTCCATGCTTATAATATTTAAAGCAATACTGGGCAACATAAAATAAGTCAACCTGCTTCTCATAACAACCCCAAAACAAACAACATTTCAGAAAACATAAATAACTTGGATGCCTGAAAGGCTCTCTTGCATAAAGAAATTAGATATTCATTATTTTTTTGCCACTAAGGCTTTTCTGACAGGGCTTCATGTGGACTGCCATTTTTATAAAGTACGTATTTGCCGCACGTATGTGTACTTCAAGAAGACCAGAGAAGACATGTATTTAATGCTTCCACTGACAATTAACAGTTTTTCGGGACATTTTAAAAATGTATACCATGAGGAACTATTCATAGATGTAAACACTATATCCCTTTGCAGATTTCATTAAGAGATTTTCCTTGTGTTTTTGTGGTATTTTTGACTGTTTGACAGCTACCGTAAGGTGGTGTCCAATAACTGCACTGCTGGGGTAAAGGAGCTGTACACAGCAAGGAGGCAGCAGTGTCCTAATCGGCCTCCTAGGGGCCTCCATCTCGTCACCAGTGAAGGAAAGCTGACAGCCACCCTGAGTACCAACGTCACTTTCCTCATCTTTCTGGAAGATGTGAGTCAATCATTAAATCATACTGATATACTGTACTTGTCATTAATTTAAAGGCCAGCTTCTTTCAGTAACTGAACATCTCACTGGCACAACATGGTGCATTGTGGGCTCTCTTCAATACTATGAAATCCATCAGTGTACTTACGTATCATGTGGATGGGGTCAGCTGCTCTGTTTGAAAGCCTGTGTTCTGTTTTGGATACAGTCCTGAGAAAACAGATAGGGATATGAAGGTAAATTGCAAGACCCTGTACACTTCACATGCAGGTTATGTGACTTCAGTTTCTGTGAAAATTAGACAGTAATTTATTTTCTTATGCCATTCATAAACATCTGTTATTTTTAGTTCTCTAGTAAGACTAGTGTCACGGACGTCCAAAGGCACAAACCGTGGGGAGCAGGAGAGCGGAAAAAGACCCATATGCGTAGCGGCGAGACGGGAAAAAGGCCCGGGCTCATAGTGCAAAGAGTTCAGGATTGCCGTATAGAAACCTATGCCCTCAGGGAGCGGACGTGGGGCGCCCTGGTGCTAGGCGGGTCTCAGGACATCCGAACGTCAATGCTGAGCGAGGACAGAATGCAAGACCCGGAAATATATAGCCCAAGGGAAAGAGAGGGACAGGAAGGACAGCAGACTGGAAACTAGGGACAGGACAGAGAAGGAGCGCCCTCTGGCTGCAGAGGGCGTGACAACTAGGTTCTATTTACAAACTGATTTTCTACCCTTCAGAAAAAGCACAGCAATTTGGACATTAATAACAGGAAGGGACAAATTATATATATATATTCATTAATGACTCACTCTCTGAAAATCAGCTACCAACAATTACTATCTTCTAGAGGCAAAGCCTTATATATAAAGCCTTATGTACCCCAACCTCCCTAAAATGTCAGAGGGAAATAGATGTGTCAGCATGAAGGCAGTCCAGACACCCAAATGGAGCTGTTTAAATTGCCCTGCCTTGCAGAATGATTAGAGTGAGACCGTGTCTCAGCCCTGTTGTTAAATAAAGATGCTGAATATTGCTAGGGCATGCTGCTCCCAGATGGTGTTATACTAGTCTACATTAAAGTCAGAGGAATCTATTTCATTGATATTACAATACCACCCAGACAGCAGTCTTTCAGCAAGTGAGACGTAAGTGTTCTCTCTTGAGGTCTTTCTTGTGACACAGTTGTCATATCACAGCATGATAAGTTGAAGAATTGAAACCCATTTCTGTTTTAAAGAGAAGAATTCCATGATATGAAAAGGTATGGAGGCTGGAGCTAGCATCCTCATACAGTACCAAGAGTCTTCTTCATTTATAAATTCTCTAGCTGAATTCAGCTTTAATTTATATTCATGAAGCCCGCAAGAGTGGAATTTCTTGGTCTGAGCTAATGGTCCTAAATATTTAATGCACAGTACAAACTGGCACGGCAATTTTAGAGAATTTCCCTCGATTTGATTAGAAAGTTAAGACCAAGGTTATGCTATCTAATAATTTTTAATACTCCGCAAAGGAGATAAATGAAGCAAGATGGATTGATTATGCAACTGTTTTAATACCTGAATTTTTTTTTTTACTATAGGACTTTTACAGATGATTATGTAGAGTGTTTATTCATTGAACACTCAATTGTCACGCATGAAGATTCTGAATGTTCAGGGATTCGGACAAAAAAAAAATCTGCAGTTACATAATTTATACTAAACGTCAAGTATGATTCAACACAAAAAAGGCAGCCTATTTGCCTGAAGCAGAAGAGAAAATGTGTTTTAAATTGTCAAATGGCAGTTACATTTCTGACTATGCAGTGCTCAAGAGGAAGGAAGTTGCATGTGACAGAGGTGCAGATTATTTTCAGTTTGACAATAGAAAGAATAATTCCATGAAGGCAGATTAAAAGGCAGATTTTTGACCATACAGAACAAAAAAGACTTCAACATGTGTGTATTAAATGCAGCTTGGGTTGATATTTTTTCTGCACGTCACAAAATGTACAAATTGACTACGTTATGATAGAAGTATGCTTGATACTTTGTGAAAACTGAAGTTATAATGTGTGAGATAAGTGTAAAAAACCTTTAGCAATACAAAATAACAGCTGCATAAGTAGGGTCTATTCAAACTTATTAAAGGATGTGTGGGCATTGTGCGGGAATCCAAGTCCAGACCATCACTGAAAACTCAATACTGTGAGATACTCAATACATGAGCCAGACTCTGAGGTAGAAGAGCCCCGCCTAGCTGTACACTGGTGTATTCTGCTGGAGACACCATGCTCGGGTAGGGTAACCCTGGGGTCATCTCTGTTATAAGGAGATTAACAATCCCTTGATGCCTCTTGAAGAAGAAAAAAAACTGAACAGAAAAACCACAGCATAATCCCAATAACTTTACACCCTGGGGCATGAATTGTGTATTTCTTATTTTTCCTAATTGATTCTTTCTTTACCTCCTTTTTTTAGAACCAAGTTTTAATTTCCTGAGCAGAATGGCATGAAAATGTCTCAAAGTCACCCACAGCATTCATGCATATTTTTATGGTCTATGGTGCTTGAAAAGAGGGCTCAAAATAAATATTTGCATTTGATATGATGCATTACAGCCTTTGCTTGTGTTACAAATTAATATCCCAATTGCATTGTGTTACAGTGTGCTGGAGGGAGAGTAAGGATTTGTGAGATGGTTCAGATAAGCAGGGATTCAGGGATTTGGAAGCTGAAGCAGCTGTAGCCACCAACACTTCCTCTAACTTTAAGCTTGCTGAGTGGCAGATGTAGCCTCGAGGGAGCCTGCAAATAGCACAGATCCATTGATTCATTAACAGAGACAGATTTAGTATCATAAAAGTGCAACCTGTAAGGTTTCTACTATATATCTTTATATATGTATATTCAAATGTGTGAATTTGAACATCTTTTCTACAAAATAAGTTTTTATACCTAAGTGGACTGTAGCGCATCTGCAGGGAGTTCTATCTAAAAAATAAGATGATAATCCCTGCAGATTTTATAGTATACAATGTGCGACAAGCCCTTTTTTATATGCATGTGTATACATGTAATAAATATAGGGTAATATTTACATGTACAATATGTTTGAAAATCACAAATATTATGCTCTTGATGTCTTTCATTTTTCACACAATTTACTAGAAAAACAATACCCATGATATTTCAAGGAAATGGAAATATATTTTTGGGGGCCTCAGATAAATCAAAAGTCAATCATGCAACTTGAAGGTTTCATGATCTCAAACAAAAACAGAACACGAGAACTTTGCAGAACAAATCAAACGGAGAGTAAAGGTTGATGTACAGTAAATGCCACTGTAAAGAGGGCCTGTGTTTGTGAATAAATAGTTTTCAGAAATTGATGAATATTAAACGTGTCCTCCCCTTTTGAATCAAAATCACAGTGGACTTGGAATAAGATCTAATATTGATCAAGAACTGCTTTTGTTTAAAATGGGTCACTATTAAGTGCTGGAATCAGAGCCAAGTGGTGTCATTGCAACCTTCAGTCCCTTGAGTGGCTTCATTGTTACTGACCTGAAGCCAGATCTCTAGATCATTGTGGAGGAAGCTATCAGGGAGACCCAAGGCTTTGGAAGTAGTTCTTAGTGTTATGCACTGGGTTTTCTGGTCACTTCAAAACTAGAAAGCTGCAGCTTCACCATCGTCATTCGATACTCTGTTCCTTGGACTTTTTTTTCCATGCAAGAGGGAGCAAGGTTAAAAAACTTCAGAGTCTGTTGCAGTTTGGACATGCATGTCCAAATAAAATGTATGGACTTACTGTACATAGTTAATCTGGCCTGTGACACTAAGGTTCCACTGTTCCGGCTTTTCCATCTCATGCAGTGCAGTACTTGTGCAGTACTGACCTTTGGATGTTTGGAGTTGGATGTAGCATGGCTGATGCTGGATGATTTTCGACTCAATGTCTGTTGTGTATTTTTGTTATGAGACTGTACACAATGGCGCAGTGGTTACTATTGCTGCCTCACAGACCTTGGGCACAGGGTTCCCAAGGACATACTGGTGGGTTAATTGGCTTCAGGGCAAATTAACCCTCATGTGAGTATGTACATGTTTGTGTCTTTGTATGCCCTGCAATGGGTTTTCTATCCAGAGTACAGTAATGTATGTCCTGTCTTGGACCTGTTGCTTGCCAGGATAGGCTCCAGCTCCTCGGCAATCCTTGGATAAAAAATTGGATACAGTAATGCAACGGAAAACTGCACTCACTCAACAGGGAAGTCTTCAAGGTGGATAAGGAACCTCTATATATACAAACTAATTTTTGATTAATTTGTGAAAATAAAATCATAGGTGAGAGGTTATAATTTCACTGTTACTGCCTCTGTAGGAACCACAACTTTGTTGAGCATCTCGTCAGAAAAAAAATACACACTATTAAGAAATATACCACCAAGTAAAATAATACAAAATAGCTATATCTTTCTCACAAACTAATAAAAAATCAAAAAGATGTCAACATTAACTGCATTTCAATAAAGAAAATGTGTTTTTCTTTCTTAGTCTGGATGATGGATTTTAGAATTCTTTGACATTTACAATGCACATAAAATGCATGTACAATCCTGAATTGCTTTCTTTGTGCTTCTGACAATAACATAATTTTGAGTTTGTTTCATATGGAAACCCTGGTGGTAAAATTGCAGTTTAAAAATTGCTCTATTTTACAAGCAGAGAACTTAGAATCAGATCCGTCTCAAGTTTTGAAAAACTCTGATACAAGATACATTATAAAACCTCTCTCCAGTTGTCAGCAGCACCAGATTCAGAATAACAAGGTGCCATTTGAAATTCAATCAGTGTGTATTTGTATCTAGAAGACATGACCCCTCAATGCATTGCTAAGACTTTACCTTAAATGAATGTCTTACTGGTCCACAGGGTGACTCCATGAGAATAAACATCCAGCTGGATTTCGGAGATGGCATTGCTGTGTCCTACTCTAATCTCAGCTTGACTGAGGATGGCATCAAACACGTCTACAAGACTGCTGGGATATACCGAGTGACTGCTCTTGCCGAAAACAGCCTGGGGTTTGATAGCACAACCCTCTACTTACACGTAACCTGTACGTAAATATAGATTGTTGCCTGTCTTTAAAACCTTTTCTACTAAGAGGGCTCATGTACATATTTTTCATCTAAATATTGATATTTTTAAAATACATATTGTAAAAATTTCTCTATGTGCATATTACTACAGTTTAGAGCATATACCCATTAAATATTTCAGTGTGCAGCCATAAGATCTTTACTTCAATGATAAACTACAGCATAAACATTCACAAGATGTTAATTAGCTAAATTTTAATAATTGTGTCTATCTGCTTTGAACATTCATATATATATATATGATTAACATTTTAATATCCCACTGTGACTTAACTATTACTAACCAATCCTGGAACAAAATTTATAGTCACTGAAATCCAAACAGCAAAAGCCTATTTGATTTTCTTATAATTTTATATTGATTAATTAATTAACATCATTGTTACATTAAATGATAGGTACTGGTTGGATCAAAAAGCTGTTACATGTAATAAGCAGTTGGGAAATACTTAAGAAACTTCAAACTTCAAAGTCTAACACTTTTCCTGTATAAAATGTTTTGAACTCCAAGCAATAAAAAAGTGCTTCTTTTCTTTTTACTTAAGCAAATAAGCACTCTGCTGTGGCCCTTTCTAGCAAATAAAGAGTGTCTGCACTTGGGAAATACTGTTGATTTTCTATAACATTACATTGTGAAAATGAACTGTGTAGTTTATTATTGTGTGTGGAGTCTGTGTACTTCAAGTGACTGTACAAGTTAAATATAAGAACACAATGACAATGCAGAGTGCACATACTATATGAAGAACAATTAAAGATGTTTTAATTTTTATGGACTTAAATATAGAAATTTGGATAAGTTACATTTGAATGTGGAACAGATTGTGCACCTCGACTTGATATGATGTTTTTCAGAAAGTAAATGTTTCCAGTTAGAAAGCAAATGATTTGAAAATTATTTTGTAAGTAAACTAAACCAGTTGTTGCCAGGCTCTGTACAGGAAGCACTATGTCACACACATTGATGATTCCCTCACTGTACATTTAAAGCGCAGAATAGATGAGCTTAGTGGAATCTCAGACATCCTTTTTTTGCCAAAAGCCTGGATAAAGCTTAGTTCCAGCAAAATAGGATGAACAATTGAAAGAAACACAGCGCTCGGATTCCAGGCTTGTATTTTTCATTCCAAGCAGTGTGAGGTTTTTTTACTGACATGTTCTATTTGAGTTGTGTTCTTTGTACCTTAGTCATGTATCCAAAACTTTGAAAAGCCCCTAAAGGGTGAAGAAAATGTAGAAGTTAATTAAAGCTGAGTATCCGCAAAGTTCACCTAAGTGTAGCTTAATTGCAAGTGAAGCCAAACACCCAATAAGAGGACTTTGTGTTAAATCTTTATTCTGGTATCATGTTCTCTTGAATGTTAAAAGCTAAAAGGCTGCCTATATTATGCTCTCAGGAAATTTAAGACCAAGCAGACAAATAATGACAAGTAATTTCAACACTTCTTTCCAACATATGTACCCCCAAAAAGGTTATAGTGATAATTTCATTTGTAAGCAAAATTGATATTATAATACTGCATCGTTTTAATGTGCATCGAAGTGCCATTTATATTTAAATAATTTTCATTTTCATGGATATCTAGGTCCAATTGAGCATGTGCATCTCTCTGCTCCATTTGTGGCTATAAAGAACAAGGAAGTTAACCTCACTGCTGTTGTGTGGCCAAGTCATTCAAGAACAATCACTTACTTCTGGTGGTTTGGGAACAGCACTGAGGTAAGTTGGTTTATGCCTTAACTGTCTGTTCTGCCTCAATTTGAATAGTAAAATGCTGAATTACCACCCATATATCATATTTTTATATCTTTCCAACATATCCAATAACGACAATTTGTAGGGAAAATGTTGTCAGTATCTTGGTTTAGTTTCTTAGTTTATTTTGTGGTTATCTGTTAGATAACAGCTTTTGATAAATCATCAGTCCATAGTTGCAAAATATATGTATATATTAATTTTCTCTATACTAGCCTTTGATAACCTTGGAGGGAAGCATCTCATATACTTTTTCCAAAGAAGGAATGAACACTGTTACAGTGCAGGTCTCTTCTGGCAATACCATACTACAAGACACAAAGACAATAGCAGTCCATGGTGAGTACTTCTTATTTTCTTAGGATTTTAAGTGTATAAGCACTATTTAAATACATATTTTATTTCAGCACCATTATCATTTTAATTTGCAGTTTATGTCTTTATTTCAAAATCTTATACAAGGGTTTTGGCTTTTAACTTATGAATGCGTAGCTTTCCATATCAGACATGTCAAAAATGTGTATCTCAGTGGCTATGAAGAAGTTTATAAATTACTGTCTAAAAGCAGTAGTTTTCTTTGTCACATTTTTCAAATAGTACATTACCTCAGAATCAAATACAGTTTATCAGGCTAGCTATTGCAGCTAAATAGGTAGCAGGATATATACCAATTTATTTAGACCATAAAATTATTATTAATTTCTGAATGAGTATAATGTGATTAATATATAGCTACACATATAACTTTACACTGTCATAGATATTCTCTGAACTGAATAGTATTTTTGTATTGTTCAATGAATTCTTAAGAAACACACAGCAGCCACATACTGTAGCTTAGCCTAGCAAACACATCACCAAACATGTAGATAAAGGAAAACTGAATAAGAAAGATTTAACTATGAACTGGTTGATGTGCTGTAAAATTCTAAAAATACAAGAAGACATCTGTTATTTATTTAAGCAAGTAGCAAGCCCACAGTCTACAAAACTTTCATGTACGCCACATACATTTTAACAAAAAAATGTAATTTAAATTGTAGGAAATTTAGCTCTCCTTTGTTTTTTACTTCTAATTTAATGTTGCAATATCATCACAATAAAATAAGAAAGAAGGCTACTGTTGCCAAACTGGTTTTAGCCTTATAAAATGTATATAATACTCAGTCAGAACCACATGTCTAATTTATGTCTCCAAATAGTTTTAACATACAGCTCAATGTTACACCTTTAAAGTTCATTTTGCTGATCTGAATCAGCTGATTAGTCAGTTACCTTGTGTCCACCCATGTAGTCTTTGGTTGAATCATCAGTGATTGTAGCTGCCTATTATATCACTGTGCATTATAATGAAGAAATTCTGTTATATATGGATATTTTCTGTAATCATTTTTACGTAGAATTTAGTACTAAGCATACATGTTTTTTTACGTTTCCATTATTAAAGGTCCAAGAGAGGTTTGTATGAAGATATACAGTATGTGTTTAACCTTTACAGAAAAAGCTGAATTGATTCACTATTCAGTACTGTGAAAAAATTCTAAATTTATAAGAATGACCACAATAGAAATATTAATAAGGTACCACTCAGTTATTGTTATTAAATATATACTGTTATAAATGCAAAAAAGTGAAAATGATATAAAAATATAAGAAAAAAGTGAATACAATTTCTAACAATAATTCCAGTAATTCCTGTTTTTTTTTATATTGTTTATATTGTCAACATTAATCTTAAAGATTATTTCAATAAAGGCATAGGAAAAGGAAAGATAAGGGAAAAAAGACTTCTAACAACTCATAGCATTGAAGGTAATCTATATCTATGAATAGAATATACAGCTTGTGACATCTAGATATATGGTAATTGATAAATTAGGTAAATAATTTGTGGAAGTTGCTCATTGAGATCAATTACTGTACTTTAAGATTGAATGTGAATATTGTAGTGAAATCAGCAACAGTTAATGAAAAAATGTTAATGTGTGAATTAAAATGTGCCTTTTTTCCAATTTGTATTCGCAGAATTTTTCAAATCGCTCCTTTTATCTTTCTCCCCCAATCTGGATGAGTACAACCCTGATATCCCTGAGTGGAGACAGGATGCTGGCAGAGTAATTAAGAAAGCTCTGGTACAAGTAAGTGTTACATTCTACAGACTTTCAAGCTGTCACAGCTTTACCTCTGAAAGAGCTTTCTCTCTGCAGGTTCTAGGGATGAAGGACTGAAGTTGCATTTTCCTCATTAATGTTAAAACAAGGCGCAATACTTAAGAGTGTCATTTCCCAGCAGTCACGTTGTTAATGCTTTACAGAATTTCCTGATTTAAATCGTGCTGTTTTTTTTTTGTTGAACTGTGTTGAATAATTTTCAGCTACTTTCAGAGGAGTGTTATTTTTAGTGCTTTACCATTATGCCTGTGTCAGATTGCCAGTGAAGGTTTATGTTTTATTGTAGATTAAATAGCAGGTGTTTTGTTTTGGGATTTACGTTTCCTCTTTTATTTTGGGACCTGCACAGTTTACCTCAGGCTCTGCCACCATGAGCTGCAGTTTTTACATGACAGCTGACAAAGAACACAAACTGGCTTCAAATTAAGGAGTAGCAATATGGCCTGTTGGAAAAAATTGACAAGGGGAAAGAAAAAGGCTTTGTGATGAATTACTAATGCTGAGTCACCTGAACATCTTTAGAAAAAAAAAATATTCTCCTGACAAAAAGTCTCTCTCATTGACAGCCAGGTCTTCTGATTTCGTATCCATCTGAGCCATTAATGCAAAAAACTACTTAGATCAAATTTTGCTTACTTGGTCCAGTTTGCCTTTTTTGGCCTTATGTTTTAAGCTGTTGACTGTTTATGGAAACAGAGCCTCCAAAACACAGTTACTATACAACTGCTTCATCACTTTATTGTCCGATGTCATAATTTCTCAGAAGCTAAGCTAGATTTAGCCTGGTCAGTGGTGGCAGAGCAGAATTCTAAGGAAAAACCAGGTTGCTGTGGTGAGTGGTGCTTGTGGGAAAAATAAGTGATTCTTTTACCTCTAGACCAGAATTTCCAAACCAGTTTCCCAGAAACAGGTTCTGTCTCTCACTTGAGATATTAAGCCTAGGCCATTACAATGTAGTCAGTAAAGGTCATATGGTATTGTTAAAAAAATATAATATCCCGGCACTTAGAGCTTTATAATTAATACAATTTCCCCTTAATTCAATTAAGAAATTAATTTATTTCTTCTCCACTGTGAGGTGGGCTGCTGGTTTATAATGGATTCTACATGTCACTAAGGTGGGCACAGTACTTCAGTGGTGAAGCGGGTCCCCATCTGGACTGAAAAACGTTTGAAAAACCTCTCTTATGTTCTTCTATCTGTGAAGCACACTGGGATCCCCTTGAATGAATTGCTATATACTGTAGATATATGCCATTATTATTCTTTTTGTTAAAGTTGTGGCTCTTCCTAATTTGAGACCTAGAGAATACACATATTGAACACCTGTCCAATTAAAAAAAAGTCCATTTAAGCATTGCATGCTTAGGTGGAACAAAAACTAAAAGACCCTAGAGAATTGAAAAGCTCTATTAAAAAAACAATAACAGAGAACTGGTTCAACAGGTAACGAAGCTCTGTGACAGGTTCTCATCCTCCTCTTTCATACTTTATTTACAGCATGAATGATTCCATAAACAGCTTTAATTTGGTCTTTGTGCATATTCTGATGGTTTGAAATTGACTTACCCCTGACCAAAACAAATTTCATTCTTGTATTATACAAAACTATCAATTTCAGAAAGAATAAGGAGATCATTCTTTTATTAATAACAGTCAAGGACCATGTTACAGTTGTGCTGACAGTCACAGGTATAGTCAGCTGCTATACTCAAGTCTCTGGGTAATTTCTGTACACTCTCTGAAATGGTGTAAATGCAAGTTCACTAATAGGGGTTAGTTTTTGAGCTGAGCCTTTTCAGAAATCACACCTGACACACTCTTCTCTTGAAGCCATGCCAGTGACTTTCTGTAAATTCATATAATTTGCAATCTTCTGGCTCCCTACAACATCATTTCTTTGCTAATGCAGAAGCTGCACAGGGAGCAGGGGCTAAGATAAACCTTCCATTAATGGCTCCAAAATCCCATTTAAAAAGTCCTCCCTCCACATTGCCTTATAAATTATAACTGTACTGGAGTTTAACTTGACACTGAAAAGCAGATGGAGCTAAAATTCCAACATTTGTGAACAAGCTTTTTTTTTCAAATCACAGAAATTAATTTCCATTTCCAGTTCTCTAATGTTGTTTTGCATTTTTTCACTATTTCAGTTAGGACTTGTTTGCAAATTTCTATTGATTCTATTAATTCATCGTGATCCACAGTCCATTTACTAATAAGGGTTTCTGAGAAGTGTCTTCAAAGTTTTGTTTTCCAATATTTTTTCTTACAGTGTTTCATTTATGGTTTAATTTATACACCTTAGACTAATGTACTTCCTCAAGCTATTGCCACATGCTTGACAGCAATTTCAGAAGAGAATTATCACAAGAACTTACAAGAACTTTCACAAGAAAACAGTATCAGGATAATAGCTAAGAGAGTGGGTGTAGTTTGAAACTAGTACCTTCTTATGCCAATGTTTATGCCTTTAAGTTGTAAACCTTCCTATCAAAACTGATTACAGTATGAGACTGATTGTATGGTTTCAAGTTAATTGATCTTTTTTATAGCAAAAAAACTTTAACTGTACTATCTCATTAAAGAAGAAGATTATTCCATAAGCTATTCATTTTATTTTATAATAGATAGAATGCACTGTATCTATCTTCTTATCACTTATATCACTTTTTTCCAATTTCTTTTTAAAGTAGATGTACAGAAACATTAAGAACTCCTAAAAAAAATTTCTGTTTGTCCAGTGTACTGTTTCCAATGAAAATGAAAATTTCAGCAGTGAGCAGAGGACATTATGACAAATATTTGATCTGCTTCTTTGGTGTTGGTTTGCTACAAATACAATTTACCTTTTGCCAATGGAGTACCTTATGTTTATCACATTGAAAATGTTTTATTATTGGAAGTGAAAGATTTCAAAGGTGGAATGAAGTATACACAATCTTTTTATTTTGATGTTATTGCTTGTTAAATAAAAATGTATTAATTACAAGAAATTTAAAAAAGTATGCAGACATTTTTGTATTTCTTGCCAAAGCGTGTATAGTATGTTGAAAACAAATGGAGACTTGTGATGTGGTCATTTGCAACACACAATTTCCAATTGATGAAAAATTGTGAAATTCTGATCAAGTAAAGTTTTGTCAGTTTGAACAAAAGCTATGTAGAACAAGGCTGCAGTATTACAAAGGACCACATAATTGTTTAAGGTTGAGGTTTGAAATTTAGTTAAAAAATATTACATCTGAAAAAGTAAGAACGGTTAGAGGGAAAAAGCTGATATGTCAAAAGGAGTCAGTCCTCTACAAATAAGGTGATAACATGAAAGGAACTTTGCAGACTGTCTGAAAGGCTTACATGACCACTGTTCCACAGATTACAGTCTCTGTTTCCTTCAGGGAGTTTGAAAAGGAATTCTGATGGAAGCTTACTCACTCCAGAAAGGCCACTGAAGCTGAATGGAGGCTGAACATTATTCAAATGTAGTTACTGGGCAGAAAAGTCTAAGTTGGCTTTTTTTCTCCTTTGAAAGTGTCAGAAATAATATGTTCAATTGGTTTTGGAGCACTTACGCTCTGCTGCCAACCATTTCCAGAAACAGAGCAGACAGGCTTCAGTGTCAACGCTGTTACATCCCAAGCAATTTTTTCTGACACCCATTCACATTTCTCATTTTACTCTTCAAGAATGTATAGCAAAATGACATAGTGGTCACAAGTGTCGACTTAAGTGTTAACAGTGAGGCCACTGTATCATAGGTTCAAAGAGGAATAATGTAAGACTGCTCAAAGTAAATCTTGATATTTCAACTCTTAAGGGAATGCAACAGATGGAAACATGTAAATGTCTAGCATACAAATTTAGGTCATCATGAATGAAGTTCACATATTTAAACATTTCAGGCTAATCAAAATGTGAACAGAGTGACTGAAATATAATTATTATTAAACAGCTTTTCATAATATCACCCCACATAATACAAATACAAATCCCAAAGTCCTTATTGTTGTTTTATGTTTCTCATATTTGATATTGATGTACTGTATGATGCAGCCTTAAAGAACGGGGCTTCACGTAGTTTTTTTTAACATATTTTCTATTCATATGCAGCAACTTAGTTGAAACTCACTTTTTTTTTCCTGTTGAAGATTATTACAACATTTATGTCCAGACCGAACAAGTTTGATATTATCAAGGAAGTTTAATCCTTTAAACCTGACTTTTCTAACCAATCATGCTTTCAGCAATAAAACAGATTTCTTAAAAAAAAATTTAAACCATCTGCTGCCTTTAGAAGTCAAAAATTGAGTCAGGCTTTTGTCAAAATAGTTTTAGAATTCACAGACTTCATGCTTAGTGAGCTGGGCAAACAGCAAAAACTTATAACATGAAATACATGAACGTTTTTCAGAAGAAAGCTCTGGATGCAAATAACTCTTAACTTTCTGTGTTAATGGTTTGTTTTACAATACAACATACTACAAACTTCAAAACAAATGATTTCCAGATCTTCTTGAGCACTAACATGGAATTTTACACAAACGTGCATTAATACCTAGCACTAATATAATAATTTCTATACTATCCTGTTAATTTCTAGATGTAATAATTTTAATTCATGACACTTACTGTATTACCATCTATATTTTATGCTGTGAATATGCATACAATATATTTTTAATATAATATATACAGTATATTAGATGCATTTAAAATATGTTTAAGTGTATTTCTATGTGCAATAGTTCCTTTGTACACATACCATTTAGTTGTGTGCATATTTCAAAACTTTTAGTAAAACAAGAACTGCCTATCAGAATACAACAATTTGTATTCACCTGTTTATGATACATAATTTGATACAGTACTTGGTTTTTAGTTGCTTTCCAATCCAAATCTAAAGCAATCTTTATCAATGCATTAAATACATTTGATTACAATTTGAGAATGTATTTTTGATTAAAAATACAAAAATATAAGAAGAATGTTTTCTTTTTTTTGGAAACATCACGCCTGGGTAACTCTACAACTGTTAGGGAATTATTTCATGTACACAGATAATTCACAGTTAAAGCCACTTATAGCAGGTCATATAATTTTGTTATTGTATTTTCAGTTTCATATCAGAGACCTGCAACAAAAAGTATCTGTTTAGTCAAATTAAATAGTTATGAAAGGATAAGTTTATTACGTTAAGTATTAATTTTTAATTAGACCAGATGCTATCTTATAGTAGGTCTCTGTTATTATTACTCGTCTGTATTGTATTGTATGTATTTTCATCATGTTCGGTTTATGTCATTTCAGGGCACTATTCTGTTTGGTGCTGTTATCGTAGTATGTGCATTCTGTTGTCATGCTGAATGAGCTCACCATGGCAAATCAACACTTTCAAATCAGAGCTGTTATTAAACTGTGACATCACACTACACCTGTAGTTCTACAGGAAGAAAATGACATGACAATAAATACATAAAACAACTTAATGCCGATGAGCACAAACTACCTTCTGGCAAATGGTTCATTCTTTTAGTAGTACTGTTATTTTTTGACAACGTGTGAGAAACAAAGTTCATTATTGAAGAGCTACTGCAGGGAAGGATCCATTCTTAAAGAGAAGCTTTTAAGAATAAAATGAAATTCAATAGTTGAATCACTACCTCCCAGTCTTTCTGCCCTAGAGAAAGTAAATATTTTGTCTGACCTTTTTTACAGTTTGTGTTTGAAAAACAGTGAGGCTGATAGGATAACAATAGCAGTGAGTTAAATTACTTACCCAAGTAATTTGAACATGATACAGATGCAGCCATTCAAAGTGCACGGCAGAGACACGTACCGGAGGTAATTGGCTACGGCCTCGCGCATCGTGACGCACCTTGACGCAAAATACCACGGTACATGATTGGTTGACCGACAGGGGCACTTGTGGTGCGTTGGTCGGTCATAGAAAGATGTAAATGTCTTTACTGTGCCCGTTTAAGTATTGAATATTTATATGGAATTTTACCACTGAAGGGAAATCTTAGTAGCTGAGCATAAAAAGAATAGGAGCGTACTGTAACGTGTGTGAAGGCCATAAACAATATTAATTTTGGAACATAAACATACAGTATATGGCTGGTCTCGGTACTTTAAAGAAAACAAACACCAGTATTCCATTTCTCCCTAAACATTTTAAGCATCAGAGTCTTTAACTAACGTGATACCGGAGTCAACAAGCATACTTTTAGAATTTGATTAAAAGGGAATATAATATGGAATCGCATATCTAAAGAAATTAATAACGATATAATTATATTCATGTATCGCAACACAAGAATTGTACACGCTGTATGATGTTTGTTGATAATGTTTTGTAGGGCTTTTTCAACACTCCTCATGTGACTTTGCTGGTGGCACTGTGGGTTAGGTTCATGACTCCCAATTCACATGCTGGGTGTTCGAATCCAGCTGGAGCCATTACTTTTTTTTCTAACAAACATTTCTTTGAAAACATAAAAAGTTTCCCTAGGACAGAGATCAAATAAAACTTTACTCGCACCAAACAAATTAATATTTCTAAATATCACAACATGATCGAATTTAAGTCATTTTAATAACAATGAATAGTCACCTATGCGTTACAATATAAACATTTATATTGATTTAAATGGCAAACGCGTGTTTAAATATATGTGTTTTTTTATTCACAATCAGGCAAATGCAACATAAATTGATATCTTTGTCTTCTAAGTATCTTAATAAACTTTCAGCATAGCTTTCTCCCCATTTAGATTTATTTTTCTTGGGATTTTGGGATCAAACGTGGAAAGATTAGATTGTAATCATTTTTATTTTTTAAATACATTTTAGAAAAGTGTAATCTATACTAAAAAGCTTTACACCACCTGCTATAAAGATACATATTGTAATACTTTCGGGTTCGGATAGGACGGACACAAGAACTCAGACTTCAGAACCCAGAACTAAGACTTGCGGAGTTAAAGCAAGTTAAAGTTAAAGCACCTTGAATTGAATTGAATTGAGAGAGAGCACAGCCAGGACAGACAGGCAAATAACATACACTCCACAGACATTCACAACAGCGACATATCATAAAACGTTTGCACATATTGTTAAATTATTACTTGTTTTTCAGGAAGTTAAAAAAACACTTGAATTACTTATCCAGTCTCTCGAAATAAAATTATTTTTCAAGCAATGCAACTAACGTCGGGCAACGTGTTTTTTTTTAATCAAACATTGACAGCCACATCTTAAATCTTATCAGTCAGCTCTTTTTTCTCTATTTGAATTGTGGCGATTCAAGCAACTTGGAATAACAAGTGGTCTCAAAGTCACCGAGCTCACAGAGAACGCCCGCTTCTTTTGAATGGCTACATCTATATCTCTATTCACTGAATTAGAAAGAACGAGCACATGATATTATTACAATTGAATGATTTTTCCCCCCAACTTTAAGCCTTCCCAGCTACATACAGTATGTGTAAGTATATGTATTAGAGAACTAAAGATGTGGTATATATTATGCATGAATTCTAAAAAAAATCCACCTACTGTAGTTATCTGTATAGAAACAATTTTAAAACTGTCAGCAAACCTTATCTTATGTCTCGATCCTCAAAATCAATCCATAATGAAACACTTCACCACAAAAATATAGTACACAACCACACACAAATATAATATTGTCATCATTGGGCATACACATTTGGCCTAGTTTCATTCTTGAACCTTACCGTAATACAAAATTAAAATCATGGAGCTGTAAGCTTCAAGAATGACCCCAATGCTGATCACTCTTCTAATTTCTTGTTTAGGAAATTTGAACTGAGGAACTGACTATCACTTTCAGTGGAAATATGTTTCTGTTTTAATTGCAAAAGCATCACAGTCTCCTGTGGCTTTGACGCATTTATTTTTTGTTTTCTATGTGACAGCTGAGACTTAGTGCCTTGTTCACAACAGGTTTTTATGTGATTAAAAACATCTTAGCTACAGATAAGCAATGCATTATGGAATAGCATATTAAGTAACCAGGATAAGCATCTTAAAATATAAAATACATGTGAATACACAGTCTTAAAAATTACATGATAGGCTCATTAACATCTCCTGAATATGCTAAATGAATGCCAATGTATAACAATTATGTAGAAAAATATCACTAATGAGGGTAATATGTACATAGTATTCACAAAACCTTCTTAACCATAAGATGCACCTTAACTTGCATCCAAATTAACACTGATGGAAAACAGTTATGAGCCAAGATCCAGCTGCTGTGCACCACAAGTATTTAGTTTCATCATGGAGCTTCACCTTGCTAATGGAGAAAAGCACTATTATCAAAGGAGAGAGAAAGAAATGTCAAGCCTGAAGGACAGTGAACTATCAAATTATAAAGCAAGGCAAACCTATACAAAGAACTTTTTTGCAAAAACAGACAAACAAACAATGTTGGCTTGACCAACTCCTAATTTTTTATTTTCAGGCTTCTCTTGCTTTAAACTGAAGACTCACTATATCCTGATATCTTTTAATGTGTTTTTTAATATTTCATATGTTTTTGACTTTTATTAGAAAAACTCAAATAGCAAAAATTGTACAAATGTATATAAAAATCATAAAGTTTGTTTTAAAGAATTTTTGCTTACTCCGTTTGAAACATGTTAACTTGAATAATTACCATGCATTATCCAGATTGGTGCTTTACTTCGGTGATTAATGAACTGGGTCCACTCCTAATATGTATTGCACTTTGTGTTCCTATGTGATAATATGTGCTATACAAAGTCAATTTTTTATTACTTACTCAAATTTCCTCAATTTGTGGTCCTTCTTCTATAGTTAGATATCTATTTGTATAGCATCATTTCCCTAACATCTTACCTTATCTTCAGACACATGTTGTGTTCATGCATCCCTTACGACAAAAAGCCGTGATACCTCTTGATGTGGGGCTGTCAGATAAGATTCCTCTTGCCATGCTAATGATTTTCATTGCACACATCTTAATAAGGGTGCATTCACCTTTGTGAATTCCAGCTTACTTATGGTAATATGATTTATGTTAACACATGTATTGTGCTGACTTTTAAATACCTTGTGTGAATGAGAGCCTTAATTTGCAAACTGAAATTTAGCCCTTGATGCATTCTCTGCTGCTTTGTTCCTTGACTCTTCTATCCATAGTGCTGTAATCGCTTTCTATTTGCATTCCTAAGTTTTGCAAGGAGGGCATGAAGACAAATTTAGAAGTCAGTTTAGAGTGTATTTATTGAATAATTTATTGGTAAGGACAGAAAGGAGTAAAAAAAATCCTAATTGCAAAAGTAATAAAAGTAATAGAACTATGGTTCATAGTAAATATGTGTTTACTGTTCAAATAGTTTAAACTGTCCTTTCAAGGGCTGCTAAGGACAATGCTGGAGGGATGTACTCCATTGGTGTTGTAAAATAACTGTGTGCTTATGGGCAACAACAAACAGAGAACACAGGAGGCTTTAGCTTGCAATCTGTAAAGGTTGCAATCTTATTTGGTGGGAGACAAGGACTCTTGCCAAAAAAAAGAACGGAGTAAAATAACTCCCATTTTTCATGGGAAAGCCATTAGAGACCAAAAACGGAGTTCTGCCAGATGAGGTGTTGTCCTGGTGAGCTCTCATTCATCTTAACTTGGTTATAATACATGATAATTTTGCACCTCTGAGACAAAAAATGTGAAAAATGAAATGGGAGCCAAGGTTTCTCCTTGAAATTATTGATTTCAGCTTGTAGCCCTCATTAGATAATATGGTGAATATGGGACATCATTGCTATGAACTTGTGTTTCTGTAGGTGTCCGACTTCCCAGAGGAGCAGCTTTTAGTTGCAGTATTTCCTGGTATACCAACAGCTGCTGAACTTTTTCTGTTGCCATACAAAAACATATCAGAGGGGAGAAAAAAGAGTGAATCTGATCTGGAGCAGGTAAGGGGCAGTATTTCTCTAATGCTTGTTAACATTCACAAGACTAATTAACTTTGTATAAATAATACTGTTACACTAAAATATCAATAAAATATTACATTACATTCAGCAACCACTTATCATGACGGACCTACTGTATAATATTTATTTTTGTTTTGAAGTGTTACTATTCTCAAATGCAACAAACTATTGTCAACAGGATATCACTTTATAGCACATATTTGTGTTTTCATCATAAAATCTGTTGCTTCTTCACTAACAGACTTCGGAGATACTCGTCAGTGCCCTGAATCAAAATTTGGTTGAGTTTGAGTTGAAGCCAGGAGTTCGAGTCATCGTTTACATCACTCAGTTGACACTCGGTAAGATTAAATATCAAAACATAATATTTAATTTACAAAAGCAATTGCCGAGTTATGTGTAGATCTGCTTTTGTTAATAATAGTAGTCATGAAAGAGATAGTTTGCTAATATGTAAACCAGAATTATGATCTATACTGCATATAATTAGAAGTATTTAATTTTGTTCTGTTTAATATTAGTTCCTCGGTGTAAACCTGATAACAGAATCAGAAATACTACTGCTTGATTCTCTTTATCACTTCATGTTATTTTGGTTCAGGCTTTGTGTGTTAAATTCATCTTGTAAATATTTTGGATGTATCTACAGTATTAGTACATTCACATACTGTAGAACAAAATACAAAACAACTGTAAGTTGCTGTTATTTATTATTCATTTTGTGAGTTTTGCTAGCTAATGTCAAGTGGGGGTGCACAATTATAAGCAATTCAGGTAGGGATACCCAAGCTTCAGTGTCTGAAGGCTGCACTGTAAATGTAAGAATATGTGTTAAACTGGTCCAAGAACAGATAAATTAGTCTTTTAAGACCAGGATTATGGAATTGTGAAGTAAGGCAATGAAATGCTTGACATTTTCTCTGTTAGTCAAACTGATTAACATGCACTAAATCTAAAATACTTTGTAGAATTATAAAACATGTGTCATGAAAAGTATAAACAATTAATTCCTTAACTGTTTTTTGTTTAGATTGTTTATAAATTGAGTCTACTCTTTTGAAAATACTGCATTTGTACTGTTAGTTCTGTAAAGTAAGCCACTGAAGTAGCAGAGAAAGGTATTACAGAAATAATTAGATCAATGTTTGTATAGACATAATTATTTTAATAAGAAGAAAAGTAATAGAAGAATGTGAAATTTTTAAGTTGATCATTCCCAGTAGAGGTGGCTCAATTTTACACAGTTTTACACAGTAGAGGAAGCCTGAAATAAAGCAGTTGTTATAGACTGCATATGCTACTGTATATTATCAAGATTATCTGTATGTCTGTCTGATGCTTCTTATTGTACCACAAGTATCATTACGTTGAGAAAAACAGAAAAGGTTGTTGAATACTCCCCTAAGCATATCTGAGGCAGTAGGAAATTACAGCTTTGCTGACACCCTGCCCTGGTGCAGGGAAACACTTAAAGAACTGGTGCTGTTTGAGTAAATTGGATAATAATTAGCTTCTGGTTATATCTCTAATTGGGTGCCATAGCATTTTGCCATTAATGTTTCCAAATAATATATCTGGAAACAAATATAGCTGCAGAATTAGGGAGATAACAGACATCTATGGTCATTTTTTTCAACAGGAAAGCAAACATCATGCTATCTACTGTTAGATCGTTTTTATTATAAGTCGGTGCAAATGGTTTCTACAGCACAGCTTGGGCCTGAAGACAGTGGCCAGACTGCATGAAATATAGATGAATCTGCCAAGGGTTATTGTAAAAGTAAATTCACCAATTCAAACTGGGGAGGTGATTCTTGCCAAGTTACTGAACCATTACTGCATGTATTTGATTTCTATTAGCAAATATTTATCTTTGTCTACAAAATGGATGCTTCCAAGCATTTTATGCATCAGATTATGTCTGAAACACTTGTAATATATTTATTTTACATATTTTATTTTTATCTGGAATGTAGATAAAAAAATATAACATTTTGAAAAGTTACAAGCAAGTTGTCTTATTTATGCATGATTTGTCAATGAGAAATTACCATCTAAATGAAGGACAAATAGTAACTTACCTCATGACACTTGCACACAACTGCAAATATTCAGAAAATATGCACTTGACAGACCTTAGATGAGTAAAATGTTTCCTTACTATTAATATTCATATTATAGTTGTATATCCAGATGTATAACACCAGATGCTTGGTAATATCTTAATGCAAAGAAATACCCAGAAATGACATTTTATATTCTATACTCTATTTATTCTTTTGCCAAATACTAATCTTTTGATCTGAAATACAGATTTAATTATTACACAGCAAAAATGACTGTCCCAATAATTATGCTTTTCACTTTAGTAGCAGTTCCCATGATGACGCATCAGCCTTGCGTGCAAAACTGAGGATATATCTTGCCCTTGCTACTTTTAATCAGTACAAACAATTCAGATACATAGTTAAGATTAAAATTAATTTTGACTATTTTATCAAACATCTCCATGCTATGCAACTTTGCTTTCTTTTGTAATCAGTGTGTAACTGTATATTGCCTCAAGTCAGCAATGAACATCTGAAGTGGGCAGGTAGTTCTGCAAACAGCATGCATTAACTTCTGTAACATGTGCCACTGTGGCTGAATGCTTTTTCATTTTTCACCGTGTAAAGGTCTAAAAAGCCTCTAAGCTGCTCTCAAAAGGTCACTGGCTTTGCAGGTTGTCTTCCAGAAACACCAAAGTGTAAAGAAAACAGACTCCTCTTCAGTAATAAACCTTGACACCCGTTTTCTGGAATACCAGGACAAAAAACTAATATCGTACATATCATATGCTTTGGTTTAGCTCATTTAAGGAACAAACTTTAATACTTTCATTAGAACACAATTGATTAGTTTTATCATTATTCTCAAAGTTCCTCTGTTGTATAAGACTGCATTTTAGCCATAAATACGGTGTGTAAAAACAAGCTAAGACACAGTGCAGGGAATGTAGAAACATACCACAGGTATGACAAATTTGAATAATTAAATAACATTTGGCAGAAGCTTTTTCATACATCACATCTGTATCCAGTATGAATTAATACTATGCATAAAGAACACATTGCACATATGTTTTGAGTACATGACAAGAGAAAGTCTGGCAAATTTTCTTACCTCCTGGCTTTCAGTAATTTCGTAGTTTTTATAATTATTGTAATTAGTCAGGGTCCCCCTAGACATAGACAGTATGTTCTTGCAGTTTACATTGGCTTTTAGTATTGCTATTTTGTGTGTCTGGGTTATCAGTTTTCAGAACTCATTATTTTCCACAAGTGTTGGCAGTAAGAGAGACAGCCAGAAAGCATGTGAAGCCCGGAGATTTGGCAATGCAATGGAATATTCTTTGCATGAATACGTTTTTCATAACTAAGTTTATCAGTATGAAGAAGATGCAGCTGCCTATGCAAAGCTTAAAACAGCACATTTCTTAAACTGCAGCTTTTATTAAAGGCTTCAATTTGTGTTTCCAATTATCTGGCCTGTATTTTTTTGCCTTACTCTATTTTTTACCAGAGTCACTGTAAGAATGGGTTTGACTTGGGCGAATGCCACTTCAATAAACTGCACCATGTGTTTAAAATGCACCTTGCCAACAAAACTGCAGCAGACTGTCCATCCCAGATTAGCCTCATCTGCCAACGCCAAGCCCACAGATAAGAGGATCATTGAAGACAATCTTCCTCGGATGTGTAGGCTGCCAAAAAAGCCAACAGGGAAAATTTCTGAAGTATCCCCACTTCCCCAGACCTTTTCAACATATAACTGCTGTTTTATTTTAAGTTTATTTTGAATGCCATGTTGGTATATCGTAATTATTATTGAGCAATATCAGATTTGTTTCCTCATTTTAAACTTTACACCTTGTTTACAAACATCATTAAAACAATAATTAGAACAATATAATAAAATAATAATCAAATGTTTGGCTTCCTTATATTTATTTTTTGTATTTTTGACATTTACAGTAACCTTCTTTTAAGCTTGACTTTAGCTGATTGTCTCACTGACTGCTTAGCCTTAAAAGGCAACAAGTTATGTTGATTATTACAGTAATTCCAGAGTTTAACTTATTTTAACTTATTTTCAGATGGTTAAGCTTTTTTGCCTATTGATAAACAAGACATATTTTCAAAAGAACTGAGATGTATGAAGCCCACAGCAAACACAACTTTTATATCATAATAATAACAGTTAATAATGATAAACATCCAAAGTCTGTAGAACAATAAAGGGTTTAAAATTGGTTTCTAATGAAGACACAATGAGTGCTAATCGATTTTAAAGGGAGGTATGTCATGTCAACTGAATATATAGAACACTGTTTATATTAAACCTCAGTATTATTTAAACAAATAGGTGACACTGAAATATTGATCATCATGAGTCTGCAAATCTATAATGTACAAAATACATAATGTATATTGCATTTGGTAATGAGTTTTCTAACAAAAACTACACAATGTCTTGATATTTTACTGGTATGCATTTCAAAATAAAGGATGAGAGCCTTTTATATATATATATAGTGAGCTGGTACAGGTTTTCTGTGCTGATTCCAGATTTTACAACCAAACAATTTTACAATTACTCAAATTGTGTTCTTATGAAATATAAAGTGTTTTCAAATATTTTTTTTTCCAAAGTAAATTCAGCTTTAATACTTGATCAGTACAAAATTCACCAATCATTTTTTATTAGGGCAGAGATATTGTTTGGCAGTTGTTTGTGTTGCAGTCCTCCTGAGCTTTCCCATTTCAAAAACCAGCAACATCATGCTGATATTCCACCTGGCTTAGCATATTTTTTTCCTGGAGTCTTCTGGAAAGTAGTACGAATCTAGCAAAATTATTGTGGAATTTTAGGATTTATGTTGCAGCCTAGCTTTTAAAATCGACCATAATATTACACTCATATTACACTCTTACAATGCAAAACCCCTAGCCCAGCTTTATACGGAGTGGTGGTAACAAAAGCTTATTAGGCTCAATTAATGTTTCATTAATGATGTTATGTTATAAATGTTTTTGTACAGTTGTCACTTTATGAGCGTGATTGAGGATAATGTAATTTGTCTGGTTTGTCACAATTGGTATCACTATCAATACTGAACTTCAAACTATGACATGATCTGCTTAAGTTGTTGTGGCAGGATAATAGATACAGTATACACTGTACAGGGTAGGTTGTATAGGTCTCATCAGAGACTGAAGGTTGGGAAAGGAAATTTCTTTGTGAGTCATAACCTTCAGAACCGGGCAGAAGAAAGTCATCCACATGGTTTTTAGGTTCACACCATAACATAGGTATTCCAAAGTTCAATAAAATCTTCAAAACTTTACTCCACTTTTTTAAAGCCTTAGGAATTTTAAAAATGGATGTAGAGCCAATGAGTTATCTTGATCTCCAAGCTTCATTTCAAAATATGCATGATAATGACAAAATCCATTTGACAAGATCTCATTTGTTTCTATACCACAAATCTTTTTCAAATAGAATGTGTCAGGGTGATATATCCAATCTCTTGTTGCCATGTTGAATATGTGTGAAAAAGAACAGACAAAAATTAAAATTATAATTTATATCTAAATGTCTAAAAGCCCTGCCAGATCCAGATTTAATTCAGTCCTAGACTTGAGGAGTCAAAAATGTGTGAATGAATTAACATGAAAACCTTTGCCCAGATCAGTTTAGTTTAAAAGATATAAAATGCAGTTTGCCATTAACTTAGACTTTATTCAACAGGAATGGTGTTAACAGCACTGAGTCTAGAGAAATTGTGTGTGACAGCAGTTTATGTGCATCCATCTAGGGTAATCAAAACAGAGCTGCTGTGTTACAATTCCACAAATACTGTATATATATGGTATCTGAATAGAAAAAGAATGAATAAACCATTCTTTGTAAATATTGTACGTGTATTTATATTATATAGCTATCATTTTGTGAATGTTTTTACTTAACTCACAGAAAACTGACAATAGTTATCCAGAAAACTCTATGTGCTAAAAGCGAATGCCATTTTTGAATTCAGGACACCTGAATTAATTAAAAAAACAACAACATTGGACCATCAGATAAGTTGCATACCAATGAATTAGTTCTATTTCATTCAGCTTCTGTCATTTGCCATATTGTTTACCCAATCAGAGCAATCCAGACGCAGGCTTTTAACACCTTTGTTTGACACTTCTTTTTACATAGATGTTTCGTTCTCAACGGCTGCCAGATTCTGAATACAAGAGACTAATTACAACAGCTACAAGCCTAGGAATGTGCGAGGGGAGGTATTTGATAAATACACCAAAATGCCTACCTAGTGGCTGTACATTTAAAGACAATTAAATAAACAAGGTTAATGTTATTAACCAAGGATATGTATAAGATGTATTCCCATTCAATTCTAGATATCTTATATCTCATAAGAATTTGGGGTTTTATTATAATAAATATCTGTTCCTCCACAAATTTTGAAAGAAAGACTACTTCAATGGAAAAAGACATCTCTAATTTCCTCCTATTATTCATCATATTCTAATTTTGAGTTTTGGGTTTTGTAAGTGTTCTCAGGGACACGTCAAGTTGATTTGAGTTTTATTTTCATAAAGTTACATAGTACAACAGGAATTCTAACTATTTTTTTAAATGTACAGAACATTGAACAAAAGAAGAAACAATTGTCTGAAGTAGTATTGGTGGTATAAGTATTGAAGGAGTATTACAACATTTTAACATTGCTCTAGATGTCCTGTCTAGATTTTTACAGGTTTTGCTGTAACATGGTTATTATATAAGAACATTATATTATGCTAGAGTATAAGTTAAATTACTGTAATAAATTGTGCAAACGTATTGGAAGTTGCCTTGGTTAATGGTACATGCTACTGTATAAATTAATATACAGTATAATGAGCCCAACAACAGAATGAGACATTGTTTTGATTGAAATATGCTAGACAGAGGAGTGAAGTTCAAATATAATAGATTTCAAAATCAAAACTGACAAAATTTTGGTTCCCATGTTAAAATCATAAAAAAAGAACAGTTAGCAGCAATGGTGTAATCTATTTTCTTTTCTCTCCTCCATTTTCTTTCTAGCACCTCTTGTTGACTCCAGTCCAAGACACAGCAGTTCAGCCATGTTGATGCTCCTGTCAGTTGTTTTTGTGGGTTTAGCTGTTTTTTTAATCTACAAGTTTAAAAGGTATGTGTCTCTCAAAACCACTGAAGAGCTGTGACAATGCCTACAAATAAATTAGGAATTGTGGCCTTAGGCAGCGGGACATCTTAATTTTTCACATCTTAGTGGCCAGTTATTTAGAGTTGCAAACAGAACCCCTCCAGGCTCTTAGAGGGTCTGGTGGTCCCCTTCCAAATCTTAATTTCCACCCACTATAAACCCTCTTCAATTTAGAAGTGATTGATAACTAAAAAGCACAGAGAATTCCTTCCTACTCCCTTTACAGAATTCACTTAATTGTCACTTTCATTCAAAAAGACAGGTATTCAACTTGGCTCAACCTTTTAACAATCACTAATCAAACTGCTTTAAAAAACACTCGGGAGACACTGGTGTATTTTACCCAATAGACTCAGCACAACCAATGCACTCAATACCTTCAGCTCAAAAATCATCCTTATCTACCTGGCCTGTTTGGCCAAGAATGCAGTTCACAGCCTTTGCTTAAAATAATTTGCACCCCTGACACAGCAGCAACCATTTTGATAATCTCACACATCTCTCACTCTGAGACTGCACACCTGTGTGCTAACATTACAGCAGAGAAACACATTGGACTTCACCTGTGCCCTATAGTTAGGTCAGCACACTCATTCCCCTTCTTTTTGTGAAAGAGCCTACATACAGACTAACTGCTCTAGCTACCTCTCTTGGCTGCTCTTACATACTTATTACGTAAGTTAAGGGTGTGACCACTTCCACTCAGAGCCTATCATAATTGCCCTTCTCCCTCCTGTGGAATCTCACTACCTCAGGGTGCCGATTATTCAATTAGATCAGTTGTGCCCCATTTTTACTCTGGCTGTCTCACAAAGCCATCTCTCACTACATCACAATGGCATGTATTGGAATAATTGTGTATTGTTAACCATACAACTGATAAATAGATTGCAACACTCATTTGGTCATTCAAAACTGATGCTTCAAAACACTAGTACTGTAGTTTTGAAAAGATGTAAATGCATTTTATTATTTAACATCTTAAACCCCAGTTAAATAAGCAGTTTACAGTGGAAGGTTCAGAATAAAGCCCACAGACTTCATTGCAGGCTTATTACAAAAACATGTAAAATATGAATTGAAGTGATGTACTGTATTTGGTATATGTGTTTTCTGATATGCAACATGCAAACTAGTTCAAACAGAGGAAATATCTGCAAAATGTACAGTTTGAGCAAGATATGTATGGACTTTTAATTGATCACAATTTTTTTAACCATGGCTTACTGTATGTCATCAATAATATACAGTACTGTAAAACTACATTCAGAGTCAGGACAAATAAATGGTAGTAATTGCAGTAATTGGAAAGCTGGATTGTGTGCCCCCTATCTATTTTCTTTCATGCTGGTGAATAAACTAATTACCAAATATTCTGATGGGAAACTGTATATTGGGTAGTGCATCCTACTAAAAAATAAACAAAGCATGACATACTGTAATCTTAATAGAACTGTGAAGAGGCAAGTCATAATTCATAGATCCAGAGAACATGAGGAGTCAGGATTTACACCACTGTAGTTACTATTTTGTAAATCCTCTTCTGGTTATGGATCTCACTGACAATATGCACCCTACAGTATGTGTTAAGTTTCTTGTACCTCTGTTTTTGTTTTTACAAAACAACTGTTTTTGTTTTTACAAAAGGGAAGAACTGCTCTGAGACTTCCAAATTCTTTTGTTTTCATTTGTGAACTGCCTTCTCAAGTTCAAACCAAAAATGTTTAATTGGATTAAGGTCTAGAGATTGAGATGCCCAGTAGAGAGCAGGCATTTAGATTTATATTACTATGCACTGAGCCATTTATTTCTAAATTTGTTTAGACATAATATAAAACAGCATAAAATATAAATACATATTTATTCCTAAATATATACAGAAGGTTTTGAATAATTTTGATGCTGGAATGTTCACTTTTGGCGAAACTTGACATATTTCACCAAGGACATTAGTGTTAACTCAACATGACTTTTAACATTTATACACCATAATGTTGATAAGCATGTCCAAAGATGAGTCAGATAATTGATTGCAATTTTCAATCAGATGTAGTCATAAGAAATCAAGTAAATTTAGGTAACTTAAGTTTGTGGTTTACCATCAGAAGGTGGTTCTTCCTTCCAAACTGGCACAAATGCCACATTTTTCAGGCAAGATTGAAAGGTCTGGCAGTCAGTATCCTGAAAATGCCAGTTTGAGTTGTGCTACTGCCTTTAGACTTACAGTACATGTCTGAGACAATACATGTCTCAAAGCCAAAGGTGGCACAGAAGTGTCCATTTCCCAATGTATTGAGAAATTTAATTCATTATTTATGACTAATATAACTTTGTTCTGCACAGTGCTATTAAGATTATAGTATGCCATTTTCAGAATGAATTAAACAAGACACAATCTTTCTTTTATGTGGTGTTATTTGTTACTATTTTTAGAGGTATGATTACATTTGGAGGGTAGTTCAGTATACTGTATGTATACTTTGTCCTTGGACTGAGTAAAATTCCAGCTTTAGTCCTCCCTTTCGAAGAGATTTGATAATTATACCTATATAATAAGTAGATGACAGCACAGTTTTGAAATTATTTTTTATGCATCTAAATGTGATCTATGGTCAATACTGCATATTATGAATGTCCATCACTCCAAAAAAAAACACAAAAAAACGTAGCTTTGGTATTGTTAGGATTCATCAGGGTCCCCATGTTTGCGGGTCAACAGGTGCTTTTTGGTTTAGTAGTATGAGTAAAGCCTGATGTACAAAACAGTCTACTCAGAAACCTGTTCTACATAGGAACCTGTTGTGGTTATACACTGTTTAAAAGAAGTCTTCAGAGGCAGAATTGTTGCATTAAATACAGTAGCATCACTTCACATAAATCATGGCTATATTTATTAATTCATTAACAACTTATGTTTTTTTTGTAAGTTAATAAAATTCAGCTAACAGCTTCGAACATATTTTACGGCAATATTAAATGATTAAATTGGCAATGTAGATTCAGAACAGACAATAAAAATAAAAGTAGCTTATAAAATTACTATATTCTAAAACTAAAACAAATTGCAAGAAATGTTAAAGTACACAACAACATTGCAGTTCCCTCTAAGAATGTAGGAAACCTAGAAAAGCAACAAAAAAGTTTTAGTAAAGTGTGCAGTCTTTAAAACTCTTGTGTGGATTAGAGCTCCTAATTAACCTCAGTAGCAGTTAAATCGATAATTACACAATCACTCATTTTACAGCCGATGGAAAGAGCCAGTCTAGAGCATGGGTGTAATAGTCTGTACAGATAAATGCTAATTTAAAATTAACTTGTAACACCTCAATAAATATGCATCATCAATTCAATTAGAAGTACATCTTAAATTATACATTACTTTGGAGGTGATGTTACATTTGCTTCAGGAAATATTAATTAATAACAATAATAATATCCTATTTATCAATTTGAGGAACTATATACTGTAAGTCGACATTCCTTTTCCATTAATTCCACACAAAATATTATTGTGGCAGCTGTTTTATTGTTAGAGTTGTCATGGAAATATAACTATCAAGGAAGCCACAAGAGAGAGTTCTCACCTGAGTAAGGTCTTTATTTCAATATTGCAATATTGGGAGCCCTGCTGCCACTTCGCCAAGTGCAACCAGAGACTCAGTTTGTTACAAGCAGTACATGGTTTTTATAAGACGTTGCGCTGTAAAAAAGTTCAGCACTTGGTCCCTTCTAAAACTTCCCCTTTCTCTAAGAGAAAACAGATTACATCATAGAGCGAGAGAAAAAAAACTAGATTTGTTATTCAAAACTTATCAGTTACTTTCAGCTAATTCTAATGACCCAGACAGGATATATTGTTTTGGTACATTGTCTTCTAAACTAACCTAAACAGTGTACTTTGTTGATGAACTGTTTTCTAAAATTCTGCACGCACTGTAGCATAGCAGTTATATCCTTGAAATATTATCTAAAAGCACCAATATATTTTTTTGCAAAGCTCTCTACATTTTTAAGAATCAATTAACTCATTAGATTTCCACTACAGAGGCCAGGAACAGTCCCTATTGTTTGCATCTTATTTGCTGCCTTTCCATTGCAAACTATTGAGAACCTAGATAGGTTAGAGGGTCTTCTTGAGATGTTTGTAACTGTGCATTTGTTTTCTGTACAGCATGTAAGCCACTCTAATTTCAGTTCTGTTTAGTAGAGGGGAATCAACCTTTACTCTCCACTATGTAGAATGATCTTGAAAGCTGTCTGAACATGTAATTGTCTGCTTTTTTAAGCTAAGACACACTACCTGCATGAGCATGTGTCTATAACAGCAAAATTGTGTTCTTGTGCAGTGTTTTATCCATCACGAGACAGTGCTTCTGCCACATTGATAAGTAGAAATGGGTGCAGATACATTTGTAATCGCCATTCAAATTGTTCTGAGGTTGTGTTTACCCCTTTTCATGAAGCTGAGACCCATTAATCATACCTCTATTAATTGTCTTCCATTTAAATGAACTTGTACATGTTCTTCTCAACCACTTCAAAAACTGTCACCTTCAAATGTCTAGAAGATCATGACAATGTAAGTTTGACTGAGTTGAATAAATGGTATAATTGATAAAGGTGAAATTACAGTTCTTACCTTGACGAATAGGGGAGAATTTAATTTAAGATTATTTTGAACAGTCTGAAAATAGGCATCTTTTTGGTAATGACAAAGCATACAGTATTGTACTGTATGTTCTAGAAATCACAGTTGACTTACTGCAGTCATAACAAGATAAGTTAATATTAGTTGACATATTATAGTACAGTAATATTGAAGATGAAGTATAGTATCATTAGTAACTGTGGTTGCAGGATTAACAATCCCAATAAGAGGTATACAACTGGTTTGAAGTTATAGCACAGTAGCTGAAGGCTTTAAGCCAAACCTAACCAAACAGTCAGGGATGTACTGTATATTGATTACTGTTTTAGTCCTACGTTTATAAGTTCACACATGCAATATAAACCTAACATCAATAACTATCCATTTTCTGACAGTTTCTGTAATTCAGTTGGTATCTTTTTCATCCTATTTATAGAAAAATTCCATGGATCAATATTTATGCTGAGGTTAACCATGAGAAGGAACAGGAGATGATTGGCTCAGTCAGCCAAAGTGAGAGTGCACCCAAAATTACTCTGAGTGAGTTTTCTAGTCCTGAGGAACGGCTGGAAAAGGAGTTGGAAACCAGGGTCATAGGTGAGTGTTCACATCAGTACACATCTGGTTTGTTTATATGCAAATTTATTGTACTGTATATATTCAGATGCCTATATAGATGTCAAATATAAAGTCCAAATTCGATTTATCAGATTGAGGACTTTATTTTACTATACACTGCTAACCAAGTAAACACTGAACAATTATTTTAGGTTTGAGTCTCTACTTTTACATAGTTGTTATTCAACTGCATACAACCATCATAGTGTTGGAGGGGTTAGCATTACTGCCTCGCAAGCGCTGTGGCCCTGGGTTCATTTCTGGATTTTTCATGTCCTCCCCATGTTTGCGTGGGTTTCCTCCAGTTTTCTCCCACAGTCTAAAGACATACTGGTAGGCTAATTGGCCCTGGTGTGAGTGTGTGTGTGTGTCAGTGTACTGTATGCCCTTTAAGGGAAGTGGTGTGCCATCCAGGAGTGTATCCTGCCTTGTGCCTGTTGCTTGGTAGGATAGGCTCCGTGCTTCCCTGTGATCCCATATGGGATTAAGTTGTTAGAAAATGGATGGATGAACTGCATACTGTGTATGTTCTGACTGAAAAAAAGAATTTGAGAATTATTTAACAATTCTCAATTGCACCAATTTTTTTTTAAAACCCACCATAAAAGTCTGAAAGTAAACAGACAAATACTCTGTTTTTTAATGTGTTGCTAAACATATACTGTTTAGAAAACTATACACATTTAATAAATGAAAGCAGCCAAATGGACTGAGCAATAATAAGTAATTATCACATATTTAACAAACTATTAAAGAATCATTCTACATTAGAACAAGATACCTACATATCCTCTGTATGTGAAGCGTTTTAACCTAGAAATATACTGGAGCTTAAACAATGCTAAAAACGTTTTTGTATTTATATTACCATTAGAATCCTTGCTTGACCTTTTGCCTACTTAAGAAGTCATTTTTTGCTAGTTCAGCCTTATTCATTCCTGAATTGGGCTTCCTGAATTTCAACAAAAAGTATTTTCTTGCCATTAATACCCTGCCCTTTCCTTCTTTTGTGTTTTTCACTCCTTCATAACCTGTTATGAATAGAAGCCTGAGACACTTTGTCTGGACACAGTTGTTCTTCACAAAAAAACAACGACAAAAATAAAAACTTTACTCTGCAGGACTGAAAGTATAGGGTAGCAATGTCAAATATTGAATAAAAATGTGTATTTCGGGGTAACTTTATTAAGAATTCACAGATCCCAGAATAACAGTTAGCTTTATTGTTATTTTACACAATGTGACTGAAAATGGTTTGAAAAGGGTAAAATAAGAGATCCGTTCAGTATCTTGTTGTAATCAATTATCAAGCTGTATGATTATCAGGTTGTGATGTCTGCACAGAGCAATCAATAAATTCTGTATTTCTCTGTGGCCTTCACCACTGTAGTTGGTTGAGAGCACCAGAAATTATTATTAGTTTTCATGACCTTTATAAGGCTTCAACACAAATTGATTCTATTTCAGTTTGGATTCTGTTGCCAAAGTACAAAGGCACCATAAGAGATGCAGGAAATCTAGTAATAGGCGAGACTGAAAACAGTGGACTGCAAACTTGCCACCATATGAGAATATTCTCCTCCCTTGATGTATTTACTAATACTTAATCTCTTCAGAATGCAGTAAGGAAACAGCATAAAAGCAATTCATCCTTTCACATTTTTTCTGTTACTAATATTATTGTGGGAGGTCATTATTTTGATCTTAGCTTTTGCTTAAACAAATAATTATACCAAGTAACTTCCGAGAAGGTTCTGAAGGACAGGGCTGGGAAAGGTTACTGTTGGTGTTCTGGGTATCATTCACTTAGCTTTAAAACACTGCTTCAGCCTTGTGATAATATGGGCATAGTGATGCATATCCATTAAATATACTGTCAAACCTTCTTGGCCTGTTTATGGTGCTTGCCACAGCTCCTATCTTCATTAAAGGGCATGTTACAATTTCTACATTTCTAATCTTTAAACCATTCCAATCTAGTTGAAAAAAGGGAAAATAATTATTTTCATATAACAATTTGAAGATTTGTACTCATCTGTTGAACTAATCTTTTTTTTTTACTGTTTTACCAGGAGGAATCCCTAAAGTCAGTGAGAGTGAAAGCACAAGGGAAATTCCAAACTGCACTAGCGTTTAAAAACCCGTGATGCAACGAAGTGTACAAACGTTTCGAGATTTGGAGGTTCTTTTTTGTAATTCTAAAACACAGTCAATGTTAATAGTTTTTTAAGGACCTCATTTATACAGATTTGCATGGGTGTGTCTTGTTTTACAAGATGTATGGGTTCGATCGGAATCTACTTATCAAGGCATTTTTTTATCCTAAATAAATCTTTCTTAATTTTGAGAAAGCAGGAATTATAAACAAAGTTAGAGAGCACCTGTGGAGTGTGTTGCTGTTGTTACACCACTGTGTTGTTCATTTATTTGTCACATACATTAATAAAAGTGCTGTTGGGCAAAAATTAAACAGCTCTTATGACAAAAGAGGACAATGTATTTTTGTACATAGCTTGGGCATTTAGCATTTTAGGAAAATAACCATTGTCTTATCATCCTTTTCTTGATACTGTAAATGTTCAATTTCATGCAGCAGTATTAAATCTCTATTTTTGTTTTGCATATTAAAAATCTTGCTTGGCCATCTGACATATCACATGAGCAGGTAGTTCTTAGAAATAAACTGGATTGTTGATTCCTTAAATTATATTAATAGGTTTTTACAATATTGTTTTTATCTTTGTAAGTGCACCCACTTTTCCTTCTATGTGTTGACCAGTCCTTTTTAAGTGCTGAGATCTGAGCTACTTTGACGGGACATAATTGTTCCTTTTTGGGACTAACTATAAAAATTAAAGATTGATTGCAGAGTAGTATGTTTTTAAAGGTATCTCATTTTGAGATAAAGGTATAAAAAAGATACCTCCATTTTTATCTTTTGTCTTTTCACTTTCAAGCAAGCACAATCAAAGAAAAGAGTGAAGGAATGTCCTCTACATAATCAGAATGTATGTCAGGAAAGGGATTTTTTTCATTTCAAATATTTCCAGCTCATGCAGTACAAAGGTCAGGATTTAGAGGACTATTTAAAGAATGCAAACTTTTAAGCAATGCACATCATACAGAAAGAAATTTTCAAATAAGGCAGTTCTCCCTTGCTGTAAAAAAAAGAATGTTCCGATAAAGAATTTATTCTGATTAAAATACAATGAAACCTTCTATAATGAATGAGTTGTGTTACTGTTCACTTTTGAATTTTAGTCAGCACTTTCCAGCAGTGAATTAAATAAAATGGAATTATACTGTTGACCCTGTTGTTTTTAACATTCTGAGAAGTGATAGAAATGGATATGCTTCTAAAATATGGAAATTATTAGTAGCCACCATGTAGATTGGCTTTCAGAGACAGGTTTAAGATCATCAGGTAATGCATTATTAATGTTATTGATGAATGTGGAGGCACACATGGAAAGCTGTACATGTAATTGGAAAAGGAAGAAGTCATTGCCACTGTACATTTTGATATGTAGGCTCAGACCACAGACTTAGATAGCCACAGACTACAGTCTTGTGAATGGTCTCGTGATGAAGACAGCAAATTGGCTATAGGTCAGAGGTAAACAAAACTAAGGTGTTGATGAGTATCCTTTCACTTATTTGCACCTCATCTTTGAATACATACACTTCCTAACTTGGCTTAAACAACATATCTTAGCAACACATTTGCCAAGTTTCTCTGTGGGACAGCAGTCTTTTCAGGGGGGATCTAAACCTTATTTTTAATGTTTCTTTAACATCAAGATACGAATGGTCTAGTGTCAGAGAGCTATCCTCATTGATTTTCTTGTTGCAATGGTATTCAGGTTTTTTGGTCTCCAGGGGGAAATGGGTTAATTTTACTGTATAGTACTAGTTCTATTAAAACAGAATTTACTCCTGCGTTTGTAACTTTTTTTTTCTGTGTGTTTTCTCTTTGTAAATAGGCATTCTTAACCTTTCACTTGATTCTGGAACTGTATAACACCAGTAGACCTGACCACAGTATGTTTTAAATACTTATGTTGGGTGAGAAACAAGACATTACCTTGCAAACAGCTTTCTTTTAGTTTTTCGTTCAATGAGGTCCTGGACTTGTGCATGTTAATACTGAGGACACAGGTGGTATACTGTAGATAAAGCCTGTTGTATATAGTTCTTTTTTAATTTCCTAAATAAGACATACAGTTCAATACATTCAACTGGATTAAAAAATATGCTTCACCCTTTTTAATTTATTTTTCAAGTCTTTAATCATGGAACCCTTAAAAGTGTTTCAATTGTTTGCCCTGCTCTCTCAGCCGACAATTTTATTTGAATTCTAATAAGATGTGGGTTGAGACTTTTTATTCCTTGCTATTGATGTTGTAATGCAATTGGTCAGTTGCAGCTATAATTACCTGACATAAAATTAATATGAATTAATATTATATTTAACAAACTTCCTTCCTGATGCTCACAATTACAGTCCAATCAATTGCTAAATTTAAAATAATTGATTTACACAAACAACCAGAAAAAAATGGACAATTGGCTGAATGTTTTGTGTACAAATTTGCATTTTCACATGAAAATATCTGCTAAGGCAATCTTTAGATAAACTCATATGTACAGAGCCTAGTTATTTCCACTGTTTATATAGTATGAAATATTGGTATGAATACAGCCAGCCTTTACTGCCATTAATATCACTGTAAAGAAAAACAAACTTTTTTGTATGTAAATGTTATTTTCCATATATGAAGTATATATTCCTAGAGGAAAAAATACAAAAAAACTTAATGTACGTAAAGTTGACAAACTAAGAACATTATCTTCTGTAGGATACTTATATGAAGAGATCAAAATATATTATACTACTGTGTTGTGTGTTTTAGGTTCCCAGAAGATAAAATGCATACTTTTAAACAATAGACAAAAGCAAACCACTGCTTTAAACTGTATCTCTCCCAGGTGAAAAGAGTCAGGAAACAAAGTCCTATACTTTTAACACAAATAGAAAACAGGCGTGCTGGTTGCTGACAATTAATATTAACAGTAAAGGAAGACTTAAATTACAGGTAGATCAATTAAGTGAAGTATTTTCAGCTGTAAAAGATTGTCTATATACAGTAAGTGCAAGGTTTTATGTACACTAAGGAAATGTGAATGTCTACTGAATGTGAGTCTCATCTGAACCGAGAAAACAAAAGGTGTTATGTTGTAAACTGTAAAATTTACAAAGGATTTATCTACCAACAGTTACTGAAAAGTGACATTTAGTACAGTACTAAGATTCAGCTATTTTATGCATCTGGCAATTTATCTTTTTCCCGAAATTACCGTATGTTTTTTCTAGATCAAAATATACATTTGGAGTTATCTTAAAATTTTAAAAGTATATACATTAAAGATACATAGCAAAATACATACTGTATGTTTAAAAGACAACACAGAGGAAGAGCTTGCCAATGCATCAGACATTTTTAAAAAACAGTCTATTTGCCAGCCAGCAGGAGTTTGAAAACCAAACAATATCAATGTGTTTGCTTCAAGCCATTACAATTATTCATGAAAGCACTCAGAAAACAATTAATGAGTACCAGCTAAGATACATTATAAATAATTTATTTTGATTTAAGTTGAAATCATGGTTACTTTTTACCTCAAATGACTTTAATTGCTATCTGCTATCTCAAAACTTTTTCAGAAAATGAACAATTGATTCAGCTGAAGCACAAGAGGGCTAATTTCACATTAACTTTGTCAACAGAAATTGGAATCTTACTCTTTTATCCCATCATCTTCCAAGAAAAAAATAACCACAAATGGGGAAAGTAGGATAGTAGGATAAATTCAGTTTAAATTATTAAAGCTGTAGAACAACCCCTTATTAGAGAATGTACATGAAGTAATTACATCAGAATTAGCATTTTATCTTTTAAAGCCAATAGATTGTTGTCTCCTTATTCTTCAAGCCTGCACCGATCTTGATACCATGTATTCCACACCTTATGTATTGTACTTATTTGTGATTTTCTTTTAATGTGTATCAAAGATAAAACATTTATCTTATCATGCCTCATCTTAAAACCAGTCAGAAGTGAACAACTCAATATGTGCACCTCCTTTGTAGCTGGTATTGTACCATTTGCAGTAATGAGCACCCATAGGTTGATGCGTTGGCACTCTTTCCACTGATTTACATCTCTGCTTTTTGCATGCAGGAATGAATGACATGCTGATGTCAGCATATAATTACATGAAGAGTAGCTCAAGGAGAAAAGTGCAGGTATTCAGAAATTATTGATTTCTTGACTGCTGAAGAATTGTATGGTTTCTTCAAATTTAAAATGCTTCTAAGAATGGCTTCTAAGAGATTGTGCACAAGAGTAATGAACAATGAAACATTCTCTTTCTTGTCTGTTTTGTTCTCATTTCATTCTGCTGTGTTTAGAGTTTTGTTTTAAATTCTCACATAATTTCACAAGAGATGTGCAAGGTTGTAAAATGTAAAGTGAATAAGAACCTAAAAACAGAAACTTCATTTAAATAAACTGATATCTATCCTATCATATCTTGTAACAGTCCTAGTAGATTTATTTACTGTATGTGGACATTTTTTGTGACAGTGGTACATATGATAGAAAAGCTTAGGTTACAGGGCATTTCATTGAAACAAATTCTGAGCACCATATTACAACTGAACAGTGAGGTCAGAGCAGTAATAGATTGTTTTTTTTTTATTTTGTCAGAATGGAATAGAAGTTTGGGAGAAGGTCCTAATCTCACCCACTTCCAGACTCTTATGTACAGTATATTTATATACACTTCCTGAATTTCTCTTTTCACATCTCTCTCTCACCTCTCCTGCCACCCCATTTTCATCCTTACAACACCCCCCTACTGCAGGTCATTCCTTGCAAAAGTGAGGTGTCTTGCAGCTTCATCCTTAGTGTTAGGTTACCGTTCCCTCAAACAGGCCAAACAAGTTAAGCTAAACAAACCTTTAATAAATTATCATCTGTGTCTCATTTATTAGGATCTCATTGACCTGCTGAAATGATTATAACATAACATAACATAATATACTATATATATATATTTGTCTGATTGATTCTTAGCTTTCTCTAACATTACTGTTGTACAAGCCAAGTAGAAAATGCACTCAATTTTGGTTGACTTAAGTCTGTTGTTTCTAAAGCCAACATTCCTGTTGTACAAGCCAAGTAGAAAATGCACTCAATTTTGGTTGACTTAAGTCTGTTGTTTCTAAAGCCAAAATTCTCCATTGGCTGGTATTTTCTGTCATCATGGTAATATTTTAAGCATTGTAATACAGATGCTACATTCTATCAGCTTGAAACATCTAGAAACAAGATGTCTTAGAGATGTGTCATATCAGCATTCCAGAGAAAAACAAATGATCAGTATATAATATTAGTGCAATTTTGCACGCTTTTATAGCAAAATTAAAGAGCTTTCCTAAGAATGTAATTGACAGATTCTGGGAATAGGATATACACTATCATGAATCTTCTGTAAGTCCACATACAGTAATTAATCACTTGTAAATCCTTCAGTGGGCAAACAGTTGCAACATTTTGTCTGCACAGAAACTATGAATGCATGCACCTTCATATATGTTGTTCTTGAGTTTCTTGTTTATTTCAATATTTCTACTGTAAAGAGACTGTCATTTTGAAATCGTTGAAAATAAATGTATTTTTGTACATCACATAGAACCTTGTTGCTTTCTTTGTGACTTTGCTACTTTTTCAAAATCTCCAGTACCGTGTTGTTTCTTAAATATAGAAAACCCGCTATTATCCAACAATGCAGGAATCACTTACTGTATGTCTGTACTAAGACAAACTGAAATAATAAGTATAATAGTCAGTAGAATAATACTGTAGATTAAACTGATTTAATTATAAAAAATCAATTACCTTTTAAGTACTACTGCACTATTCCAAATTTATAAATATGATTACATCTGTAAAACAAGTGTTTCCATCAAGAAAGATAAAAGTGAAATGCTAATAAAGTTGTTTTCTAAAACTGGTAATAAAAAAATCAATAGGTTAACGGAGCATCTCATGTTTCTGCTTTTTAACACACTTTTGTTTACCTTTTCTACACTATATAATCTCTAGGGTGGCACTGTGGCACAGTGGTTAACATTTTTGCTCCTTAGACATGTGAATCTTAAAATTAGTTATTCAACACACATGCTGAAAGAAAGATGGAACTTCAAAGTTACACCAGGTATTGAAATATATACATTAAATAACTAAATCTATGAATGTGTATATACTGTAGCATACAGTATGTTGTTTAATTGCAGTTCACCTACTGTATCTATACTAAAGTATACATTTTATGTAGGACATTATCTGATTCCATGTATGGTTCATAGAAGACATAGATACCTTATTCAGGTTATGGTTATTTGATTCCAGAGATGGTGAAAACTGTGAAAACAAGGGGTCTGAACTGCACAAACACAGTATTCTAGCTGCATGTTTCAAAACAGAGCGAAAACTCCCTAGACTACCAGATTAATTTGCACTGAGGGAAAGGAAGGCTTCAGTGCATTATTCATCGTGAAAGGCAACCTTTTCTGATCTGCTTCTCTGTTATCTCATGGTGGCTGACATGAAAATTAAATTTAATTTGATGGGCGCTGCTCGAGAGGCTTGCAGAAACACAACATCAAGGATGAGCATGCCGGCAAATTTTCAGAAATGAGAGTGAACACAGCTAACTGGGATTGTCTCTTTGGTTAGCAACGAGGTGATTGGAAACAGGATTCTGCTGCATTTGATAAAAGACCCCTGTCAGAAAAGATGGCAGCATTGTCATTTCAGAACTCTACCCATGGGATTGCATTCACCAGCTTTGGAAGTACTCTGTCACTAAATAGGCTTCCTTCAATTGTACTTCATTTCACTTTTGCAGAATGTGCTGTTGGCAGACCTGAGTCTAACACTCCAGCATGAAATAGATATCCTGGATGGCAGCCTGGCACAAACAAGCCTATTTTTCTTTATTCCCCAGGGAAAGCTGGAAACATGCTTATTATGCTGGTGGTCAGATTAATCTTAGGCCCTGTCTTTCTTTCACCTTTGGTATATAATACAATGCATTTCAGATACATGCATACTTGTAAGAATGTCTTGTTCTGTGGGTTACTGATAGACCTATAATCCACTTAGAAATTCATGCCATTGTGGGCTGGGCTGCTGTATTATCATCCAATAACCCCAATGAGCACTGTTTTCTCTCTTGTATGATTCAATAAAAAATAGTCATAATATCATTCAGTGTCAAACAACAGTTGGATTTGTTTCAAAATAATTTTGTTTGGGGCTGTTACCAAGTATTTCAGGAGTAGAGCTTTGAAAACTTAGAACAGGAATAAACAAACTTTGTCTCATGGGAATGAGTTAGTAGTACTGTAGTGTGTATGTCTGTAATCAAGGTATTAAGTTTTATTCCAGTTTCACAAAATAACCTACTTTAGTATGTTAAAAAAAACTTTGAAATAAATAAACTGCCACTTATAAAAAATCCTATACCACCACAATTAAAAAAAACTTTAAAAATCTAATAATTATTTCTATACAGACACTTCATTCTTTTGATTAAAATAAGAGAGTTTGGACCACCTAGCACCTTTGGTTGCTTTGCTCAGATCAAATGTTTTATGAAAGATGCCAAGGTATCCACTTCAACAAAGTAATATAGTTTGTTCCAGACTCTCACAAACCATATTTCCTGTTCTCATTTTTAAGTGCACTATCTCATAGTTTGCAGTTACATACTGTATATACTGATGGAAAAAAGAAACACAACACCTCCCCCTCTGCATGCTGGCCCTCTGGTCTGTGTGGAACAGGCTGAAGAGTGAGTTATCTGTGAAGAGGACCTGATGCCACTGCCAACAAGTCCATCGCAGCCTCTGTCTGGTCCAAGCAAATCTGGTGTGATGTCTAGGAGGTGTGAGCAGAGGGCCTCTGAAAGGTCACCTTGCTCTAAGACCAGCAGCATGGAGCCTCACTGTCCTGTCACTGATGCGGGCATTGAGTCTGCTGGCAGTTTCAGCAGCAATACAGGTGTCAGATGTGAAATGATCTCTCAGATGGATTGAATCTTGGACAGTCATCCTACTGGTCTGCTGAAACCTTCTCTGCAGTCGGGACACAATGGAGTGGCTTACTCCATAGTGTCTGGCAATGCTGGCACATGAAATGCCTGCCTGCAGCATGCCAATGGCCTTCTCCCTTGCTTCTGGTGACATGTGAGGCATTATGAAATGCACAGAAAACTGAGGCCTTTTTCTTGCAGTGACCTAAGCTTTGATTTAAGGAGTTTTTAAAGGTGACCTGATCAGGCATTGTTCCTGGACTTCATTGAGTAAAAGTGCACCTAACAAGCTTTCATGTGATTGGCAAGTTGCAATGCCTCACTGCAAAAGCTGTATTGCTACTCAGAGGGCTTAAAACAAAATGACAACTTTTTGTGAAAGTACATACTGTAAGCTGTAACTATGGTATTCTCATTCCAGAAAATGTTGTTTCTTTTTTCCATTAGTATACAGTATATATATATATTTACAATATTAATTTATAACATAACAAATTATGCAGAAAACCCAAAGAAAAAAATTAAAGATAAGCACATAATTAATTAAATTTTAAGTAAAGGTTCAGGAGGAAGTCAAACCCTAATGTCACCCAATTGATCCCACCTATGTAAAAGTATAATGATTCTATCTTACCAGCTTTCATATTTTAGTTTTCATAATATAATTTTGTTATATTATACCTCTTGCAAGAATCAAACCTTACCATGCAACACCATATGGCTTCCTTTTTCTACCACCTGAATGAAGGAAACCAAACTCAATTGTTTTTGTATCACAACAAGACACATAACTCTATCATTATTCGAGTTCAACCACCCCAGAACTCCAATCAGCCTTACCTGGATTCAAATTCTTGTCATTTATTTTTTTTCAGCTCTATAACCTGCACTCTTCATCTGTTCTGCACAGCAGCAGGTACCATCTTTTAGCCTTCTTTCCATCTTCTGTCCATCAACCCTATCACAAATACTTCAGCAGCTGGTCTCATCTCTCTAAACTCTGTCTCTTCCGATCTCAGCAGCACCAATCTATAATTTCTTACACTTACACTTATATGGTGCTTTTCTGGACAATTCAACAAAGGGTTGAATTCTTTCATGCAACTTTAAATGTATCTGCTGTTGATAAGACTAGGGGTCTGCAGACACAAAGAATCTCAAAGAATTGCTTTTGTGTGGAAGGCCAATCGTAACTATATACTTTTAGAAAATGCTGACAGCTCAGTTATGTACACATCTCCTGTTTGAGGTAGACATTTGCTTGACCAATAGAAATTAAATATAACTGAAGTTTTTCCTTTTGAGGCTTAAGCTCTTTGTCTTATCAAGTAAGTGTATAAAAGGTTATCTGTAACTTTTCTTGCTAGAACCATCCTCCTAATTGCAGGAAGGGTGATTCTCTTAGGCCAAATATACAATAAACTCTTCTTCTGCTTGACAAAAAGGTCTCCAGTGGATTTTTACTCTACGTGTACCACCCACCTGGATGATGCAATGGCAGCCAAAGTGCATCAATATGCTAAACACACTTTAGCTATCAGTGGGGAGTAGAACAGAGCAATGAAGACAATTCATAGGCCATTATTGGTAAAGGCTAGTGGGGAACAGGGCCAGCTCAGTGGAGTAACACCTTACTCTTTTCAAGAAATGCCCTGGGATTTCTAATGACCACAGAGAGTCGGAACCTCAGTTTTATGTCTCATCCGAAGGATGGCACCTTTTTTGAGACAATAGGGCCCACGTGGTCTGTGAGGTGAGTGCTCCCTACTGGTCCCAACTACCCCTTCTTCTAGCAGCACACTTACTTTACCTTTCCAGGAGGTCTCCCAACCCGGTTCTGGCAAAGCTCACACCTGCTTTGCTTCAGTGGGTACCAATTTGGAATTGAAGGGGTTATATACTGTAGCTGCAGGCTAAAACGTTGAGTCTGTGCTCAACTTTTCCAGTGACCAAAACTATCTTTGCTTCTGCCTTTTTTTTTTTTTCAAATCAGCCACCCCAGTCTGATATTTCCACACTTCATAAACAGCAGCCTGCTCACTGTGATCACCATGCCATCCTCCGTTATACCTCAGGTCATACAGATGATATCACTCCTCTGCGGAGTTCCAGTGCAACCATGTTCCTGGAGCAACCATCCATTCCATTCTTTATGCACATCATCTCTCTCCCTCCTTCACTCTCTCTCACCCCTTCCATGGTCCCTGTCTGTCCTGTTCTTTTGTTTCTCCTATGTTTGTCTTCAGTTTTATCAATGGGCATCCTACCCATTATTACTTTAACTACAGCAATGTTTTCCATTGTTTTAACTCTTCCTCTATCCACCTCTTTCCACTGTCAAGGAGTACACCTGCCAGGAGCTTAACTATCTATCAGCTCAGGACTAGTTTTTTACAGGCAGGGGGACATCCCTTCCACCTGCAACATATGCTGTGGTCCCTGTTTCACTGAGTGTCCTGGTCACTGCTCAGGCTGCAGGCTCATCATCAGCATTTAGTAAACTGTTTGTCATTTTTAGGGGAGGATCTACAGTACATAGAGCTAAAGTAATGCAGCTCAGATGTTGACTTAAAGTGTCTTCAAGTTGGTTTTCTTCTCTTATTCAGATTAATTAAGCTAATAAAGCAAACAAATTTAAATCATGCCCTTAGTCTACCTTAGAGTTAAACTGAACTTCTGAAATTAAACTTTGAGTGAAAGTTTAGGAGATCAAACTCTAAACCCACTCAGTTTTGCCCTTCTACATGCATAACTACATGCATTTGCACATTTTGCTTAGAATTTCTTCCTGCACCCCCTCTTCACCTTTCACCAGATCCCTGGCTCATATCTCATGAAGAGAGGGGTGGTGGTGGGGGCGTTCCGACAAACTTGGCCTACCAGTGTGGTTGGGTTCTCTCAATCTCTACTGCACCTTAATTGCTTTACAGCTGAAACTGTGTTTTTATTGTACTTAACTGTTGACTACACCAACAAAACTGTAGCATAGATATCATTTTATCAGATTTTCTTATAAGAAGAATAAACACAATTTGAGACTATGTACACTAAACAACATGTAGTTTATCTCAGTTACATCAACTCCAGGTATTAATGATCCAGATTACATTGACAAAACAGATAACATCTCACCTTTTCTGAAGATTTTCTAATACTAATTAACAAGTATGAAGCTAATAACTATCACATAGGGTTGGTAAGGTGAGAGAAAAAAAATACTGTTCAATTATGTAATTATGTTTTTCCATGTCAATTTGCCTCAGTTTCATATCCACCACCTTTTTGACATTTTTTTATATTTATGTATTCATATATTAGATACCACTGCATATAAACTGGTCTATTCATAATCTTGATTAGTCACTGAAAAGGGGCTTGACTCCACTGCTGGTGAGTCAACCTGAAGTGACTTAGTCCAGCCTCCAGAATACTGATGATATAGGAACAAGTAACAGGTTTATTCCATGCTGAAAAAAAGAAGAAAGAAAACACAACGTTTCGGCTGTGGAGCCTTCTCCAGGTGTGAAGAACACCTAAAGAAGGCTCCACGGCCGAAACGTTGTGTTTTCTTTCTTCTTTTTTTCAGCGTGGAATAAACCTGTTACTTGTTCCTTTGCAGCCTACGCAGCCTGACGCAGCCACCCACCTGAACTACTGACAAAATAGTTTGATGGGCTGTCCTCTTGATAACAGGGGCATTGGTTGCTTTCTTTGATTTTTCTTTCTTTATTTTCAACATGTTTAACAGTGATAATGAGAAATTACCTCATCACCTCTGCCCTATCAGCAATCTCACTAATGATTTAGTGCTTACAAAGCAATCAAAGTCACTCAAGTGTGTCACAGTCAGTCATGAATGATCAATTAATCTAAATGACACAGAAGCTTTTAAGCGATATTAAAAATTTGTAATCATTATCTATTATATATATTTGCACTTTCTAAAAAACAAAGACATATATATCACAAATATAGTGATTATAATTGTTAAATATTTGACATGTTGACATGTCATACTGTTATGCAGTCAATTTTTATTTTTAATTATTTATATATGATATAGTTATACAACAGGAATATTTACTGTAATTATGCACTTAATAACTTTTTCCCCTAAAGTCTAGTTAAGTATTTTCACAGTATGATGAGTTTAAATACTTGTTTTCCTACCATATTTATTGCTGCTTAAATAATTGTTTTCCTACCATATTTATCATCTTGAAAACAATATTCCTAAGTATTTCAAACCAATTAAAAATATGGTAATGTAACCATCTTATGAAATTTAATAAAGAGAAGGCAATATAACTCATCAGTTTCTAATGGGGCACACCTAACTTATAAATAACTTGCAGTGAACATAACTGATCAAGTAAAAATAGTCTCAAATGACACAGCAAACATCAGATATTATACAGTACATTTACACATGACGTACTGCATGATAATCGTGTTTTCTAACTTCATTTCTTCTATCATAAATCAATCATATAATCTTTGGTAATGGTAGGTGTTGTTTTGTAAGTAGTGGATTTTCTATACCTACTGTATTGTACATTTAGCTTTCTCCTCTTCCGACTCTTATAAAGCTTTCACACCCCTCTTATGTTCAACAGAATCTTTAATTTCAATATGTTGTTCTAGAGACCTCCCTGTGGATGAATGCATCTGATGAATGATTAGATTAGTCTGACCGAAGAGGTCATTTTCTATTCCAAACTCAGTTTTAAATCTTGATTTGTAAAAGCAAAATCTGAGAGATCAAATGTTCTAAAAATGTTACACAGCTGAAAGGTGGAATTAAGTGGTTTATACTATACAGTATATAGCTCACAATTGTTACATTGTTAAGGTCTAAAAGAAACACTCTGCTAATTGTACACAGAAGGCATGTTCAATGTATCTTTCTCAGGTTACAAAATAAAAAAAGTAAATAAAAGCTGCTTGTTGCATTAATAATAACAATATATTTTGTATTAATTTAAAAGTTATATTTTTGGCATTTATTATTATCTCAAAAATTATAGCTACAGTACAATCCAAACTCTTATGAACTGGTGTCTTATAATAAACACTTCCCATTATTTGTTGTTGTTTTCTTTTTTGTAGTTTGATAGGCAGAGATTTGGGATTGGCAATAAAAAAACCTTCTAAGTTTTAAAAGCTAAAAGACTCTTGACAGCAGTTTTACATATCTTCATTTTAATTAAATAATTTAGTTAATGAATGTGCAGTTATATAAACACCAAGATGCTTGTGAGCACACTCGTGTTTAATAGCACAAGGCAATTTCCCCTTTAAGTTTTAGCATTACTGAAACACAGAAAGGCCTCAACACATGTAACAGTACACAGCATCAATTAATGGAGATTCTTTAAATGGTGAAGCATCCCTTGAACTTGTGTGACAATTTCTTCTTGGCCTCTTTCATAATTCAATAAGGCTTCCTTGAGAGTTGAACAGTTTTCTTAATTGAAATACTGTAAAAGGTCTACAAGGACCAAATATACTGTGGTGGTTTGTTAGACACTGTCTTACTGTCATAGCTCAGAGATCTTTAAAACTTTATGCTGAACAAACTCTGTTTTGTTGTCTGCAGTAAAAAATAACCTGATTTTAAATTTAAGAAAGAATCTTCTCATTAGCAAATATTGTATTTTAATATGTAAAGACTTTATAGCCATACAGATCCACTGGATAAAAAATAGTAATTCCCCATCTGCATGAAAACTAAATTTAGTAAATCATCATCTTTTCTGAACATACACCCCTATATTCTCCAAGACAGGAAGCTGTTCTTACTGGATTTGCGTTATCTGTGGTTAACACAGTTTTCTCTATCTCAGATCTAGATCTCCAGATGACAGAAGTTCTTCAGCACATTGATAAGACACTTCAAGTCCAAATTCTGTGCTTAGCTTCAGAACATAGTAACAGATTCATTTTGACAATTATCTTCCTCATGTAACAAACAGCATAACCACATTTTACTTTTTCAATTGCTGCTTCAGTTGATTTTTAAAAGCTTTTTCAATTTTAGGGGATTCATTCATGTATAAATTATGCAATTTGTCATTTAGTGCATGTAAGAAACATCCTCCCACTCTAAGAGCCTAATGATATTCATTCTATATAGCAGAGAGTGGGGATATTGGGATGTTGCAGAAGACTCTTCCACAATCCAGATTCTTTATTAATTTGGAGTGATTAGCACGTTAGAATCCTGTCATTCTGGGCTCATTGATAAATTAGGTGTTTTGGTTTTGAGAATGGCTCATAAGCAGAAGCACAGCATGTGAACTGACAGTTAACAGCAGGGAGAGCAATGGCTGACTATCACTGCAACAGATTTAATTCTACCGCTTCGTAGCCCCGGGGAGAAAGCTTGCTGGACACTAACCCTGTCTTTTCATAGTCTGTTACTGTTTGTGTTCACTTAGTCACCTGCCACTGAGCAGCTTTATCGTATTTAATAATTTACTTGTTTCGTTATGTAGAGTATGACTCCAGATAAGAAATAAGTTAGAATGCAAAAGCCATGGTTGTAGACTGCCTGGTCTGTGCTTCAGTTAACATCTGTCTCTTATCTTGTTGAAATTCACTGCCATCTCTTCTGCTTTAAATTTATTTCAAAAGTATAAAAACAGTTATGTGTAGCAAGATCCAGATCAAGCAAGACCTTAAGTCTACACCACACTATATTTTATATACAGATGCAGCCATTCAAAACAAGCGGGGTACGCTGCGGTATAACGCGGTGGGCGTGTCGCATCAAAACACGGCATCATTCTACGTCATACCGCATATTACCATATGTAAATTAGATTATGTTAGTAGTATCTGGAATCACCTTGTAAAACTGCCAGGAGGAGCTAATAAAGCTTAACCTCTCCTGTACAGCATTGAGCTGTCACCAGAAAATGCTGGTTTCGAATCCCGATCACTGCTAAGGGACAATCTTTATTCAATTAAGAATTTAAGTTGTATACTCTTTAGACTTTTAAATTTAAACAGTGTACTACAGCATGTTAATCATCATACATTAAAAAGTATATTTTATGAAAGCAAGATTGCTCAGTTGGGCAAAAGAACACAACCTACCTTTATCATAAATATTTTAATTATGCAGAAATATTTTATGCATCAAAGTCTTTACTGAAGATATTACTAATAGTATTAATAATGACTGACCTTGGACAAGTTGTAAACTCAAAGTATTACCCTGGTCCACATTCTTTGTAACCATCTTTGTAAATTAAAATACTTTATTTTATCATTGACAAAAAGTAACACCAGCATTTCGTTGATCCGATCACACATTTGTTTCCAATCATACAAAGTAAGTGTTGAGAATCTCCAATTCACCATGCCTTTCACATGCTCATAAAATATATTATTTAGGAACATAAACATATTACTGTATGTAAACTGTACTGTATATGGCTGGTCTTGGTAGTTTAAAGAATAAATACACACCAGTATTCAATTTCTCCCTAAACATTTTAAGCATCAAAGTCTTACATGCGGTTATTTGAAACGTTTTTATGTGCTCCTTCTGACCATATTACTGTACGTTTATATACATTGTGAAAATTGATTGTTTTAACCTTTTCTGTGAATATGTTCAGTATCAGATTAAACAAAAGCATACTTTTAGAATTAGATTAATAATAGGGAATATAATATGGACTTGGGTATCTAAATAAATTAATAACGGTATAACATATTACAAACAGTAGTATAAGACTGTCCATTGATACTTTATCTGTATGGCTGTTTCAGTGTTTGTCGTATGACTTGCCTTGGTGGCATGATATCATAAGTGACTGATTTATAACCTGATTTATGATGTTGGGTGTTCAAACCCAGCTATCGCCATGAGTTTTCTTTTAAAAAATAAACATTTCTTTGAAAAACTAAAATAGCAAATATTATTGGCATTATATTGACCTTTTTTATATTTCTACATATCACAACATGTTCGTACTGTATGTACACAGTGGGACCGCAGGGTGTAGGTCGCAAATCCACGTGAGCTCGACAGCCCTTCATTAATGTTGTGCATTCACCTGGCGCTGCGCGGTTTTCATCTCTCTCTCTCTGCGGGAGTGCTGGCTGTGCCGAATTAAACTGGTTTCACAGGTATTTTCAAAGTAGATGCTGTCAGCAGTGTTGTGTATATAGTTTTATGTACAGGCTGTGAAAAGTTTCACAAGTAGAGGTCTTTAAAATTAGGCTGGACAAACAATTTTTTTAATTCTTAAAAAATAAATAAAAAACGAGATATAATGATATGTTCCTGCTTAGACATTCACGACTTTAAAAGCTATAAAAACAAGTTGCGATAGTTAATAACCACTTTTTATGCACAAAAAACAGGTGATTTTTCTTCCTCGTGATCAGTTTAGAATCTCTGTCTAGGCTGTAAGGTTTTTACTTCTTAATTAAACGTTTAAAATACATGGATTTCATAAAAACAACACACGTTTCGAATAGAAACAATCATATTCTGTTGTCTTCCTGGTATGTAGAACAGATTAGCAGGTCTTTTTTCCACAATCAGAGGCTCTGAAAACAGTGTGCCACCCACTGAGCTGCGTCAGAGGGGGAGGTAGCACCGGGAAGGAGGAAGGGCGGAGCTCAGTATTGCACAATGGCTGTAAAGCACCAATTGCGTCTGTGTTCATAACTTAGTATAAGAACTTAAAATATAACTTAAATTAAACAATTAAAATATTTCTTTGACTTCTAAGTCTCTTAATTATCATTAAACACAGGTTTCTTTTTTGATACCATCGTTAGCCAAAGCAGGAACTTATTGTACTTTCTAATGACATTACATGTGGAAAGATTACAGATTACAAATTTTAATCGTCTTTAATCTTGTTATACATTTTAGAAAAGTTTCATCTATGCATACACCACGAAACTATTCTCGATTGTATTTCTGACTGCTATGTTTAAAAAACTTGCAGCTTACTCAATGATTCTAAGATGATCACCAGCAATATACAGTTTACATAATATACTTATGTTCCTAAATTAATATAGTTTATGACTTTCAGATGCGTTATGCTCCTATTCTTTTTATGCTCAGCTACTAAAATTTCCCTTTAGTGGTAAAATTCCACATAAATATTCAATACTAAGCAGATTACAATGTGCACAGTAAAGAGATTAAATGATTAAATCTTTTCACTACCGAGCAATGCACCACGCGTGCCCCTGTCGGTCATTTTGGCCAGCCAATCACATACCGCTGTACGGTGCGGTGGCGCACACGTAGTTGCCCGCAGTACGGGTTTGTACCGTGCATTTTGAATGGCTGCGGCTGTATTGTGGTCTATATTTTTCATGCTCCTTTATAATATATAGATATACATATTTACTGTGTTTATTAATTATTTTTCGTATACAGCAATTGTATATGATTTATCTGTGCTTCTAAATTTAAGAGAAAAAAATTAAATATGTTGAATGCATAAATATTCAGACCAGTAAACTCAATGTTTGGTTAAAGCACTTATAGCAACAATTACAGGTGCAGGTCTTTGTAGATACTCTACCTTTAACTTTGCACACTAGTTTGGTATACCTCTTACCCTTCTCTTGGCACATTTGCTCAAGCTCTTTTCATTGATTCTCAATAGGATTCAAGTCAGGACTTTGATTGTGCCACTCGAGGACATTCACTTTCTTATTCTTCGGCCACTCCAGCATAAATTTAGCTTTGTACTTTGAATTGTTCTCCTGCTTAAAGGTGATTTTTTGTTCCAGTTTCAGATCTGAAAACATGTGAGCACTCTGCTCCATCTATGTTCCATTCAGTCCTGACAAGCTTACCAGTCCTGTTGACTAAGCAGAATTGCAACATAATGCTGCTGCCACCATGCCTGATAGTAGGGCTGCTGTTGACTGAGTGATGCATTACGTTAAGTTTTAATCAGATGTAACCCTTTACATTCAGACCAAAAAGTTCAATTTTTTTTCTTGTCTGACCACAAGCATGTTTGCAGTATCACCGAAGTGCTTTGCTGTAAATCCCATTCAGGGTTTGAGATGTTAATTTCCAGTTCCATACAATCCATCTTTGAGGTATGGCAGTACAAAAGGGTGCGCCTAACAGTGACAAATAACCAACCAAAGACGTCCTTACATTTTCCATTTACCAAGGGGGCTGCTGTGCCCTATTTACTTTATAATGTGTTTACCCTGTGCTTTAGTATAACATTTATCTTTTGCCAGGAAAAGAAGGAATAGGGAATGTATCCTATTCACTAGCTACAACATGCCAGTCTATGCCATCAGTTCTTCTACTATACCTTTCATTCCCATTTTCACACTCATGACCTTCCATGTACTGTACAAAGCTTACTTGTTTTTAAACAGCATACATTTCTGCTTTTATTTGATTTCATTTTGCAGTTCTTCAACTAATGCCTCCGCCTCTATGTGTTCTTTTTTTTAAACATTTGTTGATGCACCTGTTGTCCTTCTAATATTTCCTGACTTTAAAATTAATAAAGACAATTACAGGAACCTTCTTGGCTTTTTCCTTTCCTTTCTGCTGTAACCACCACTAACCTCATCTGTAGGTGGATATGACTTCTTCCACCCTTCCTTCTGAATTTCTACCAAGACAGATTTTTATTTTGTTAGTATACATATTGTAAATTCATCCATTCTGCTGGTGGTACTTTACTCAAGCTCTCTCATAGGGATAATAGAACCTAATCAAGATGTGCACCTTGATCCCTGCAGATGCCAAGAATATTGTAATGGCAATGTTAATCTTAAAATAAAATGTATCTGAGTAGTATAATTTGTATTGATTAATAGAATGTGAAATGTGAGGTCCTTAGTATATGACATTGGAGAGATGTTTCAGAAAGACTGAAAGCTACCATTTGCATTTTGAGCAGGAAAGCAAAGAAATTGAACAGCTCATTTCTCATTGATGTATGCCACAGTGTGTGTCACAATTGACTGACACCACATTCAGCTTTTCACAACATCTAGTAATTTAATTGCAAAGTTATTAATGCTGAGTTATAAGTTGTTCTAATGTACACAATATTATCTGAGAAGAGAGTGTTAATTAGGTGTATCGTTAGCAATGACTGTGTGTAGGTGTATTACAAAGATAGCACAGTTTATGTCATTGACATTGAGAACAGGAAGAAACATTTTGGGGACTTGGTGAAGTATTGTTTATGTATATGACACCTGAAGAAGGATCAACGGCCGAAACGTTGTGTTCTCTTTCTTCTTTTTTCAGCATGGAATAAACTTATTACTTGTTCCTTTGCAGCCTACGCATGCTGACGCAGCTACCCACCTGAACTACTATTGTATATGTATATCTTTGATTAGCTTGCTAACAATTAGGCAGTGATTTTTTTAAGTAGAAAAATACATATAACACTATGCTGCAGGATATGAATTATGTTTTCCACGTAGATAGTAGAAAAAAAGTGTTAAATGTATCTACAGTTTAAGAATGAGAATTTATCTGAGAAAACATTTACAGTCTGAATAAAATGTAACAGCATTTTTATTATACCATGAGTTTCCAGAAGAATTCTAGTATAGAGACATATGGAATGTAAAAGAGTAAAGGTCTTGTTTTGGGACTGTTATGAATGATTTGGCCTTATTTATTATGAGTTTTGTACAGATAATACCTTTTAAGACTTACACAGAGAAGAAAATATTTGAATTATCTTGTGTTGTGACTATCTACATGCAATATATCTATATATAGAGAGAGATGCAGCCATCTAGAATGAGTGAGGTGTCATTCAGTATGCCATGGTAGGCACCACAGTATCATGGAAAGCAGTATGTCATGGCTTTTTTATTTTTCGAATAATCTGATGCGGTATTGTGCTTCTCTGTAAAACTGTCAGGTGTCACAGGGAATTAACTGTGTGTGGTTATCAGACAAATCAGTACAGTATTACTGTACATTATTATTAACATATCAGTGTTTTCCAGTGCCAATCATACTGTATGCATACAAGTGACAAACATTAAATGCAATGACTACATTGTCGAGACAGGATGTTGTTACCATATTGCTACCACAACTCAAAATGAGACGGGTCTAAATACTGTGTAACACTAACAGATTTTTTTATAACATACAGTACATAAAATATTTAGTAATTGTGTAAAAATAGTAATTAGAAAACATTTTAATAATTAAAATACCAAAATAAAAGTATATAACATATAGTGTTTTTTGAAATATCATATTTTATAAAAGAAAAACTAAAAGCAAACACGCACATGAAAAAGAGGCAAGAATAAAATAAAAGTTTTAAGTAGAATTTTGAACAACTTTGTCACATACTGTAAAGTTGCATTATAATAGTGGCAGCTAGTTGAATGCAGATTGCAAGGACGATGCTAATTCTATAGTTGTTGTACAGAATGGATATCTGTGGATATTACTTCACAGAATTCTGTGGAAGTTTGTGGCACATCAGGAAACGTTGTTTTTTTGTTCACGTTTCCAGCTCATGCACCAAATTAAAAACTATGTGTTGTCAAGGAGATACTTCCTTTATTGTTTAAAATATATCCTTTCAAAATAAAAGTGGTTGCACCAGCTTTAACCATTAAAAATGCCTGAACCATGGCTTAAGATAGAGAGACAGACAAAGAGAAAGAACAATCCCAGCAAGAAAATGTTTGCTATAGTGGTAAGAAGAAGCAAGAAAACATACATGTTTTTTTTGTGCATTGTGATATTGCAGTTTATGTTTCACATTATTACATATGAATTCTTTAAAAGTTTGCATAGAATCTGTTCAGTTAAATTATAAAATAATGAATGCATTATTGGTACAGTACATTATTTTGGTACTGGCTGGTAGGTGGAGACCAGATATAAATTAAGGCAGTGCTAACCTGGGTGTTATTTAGATAAGCTATTCATTTGCTGGACAGCATTTGGCATGTGAAGCTATTTTGGGTGTTCCTGTGAATTGTTTTTAATTATGTTGTATCAAAAGCTGACCCATAGCTGAAATTGGGATCTTTTTCCCAATTAAAATAAAACGTTTTTGGAAAAAAAATTGTTAATGTTTTTCTTTTCTCCTGAACTGCACTGTGACATCAACCCGAATATTTGGGTCACTTTACCAAATTTGTCCATGGAAGTGTTTTTCATAGTATTTCAAGACTTGCATTTGAATTTGGGATATATCAGATATTAAAATGAGATTTTTTTTTAATTCATCACAATTGCATGGAATGAACTGGATTTAAAAAGCTAGAAAAATGTGCTGATTTGGTGCACGGCAGACATGCATGAGGAGCCAGGAAATGGGAGGGAGAACAGGTGCAACACATGAAATCCACACATCCAGGTAAAAGTCCCCTGTTAGAAAAAAACTTTTCATTTGTTTTCCTCTAGCTGGCCTAGGGGCTGTTAATGACAATTAGTTTCATTTTCCATTGTACCTCAAAGGGGCATTATAAATACAATAAATATGGTTGTAAACTGCTCCAAAGTCATACACAGCTGGCTTTACAGCTGAACGAGCTTCTGATTTGTGCATCTTCACACATCACACATCACTCTATCAGTCTGTTGTGGCGAGCGCCATTTTTTACACTGTGGTATGGTGTCCAAACTAGAGGCCATCATCGACAATGTCTCCCATTCCCTCTATGACATGCTTGTAGAAATGAAGAGCACGTTCAGCAATAGGCTGATCCATCCACGGTGCGACAGGGAGCGCTACAGTAGGTCATTCTTACCTTCTGCCATAAGACTACAATGAATCCACTTTGCATCTGGCCAGGGGCAACATTGACAGTGACCTGTTTCTGGACTGAACAGTAAACTGCTACATCTGTTCTTTTTCTTTTTTCCGTTTACAACCGTTTTTGTGCAATCTATGCCAGGGACTTGTGCAATAACTTTTATATTTATATTGTACAATACAACTTTTGGGTACTGTTCTGGTTCGTTCTTTTTGTGTTCTGGACTGTGAGTAACTCTTCTTAGTGCACTTCTCACTGTACTGATTGTATTGTACTGTATGTTTGTATTATTATTAATGTGTCATTTGTTACACTGTGTTGTCTGTGTTAAGCAGCTGTTGCACTGCAATTTCCCTCATGGGATCAATAAAACATCTATCTATCTATCTTTCAGGGATTATAAAAGAGATGTTACCCACCCCCTGTATGCCCCACTGCGGGGAGACAATGCAACCATCAATGAGCAAGACACTCCTGTGTTACTGGTACAGTACATCAGAAAAGTTATGCTGAAATAGGCACTGCAAGAGAAATTACTTCAACACCTCTAGTGATCCAACAAGACAAATGATTATAAAAACAATAATTATACAATATAATAATTACATAGTATAATTATAGTACAACTATAATTATGCAATATAATAATTACATAGTATAATTATACTATAATTGTCACTTGTCTAGTGACAAGGACATTTTTTTAGAAATTATTACATAGTGTTTCACAAAGACACACTATACTAATCTCCCTTACAATCTTTCAATCGTGCTGCCCTGCAGCCTCCCCAGGCTTTATTATATTAAATATATTATTTAAATATACTAATATATAATATATTTATTATTATATAATATTTTGACTACATGCTTTGACAAAAGCATGAGGAAGACGGAGGACAAATATTTTGAATACTCTTAGATTTTGTGAGTGTCATTTATTAACTTAACAATTACAAAATAATTGTATGTTTTTGAAGAGTCTATTTAAAACAGAAGTATTGTTTCATTAATGTGGTACATGAGCAGAATGCATGAAGCTGTTTTTTCTGATGTGCCACACACTTTAAAGAATACCATGAAGTAATATTCATATATATCCATTCTATACATCAACTATAGTATTAGAGTTATAATTACAGACTGCCTTCATCTACACCCCGGTAGCTACCTTTATTTACACCCCGGGTTTGCATGTGATCATTAAAATGGTATTTAAACATTTTGTGTGGTGAAGTGGTGCATGGTGTGCCTCAACAACATAATAGCAAATTGGATTATTAGCAATATCAATTGTTTTGATTAGTTTTAAGTCACTCCACAAATGTCCTTGTTTTCTGATAATTTCCACAAAACCATGCACAATATACTGTACCAAGGTACAATTTAGGCTCTGTTCATAGTACAGTATGTACAGTAATCCACTTCTGAGCAGAAAATACAGCCACATTACATTTTAAAACAGTAGCTAGGTTATGTATTATATATGGTCATACTGTAAGATCGAAAATTAATTTTGTCACAGGAAAGGAAGAATGTAGTACTGCATGGGAAGTACTGTAGGTTAATGTGTTAGAACTTTTAGTGTCCTGTATTGATGCAAAATTATGTTTTGTTTAAGATTAGTTAGAGAGCTGAACAACTTCACAATTCCTTAGGTTCCTTAGGTTATTTGGTTTCAGTGCCTTTTAATGATTTTCTAATCATTGAGGAATATAATATCTTGAAATATACAAACTGTAAATACATATGAACATCAAATTCATTTTTGGATTTTTTGTGTGAACTTGAAGCTGCATTAATGAGCATACATGAATATACAAATATACAAATAATGTATTATTAAATTTAAATTTACTATTCTATTATTACATTTAAATTTATTATTCTTAATTCTTTTAGTACAAGTTTCATGTGCCACTTTCCTCACACTTTTAAATATTAAATATGGCTGGGATAACTAACACAAATGGACATCAAGCTATCAATAGCCATGTGTAGAGGGTATTCACAAATTAATAATGGATATTTCTATATAATAATAATAATAATAATTGCTTACACTTATATAGCGCTTTTCTTGACACTCCACTCAAAGCGCTTTACAGGTAATGGGAACTCCCCTCCACCACCACCAATGTGCAGCATCCACCTGGATGATGCAACGGCAGCCATAGTGCGCCAGAACGCTCACCACACACCAGCTATCAGTGGGGAGGAGAGCAGAGTAATGAAGCCAATTCATAGATGGGGATTATTAGGAGGCCATGATTGGTAAGGGCCAATGGGGAATTTGGCCAGGACGCCGGGGTTACACCCCTACTCTTTTCGAGAAACGCCCTGGGATTTTTAATGACCACAGAGAGTCAGGACCTCGGTTTTACGTTTCATCCAGGATGGTGCCTGTTTACAGTATAGTGTCCCCGTCACTATACTGGGGCATTAGGACCCACATGGACCACAGGGTGAGCACCCCCTGCTGGTCCCACTAACACCTCTATCTAAGCAAGATAGACCTTGCTGTCTATCCTTTGTATCTGTATACAAACGACAGACAGCATAGAACAATAAAGACAAATAGGAAGCATGAAGCAAGAGGAGCAAAAGCAGTAAGAGAAGACAAAGTGTGTTACAGCCTTAAATCTACCTTCATAGCTGGATTCCTCCTTGAGGAGCCAGTGACCACCAGGTTTTGGGCACAGAAGGGACTAAGTGTGGGGAAAATAATTCTGTTTTGATATTGGTTTCAATTTAAATTTACCAGGCAGAGTAGTTTTATTAATCTAAACATTTGAAACAACAGCATTATAATTAAGAGATTATATTGAAATGCTTGAAAATTGAGACCATAGTAGGAGCTAGAAAATCCTTATTTACTCATTATTTAAAGTGTTATATTTCATATAAGGTCATTGTTCTCAGACAGAGGAATCAAATATGGGGCAAGTGATTCAACACAGGAAGTGATTCAATTCAAATTCCAAGAACAGAGCGTGAAGGGAAGAACTCAAGTTGGAGAAGTCGAATGCAATTTAAAAGTTAAGTAACAATTAAGCAATTCTAAGTTAACTAAGCAGACATATCTCCCACATTAATTATACAGTATGTGTAAATTTGAGGAATGTTTGTAAAAATTGTATTTTGCTGCTTATGCTAGATGTCTATATTGATTTAACTTTCCAAAAAGTCACAGACTATACCACACTATAATACTAAACAATGGATATAGCCACTGTACTAAAGGGATGCATAATGTTGTCTGTTTTCAAGTTTCAATAACCTATACATTATTTCTTCAGTTGTGAATACAAATAAGCCTTTGAGTAGATAAATAACAAAATATGATATCATGTTGCTGTTTTATTAGTTTCCATTATCCTTCCACAGTTCAAGATTTAGCAAATAACTGATTTTATGTTTAGAAATTACTGTATAAATCTAACATTTACATGTTTTTGTATAATTTGTATTTGTTTTTAATTAGGATTTTTTTGTTTTCTTTTATTGAAGTTTATAAATAGAAAAATTGAATTTGATGTCACTCTGTTTTACAACCTAATCATATGCTGCAAAATGGCTGTGATAATTCAATCTAATAAAAGGTTGAGAACTTTGGCAATATTTGTATTTACAACATGCAGGCTTTTACCCTGCAAAAAACAACTATATGCGACAAAGAGTAAGCATTTGTCAACTAAACTATAAACAATGTATATATCTATTATCAATCCTCTTGCATTTTCTTAAGAAATACACTGTGAGTGCTTCTCAAATTACTGTACATATGTGGGAGAAGGGAAACTACCAAGGTTATCAAGCTGACTTCATATATTTTTTCATAAAGTACTGTATTATAAATAAGTAAGCCATGTTTCAGTCATTCTATCTTTAAAAATAGAAGTTTTTTTTTTAGTTGTGTTGGTCATTGACTCAAATGACTCGATTGACCAGGTCTATTCAATATGTGTGGTATGCCTTAGAAATTGACTTGAGGTGCAAAAAATTGAACAGAAAGCAGAGCAAGCTGCTGACTTGCTGCACACGATTCATCGATTTATCGTGTAAATAAACAGAAGTTGATAAATATGGAAATGATTATGCATTCTGATATCACAAACGCAATTGTACTACAAAACATCTCCTTGGAAACCAGGAGAAAATTGTTTGAGAAGACAGTATAATAGTTTGAGATGCTAGATGAGGTTACCGGTCTGAATAAAACAGTGTCATGAATGTGCTACACACTGTCTCTCACCTATGTTGTAAATCAAAAATGTTTAAACCATGGCATTGTGAAAATAATTTAAAAGGTTGAGAACTTTGTCCTTAAAATATATTTTTGTCCACAGGGTAACCCATGAGAATTGTATTGTAAAGGCTACTGAAAGATAAATAATACAGTCAGTACCAGAAACAACAGTTCTTTTAGATTGGAAATATGTAAAAAACAGAGCTATTATGTCCCCAATATGGCTCAGTCTAAGGGTGAATGGGGACTAACACATAAGCCAGGGTTTAAAGTCCGGAAATACAAAAACAAACAAAAAATACTAATTACACTATTATACCACCCATTACCCTCTAAACCTGTCTCCAGAGAAAAGAGTGGCAAACCCAAAGTCTTTTACAAGATATCTGTCTACTCTATCTAAACTAAGTATGGAAAACTAAAAAAAAAACACAGATGCCACAACAATCCCAACCATACACCACGGCCAGGAAACAAATCTGAACGTCTTGTGTTTTCGCCGTTTCTTCCATACAACTCTCCGGACATCCCGTACCGGCATTTAATAATAAACTGCTCTCTTCAACCAATCCAGAGACCCAATTTAAGGGCACACCCTCCTCCAAAAATGGACCCCGGGACATGAGGGGAGTCAAAGAAAACCCAGAACGTAACAAGAGCAAGTCAAGTAGTTCTGGCTGTTTATGATTCTGGTATTTGAAATTAATAATTTAAGATTAGAAATAATAGTTTTTAAGTTGCAAAGGAACAAGTAATAGGTTTATTCCATGTTGAAAAAAAGAAGAGAGAAAACACAAAGTTTTGGACATGGAGCCTTCCTCAGGTGTCAGTTTTAGTTTTTATAGTTTTTAAGTTACCTTGTTAACATGTTATCAGCAGAAGTGAAAATGCATTCAAAGTGCATTACATTGATGTGAAGCATTCAAGTACCTTTGCATCTGGTCCATCTGCTCTCTTCCATTCACATCAAGCTTTTGCACTTTGTGATTTACAGATAAAGCACTGGTTATGGTTATCTGGAACAGGCTTTGCAGCCAAGTGGTTAAGGCCCATACTACAAACACTTTAATAAAATAATTTAAGTAAGTTTTAATGTTACATATTGTAGCTACTAAACTAACAAACAAGCAATATATGGACAAGGGGACTGTCAGGCAGCATCTTGCTCCTTCTTGTTTTCAATACTAGGAAGCCTGTCATATGAATATCTAAGTGACTGGCTGTGATGCTTCTGCTAGCAATTATCTAAGCCATTGATGCTTATCTGTCCTTCCAAATTGAAACTTCCCAGCTGGTTCTCCCCCCCATCAGAGTGATACATTTTTTTCATTCTGGCTACCTTTTTATGCATTATTGTAATGTCAAAGTTAGATATGTGTTTTTATGTGGTTGAGTCTACACCTAGATTCCCTTTTCTCTCTTCCTTAATGTTGAATCCTCACATAGAATTCACTGAGGGCTGTTTGCAACCCAAAAGCCTTTGAGGCTACATAGATGCACTCTTGTGGCATTCATAATTTTCTTGCTGTATATTTAATAGAGCTGACAGAGCCATGTGAGACATCACTATGTCAATTGTATATTGACAAGAGGTTGATCCCTGGAATGTGAATTCTCTCTACAATAATAGATTATTGCCATGAGGTTACTAGAACATTGACATTAGGCTGCGAAAGATGTAACACATAGCAATCTGGGCAGGATGTGGTGCAAGGGTTAAAACATGTCAGTAGATTTTTTCACATAACAGCTTTAAGATGTTTTTGTGACATGTCTTTTAACTCAAAGTGCTAGAATCAAGATGCATGTTTTGCATTACTGTGTAAAACGCATTCCGATGTTTAAGTTATGGTATTTGCAATTGTATTTTACTGCACTAATATATTATTAATAGCTGATGCAATGTCAAGAAAGTTGATTGATTGATTTAATCTTTGTTCATTATTTCCTCAGACATCCAACAGTAGTGACAAATTGATGAGACTGTTTCATGAGTTCTGTTAAACATCACCTTATATCATTACACTCTATTGTTACTGAGTACTAGTTATTGGATTGCATTTGAAAATGTATTGTACTATGAATGTCCCATGACCAACTATTATTTACTTCAAAGTGTGTTTAGTAATAGCTTGATTGCGAGGTATCAGTATAGAGGAGATGGGAAGATTCTATATGCATAAGAAAACCTAGAAAATGTTAGAGTTCAGTTGTTGTTAGCAGTGCAAACCCAAAAAAGCTGGGCGCATAAGTGGATTGTAAACCAGAAGATAGAGCCCTTAGAAATTAATTCTAAACTATGCAAAAAATATCAATACCTCATTCCACGTTTCAACATAAAAGGTTGAGTTATAAGGTACAGGGTTCATATATAACAGAGCTACAAAATCAAAACAGATCCAAATCTCTTTAGCTTCCTACTTAAAAAGGAACTTCTTACACTGCGTTATGAATAAAATCAACAAATGTTGTACATACAGAGATTAGATTAGATTTAATCATAAATAATTCCTTACTCTACATAGCAATTGTATGTTTACTCCATTTAAAACTCTTTACACGTAATGGGGACTCCCCTCCACCACCAATGTGTGGCACCCACTTGGATAATGCAATGGCATCAAACGTGCACACAGTACACTCATCACGCTTCAGCTATCAGTAGGTAGGAGAACAGAGTAATGAAGCCAATTTAAAAATGGAGCTTATTAGGAGGCCATTTGGGAAGGGAAATTAGAAGAAACTTTGGTCAGTATACTGGTTTTAACCTTACTCTTTTAAAAAAATGGAATTTGAAATGACCACGGAGATTCAGCAATTTAGTTTTTAAGTCTCATTCAAAGAACGGCACCTTGTTTTACAGTATACGGTCCCCATCGCTATACTGAGGGTAGTAGGACCCACACAGGACCGCAGCACTCCTTACTGGTCCCACTTACACCTATTCCAGCAGCATACATAGCTTTCCCAGGAGCTCACTCATCCAGTGGATTGCCAGTTGCGAGTTGCTGCATGATTTGTTTTCTTCAAGTTTTTTCAAGTGTTTTTCAAGTTGTGGTCAAGAGACTTACAACACACATGCACAATAATGTTGTTGATTTTATACAGAATAGATTTTATTTCTTGTTTGTTAAGAGGCTTCATCTGTTTACTGGCAAACATAAGTTACTGTTTTCCTAACTAAATTGTTTGCTACTCATTTTTCTCAATCCCCTTGCTTATTTGTTCTTAAAGAGGCAGTGTAAATCCACAACAGCCCCTGAAACAAGTTACAAATTAAGATGAAAATATTTCATTACTATCAAAAGTGTTTACAAGAAGAAGATATCATGATACATGTCATAGGACAGACAGAAATGCAATATAATATGTAGAAAGAAAGGTGTTTTCCTAAGTAAAGGTTTATAATTTAGCTTAAACCAATTAAATATACAGTACTAATAATACTAAACACAATTAATTGCAATGATAGAATTCCCTACTGTGTAACTTAACCACATACTGTATACAGTATATCCAAACAAGCGGTTTTATTAGCTGACTGTATTGTGCTTTTAAAATTTTTCAGGCTTCATTATACCTTCTAGAACATGGATTGCTGTGTCTGCTCTGTTTTCAGAAGTGGACATAGTGTTTGTTTACATATGTTTTTAGACAATCGCAGCTAGCTACACCATGCAAGGATAGTGCAAGACTTTTAACTGAAAAACCAGATAATTAATTTAAATATACCTACTAAAACACAAAAGTGAAGGATTCTCCAATAAATGATTGCAAGAGTCTGTGGAAGGGGGCATGGTGGTGCAAGAGTTAGCATTGCTGCCTTGCATCGCTAGGGCCTTGGGTTCAGTTCCTGCAGTGCCATCTGCATGAAGTTTGGATGTTCTGCCTATGTTCACATTGGTTTCCTCCAGGTGCTCCTGTTTCCTCCCACAGTCTAAAGACATACTAGTAGGTAAATTGGCTTCTGGGAAATTGGCTCTGATGTGAATGCATGCATGTCTGTGTGGCCCCTGAGCACACTATCCACAGTATACCCTGCCTTGTGCTTGTTGCTTGCAAAGAAAGGCTTCAGCTCCCCCATGACACATGTATTGAAGAAAGCAGTAAGAAAATGGAGGATGTGTTTTTAGAGTGACCACATGATATTAAGTGCCTCTAGTTGTGCTATGGCTTTTTAAAAGCAAAAATGAAGTCCTAAGATTATTAAGAACCTATCTGTGCAAATTAATTGTTTCTTATTTCCAAACATGTATTTTTCATCTGATTGAGAATCCTTTTGTTTTATTTCTCTGTTTTCTTAATGAAAAGTCATATAAATATATCAATAAAGCAAACAGAGAACACACAGAAAATATATATAAGAAATAAAGAAAATCTACTCTGATACCACTGACATTAATTGATGACAAGACTAAATATTCTACAAGTAACTGTTTCAAGCCATGGCAGGCAGCCTATTAACAAATGGAAAAATAAAACTGCTCTGATAGTGTCTCATCATTTAAAAGAGAAAGAAATGATGGATTATCATTCCTTAGCTCACACAAACATCAAACTACAACAAATAATGCATCTATTGGTAATATCACACCTGATAAAAATGAGGTTGTATTATTGTTTCTGATTTCAGTACTTGTCACAGAAAAACACACAAATAACTACTGTATAATATTATTAGGCAGGGCTATTATATATAATAAGTAATATACTAATCACCAAAAGAAACTTCTCACTTATAAATGTAACAAATTCACAAAGTTATTTTAGGGAAAATTACAATCTTCTTTGTAGTGGGTGAACTGACATTCACTTGAACAGATACAAGTACTGTACATTAATCTTGCTAATTAACATTTTTCATCAACACCACAATTTAGTAGATTAACAGGCCTTCTACGGTGAAAATCACAGGGTTAGTAGCAGGCAGGCAACCTCTGAAAGCAATATTAGATGTACATCTGTGACACTTCCTTTTCACCAAATTACTGATGCTATCTGGTGGGATACTGCAACAGTACTCTTGTAGAACCTGGACACTAGTTTGTAAGCCGTCATACAGTATATTTGTATCATATTCCCATCTCACAAGAAAGTTATTTGAGCTCATGAGGATGACATCTATGTTTATTGATCATGAAGATGGTACATGATAAAGTTTCCATCTAGTCATGGTGTCCTGACTTGTGGTCTCAAGATCATGTGCTATCAATGAGTAACTGTACAGTATTTGGTTATATCACCTTGTCAGATATTGCCGACTCAGATAAACAGTGATTGTATGCTGACTTATTACAGCCTCCAACATACCAATGACAAGAACCCACTGTTTTTTTCATAAACATGACAATGAAAGGAATTTTTTTTTTGGTTTTCACCAGACTTAATGAATACTAACTAGTGCCCAATGAATGCTAAATTTAATGAGTTTTTCATGATCAGTCACAAATGATCAATTCATCAAAATTACATCAAAACATTTCAATTATATCCAAAATCATGATGTAGTAAATGCTGGAGTGAGGAGGAACAGACCAGAATGGTATTTAAATAAATTTTCTTAAAACAACTGGGAAAGTTAAGGGCACTTGAGGGTAATCGTTTGAGTCTAAGAATTAATGTTGAAATACTGAAATTAACACATTCCTTCCTAGAACAGAACATTTAAAACACAAAACTAACCAAAACACATGATTCTGAAGGTTCAAAGATGTGGGTCTCTTCTGTTGCACTCTCAGTCAATATTTTTTAATTGAAAACATCTACATGCTCCTTGATCCTATCCCTACACCTCTGTTCAAAGGTCCCTTACCTGTTCTGATTCAGTTTATGACAGACCTGATTAAAAAATTCCTTGATGCAGTGCCATCTCTGCTTAAAACAGCTGCTGTTGTTAAGAACAGCAGCTGCCATCTTAAAGAAATCTAACCTAAACCCCAAGCTACACTTATCTCCAACCTCCCCTCAACTCAAAGGTTCTTGAGAAGGCAGTAACTACTGAGCTACAGTTTGATATGAGTTCCCACCAACTTTGAAAAAGTCCAGTCAGGTTTCTGACCCTTACACAGCACAGTGACTGTGCTTGTGAGAGTTTTCAATGATCTACAGTACAAATGACTGCTAACTCTTAGTCTCTGTCCATTCTTGTCCTCTCTTGTGCTCTCTCAGCAGCCTTTCAACATCATGGACCATAATATTTTTTGCAGAGAATGAAGGACTATATTGGACTGCAAAGTACCACTCTGAACTGTTTTTTTTCTATTTCTCAAACAGGAAGCAGCTTGCCTCTATTAGAGAAACAAGATTAGAGTTGTTGCCAGTGACTTGCAGTTTTTTAAAACAGTTTTCAAAACAGGGGGGTGGTGTGGTGGCTATGTGGCTAAGGATCTGCACCTGTGGCTGGAAGCTTGCCAGCTCGTATCCAGTGGTCGGCAGAGGAATCCTACTCTGTTGAGCCCCTGAGCAAGGCCCTTAACCCCAACTGCTCCAGGGGCACCGTATAAATGGCTAACCCTGTGCTATGACTCCAAGCTTCTTTCCCTGTTTGTGTGTCTCATATAGAGCAAGTTGATGTTTGCAAAAAAAGACAAATTCCTAATACAAGAAATTGTATATGGCCAATAAAGTGGTCTTATCTCCCGGTGTCTCCCAGGGGTCAGTATTGGGGTCCATCTTGTTCCTCGCTTACAGTACATGCTTTCTCTGGGTCAGGTCATGTAGCATTTGGTATTAACTTTCACAGCTATACAGAAGACCCATAGCTGTATACAGTATTAACACCAAACCTTAAATGTCTACCACACTGGAAAATGTAAACAGCTGTCTCAGGGAATCAGGATATGGATGAGCCACAATTTTCTCATGCTTAATGTACCAAAATAGAACCTAATCAGGCTTCTTACAATAAAAACTACCATCGCATAATTGGTGAAAATGTTATCCCCTGTCCTCAGTGGTAAAAAATGTGGGAGTGACATTCGATGCTTCTTTAAATTTCTTCGGAACATTTTAAAAAACATTTGAAAATTGTCTCCAATTTTGCAAATGCTGAAAACTTAATTAATGCCTTCATTTAATCTTGCCTGGACTACTGTAATGCTTTCCCTTGTGGTCCACCCTCAAGCTCATTAATCAAATTATAACTTTTCCAGAACAGCACTACCTGGGTACCCACCAGAGCAAAGAAGTCAGTCCAAATCATTCCTACTCTTGCAAAGCTCCACTGGCTTCCTGTCCACCAGACAATGGAAAATGGACTACTGCTCCTCGATTTTAACACAGGTTCCTCATACCTCACTAACCTTCTTTTTTTTAGATATTTATTTTATGTGAAGCACGTTGAGATTCACTGTAATGAAATGTTCTATACAAATTAAATGTATTATTATAAGTAGTATCCAGTTAACTATGTGCAAAAAGAGTTTTAAAATAATTTCAATACAGCATTCCATAATAGTGTATTTAAAAAAAATTTAACACAAACCAGTGTGAATTAGAAATATTTATCATACTGATAATTTGAGATCACATTCCTAAATAAGATTACAGATTTCAATAAAATGAACAATGTAAATGGTTGTTTTCCCACCATGTTCTAAAGTTTTTTTTAAAAAATACATTTAAATTTTCAACCAACTTAACATCTACAATTAGTGCACTGAAATACTGCACACAATCTAATCTGAGAAAGTAAACTGAACTCTTGAGCCACAAATCATCACCATAATGAATGGATATACTGTAGCTGCATTTGACTTTTAACTGTGTAAATCATTTAGCTGAAAAATGACATAAAACAGTATTTCTGTGAAAATAATTAGCTTAGCCATCCTATCATGAGAAATTGTCTTTTTAGAGGCATTGTAATAATTTTCCATACAGTGATATCAAAAGTACTTAATTAGTGCATAATGATGAAAACTATCAGAAGACACTATGCACATTAGTACAGAAATGACAACTTAATAAAAATGTTCTTTAAGATTAGGAAAATGTTGAACTTTTAAGAAATATAGATCTCCCATAAATCAACAAAAGACAAGCAAAACCAAGCAAATATGTTCTTGTATTCCATTTGTATAACAATAATAATAAGATAATAAATGGATCTTTTCAGTGCAACAGGGACTTGGTGAGAAAAGTTTGCCTTAAGCTGCTTGGTTAATGGATAGCCTCCTGGCCATAGGAAGAAGAGGCTCGAACCCCAAAAGGTAAAGCATTTTGACCTCCAAAACACCAGTGCAGGAACAAAGTTGAAAGGAATAGATATGGCGAGTGGACGATTACAACACTACAGAAGACCAGTGACCAAGTTTCATAATTAAATATTCAGGAATACCTTGCAAGCTGCTGAGGAGAGGAGACAGCACTGATACAAAATAAGTGATCACAAAATAGTTCTGGAAACCAAATCTGGTTAAACATTTTACATACAGTTGGTGAAAGTGAAAGCAGCTACAAGATACTATTAAACCTTTCTTGTTGACAAAGAGAGGACTGGTAGAGAAGACACGTTTGGGAAAAGCAAAAGTGGAGATAGATGGAGAGAGGTTTGTAAGGACCGAGGTATGACCTTATTTTAAACAAATAAATATAGGTGCCCAAGTTGAACTAGTTTGCTTTATTTCTCTAAAGGCAAAATGTTAATGTTTGTCATGGAAATATACCTATCAAGGAAGCCACGAGAGAGAGTTCTCACCTGAGTAAGGTCTTTATGTCACGCCCGACATCCCTCCCTAGAGGGCGCTCCACTGCTCTCATTATTGATAGATAGATACTTTATTGATCCCGTGAGGGAAATTGCAGTGCAACAGCAGCTTAACACACACAACACAGCCACAGTGTAACGAATTATATAATAATAATAGTATAATACATACAATACAATATAAGAGTTACTCACAGTCCGGACACACAAGAGGAAACTAGAACAGAACAGTACACAGAAAATCGTTTCACACGTATGAATATAAATATAGATGTAACCATAGATATAAATATAAATATAAATGTATTGCACAGGTCCCTGGCATATATTGCACAAAAGTGGTTGTAAACGGGAAAAAGAAAGAGAACAGATGTAGCAGTAGATGTGTATATGCGTTTAGTCCAGAAACAGGTCACTGTCGCTGTTGCCTCTGCCAAGACGCAAGGTGGATGCGTTGTACAGTCTTATGGCAGACGGCAAGAATGACCTCCTGTAGCGCTCCCTGTCGCACCGTGGATGAATCAGTCTATTGCTGAACGTGCTCTTCATTCCTGCAAGCCTGTCATAGAGGGGATGGGAGAAGTTGTCCATGATGGCCTCTAGTTTGGACATCATTCTCCTCTCAGCCACTACCTCCAAGGGGTCCAGGTCAGACCCAATGACAGAGCTTGCTCTCCTGATGAGCTTGTTCAGCCTTTTGGAATCTACTGCTCTAATCCCAGAGCCCCAGCACAGAAAATGGCACTCGCTACCACCGACTGATAAAACATGTGTAGCATCTTACTACACACATTGAAGGACCTGAGCCTCCTCAAGAAGTAAAGTCAGCTCTGTCCGTTCTTATAGATGGCCTCGATGTTCTTAGACCATTCCAGTCTATCGTCGATGTGCACTCCCAGGTACTTGTACGAGTCCACCATCTCCACGCCACTCCCATGGATGTAGACAGGAGTAGGTTTGACCTTTTTCCTCCTGAAATCTACCACCAGTTCCTTTGTCTTTGTAACATTCAGTTCCAAGTGGTTCACCCCACACCACTCCACAAAGCTGCTGACCAGTCCTCTGTACTCCTCCTCCTGCTCACCCTTGATACATCCCACAATTGCAGAGTCATCTGAGAACTTTTGCAGGTGGCATGACTTTGAGTTGTACTTAAAGTCCGAAGTATAGAGGGTGAAGAGGAATGGAGAAAGAACTGTCCCTTGAGGTGCCCCTGTGTTACTCACTACCAGTTCAGACACACAGTTCTGAAGTCTCACAGACTGTGGTCTGCCCGTCAGGTAGTCAGTGATCCACGAGGTCATGGAGGCATCGACTTGCATCTCCTCCAGCTTCCTCCTTAGAAGTAAGGGCTGGATGGTATTGAAGGCACTGGAGAAGTCGAAAAACATGATCCTTACAGTGTTGCCAGCCCTGTCCAGGTGTGAGTAGGCCCTTTGCAGCATGTAGATGATCGCATCCTCCACACCAACACTGGGCTGGTAGGCAAACTGTAGGGTGTCCAGTGATGAGCTGACCAGGGGTCTCAGGTGGGATAAGACCAGCCTCTCCAGTGTCTTCATGATGTGAGAAGTCAGTGCAACTGGTCTGTAGTCGTTGAGGACAGAGGGGCGCCCTTTCTTTGGTACCGGGACCAGGCATGATGTCTTCCAGAGCACCGGGACTCTCTCCAAGCGCAGGCTCAGGTTGAACAGACGCTGGAGCACTCCGCTCAGCTGATCAGCACAGGCCCTCAGAACTCTGGGACAGATGTTATCTGGTCCTGTGGCCTTACCCTCGTGCAGCCTCTTCAGCTCCTTCTTCACCTGGTCAGCTGTGATGGTCAGCCTGGCCCGGGGGATGATGCTCATAGTGCTTTCAGTGCTGGAGGTGTTAATGGCTGAGGTGTTGGAGAGTGGCAGCTGTGGGGGATGGGTGGGTGAGCAGCCGTTGGGGGTTGTAGCTGTAGGCCGCCATGTTTGTGGGGGGATGGAGGAGGTGTTGGGCAGTTGCAGCTGTGAAGGGTTAGGGAGCGTGTGGCTGTGGGGGGATGGGTGTTGCGCCACAGAGGACCCAGAATCAAACCTGTTAAAGAACTGGTTCAACTTGTTGGCCATCTCCAGGTTCCCTTCTGTTGCAACCCCAGCCTGTTTGAAGCCAGTGATCTCTCTCATGCTGCTCCATACATCTCTCACCCTATTCCTTTGCAGCTTGTCCTCTACCTTCCTCCTGTAGGCGTCCTTGCTCTCTCTTAACTTCTGCTTTAGCTCCCTCTGTACACGCTTGACCTCTTCCTTATCTCCCCTCCTAAAGGCTCTCTTCTTGTCATTCAGAAGAGCCTTCAGGTCGCTGGTGATCCAGGGTTTGTTATTTGAAAAGCAGTGTACGTCTTTGGTGGGGATGGTGTTGTCTACGCAGAAGTTAATATAGTCAGTGACACAGTCCACCATGCTGTCTATGTCGTCCCCATGTGGTTCATTGTTCGTGTCATTTAGCTCTCCAGGTGTACCCTTTTAGTGTTATTATTTTAAAGACCAGCTCCTCCAGTCCTCGGGGCTCATCATTAGGGAAAGATGTCGCGAGGCCCGCCTAGCACCAGGAAACCCTACGTCCATCTCCTGAGGGCATAGGCCTCATCCCCGACACCTCCCGTTTCCTGAGCCCGGGGTCTGGAGGATCTCACCCTGTCACCCTTGGACCTCCATGTTTCGTTTGTCTGTGTGCTCCCCCCTTCCGGGGATTTTAACTTTGTCGCGTTCCAGGATGGATTTCCAGTTTATGGACTTTCGGACCGTGCTTTGACCTGCCCGTTTGGATTTGGATGCCGTTTTGTCTTCCCCGTACACTGTCTCACGGACGGTCACTATTATTTTGTGCACCATTAAACCCTTGTGTGTTCCTTTTTACCACGCCTCCTGTTTTCTCCAGCTCTTACCGCATCGCATAGGGTCTTCTACAAGATCTGACACGGATTCCAGTCCGTGTCCGTTACACTTTATTTCAATATTGCAATATTGGGAGCCCTGTTGCCACTCTGCAAAGTGCATCAGAGACTCAATCTGTTACAAATCTGTTATAAAGGGTTTTTATAAGATGTTGCGCTGTAAGAGAAAGCTCAGCACTTTGTCCCTTCTAACACTTCCCCTTTCCCTAAGACAAAACAGATTACATCATAAAAATGAAAGAAGAAGCACCACTAGATTTGTTTTTCAAAGCTTATCAGTTACTTTCGGCTGATCTAATGACCTAGACAGCATATATTGTTTTGGTACATTGTCTTCTAAAGTAACCTAAACAGTGCATACTTTGTTATATATTTTCCTAAAGCTCTCTACATTTTAAGAATCAATTTACTTATTAGATTTCCATTTCATGTTTCACAAGACAAACCATTGATGAAGGGTTTGAAAGATATAGAAGAGGCTATAAATTCAGAGTACCTTAAAAAGCCAAAGTAAGCCAATGAGAAAGGAGATACCAATGTCTTATCAACAGTGAATGGTAATCTGTTCTAATTTTGCAAATGCAAGTAGGTAAAATATATGTTGTGACAGGTGACTTTTTAGAATTGAGGATGGGATACTGATTCACACATAGATCCATGGACCAACTTATGGAAAACATGAATTCCACTGAGGTGAACCTTGATCGTAGATGAATAGACCTTGAGAGTTTCCTTACAGTCGCATATAAAGGAGGAGATGTATAAAATAACAAAAGATGGGAAATCACTGCAATGGGAGAGATGGAATGGTTGAAAACATTTCCATGTGATCCAAAAAGAGCTGAGTGAGCAAGATGCAATTCCTGAAGTATTTGATATTGGACCATCTTAAATTAATGTCGAAAAGGATGTGTCACAGGAAGATGTGGTCTGAATAGAGAGGAATTAGGCTCCAGATTGGCATCTGGACACAAGTTATTGAAATTCTGACATTTAAAACAAGACAGCATGTCAGCAATAGTGTTCAGATAGTCTCGGACACGAGCAATGACAATTAAGAATTGATGAGTGATAGAGAGCTATTGGCGACAAAAGATAAATTCTTTAATGTATTAAGAAGAAGATCATCCTTTATTGATAATGTGAACAATAGGTTATCAGAATGAATGAGGATGGACCTTTGTTTCCACTTGTGGCCCCAAAGAAATTCAACAATTTCTACTGGGTATAATTCAAAAGCAAATGAGGAGTTGTTAGAAGGGGAAATAGAAGAGAACTCAGGAAGTCTAGTTGTTTCAAACCATCGACCATGATAATAGCTTCCAAATCCAACAGAAGGGGCAGAATAGTGAAAAGCTGGAGGTTCTATGGTGAAATTTTGTGCTTACCAGAGGAGAAACACAGGCCATTCCAATTCTCCAGTAAGAGATGTCACAAATGAAGCTATGCTGATATGTATGGATGATATATATGGCATAATTAAAGTGACCCAAAAGGAACAAAAGATCCTACTTTGAACTTGATTTAGACATTGAATTCGGTGGACAGAGACAGCTGAATGCAATCTAACTTATCGCAAGGAGATAAAAAGGAGACAGAAAGGGTCTCAGATTTAAGAATGATCCTTAGAAATGTGATAATTGTTGAAGGCCCCAATGTTTCATCAGCAACAAGAGGGATCGATAGGTTTTTGAAAACCAAAATTAAAATGGATTAATTTATTTTAGGGGGAGTGCTAGGAAAAATTGATTGAAAGGAAATTGTCTAGAAGGCACAGAAGGAACAGAATTTTTTTATTATTCAACAGGATACAGCAGAAAGCTTTGGTGAGACAATTGAATACTCTAGGGTTACTTCTGCAGCCAAATGTTAAACGTACTACGAAGTAGAATTTATTCTGCCAAACAACGATGACAGAGATCCAGATCAAGATGCAGGACTTTGAAGGCATTAACAATGTCAGTCTCGAAAGCCTGCAACTAGGCCTGCCTGCATAATCAGAGAAATGGCATGTTCAATGGCAGCATAGAATAGAGAAAAATCTTCACTATGAATCAAGTCATTAATGCTAGGAATGGATGCTTAAGGAAAAGCAGAGAGATTTTTAAAAACATTTCCTGGAATATTGCTGGATAGCAATGCCAAGGGGCTTGAAGCAATCAACTGGAAATGTAGGGGAATGGAAGGGATGGATCATAAAGCCAGTTTGGACTTGGGTTGTGAGCAGCGTGTCCACAGATTAAGGGACAGAGAGTGCAGAAACAAGATTTTTACAGAAGAAGGTGTGACGGAGTCCAGAAACAAGCTTTTACAGAAGGAGAAGATGTGACGGGAAGAAGGAAGTGTATAGAGGCTTTCTTTCTTTCATTCATTCATTCGTTCATGCATTGTTTGCATTAGTGGGCATGGTTTGCATGTTATGATGCTTAAATCAAATGCGAAAGGAGGCGTCTGCATTCAGTTTATGTAGCTACTCTAGTAGTGATTGTGATTAGGGTGCTGTGCAAGTTTGACTTGTCAGTGTTACCCCTACCAACCTTCAGTTATTAACTATTTATTAAGACAAAGCAGTGAAATCATATTCATAAGTAAACATCAAAGGTATGCTTATATGTTAGTCCTGAATATAAGTCTGAGATGGATGGGGAGGTGGATCACATTTGGGAAAAATTTGAATGCTTCTCCTAAATTGGATATTCAATAACATTTCAAATTTAAAAGATGTGCAAACAGGTACTGTACTAACCTTAGCAAATCCTAAAAGATCTATTTTAACTGTAACTAAAACACATGGTGAACCTTGGAAACATCACATCACTTATATGTATCTTGATGATAAAGATAAAAAGAACACACTGGTAAAGATAAAGCTCTGTGTAAATGCAGGGTAAGGCTATACTTTTTCAGAAAGTCAAGAAACATTAATAAAGCCCTTTGACAAAGGATTCACTTTGTCTGGCTTGACATAGAATATTCTTTTGAAATACCCAAGTAACCTTGTGGCAAGAGCCTTAAGGGTATTTCTGTGCATAGAATGACTCATTGCAGACACGGAAACTGGAAGTAAAAAAATAATATTCTTGAAAAAAATCCTAAAATAAATTTGTGCAGTTCAAGTAATTATTTCACAAGAAACCATTGCAATTTACACATTACCTATACAGATGTAGCCATTCAAAGTGCACGGTACAGACACGTACCGGAGGTAATTGGCTACGGTGTCGCGCATTGTGACGCACGATGATGCGCGGTACCGCGGTACGTGATTGGTTGACCGACAGGGGCACTCGTGGTCCGTTGGTCTGTCGTAGAAAGATTTACAGTAAACGTCTTTACTGTGCTCGTTGTAGTATTGAATATTTATATGGAATTTTACCACTGAAGGGAAATCTTAATAGCTGAGCATAAAAAGAATAGGAGGATACTGTAACGCGTGTGAAGGCCATAAACGATATTAATTTTGGAACATAAACATACAGTATATGGCTGGTCTCAGTACTTTAAAGAAAAAATAAATACCAGTATTCCATTTCTCCCTAAATATTTTAAGCATCGAAGTCTTTAACGAGATACCGGAGTCAACAAGCATACTTTTAGAATTTGATTAAAAGGGAATATAATATGGAATCGCGTATCTAAAGAAATTAATAACGATATAATTATATTCATGTACCGCGACACAAGAATAGTATACGCTGTACATTGTCTGTTGATAATGTTTCTTTAGTGCTTTTTCAGCACTCTGCATGTGGCGCTGTGGGTTAGGTTCCTTACTCCCATATCACACAGTCTGTGATCGAATCCCACTATGGAACCATAACTTTTTTTTTAACAAACATGTCTTTGAAAAAATGAAATGTTTCCCTTGGTCAGAGATTAAATAAAACCTTACTCGCACCAAACAAATTTATATTTCTAAATATCACAACATGATCGAATTTAAGTCATTTTAATAACAATGAATATTCACCTAGGCATTACAATATAAACATTTATATTGATTTAAATCGCGTTTTGATTTAAATCGCAAACGCGGTTTAAATATATGTGTTTTTGATTCAGAATCAGGCAAATGCAACATAAATTGATATCTTTGTCTTCTAAGTATCTTAATAAACTTTCAGCATAGCTTTCTCCCCATTTAGATTTATTTTTCTTGGGATCTTGGGATCAAACGTGGAAAGATTAGATTGTAATCGTTTTTATTTTTTAAATACATTGCAGAGTTAAAGCAAGTTAAAGCCTTGATTTTATATATCACCTTTAAAAGTGGAATCCTTTTATCTTGTAAAGCGTTTTGAGAAGCCACCTTTAAAGGCGATATATAAAAGCGCTGAATCTTATGGAATGTGTTCCGCCGAGGATTCAAAAAATTTATTTTTTTTAATCGCGTATCTAAGGAAATAGCAGTATAACTTTGTTCATGCACAAACAGCGGCATGTTACATTATTAATTTGTGTGTGTCCTCTTGCCAGAAAGCTCTAAATTGCAATTTGAGTGCAGTTTTTGACTTTTTCTAAATTGCAACCCATAAATAAAGCTGATACAGTTTAGACTTATTTCAAACTATATTACAGCAACGTAAATTGCAAAAATGCACTTGGAATCTGTCCAAGCCCTACTTTGCCAGGCATTTTCTTTTACTGCAACGGACATAAAAACTCCCTTGCTTTTAACAGAGCGTTTCATAATTTCTAACTACGAAAATTATTTAAACTGCGGCACTTATCATTCATTCCATTCCATTATCAGTCTTCCATTTCTCCCTAAGCATTTTAAGCATGAAAGTTTTATGAAACGGTACCCAAATATGCGATTGATGTATGGATGAATTTTATAGAAAAAAAATTATTTAACACGAAAATTAAGCTGTTTACATCTTCCGCCTGAGAACAGTCACCCGTTGCTACCCAATGCAGAAACACAGCCACTAACTAGCAAAGAGAGGACATTAGCTAGCCAATATGATAAAGAAATAAATGATTATTTTATTTCTTTTGCACATTTATTTGAACATTTCCATCGATTGTACAAGCACTTGGAAAATGTCCAATCCCTAGTTCATCAGGCATTTTCTTTTACGCTGCGGGCATTCTCCTGGTCTGGTGCCGATCTGTGTCTTCTAGGATATAATGCCAGCGAACTCTTGTTTTTATGTCCGCTATAACAGACAATCTCCTTTGCTTTCAACCGAGCGTCTAACCCCTCTGATTGGAGAAAAAAGATGTGCTGGTTTGCTATACATACTTTACAAAATACATTTATTTTAAAAGTTTAAGAAGTAAAAACCTTACAGCGTACACAGATTTCTAAACTGATTAGGATATTTATCTTTGTCTTATTCATAATAATGTTCACCGCTCTGTACAGCAAATTTATAATTGTAACGAAGCTAGGTTGTGGTGAAAAGGATCCGATGCAGATGCAGGAAACCTTGGGCGGTGAGTAGGCGGACAGAGCAAATCCAGGAGCTGAGTCATAGTCCGAAGGCGTAAGGTAGGTCAGGATCCAGTAAAGGCACTGGTGGCGTACAATCCAGAACGAGAGACGGGTTCGTGGTCGAAACAAAAGCTGAAGGGTCAATACCGAAAAATAGTCACTGGTAGCAAACAATCCAAGGGGCGAGACGAGAACCGAAGTCCGAAGGCAAAAGGTGAAGTCAGTAAATCCGGTAAGGCAAAAGGGAAAGACCGCTAGGTAGAGCAACACATAGTGAACTCAATACCGAGCAGTGATATGCGGGTAAGGGAGGCTTAAATAATGCAGCCTGCCGCACGGTAAGGCGTCTGATGAGAATTAACACTTGCGGCGGCGTTTGTAATTAACACCCAGCTGCTGGGACTGATTAGACCTCTTAGGAGCTGGTCTGGGCCGGTTAGTGGTCGTGACAATAATAAACTTTATTTTATACAGCGTTTTAATGAATAAGTAATTAGAATCGCTTTTTCTACATAAACACAGCGTGATTGCTCTCTGAAAATGCTTTTTCTTTTTATTTAGGCTCAGATTTCAACTATAGATCGTATTATTATAAACTTTCTTGGAAAAATGTCTTTTATGTAAACCATGTTTTCTATTAATTCATTGGAGCTAGAATATGTTCATTGTCTTCCAATCAAGTCGAGTTGACATTAGAAGCTTGCCACGCCTGGACTGTTACACCAACACATTAGCATGTTAAAGCGATTTCATTGAGCAGCCTAGCTTTCTTAACTAGTAAGTACTGAACTTCCTTGCCTTTGGAGGGGGGAGGTGTCTTTCGCTGGAAATCTCGCCCCCTTCTACTTTGAAAATACCTGTGAAACCGGTTTAATTCATCACAGCCAGCACTCCCGCAGAGAGGGGGGTTGTACTCGTTAATGTCTTAGCCGGAACACATCATTATATCTCATTTTGTATTTCTATAAAAAAATCGTTTGCCCAGCTTAACACTATTGCTGTTGTTTTTATCCCGTAAAGCGCTTTGAGGAGCACAGCTTTCTCACCACTTAGATTACTTTTTGATACCATCCTTACACAAAGCAGAAACTTCTTGTATATTCCGATGACATACAAGTGGAAAGATTACAGATTTTAATCATCTTTTTTCTGAACCAGGGAAAATCTGATCATGTTTCTCTATAACAATAATAAAAAACTTTATTTTACATATCACCTTTAAAAGGTGATAAATTGCATCTCAAAGCAATACAGTAGATGTAAACCACAGATTACAAAGTAAATACCCAGACAAACGCAAACGCTTTTTTAATCAAATGCTTTTATTCATTCAGTAGCGAGAGAGCGTAAAACCTGGGCGTAACAGCTGTTCCTTTTTCTGATCACTCGCTCTCTAGATAAACGTCTCACCTGTCCTGTTCTTTGTTTTTCTAATTTGCTGATTACGCCTTCTGCGATCCACTCCTGCCCTCACACGTAAAGAAGACTATTTTGAAATTTCTTTGCGCGGTCCATTGTGCAATTAACCCTATAAATAATGTTTTTATTATTGTTATAGAGAAACATGATCAGATTCTCCCCGGTTCAGAAAAAAAGATCCAAAGTATACTAGTTTGTCACTAGTATACTTTTAATACAGTCTTTGCTGTGCTCTAGAGGATCCTTGTGATATTTCGAGCTCTGGTTGAATGATAAGTGTTGCAGTTTAAATAAATTTCATAGTTGGAAATTATGAAACGCTCTGTTAAAAGCAAGGTAGTTTTTATGTCCGCTGCAGTTTTTTTGCAACATGAATATAATTACATCGTTATTAATTCCTTTAGATACGCGATTCCATATTATATTCCCTTTTAATCAAATTCTAAAAGTATGCTTGTTGACTCCGGTATCACGTTAGTTAAAGACTTCGATGCTTAAAATGTTTAGGGAGAAATGGAATACTGGTGTGTATGTTTTCTTTGTTCACCGCTCTTTGTTCACCGCAAGTACCAAGACCAGCCATATACTGTATGTTTAAGTTCCAAAATTAATATCGTTTATGGCCTTCACACGCGTTTCAGTATGCTCCTGTTCTTTTTATGCTCAGGCACTAAGATTTCCCTTCAGTGGTAAAATAAGATATGAATATTCAGTACTTAAACGGGCACAGTTAAGACATTAAATATACATATACATACTGTATACAGTACAGTTTGCATACGGTAATATGTTTATGTTCCTAAATCAATCTCTTTTATGAGCATGTGAAAGGCATGGTAAATCGATTCTCAAAAATTACTGTACTTTGCATGATTGGAAACAAATGCATGATTGCGAAATGCTGTGGTGTTACTTTTACAAAGACAGTCAATGAAAAAAAGAATGTGGACCAGGGCAATACTTTGAGTTTACAGCTTGTCCAAGGTCATTCATTATTAATACTATTAGTAATATCTTCGTAAAAGACTTTGATGGCGACAGCTCAAACATGAGAGGTTGAGCTTTATTAGCTCCACCTTGTGGAAATTCCGGATACTATTATTTTGCTTGCGGTTTTATAGGAGAATTTACGGTAACTAGCGGTATTTACCGGTAACTTGCGGTAGACTGCGTACAGCGCACCAGAAAATAATGTGGTATCGCCCGCGCATTTTGAATGGCTGCATCTGTATATAAATTTAGTTTAAATTACAATATGCCAGTATATTTCAAATGAAAACACTTTGCACGTTTCTGTTTAATTCTCAATTCTCTCTTTGAAGTAAAAACAATCAAACCTGTTTGTTTTTGTTTTTCCCCACTTTGCTTCTTTAGTACTTACATTGTTCTGCTGAGATATGGATGGAAGGTAGGCATGGTTATTTTGACCATTACATTCTTCAATCCAGTTTGGCAAAGTAGTATACCCAAGGACAGAAATGGGAACTAAGGAGGACAAAATCAGGAAGCACACAAAAAGGGTGTGGGTGTCTGATACAAACTGCCAAACTGATTTGCTTCTAGAAACAGCTGAACAATATCCTATCCAAATATACTGTGATGTCCCAGGGCATGGTTCTCACTTTGAGCATAGAACAGGTGTGTCCACAGCAACTGACACACCCTCATGGTCTGTTAGGGAAAATTTTTGCTATCAAGTTAATACAGTTTCCCCTCTAGGACCCAAGACTTAACTTTGTTTCATGCTTACTGTTACAACCTTAAAAATACATCTAGGGTCCCACCAAAAGTCTCAACACAAAAGAACAAATGAGAGATTGGACTTCTCCGAGAAAACAAATCAGCTTTATTATACCAAAAGAACCCAGGGAGGCAGAGGTGCACATTAAAAAACTAGATAAGCTAGAACCGAAAAAAAGGTGGGCATGCCTAACAAAGCGGCCGTACCAAAAAAAAGTCTTCCGCATCCTACCCATATCTACACTAATTACCCAAACCAAAAGCAAAAAAAGAAAAGCACACAACATGTCTTTCCCCCATCCCTAAAATACACCACTCAACTAACCTCACTCACCATCTGAGATCTCTAAGTGTTCTCCCCTTTTACAGTCTCATTTTCCCCTTTTAAATGTTTCTGTCTCATTTGCTTAATATATTAATTGGCAGCACCGGGAGCAAAAAGGAGAAAACAATTAGGGAAAAAAATAACTCTCCAAATGAGGACTGTAACACCCCCCTCCCTCAAAACAGCAATAACTAAAGGTTATTGTTGAAACTACCGCATAAAATCCATACATTAAAATAATCTTTTTTAAATAGACACCCATCACACACGAGATAAAGCTAAAACACTGTCTGTACCCCCAATATGACGAATATCCAAATTATTGGATAAATCCTTGGAGAAATAAACTCTACTGCATATGGTGCAGGTTCGCATTCTGCATTCTCTGGAGGACAAGCGGTTTATGGTCTGTGTGAACAGACGCAGACCCAACTTAAACCTCGAAATGTTGAAGAGCGAGAAGAAGACCCAATGTTTCTTTCTCTACTGTGGAATATATACATTGATGTTGATTTAATTTCTTAGAGACATAATAAACTTGATGTTCTATACCAAAGGCAACATCCTGGAATAAGACTGCTCCAACGCCATTCGCACTAGCACCCACAGCCAGCTTAAAAGGCAGGTTGAAATCAGGAGCAGACAATACAGGTGCTCTAAGTAACAAAGCCTTGAGACTGTCAAAAGCAAACTAACATTCATCAGACCACAAAAATGCCTTCTTTTGGCTAAGCAGTTGTGTAAGGGCTGAAGCAACCTCAGCAAAATTCGTACAGAAACTATGATAATATCCAGCCATACCAAGAAACTGACATAACTTCACAACAGCTTGACGACAACAGCTTCCACCTTAGCGTCTACCGGGCAAACCTTCCCATGGCTAATTACCTTGCCCAAATATACAACCGTAGTTTGTCTGAACTCACATTTGACCAATTTGATTGTAAGATTGGCATGAGTCAGATGCCTAAAGAGAGCGTCGATCTGATCAATATGCTGAGACCAGGTTAAACTATGCACAACAATATAATCTAAATAAGCTTTACAGCTAGATAATTAACACTAAGTTGATAAGTCATTGGAAAGTGGCGGGTGCATGCCGCGACCGAATGGCATAACTGTACACTGCAAAAATGTATCAGAGGTCACAAAAGCAGAAATCTCACGTGCCCGAGAAGTCAACGGACTTGCCAATATCCCTTTTACAAATCAAATTTGCTAACATAAATTGCAGACTCCACACGATCAATACAGTCATCCATACGAGGCAAAGGGTAGGAGTCTGGTTTTGTAATAGCATTTACTAGTCTATAATCAGTACAAAACCTAAAAGTTCAGTCAGGTTTATTCATGAGCAAACAAAGAGAACTCCAAGAACTACAACTAAACTCCGCAATGCCATTTTCGGTTACTTTACGCACTATAGCGTGTTTTCTATGGTTAAGTCTGTATGCGTGTTGCTTAATCAGGGCCGCTTCTCCAACATCAATATAATGCTCAAGTACAAGGCACATCAGAAAACAAAGATCGATATCAATAGATTAGTGCAGCAATGTCAAACCGATTTGACGGAGACAAAAAAACCAAAAAAGAATCCAGATTATCCAAAATCTCTGAATTTTGTAAACACTCCCCAGACACACAGGCTGGGAGAATGGCAAAATCCTCAGCTGTTGAGGTAGATGAGCCCCCACCAACAGAAGCAACTATCGACACTGGCTGAACAAAACCCTCAACAGAATCCTTCACTCTGTCATAATACGCCTTCAGCATATTAATATAACAGAGTTAAAACTAAATAGTCAAGATCACTTATTTTCTTGGTGATGACATAAGGGCTGCTGAATTTTGCCTGCAACACCGAACCTGGGACAGGTAACACAAACATCATCTTTTCCCCTGGTACAAACGCATGGCTCTTCCCATTTACATCAAACTGATGTTTCATTTTTGTCTGTGCTTTCACTAAATTAGCCCTGGCCAACTCACATGCCCTAATAAATTTAAAACGAATATCAGAAACATAATCCAATAAATTAGGACTCTTTTAACCAAGAGAAATATCTGATAACCATTTCTCTTTCAATAACTTAAGAGGGCCATGAACAGTATCCAAAAACCAGTTCAGCAGGACTGAACCCTTAAGATTCTAGCACAACATCCCATATGGCAAAAAGCACCAAAGGCACCTCCTCACCCCAATCTCTTGAAATTCTAAACAATACATGCGTAGCATAGACTTCAAAGTCTAATGGAACCTTGCAATTTGGGATGATAGGCAGCTGAAACATAGTGTTCAATCGACAACTGCTGAAGAACCTGTGCAAATAGTTGACATAAAATTTGAACCCCGATCGGTTTGAATGCCTTTAGGTAAGTCCAAATATTGGAAAAAAAACTTAATTCATGTGAAGGTACTGCCTCAGAAAAACAAGTAGCAACGCACATGATGGTGAGCAGAAACTGATTACCTGACTTTGTTCGAGGCAACGGCCCTACAATATCAACCAAGATCCTTTCAAAGATTTCTCCAACTGCAGGAATCGGATACAAAGGATTAGGTTTTCCTGCAGCTTGACAAACTGGACATGACTTAATATATCGGACAATGTCAGCTTCAAACCTGACATTTGAAGGTGAAAACCAGGCCCCCCACCAAAAAAAAAACAGTCATACGTCTTACGAACACCCAAATGTGCAGCCATACACTGATCATGGGCCAAATTTAACACAATGCAATACTGTACTGGTACAACAATTTGATAAATATCACCCCAGTTGTTCTCAGAAGAAGCACGGAGAGATCTCCATTTACACATCAGCAAAACATTTTCTATAAAATACCCAGATCACCTATCATCAATTTCTTCAAAAGACACAACATTGGCAAACAAAGGCAAAAGAGTAGAATCACATTCGTGCTATATAATCAGTTGATCACGTGTTAAGGACAACTTCTCACTCATGTTTTTACTATTGTCTAAAAGGCGATCAGAACTAGAAAATGTCCCACACTCTTTAAATTGATCAGAATCAACACTAGATAAAAATGTATCCGACAAAGCAAAATTTAGAACATCCTGGCTTAGAAACAAAAAATATCTCTTCATTCTGTCTGGCTTGACCATGAGTCACCACACAAGCAGAAAAGATATCAGGATAAGGCCATGCAACTTCATTAGAATCTTCAACAACAGGAGTATGTATAACTTCAGGACATAACATCTTACCACCAGCCAAGTCATTTCCCAGAATGAAGGTCACTACTTCAACTGGTAACTGAGGCCGAACCCCTACAACAACCTGTCCACTAACAAGATATGATGTAAGGTAACATGCAAAGAAACATTAATGTTTCCCATTTCAAATCCTCTGACCTACACATTTGATCCTACAGAAGACTTAGTTGAAAAAGGCAACACTCCCTCCAGCACAAAAGAGTGGGCAGTGCCCGGATCTCTCAAAATCTTAACATGTTATCTAATCTCAGGTTCATCAACAAGGGACATGCAACCTTCAGTTATAAAACGTTGATTATCACAAAACCCCTCCTCAATCAGAGGAGAACCTACTCTAGTTCCCTCTGGGGGAAGTGTTTGAACTACAGTATAGCAACACTGTTTTGCTTTTGTTGCTTACGTTGTAATGCAAAACACTCAGACATAATATGGCCATCTTTCCTACAGTAAAAACAGGTACAGTTGGTCTTTCCCTCATGCTATCATTTTGCTTAATATTATGGTCTCTATTCGGACTATTAAATGTTACACCTGTTGTTACTGAACCCAACCTCATCATCCCAAGATAAGGGTCTGTCATTTAAAACACTTTTGTGTGTAAATATAAATTCATCTGATAACACTGCAGCTTGATCAACTTGTTTCATCTAGTTTTCATTAAAATACGTGACAATATGATCAGTGAGATAATTTTTTAATTCCTCTAAAAGATCCAACTGCCTAACCCCTTACGACACACAACACCGATCTAATAAATTTTCTTTCTCCTGGGTGAATTCCCCATAAGTCTGCCTATCTCTTTTTTTATATCAACGTTTTATATGAGGCTCACAAAGCCTCAATTTCTAACTCTGAGACGTCTAGTTTTCTTCATTTCCAAATCTAATCTTTGGCATTTTGACTTATCTTGTCTTTCCTTTTCCTTACACTGGAGTTCATACATGTTTAACTCAAGCTCCTTTAAACGAATTGCTTCTGCTTGATCCTCAAACCCAGTCGATTGAGGAGATTGCATGACAGATGTTGAACACCACTTTCTACAGCCTCCATACCACTTGAGGCAACCTCTATCAAATCCTCAACTTGAAGATTTCACCTCAACCCTAGGAGATAGTACCTTTTGATCAATCAATTTAGAAAGCAACTCACTCTTAAACGTGGTACACCAATAATAATAAAATCCGCAAAAAGTAACAAGTCAGCTTTCCAACACAAATCGAGCTTCTCAGCAGAAGGTTCAATAGTAAACTGATGCAAATCAAAGTCCAGTATCACAAACACATGAAAAGAAAAAGTAAAGACCCAATCTAAGTGGATCCAATCCCACTCTGAGATAGTGTAACAATTCACAAAGAATCATGATTCTCAATACTTTAATAAAATACTAAACAGAAGATCCTGAATGAGACCCAAATATGTTACGACCTTAAAAATATATCTAGGGTCCCACCAAAAGTCGCAACACAAAAGAACGCCTGAGTGATTGGACATCCCTGAGAAAACAAATCAGCTTTATTAAACCAAAAAAGCCCATGGAGGCAGAGGTGCACATTTGTATTCCAACTGGGAGAGGAAAAACCAAAAGAAAAACAAAACCCTGAGAAACTGACTAAAAAAACAACCAGATAAGCCAGAACCGGAAAAAAAGGTGGTTGTGCCTAACAATGCGGCCGTACCAAAAAAAAGTTTTCCGTGTCCTATCCATATCTACACTAACTACACTATCTACCCCCATCCCCAAAACACACCACTCAACTAACCTCACTCACCATCTCAGATCTCTCAGTGTTCTCCCCTTTTGCAGTCTTATTTTCCCCTTTTAAATGTTTCTGTCTCATTTGCTTAATATATTAATTGGCAGCACTCGGAGAAAAAAGGAGAAAACAATTAGGGGAAAAAATTACTCTCCATCTGAGGACCGTACTGTAGCACTTGCTCCATTTGAGCTATCTGCACTCTCAACAGTCTCCAAGTCTTCGACTCTCAGACTCCAGGGCTCAGATTCTAGTGGTTCTGTCAGTCTCTTATCTCTTTCACAGAATCTCATCTGGTGCTCAGACATTTTCTCTCGCTCACTCTCATGCTTCAGTCCTTTCTATGACCTTCTCCAATTTCATCTCAGTCATGGACTCAGTAACTCCACACATTCAGGGAGTAACAGTGGAAGACCCTCTACTTGGTTGCTCCAGTTTGTTTGGACCTGCTATATTGCCCTCTTTACCTTACCAGTGGGTTGACATGAAAGAGGCCTCTGCTCATCATAAGTCTTTCCTGCACCTCAATGACCTCCTTACTCTGTCTAGCACCCTCCTGCTCTCCTGTCTCCCTAACGGCACTACACTATGCCCTGTACACTGATCTTACAAAGTGACTCACATAAATAACTCGCACAATAGATTTTTCTACTCAGACAGCCCACTTCCACTTTAACTATAAACGTCCCCTCTGGAACTTGCGTTCCTCTTCACTACCCCCTCCGGGGGAATATCTTTCACCTTCACACATACAGCCCTGTTCCCTCTCCACCTTTGAACAGCTTGTCTCTTTAAATGGATTTCTTCAAGTTATCAGTCCCCTTTCTGCTTTCACAAGTCCCCTTATGGGGATTATTGACACAATGGCACAAACATTTAATACGCTTTCTATTCCCTCTGGGATTATTGCTCTCATTGGTTCCCTTACATAGATTAAAACATCAACCTGTTTTGTTTGCTGCTTTACCATATCCAGCTCACACACACAGTGACTAGCCTTCTGTTGTTTAACTTCTTATTATAAGTGGTTGTTACTCACTCCAACTTATCTTGCTCATAGCACACAGTTGCCTGCTCTCAGCAGAGATCAGCTCACTCCTAACATACACCCTTTAACCTGCTGACGTAAAAGCAACTGTTGATTTCACAAACAGTCTCCTTGGCTCATTCGCATCACAGAGCCATGTCTCTCACCACAGACAACAGCAGTATTTCACCACTGTTATCATGCAGACAGACAGCTATTTGTTTTCATTCCCTCTCAGCTTCGTCATGGCCACCTGTACCTCAACATCAGGTGGTCAAATAGCTGCATTTATATGCTCTTTCTCTGTTAGCCCTTCACCCCCGCCTTGCTATGCCAGCTCTACTGTTCACTAATATGCATATTAAATTGGAGACTCTTGATCTAACTAGCTCTCCATATTGAGGTAGTATCAGGATTGACAATCTGGCTTGGTCACTTAAAGTATTCATCCTGCTCTTATAGAACCTCCCATAACTGTGTCTTATTAGAACAAAGAATGCCTTCAATTCTGTTTTTTAGCAATCTGTTTCTCTGCTACGAAGCCCTGCCCCTCAATATACCCAGGCCTTGAATGAAATTATAGTACCAAATTGAAAATTTTAAGTTCTGTACTCTTCACATTATTTTAATTACAATTTTTAGCACTATAGATCACTATAAAGTGTCTCTAAGAATCTAATAAGTTGGTAACACCTGATTAAGTGTCAATCACTAGTCTAGAAAGACCTCACAGGAAGATGAAGGCTGAGAGAAAAAAGAGAAAGAAGAATATAAGAGAATATAGACAACAAAAGAAAGAGAGACAAGAGGACAGAACTTAAAGTGTGTTCCAGGCGTGAGGTACTTTTTCCTCTTGTTCCTTTCCATGAGGTCATGGAGCTAATTATTTGAACCTCGATAAGAGAAATTGTGATTCTGTAGTTTTTAGCGAAATTGGATTTCCGGAGTGAAGAATCCCTCAGTAAAACAGCCCCTTCTGCTGTGTGGGTGCATTTTAGAATAAGTTCACATTTATTTTGTGGCATTCATGTTTGCAGAGAGAGAGATTTCACTGTAGGTTGTATTCTGTTTTGTTTAGAAGGCAACATATCTCTTATTCTGACCTTTTCAGGCATTAAGAGTTAATTACTTGGTAAGAATCTGGTGGCTATGTAGCTAAGGATCTACGCCTGTGGCTGGAAGGTTGACGGCTCATATCCCACAACTGGCAGAGAAATTCTACTCAGTTGGACCCCTGAGCAAGGCCCTTAACCCCAGCTGCTCTAGTGGCGCCATTTAAATGGCTGACCCTGTGCTCTGACCCCAAGCTTCTCTTCCTGTCTGTGTGGAGAGCAAATTGGGGTAGGTGAAAAGACAAATTCCATATACAAGAAATTGAATATGGCCAATAAAGTGATCTTATTTTTCTGTGTGGTTAGGACATTAGGATTCTGGGAAGCCTCATCTATACATACTGTACATAGGAAAAGTTGTATGTTGTCATAGGAAAGGCTGGTTGACTGGAAAAACATTGCATGCCTGCTCTTCTAGGACCATTACGCGACAGCTGTTCTTTTCCTTTCCTGACCGGCAGGAGCAATCCTTGCTTCACCAGCCAGTTCTTTATTATTTAATTTATTTTCTTTCTCTTTTCCATTACTGACTGGCATGGGCTGATTAAGAAAAAGAATCTACTCTATTCTATCATTCTATTATCACCTCTATTCACTCCACTTTCCCCCTGTCCCGGGGCGCTCGACCTCCAACCACTTGGGTTTCTTAGGGCGTTCTGCCACTGGCTAGTCTCTTGTTCTTGGGCAATGAAAAAGCACCGGATATCTATGTTGTGTGTAGTATAGTGTTTGTATTGTCACTGTCAGTAATTATTTGTTCAACCACGTGTGCCTGAATTATTATTTTCCAGGAACAAGTTACTTTCGCTGAACAGTCTTCAGGTGAGTAATGTTAAGAACAGTGGTGTCTTTTTACAGTTTGGGCTGTATAGGATAAGCGTGGTTTCTGTATTAGTTTTAAACATTATTTCATATTTGTAAGCATGTTTTGTCTGCTCTGCATGTAAGATTTCTTTCTTTAGTTAACTTGTTTTTGTACCTTTTTTACAGTTGAAAATAATTTCAATACCATTTTAATACCTTCTTCCCTTTCCGTCATTGACAACCTGATTTCTTACCCAATTGAAACATCTTGTTCTTTTGGAGACCCAGAGACTATAAAATTAATAAATCCTATTGTATAATAGTAGGTATTCTAGTCAATATTGCCCTTTTTATTTAATGCCTATAACATACCCTCTACAGCTTGCTAAACTTTAGATTAAAATTGAAGTTGGATGGATATCAGCCTTCATGCTTCAGAGAACTGGTTTACCTTGACGAAGTACTGTGACATGCAGAAAACAGAGAAAAGCACAGTGTGCACTGCCAGCATTAGATAGGAGTTAGAGGTCACTGGGCTGTAGAGAGATATCATCAAATCAAATTGCATGAATTAGTTGACACCTATTAAAAAGACAATTTCAGAATCTGTAACCTTAATTAAACGTTTTTTTTTTGGCATCAAATATGATTCTATTGCAGGGTTGCTTAAATGTTGACCACATTAAGACTGCTGTTAATTAAATCCCCTACAGTACATCACAGAAATCTTAAAAAATATGAAATGATAATGCCTAAAATTCAAATGTTATTTTATAAATGGAATTGTATCCAATTCTTAGAAAGTAATTAAAGAAGAGTATACTTTGTTGAAGGTAGCAGTTGTAATTTGCACTGCCATCCAGCATGAGAAAAAAAACCAGCGCACTTTGTAAAACGCGGCTTTACAAAGACACAAAATTGAAAGCAAAACAGGTATTTTTGTGCATTAATATGTACATAAAGCTATGCACATGATACCAAGCAAAATAATTTTTAATATAACAATTTATGTTAAAAATCTAAACATGTTTTTCAGACTTGTATATCAGGTTGAGACCTTATTCTTTTGTAGAGGTTTTAAGAGAGAAATCTAGTCTTCTTCGAACAGATCCAACATAGTACATAACATATGTTCCTACATTTTACTTTTCACAATCACAATCATTTTTTAACAATAATGACCTCAGCTGTTTTTAATGGTGATTTGTTTTCACCTTTTTATTTTGCTTTTCTTGATATGCTATCTTGGAACACTGTAAGCACCAGTATGTTCTTTACTACTGTGACACCTGCTCCACAACATGCACCTGTTATGTCTTTTACACATGCTGTTAGAAGATCTTTGCTTTTTCCATTTCCTGTCAAAATGCTGCAGGGACCATGTGCTACATTATATCTCATCAAATCACATCACAGCCTAATTTCAAGCTTCAGTTCTGGACAGCATATTAATCCAGTGGAGATAGCCAAATAAAGTGACATGGGTGGGAGGAGATATTTTTGGGGCACATTTCTTCCCAAATAAAAACATTGTTTGGCATGCAAAACAGCCATTGCAGGCTTAATGGTACTATTAAAAGATAGATGATATCTAATTAAACTTATGTAGTTTAATTATGTTTATATTTTACTGCAGATATGATTCCAGTACCATGAAAACAAGTTTGAAAACTCATTAAAGATTTAAAATCAGACTACAGGAGGACTTACAATTTATTTATTTTTAAGCAAATTTGAAAATCATTAATGTATGTTTTTATTTTACTGTTGTTTGTTTTGGGGGAACATAGAGGATATTAATACACACCACATGAAACTGAACTCATTGAATGTGCAGGAATTTGAATCAGTTAGCTGGATACCCCTCAGGATATTTGTCTTGCTTCAAAGAGTGCACATTAAAATGATGTACTATGAAATTGTGCGACAATTATTAATAACAGATGTTTTCCCTGTTTTGGGCAATAGTCCAGTGTTTATAGCTTACTATAGTTAAACCATTATAGATTATAAGATTATAGCTGATCTTTACAGCTTTTTTGTACAGTATAGTTGTCTTGACAACTCATAACTCTCTTTTTGGGTAGATAAAAAAGCTCTAAAACCTGTTAAATAAAACCATGGCTTTTGGAATTTGCAAAGAAAAACAAATAAGGTTATTGTTATTGAAATAACTCAACCAGAAGAGGCAAGTGCACTTCAGTTACACTATTCCCTGAAAAAAACAAAATAATTCATAAGAAAAATTATACATCTTACCTTGAACTAAAATCTTAATATTACTTAATGTTCAAATACAGACTCTCATTCTTCTGATAATACAAAGCCTGAAACACTGCTACTGTATGGTTACAATAGAACATAACTGTACATATTTACAGTAATATACAGTGTATTTCAAATCCCCTGTGGCTGAAAATAAAGTGTATATTAGAAGTTTAATAACACCATGAACTGAATCGTTGTACACTATATGCAGTAGATTCAACTTTTTCAATGTAAAAGAAACGCTTTATTATTTCATTTTCAGATGATCATGCATGTTCTATCAATTAAAGCATAGAATTCAAAGTTAAGAACTATAACCTATAAATCGTTATAAATCAGAAGACGTTCTCTAGCAGTCTTTTTCCATCTTAATTTAGAAGGCTCCACGGCCGAAACGTTGTGTTCTCTTTCTTCTTTTTTTCAGCATGGAATAAATCTATTACTTGTTCCTTTGCAGCCTACGCATGCTGACGCAGCTACCCACCTTAATTTAGAACTGACTATCATGTGGACTGTACATTGGTTTTCATTTTCCAGATTCAACAGAGATGTACTGTTGCTTCTAAATATATTCATAACCTTGCTGGATCCAGGTATACAGTAAATAAAAATAAAAATGACTGATTTAAAATGTGTTAAAATCTATTAAAATAAGTACAGAATATATAACAAAATTACACATTTTTTTAAATAACATAATGTTCAGATATATTAACTTGTAAATATGCTGAAAATAGATTATGAACCTTATCTAGACATTTTTTTATTTATCTGGTAGTTTCACAAACCCTCAACAAGTTTAAAGAAGCTTCTCAAAATCATCCTCATTGCCACTGAGTACAGTATGTGCCCAAACAGACAAGTATAATTATGACATAATTATGTCAAACATCCAATAACTGTCCAAATAAAAAAAAAACCCATCAACCACAGCTACACAGATAAAAGCAATAAAAATACACAGAAGACCTGTTTTGACTCTGGTGTCTATAATCAAGAAGTTCATTTCCTGAAGGCATGGTTCCTGCCTTACCAAGAAGTTAACTAGTAGAAGAGTTACCAGTTACCAGTACTCTGCCATTATCAGGGTAAAATATCTCCAGAACTGCCATTCAACCCTGTGAATCTGTTGTGTGTTGAACTCAATAATAACATAAAAAGATACAGCATGGATGTTATCCCTTCCACAAATAAAAGTGTATCTGTTTTGTTTCAGGGTTGGTTTGCATTCCCTGGTTCTGGTATGTAATTAAAACTGAGGGAACAATGAAGTTTAACATTTATTGGATTGTTTAGGCAAACTGTTGTGCCTTCTATCAAGTTCTAATTTGGAACCCGGAAAGATAATGTAAACTCACTGTTATCTTCAATGACAAAATATATAAAAAACAAACTTAGTGAAAGCTGAATTATCTTAGAACCTCAAAGTCTCTAGAAGAACACTTATAGAATGAGTTGAAGAAAGCTCAACACAGGTAGCACACTTGGAAGATCAGAGGAGGTGCAAACCTGTTGGAGTATTGGAACATCATGTATTTAGATTCATTTACATCTACTATTTATATAATTATTCTTGACAGATGTTTTATTTACACATACAGAATTGAAAGTATTACAAACCTTAAATTAATTATTTAATTGTATCACTAATTGTAAACATATACGTGTATTGCTATGCTAAATAAGTTTTTAATTATAATTCATCAAGGGATTAATACATTTAGAAGCTACTGTATTGCATTTCTCTGTGAACTCTGCTTCTGAAAGAAATAGAAACATTTTACAATTGCATTGCATTTTTTTCATTCTGAAAAGTTCTGTTACCTTATCTAGATGGATATAATATAAAACTACAATACATGGGAACATACACTTTTTGTAAACATTCTACATAAATGTACAAAATACATCCTTAATCCTTTAATCTTTAAAAGCACTTACATAAAGGTTGTGTTAAAAAGCTATGCAATACTTTATCTATAGTACTTATGATATCTATTTAAAAATAAAAAAATACAAAAATGGGTCTTTAACAATTGAGAGAAAAAGCCTCAACTAACCATCACAGATACTTTTAGGGCCTCTGAAGAGGTACATTAAATTCCACTTGTAAAAAAAAAACAGTATAAAAGAGACCATTTCAAGAGCAGTTTCAAATCATAAGTCTGATTAAAAAAAATCTAACATAGAACAAGCAGACTTGAGAGGAGTTCAACTATCTACAGTGCCATGCAAAGGTATTCCAACCTTGCAGAATTTTCACATTTTGTTGTTTTAAATCTTGCAGTCATAACACTTTGAAGTAAAAAATAATGTTACATACACAACCTGTTCCACTCACTTAAAGTAAAAGACAAAAGGAAAGAGATCCAGAATTAATTCAAAAATAAAAATGGAAAAATCCTGATTGCATAAGTGTTCAAACCTTTTACTGTGTGTGCAACAATTAGTTGTTTGGCAAGGTAGTGAAGCAAGAAAAGATTCAACCATTAAGACCAAGGAAGTTTCAAACCAATTCTATGATAAAGTTGTATAAAACCACAGATCAGGAGAAGGGTGTAAAAATATTTCAAAGTCTCTTAATATCTCACTGAGCATGATTAATTTTATCTTTAAAAAGGGGAAGGTATCCAGACACTGCCTAGATCACACTGTCACTCCAAACTGAGCAGTCAGAAAAGGGTGGCACTATGAGTCTGATAGAGATAAGTTGGTAGAGATGTTCCCAGAAAGTTTCATAATGGTATTTGCCATCAAAGCTGATTTAATATTTAATATTATAACTTCAACTTCAACCTTTTTTGCCCTTCAGTCTACAGTCTGGGCATTCAGGTTTTAAATAAAATATTATGTTTAAAAATACACGCTTGCAACATTTTGTAATTTCACCAAATGGAACACCAATAGAAAGGCCTTAAAACTTCTGTAAGCTTCTATACACACCGGAAGTGTATATACTGTATACCGTACGTCCATTCCAGAGCTGCTTATTCCTGTTAAAGGCTACGGCAACTTGGGGAAAATCCCAGAAGTTGAGAGCACAAGGTGGGACTAAGACGGGCCATTGCGTTTATGAAAAGCTCAAAAAAGTAACATACTAAAATTACAAATAAAATTGATAATGCACCTTTTGTACAGATGGACTGAGATAAATAATGGCATAGATATACCAGGTGATGTGTTTGGGGAATGAATGAATTAAAAGCCTGAGATGCTATGAATTTATATGGCAAGGGACTTGAGATCCTATTCCGTGATCTTACAGAGAATGGAAAGTGCAATGTGTAATCATTGTTGGTGCTGAAAAGAAGCATACTGAATTGCTGCACTTAGAATATGTTTTATTCAACCATATAATCTAGATTCAGACTTCATGACACGTAATACCTTGTTTTAAAATGCCACATTTTGATGAATTCCCTTTGGAACATGGTACAAGTCTACACAAGGTTGTTTATTCATAGCATATTCTCTCTTCAGTGTGGTTATGTTTGTACCTGCATTTGTATTTAAATGAAGTGTTATACAATACTTCCCATAAAAAACACAAAAGTATATTCAAATAATTCCTTGTAAGTAGCATTTTTAATGAAATACGTTAGTATAGAACAGAAATGTACAAGTAAAAGAAAATGAGAAGGTTAACATTCAGGTATTCGGTTGCAAACTATACAATTATGAGTTCTATAGCCTTAGGTCATAGAGCTGAGAGATCTGATGAAAATGTTAGTGTTAAATATGATTTTATGATTGGAATTCACATGCCATATTCTTCTGAGGAAACGTGCTGCCCCCGTTATTTTTTTATCACTGTTATCATTTGAAATAAAAGCTAGGTAAGGTATTTCATGCAACCTTAATCATAACATCTTTTTTTTGTAAAACATAAAATGTATTATTATCAGTTTACCTTCCCAGTTTTATCCATGTTAGAATACTGGAGCTCTAGTAAGGTGATTATATACAAAAGGAGGAATTAAGGGTAAAAATAAAAGTGTTTTAGGTGCTTGGCAGTACAAACCATATAGAAATGTGTTCTGACAAATCATGTACGAATGTTATACATGCTCTAGGCATCTGCCACGATTTGCAGGGAGAAGCACATAAACTGACGTGTGGAATACTAATAATCTTGGCAGATTTGAGTCATTTTTCGTTAATGTCTGCCTTCGGGAAAACTACAAATTGCTGCACATTCTTTGAAAACCACCATGCTGACCTTTTTCTTGATGTCAGAGCCTGCCATTCCCAGCAGCTCTTGTTGAGGTGTGGAAAGTAATGAGGGAGGCACAAATTGAAAGGGGAGCATACAAATGAAAACAACAGCAAACCGATATTGTCAAAGAGGGTGAGTCTGAGATAGAAAGAGAGAGCTGAAAAGGTCAACCAGGAGTGCAGGCCTGTTGCAAATGTCTCTGGGGGAAGGTTTGTATTGATTTACAGAGGAGGATGGTACTGAAAACCTAGCACAATTGTATCATTCCCAATACCCATACCAAATAAAATAACATCATATAATGCATAGAATTAACCTAAAAAAGTTATTCTTAGGAAAGGGGAACCATTAAACCATTTTCACTTTATTCAGAATCTTTTGATATTGCTGGTAATCTTATGTGACAACTTTTATAGGATAGCAGTTGCCTTATGCATTTCTGTGTTCTGCTAAAACATAATTCGGTATCATCATTTCTCTAATAAAGTTAACAAACATGTTCAAACCATGAAATGTAAAAAACGTATGTTTTTTTGGGGGGGGATTGTTAGTTTTATCAGTCTACAAGAAACAAATGGACCGGCAAGGGTGATTTTCAGGATTAATTTATGGGAATTACTCTCACATATGGTGGGTATGGAGGCCTCTTGACATTAATCATAAAAACATTAAGCTAATGTTTTTAATGATGTTGAAACATTTGCAATTGTCAATGCAAAAGTAATGATGTGAGCCATCTTGCAGTGTAATCAGGAATATTCAGGTTCTGTTTTATAATCTCTAGCTTGTCTGATTCTGTCATGATTAATGTCTTCTTCCACAGTAATGATTTGTACTAAGTGGGTTGAGGGCTACATCTTTCAAACACTTGCTCGGGAGTTACTCAGCAAAGCCCTTACAACTACCTGACATGTTCTTAATGTGTCTGTTTATACTGGTGTCCTTGCTTAGTTGCCTATTCAAGGGAAACAATCAGTGGTTCAAACTGATGTGGGTTTTCACACTTTATGGTATTTGACATCAAGAAAGATTTGCTGGATTTATCTTGAGGGTACATTTTCTAAAACAAAAGAAAATGAAAAAGTGGCTTGACATTGAAAGGACTGGGGTTTCACTATTTAATAATTGGCTGAAAATGTATAAGTTAATGGCTATAATTAATGACAGCAACATCAAATATGGCAATGGTGAACACAAAATGTAATATTAATCACAGATAATGCTTGTACATCATGCCAGAGGAACTATTTAATGTTCTTAACCCAACACCAGAGGTGAGTTGTCGCTTTTTATTTACGAGCTGGAAGGAGATAAAATTCTGACTGTTAAAACTGGAGAAGAGAGGGTACAATTGTTAGCATTTATAAAAGGAACTCTTTCGTAGTAGTTAGTTTCAATTATTACCTGGTCCGCATTTTACATAGCTGAGAAAGTGACAACAAAAACATTATTCCTTTTGACATTCGGAATTACCTTGAATCACATACTGCAAAATACAATAGGCAAAAAGTGGACTGAATTGTGCAAGAGACCAATATAAATGGTACTGAACAAACAATTGATTTGGGCACATCACTTACAGTATCACCACAAGGCCTTTACACTGCTTTTCTATAAGGTATAATTTTTAAATGTAAAAATAGTTATTTTGGTATCAAAGAAAAATGAAATTGCTGCCTTCAAAAAGGATTTGTGGTATTGTTGTATTTACTGCTATAGTTCCTACACTTATTGCATTATTGTAAAACTGTAAATCCTGTGTTAATAAGGTAAGAACTGTGTTTCTCATCTCTTATTAATATTAAAGATATCCAAGATACAGAACAGGATTAAAGTGATATATTTATATTTTTATGTGGATCAGTTTAATGGTTTCCTTTAAATATCAGATTGTTAGGAAAACTGTTAGCGTACATTTCCTTTAAAATAACAATCCAATGTCTTACACCTTCTAAGTATTTAAGATATCTTACAAAACACCTGGAGATACTGTACAGTATTTGCTGGGAGGCACATATGTATGCACTTTGTTTTTCACTTTACATACTAACTGGACTTTTCCTATTTATCTCAAATAAGATTTTTTTTTGGCTTTAGGCTACTGCATCACATTTACATCTAGGTACTGACCTAGCGGTCCATATAGTACAAAAGAAACATTTCGAATTGAACAAATCTAAGGCTAAAGAAACTGACCTGGTACATATTTCTGGCGGCTTATTGTTATTAGAATCACAGCAACCCAGAGCCTATTCCGGAAACTTTGGTCCAAGATAAGACAACCCCTGAATGAAACACCTGTGCATTGCAAGACCATATCTTTTCTAGATATTATAGGACACAATGCTGTAATGTCTAACCTGTTTAGCTTCCATTTAATGGGGAAATAGCTTCTTATAATTAGTTTAAGAAATTCTGTTAATTAATATTACTACTTCTACTACTACTAATAATACAACATCCATTGCACAAGTGATTCTAGAGCAACATACTGAAATGTTTTACAACACATAAAAAACTTATTTCATACAATAAAACAAAAATATATACAGTATAGAGACATGGAAACAAAGGAGAGACAGAATATAAAACACTGGAATGTTTGGGGGGATGGCATTTCAGAGCTTAAGGGCATAAAAAGAAAAGGCCCTATCACCTGTACAGTGTATATAAATAATGTAAACATGTAAGAAACTTAAATAATCTGAGCAAAGACTGGAAAACAGTAAACACGTTTTCTACATACTGAGGAACCATATCATATTGAGTCCTGAATGAAAGCAGAAAGTACCAAAAGTAGTAGTAGTTAAAAATAACCTAGAAACCTGTCAAGATGTCACTCAAAGACTTTAAGACAGTAGTAATGTGAAAAACTGATCAGGGTATTCTGAACATATTATACATTTCTAAATATTGTTTCTGAGTCTTGTTTCCTGCAATCCTTTAAAAGACAAATGCATTAACCTGTTTCTCTGCTACAGACACAGACATAGGTTAACCCCAAATTCATTATTTTAGTTCAAACATCAAGCACAATGCTGTCTAATGACAAAGTTACAGAACTGGTTTTATATTAATGGGTGATACCTAATATCATAACTTAAGTCTTATCGCAATGAAGAGGCAAAAAAAGTTTCAGTAAAGTAAAAATGTTATAAAATATGGACACTTAGGAAGGTAAGATTTAAATCATTTAAGAGCAGTACCAAAGACACCAAACAAATTTTCTAACCACGTGAATAGAATGTCATGATTTACAGTAGCATTTTAAATGCTGCTTACACCAAGCCATAATGGCTAGAAGATGCCAAAACATCACTATATTCATAAAACATTCCTTTATTAGCAGAAGATGTTAACTCAAACCAGAAATTTAACACTCAACACTGCTGTGCATTAGTATAGGAAAGATATAAAGTTTTAACAGGGGACAAGGTATCAAGTGTATGTTAGAAAGCTATTGAACAGCTGTGCCTTGTGTACCAAATGATAGCAGACAAAAAAAACAAGAATGTGAAGAGCAGAATCAGCAAAAATAATGTGGTCGACTGACCACCAATTGTGAAATCTTATAGACCGGAAAGGCATAAAGTGAGAAACAGGACATTCCAGATGGAAAGTAACAGCTATGTGATCAGAAAGACCCACATCAAGACGAGTCAGTTAAGAGACAAAAGTACTATGGGAAATAACTATATCCAGTATGTGACTTTTAATATGGCCTTTATTAGTGGACAAGCTGTATAAGATCAAAGCTATCCAAATGAGCTAGAAGGTCCACATCCAGATTGGAATGTTGAAAGTAAATGTGAATATAAAAATCACCCATTTACATTTATCAGTCTGTATGCTATGTAGGATGTTAGAAATATAATATATATATATTATAATATATATCATATTTCTAATATTAGAATATTAGAAAACTGAACTAAGAGGGTAAAATGGTTATGAGGTCTCAACTCCATAATAACAATAGACTGAAGAAGAGAGAATTCTAAAAACAAACACCCAAAGGATAAATACTGGGGTAAACCAATGGGTCTCCTCAGAAAATGAGGAGGTAGAGCACCTTCATTGATACACTAGATAATGGAATGGTGTTCCTCAAGCAATCCATAAACGGGTGGTACTGTACAATCAGACTGACCAGAACGCCATCGTTTTGTTTGCGCCGAGTCTCCCATTGTGTTCAGTGATCCCGCCCGCGGGTCCGTTGAGTCTATTATTGGCAATGGGACACACATCTCATTTCATCACGTTTTAAACTAAAAAAAACACAAAACCTTTACAGAAAACCTCATATCAACCAAAAATAGATAACTGAAGCTTCACATAACAGTTTTCAGAACTGTTCTACACCACTGCAATTGGTCATAACAACACTTTTTATGCTATCTCTTTATAATTCCAGGAGGAAATTGTTTCTGGATGTAGGAAATACTAAGGGGAACCCCAGTGCAAACCTGTAATTTGTATATTCTCCCTGTGTTCATGTGGGTTTCCTTCTACAGTCCAAAGACCATAACGGTAGGTTAATTGGCTTCTGGGAAAATTGGATGATGTATTGGTGTGTGCCTTGAGATGGATGGCGTCCTGTCTTTAGGGTGTATCCTGCTTTGTACACATTACTTATCGGGATAGGCTTGTCAAGCTCCCCGTCAGCCCTGTACTAGATAAAGTGGTCAGAAAATCTATGGAAGTATAATACATTCAGTGGTTCTCAAACTGTGGTACCCCCAGGTAGTACGCCAGATGACCCTAGTAATTTGTTGTGTGTACTGAAAAATTGAGAATAAAAAATTGAATAATTAAAAAATATGGCAATTTTTCATTTGTAATCAGAAAGCTTGACACGTGTTTTCATATGTTCTATTTTAACAGAATTAGTTTATTTGTCAAATACACAACCTACATACTTAGCTACAGATGCAGCCATTCAAAATGGGTGAGGTATTTCGCGGCATACCCCGGTGGGCGTGTCGCGGTATCACGCGGTATCACGCAGTTCACGTGTGTCACGTGACTAACTATCCGGCGTCGCCTTGTAAAACCGCCAGGGGGAGCTTAACCTCTCATGTACAGCATTTGAGCCTTTAATTTTGAACTGTGTATTACAGCATGTTAATCATCAGTCATTAAAATATTGGTATATTTTATGAAAGCAAGATTGCTCAGTTGGACAAAAGTACACAACCTACCTTTATCAGAAATATTTATGCATCAAAGCCTTTACTGAAGATATTACTAATAGTATTAATAATGGATGACTTTGGACAAGCTGTATACTCAAAGTATAATTTATTTAGCACATTTGTACAAGCACTTGGAATCTGTCCAAGCCATGCTTTGTTAGGCATTTTGTTTTACTTCAACGGGCATAAAAACTCCTTTGCTTTTAACAGGGCATTTCATAATTTCTAACTACGAAAATGATTTAAAATGCGACACCTATCATTCAACTAGAGCTTAAAATATCACAAGGAAAAATACACACCGGTATTCCATTTCTCCCTAAACATTGTAAGCTTCGAAGTCTTTAACGTGATACCGGAGTCAACAAGCATACTTTTAGAATTTGATTAAAAGGGAATATAATATGGAATTGCGTATCTCAAGAATTTAATAACGGTATGATTATATCCGTGTACTGCGGCAGGGCTGTGTAGGGCTGTTTTGCCTGCCTGTTTATGCGAGCTGTCTTGTAGACTACTGGTCTAGGTGTGTGACTACCAACTGGCAGGTTGTGTGTTCAAATCCAGCTGGTGCTGGACTTTTCATTTTTATTTATTTATTTTTTAATCGCGTAACATAAACATATTACCGTATGCAAACTGTACTGTATACAGTATGTATATGTATATTTAATGTCTTAACTGTGCCCGTTTAATTTAATTTAAAAAAAATATTTAAAACACGAACATTAAGCTGTTTACATCTTCTGCCTGAGAACAGTCATCCGTTGCTACCCAACGCAGAATGGTGATTGGCTGACACCATCTGACACCCCTCTGATTGGAGAAAAAAGACGTGCTGGTTTGCTATACATACTGTACCAGGAAGAGGATTTCTTTCTATTCAAAACGTGTATTTTAAGTTTAAGAAGTAAAAACCTTACAGCGTACACAGATTTCTAAACTGTTCAGGATTGTTATCTTTGTCTTATGCATAATAATGTTCACCGCTCTGTCCAGCAAATTAATAATAAACTTTATTTTATATAGCGTTTTAAACGAATAAGTAATTAGATTGCTCATAAACCTAATCACTTGCTTTTTCTTTTTATTTAGGCTCAGATTTCAACTATAGATCGTATTATTAATAACCATAATAACAACCAACCAACAAAAACAACCATATAAACATAATACCAACCAAAAACATAGATAACAACCACAATACAAAATCAAATAATCAAACCATTTTACTCTCGCAAAGTCCTCCAATTATCATAATCCCGCCCCTTATGCACAACCAAACCTTCCTCCCATCCCAGTTTATCCTGTTTATCATAAACAAAATCCACCTCAATGTTCAACATAAAGCATTACACAAAATCAATACCTCAACACTCCATACTCAACAACGATAATTCACAAACAGCCAGAACATGTAACTATACATTCCCAAACAGACCTAATTTCCATAGCCCCGCCCCTTATGCAAAACCTCCCCTGTTCTCTCTCTCCCCTGGCGGGGGATAAATAAATAAACATAAACGTTATATTAAATTTATTATATTTATAATAAAATAAATTTATTATTTATTAATACGGGATAAATAAATAAACAATGGGTTTAGAAATGAGTTATTTCAAGATGAAAAAGAAAACATACACGAAACATGGTTTCATTACGACCAGAATCGGTCTTGAGATATTTTTAACTTGATTTACAGTATTTGAGAGGTATGTCTTAACACCGATACTACAGTGCTTAAGTACTGCTCACGTATATGTTTCTAGGTTTATATTATGCATTTCATATGGTCAAATTACTTTTGAGCAACTAATAAGAAGCGCAAAACGGTATGCGTTTTACTTTCGTTTTGTGCTGGGACCCGTGGATTGATTAGAGATATCAAGTACATACAAGTCATTTTTTAAATGTTGTAGTTCGTCTTGAAAAAATGTTATGAATACATCATCTATCAACAATCACACAGGTTCTGTTTCCATATTGCGGATTTTGGTTAGGTATTATCAAATTCAGTGGCGCTGTTAGTTTACTGAGTCCCATGTCACATGGTCTGTGATTGAAACCTGTAAAACCGGTTTAATTAGTCACAGCCAGCACTCCTCAGGTGTGAGGGTCTTCTGCTCAGAATGAAACGCTAAAATGTTTGTGTATATTCTAATGGTAGTGGGGGCAGGGTGTGTGGGAACAGGTTTGGTTGAAATTGCATTGGAGATCTATGTTCTTCACACCTGAAACATTTTCTCTGAAAGCATTTTCTTCGCAGTTTAACCGATCTTGTTACAGCATGTTACAGTTTACTATTATTAACTATATTAATTTTAAGTGCTTAATGTAAAATCTTGTAAAAATATATTTTCATTGTTCAAATATACATTAAGTCTGACTATCATATAATAAGTTAAATACAAAACTAAAGAAAAAATAGGGTTAAATATAATTCAAAATATTTTGCTAACAATGTTAACTGTTTATGAATAATAAAATGTATTAACTAAGGAGTAGGATGGCCCAGTTGTTAGTATGTTTTTTGTTTTGTTTCTTTTTCATAAATACAACAGTAGTACCTGATGTCTCAGTAGCTTTCAAAATTAAATTATGCAATAAATAACCACATGTAAGACTCTGATGCTTAAAATGTTTAGGGAGAAAGTGGAATACTGGTGTGTATTTTTTCTTTAAACTACCAATACCAGCCATATACAGTCTGTAACGTAGGGATTTCTATATGTCTTTATTTAGTGGTTACATTAGTGATAAAGGCTAAACTTTTAGCTTCAGTAACGTGTACATATCTCCCCTTTTTATAAAACGACATGGTTGAAAACTGTTCCAGAGCCACTGTTGTTTCACCAGTGAAAAGTACATCATGAAATGCCTCTCCCTGTTCAATCCACTGGAAAAAAGAAAAGGAGCATAAAGCTTCTGATGGTCATAAACGATATTCATTTAGGAGCAGCATCAGAGGTATGTTTTTAACTGCACTGTATTGGAGAGAATACCATAGTGTGTTTTTTTTTTTTACTCCCTGGCAGAAACTGGCTTCCAGAAGAATCAGTATGGCTCAGATATTAAATAAAACTTCACTCGCACCAAACAAATGTATATTTCTAAATATCACAACATGATCGAATTTAAGTCATTTTAATAACAATGAATAGTCACCTATGCGTTACAATATAAACATTTATATTGATTTAAATCGCGTTTAAATCACCTTTATTTAAAACCCATAAATAAAGCTGATACTGTTTAGACTTTCAATTATTTAAAACTGTATTAAAGCAGCACGATACACAATGCGACGTAAATCGCTATCTTTGTCTTCTGTGTAATAATGTTCACCTCTCTGTCCAGCAAATTTACAATAGTAATAATAATGAACTTTATTGTATATGGCACCTTTAAAGGTGGCTCCTCAAAGCGCTTTACAGGTTAAAAACAATACTGTTAGGCTGGGAAAACGATTTTTTTTTAAGAAATACAAAATGAGATATAATGATATGTTCCGGCTTAGACATTAACGAAGAGCATAACGCGTGTACTGTATACACTGCAAGTACAACCCCCCTCTCTGCAGGAGTGCTGGCTGTGACGAATTGAACCGGTTTCACGGGTATTTTCAAAGTAGGAGGCGAGATTTCCAGCGAAAGACACCTCCCCCCCCTCAAAAACCCAGTAAGTACAGTACTTACTAGTTAAAGGCTAGGCTCCCGACTACGGCGAAAGGAACCCTTCTTTCATTAGAAGACAATGAACATATTTTAGCCCTGAATGAATTAATAGCAAACATGGTTTACATAAAAGACATTTTTCCAAGAAAGTTTAGCCTTTGTCACTAATGAAACCACTAAATAAAGACATAAATATAAAAATCTTAAGATTTTTAAAAGACATGACTTTGCTAAAATTTATTTGAAAATAAAAACAATTACAACTGCCAGGGGAGAGAGAGAACAGGGGAGGGATGTTGGTTTTGCATAAGGGGCGGGGCTATGGAAATTAGGTCTGTTTGGGAATGTGTAGTTACATGTTCTGGCTGTTTGTGAATTATCGTTGTTGAGTATGGAGTGTTGTGGTATTGATTTTGTGTAATGCTTTATGTTGAACATTGAGGTGGATTTTGTTTATGATAAACAGGATAAACTGGGATGGGAGGAAGGTGCGGTTTTGCGTAAGGGGCGGGATTATGATAATTGGAGTACTTTGCGAGAGTAAAATGGTTTGATTATTTGATTTTGTATTGTGGTTGTTATCTATGTTTTTGGTTGGTATTATGTTTATATGGTTGTTTTTGTTGGTTGGTTGTTATTATGGTTATTAATAATACAATCTATAGTTGAAATCTGAGCCTAAATAAAAAGAAAAAGCAAGTGATTAGGTTTATGAGCAATCTAATTACTTATTCGTTTAAAACGCTATATAAAATAAAGTTTATTATTAATTTGCTGGACAGAGCGGTGAACATTATTATGCATAAGACAAAGATAACGATCCTGATCAGTTTAGAAATCTGTGTACGCTGTAAGGTTTTTACTTCTTAAACTTTTAAAATACACATTTTGAATAGAAAGAAATCCTCTTCCTGGTACAGTATGTATAGCAAACCAGCACGTCTTTTTTCTCCAATCAGAGGGGTGTCAGATGGTGTCAGTCAATCACCATTCTGAAGCCCTACCATAATCTCTGGTATGGGGAGACCCCAGAATTCTGTCCCATCATTTAAACAGATGATAGATACTTTTATTGATCACGTGAGGGAAATGAGTAAATCATTTTCATTTTAGGAAATTATTAAACGCAAAGGAGATTGTCTGTTATAGCGGACCTAAAAACAAGAGTTCGCTGGCATTATATCCTGGAAGACACAGACCGGCGCCAGACCGGTAAAATGCCTGATGAACTAGGGATTGGACAGTTTCCAAGTGCTTGTACAATCGATGGAAATGTTCAAATAAATGTGCAAAAGAAATAAACAAAATAATCATTTATTTCTTTATCATATTGGGTAGCTAATGTCCTCTCTTTGCAATTTAGTGGCTGTGTTTCTGCGTTGGGTGGCAACGGGTGACTGTTCTCAGGCGGAAGATGTAAACAGCTTAATGTTCGTGTTAAATATTTTTTTTTAAATTCAATTAAACGGGCACAGTTAAGACATTAAATATACATATACATACTGTATACAGTACAGTTTGCATGTTACGCGATTAAAAAATAAATAAATAAAAATGAAAAGTCCAGCACTAGCTGGATTTGAACACACAACCTGCCAGTTGGTAGTCACACACCTAGACCAGTAGGCTACAAGACAGCTCGCATGAACAGGCAGGCGAAACAGCCCTACACAGCCCTGCCGCAGTACACGGATATAATCATACCGTTATTAAATTCTTGAGATATGCGATTCCATATTATATTCCCTTTTAATCAAATTCTAAAAGTATGCTTGTTGACTCCGGTATCACGTTAGTTAAAGACTTCGAAGCTTACAATGTTTAGGGAGAAATGGAATACTGGTGTGTATTTTTTTCTTTAAAGTACCGAGACCAGCTATATACTGTATGTTTACGTTCTAAAATTAATATCGTTTATGGCCTTCACACACGTTACAGTATGCTCCTATTCTTTTTATGCTCAGCTACTAAGATTTCCTTTCAGTGGTAAAATTCAATATCTACAACGGGCACAGTAAAGACGTTTACAGTAAGTCTTTCTACGACAGACCAACGGATCACGAGTGCCCCTGTCGGTCAACCAATCACGCACCGCGGTACCCCGTGTCATCTTACCTGCAGTATGTGTCTGTACCGCACACTTTGAATGGCTGCATCTGTATGTTGATACAACATGCGCTAATACTTGAGTGTTCAAACTCCTCTTCAGCTTTCAGAGACACAGCTTAGCGCCACATTCGCCAACAGAACAAGTGATCGAAAATGAATACCTCACAAAAATCTAGTATTATTTCATGGCTGGAAGGAATAGATGCCAAGAGTACTGACACCAGCTCTGATAGATCACACACACCCGTTGAGAACAAGGAGGATTACAGACGTAGCCATTCAAAGTTCGCCGTACAAACCTGTACTGCACGCATCTACCCACAAACCACCGCAGAGTACCGCGATACATGGTTGACTGGCCAAAATGACCGACAGCACTCGTGGTACATTGGTCAGTAGTGAAAATTATTTAATGATTTAATCATTTAATCTCTTTAGTGTGAACATTTTAATCTGCTTAGTTTTGAATATTCATATGGAATTTAACCACTAAAGGGAATTTTTAGTAGCTGAGCATAAAAAGAAGAGGAACATAATGCATCTGATGGTCATAAACGATATTAATTTAGGAACATTCATTTAGGGCTATTACTTCATTTAGGGCTAAAATACGTTCATTGTCTTCCAATCGAGTCAGGTTGACATTGGAAGCTTGCCACACCCGGACTGTTAAACCAACGCATTAGCACGTCAAAGCCCATTGAGGGTATTGAGCCAGTATTGGCTTTAGTATTCCCCCCCTTTCCCCTCAATTCAATTCAATTCAAGGTGTTTTATTTGCATGACAGATGGGTACAAGCAGTGTTGGGTATGTATATTGTAATGCTTACGGCCGACAGGCACTGTGTAAGAGCCGGCGTACCACTGAAGGGAAATCTTAGTTCTCTCTTTAGCTCACGGGGCTAGGTCGCTGCAGAGAGACGCGGAAGTCCCGGGTTCGAGCCCCGGACGGTGCAGGGGCCGACCTAATGCGGCAAGGGCGCCCGCCTGAGCCCCCGCTGCGTTACAATATGTTTAGAAATCCTTTCACCTGGCAATCTACCTGAATCTACAGATGATGGATACTTTTATTGATCCCGTGAGGGAAATAAAGTAAATCATTTTCATTTTAGGAAATTATTAAACGCTCGGTTAAAAGCAAAGGAGATTGTCTGTTATAGTGGACATAAAAACAAGAGTTCGCTGGTATTATATAATTATACGAATTACATGAATATAATTATATCTTATTAATTTCTTGAGATACGCGATTCTTTTAATACAGTCTTTGCTGTGCTCTAGAGGATCCTTGTGATATTTCGAGCTCTGGTTGAATGATAAGTGTCGCAGTTTAAATCATTTCGTAGTTAGAAATTATGGAACACTCTGTTAAAAGCAAGGGAGTTTTTATGTCCGTTGCAGTTCTTTTGCAACATGAATATAATATGCATATCCACATCAAAGCCCATTGAGGACCCGGGTACAATAGTTGTTTTGTCCCTTGATTTACTGATCTGCATTAATTAAATCTTGTCAATCAGGTCTTTTTTTCTCAGGTCATTTACACATGCACGACTTTAAAAGCTAGCAAGACAGGTTTCGATTCACATTAGCTGGCGAGCCTTGTTAAAAATATATGAATATAATTATATCGTTATTAATTTCTTTAGATACGCGATTCCATATTATATTCCCTTTTAATCAAATTCTAAAAGTATGCTTGTTGACTCTGGTATCACGTTAGTTAAAGACTTCAATGCTTAAAATGTTTAGGGAGAAATGGAATACTGGTGTGTATTTTTTTCTTTAAAGTACCGAGACCAGCTATATACTGTATGTTTACGTTCTAAAATTAATATCGTTTATGGCCTTCACACACGTTACAGTATGCTCCTATTCTTTTTATGCTCAGCTACTAAGATTTCCCTTCAGTGGTAAAATTCAATATCTACAACGGGCACAGTAAAGACGTTTACAGTAAGTCTTTCTACGACAGACCAACGGATCACGAGTGCCCCTGTCGGTCAACCAATCACGCACCGCGGTACCCCGTGTCATCTTACCTGCAGTATGTGTCTGTACCGCACACTTTGAATGGCTGCATCTGTATGTTGATACAACATGCGCTAATACTTGAGTGTTCAAACTCCTCTTCAGCTTTCAGAGACACAGCTTAGCGCCACATTCGCCAACAGAACAAGTGATCGAAAATGAATACCTCACAAAAATCTAGTATTATTTCATGGCTGGAAGGAATAGATGCCAAGAGTACTGACACCAGCTCTGATAGATCACACACACCCGTTGAGAACAAGGAGGATTACAGACGTAGCCATTCAAAGTTCGCCGTACAAACCTGTACTGCACGCATCTACCCACAAACCACCGCAGAGTACCGCGATACATGGTTGACTGGCCAAAATGACCGACAGCACTCGTGGTACATTGGTCAGTAGTGAAAATTATTTAATGATTTAATCATTTAATCTCTTTAGTGTGAACATTTTAATCTGCTTAGTTTTGAATATTCATATGGAATTTAACCACTAAAGGGAATTTTTAGTAGCTGAGCATAAAAAGAAGAGGAACATAATGCATCTGATGGTCATAAACGATATTAATTTAGGAACATTCATTTAGGGCTATTACTTCATTTAGGGCTAAAATACGTTCATTGTCTTCCAATCGAGTCAGGTTGACATTGGAAGCTTGCCACACCCGGACTGTTAAACCAACGCATTAGCACGTCAAAGCCCATTGAGGGTATTGAGCCAGTATTGGCTTTAGTATTCCCCCCCTTTCCCCTCAATTCAATTCAATTCAAGGTGTTTTATTTGCATGACAGATGGGTACAAGCAGTGTTGGGTATGTATATTGTAATGCTTACGGCCGACAGGCACTGTGTAAGAGCCGGCGTACCACTGAAGGGAAATCTTAGTTCTCTCTTTAGCTCACGGGGCTAGGTCGCTGCAGAGAGACGCGGAAGTCCCGGGTTCGAGCCCCGGACGGTGCAGGGGCCGACCTAATGCGGCAAGGGCGCCCGCCTGAGCCCCCGCTGCGTTACAATATGTTTAGAAATCCTTTCACCTGGCAATCTACCTGAATCTACAGATGATGGATACTTTTATTGATCCCGTGAGGGAAATAAAGTAAATCATTTTCATTTTAGGAAATTATTAAACGCTCGGTTAAAAGCAAAGGAGATTGTCTGTTATAGTGGACATAAAAACAAGAGTTCGCTGGTATTATATAATTATACGAATTACATGAATATAATTATATCTTATTAATTTCTTGAGATACGCGATTCTTTTAATACAGTCTTTGCTGTGCTCTAGAGGATCCTTGTGATATTTCGAGCTCTGGTTGAATGATAAGTGTCGCAGTTTAAATCATTTCGTAGTTAGAAATTATGGAACACTCTGTTAAAAGCAAGGGAGTTTTTATGTCCGTTGCAGTTCTTTTGCAACATGAATATAATATGCATATCCACATCAAAGCCCATTGAGGACCCGGGTACAATAGTTGTTTTGTCCCTTGATTTACTGATCTGCATTAATTAAATCTTGTCAATCAGGTCTTTTTTTCTCAGGTCATTTACACATGCACGACTTTAAAAGCTAGCAAGACAGGTTTCGATTCACATTAGCTGGCGAGCCTTGTTAAAAATATATGAATATAATTATATCGTTATTAATTTCTTTAGATACGCGATTCCATATTATATTCCCTTTTAATCAAATTCTAAAAGTATGCTTGTTGACTCTGGTATCACGTTAGTTAAAGACTTCAATGCTTAAAATGTTTAGGGAGAAATGGAATACTGGTGTGTATTTTTTCTTTAAAGTACCAAGACCAGCCATATACTGTATGTTTAAGTTCCAAAATGAATATCGTTTATGGACTTCACACGCGTTGCAGTATGCTCCTATTCTTTTTATGCTCAGGCACTAAGATTTCCCTTCTGCTTTGTGTAAGAATGGTATCAAAAGCAATCTTAAGTGGTGAGAAAGCTGTGCTCAATGTATATAAGGGACTTAAAAGTAAAAGGAGATGCTTCATATTGCTTGACTAATTTTAAAAACTAAGTTATAAATGCAGACGCTCCCTCGATGCGCTGCTCTGGTATGCCGGCTCTTACACAGTGCCTATCGGCCATAAGCGTTACAATATACATACCCAACACTGCTTGTACCCATCTGTCATGCAAATAAAACACCTTGAATTGAACTGAATTGAGGGGAAAGGGGGGGAATACTAAAGCCAATACTGGCTCAATACCCTCAATCGGCTTTGACGTGCTAATGCGTTGGTTTAACAGTCCGGGTGTGGCGAGCTTCCAATGTCAACTCGACTCGATTGGAAGACAATGAACGTATTTTAGCCCTAAATGAATTAATAGCAAACATGGTTTACATAAAATACATTTTTCCAAGAAAGTTTATAATAATACGATCTATAGTTGAAATCTGAGCCTACTGTAAATATAAAGGAAATGCATTTTCAGAGAGCAATCACGCTGTGTTTATGTAGAAGAAGCGATTAGGTTTATGAGCAATCTAATTACCTATTCGCTTAAAACGCTATATAAAATAAAGTTTATTTAGAGATGAATGATCAGTGTCGCAGTTTAAATAATTTTTGTAGGAGGGCTTGGACAGATTCTAAGTGCATTTTTGCAATTTACGTTGCATTGTCCAATGTTCTGTTGTAATACAGGCTAGAATACAGTAACAGTAGTCTAAGCTTTATCAGCCTATTTAAAATATTTTTTTTGAATCCTCGGCGGAACACACTACTAAGGAATCAGTGCGTTTATACAGTATCTCACCTTTAAACACATATATTTAAACACGCGTTTACGATTTAAATCAAAATGCGATTCAAATCAATATAAATGTTTATTTTGTAACGCATAGGTGACTATTCATTGTTATTAAAAAGACTTAAATTTGATCATGTCGTGATATTTAGAAATATAAATTTGTTTAGTGCGAGTGAGGTTTTATTTAATCTCTGACCAAGGGAAACGTTTCATTTTTTCAAAGAAATGTTTGTTAAAAAATAAAGTCATAGTTCCATGGGATTCAATCACAGACCATGTGACATGGGAGTCAGGAAACTAACACACAGCGCCACCGGATTTAATAATGCAATAAAAACGCTATAAAATAATGTGACTAGGCACAGAAAACGTTAACAGCACAGTACAATAATAAATGCTGACCATGACTTTAGAAGCATAAATTACCTTACACTCAATTTAAACACAAGCTGTCTTTCTGTATGAACCTCTAAGCTGGTTCATACAGAAAATGTAGAAATGTAATTGCCTGATTATGATTAAAAAACACATAATTAAACACGCGTTTGCGATTTAAATCAGAACATGATTTAAATCAATATAAATGTTTATATTGTAACGCATACTGTCCAGCCTCCATTTCTCTATAAAAATTTACTCTGTTGCACACACACACACACAATAGAAGCAGGAACCGCTGTCAGAAAGGAAGAAGGTGACTATTCATTGTTATCAAAAATGACTTAGAATCGATCATGTTGCGATATTTTGAAATATAAAAGTCAATTGATTGTCCATAATATCGCTGTTCTATTTTTTCGAAGAAATGTTTGTTAAAAGAAAAGTCCAGCACCAGCTGGATTCGAACACACAGCATGTGCATTGTTAGTCACACACCTAGACCAGTAGGCTTCAAGACAGCTTGTATGAACAGGGAGGCGAAACAGCCCTACACAGCCCTGTCGCAGTACACAAATATAATCATACCGTTATTAAATTCTTTAGATACGCGATTCCATATTATATTCCCTATTAATCATATTCTAAAAGTATGCTTGTTCACTCCGGTATCATGTTAGTTAAAGACTTCGAAGCTTCAAATGTTTAGGGAGAAATGGAATACTGGTGTGTATTTTTTTTCTTTAAAGTACCAAGACCAGCTATATACTGTATGCTTATGTTCCAAAATTAATATCGTTTATGGCCTTCACACGCGTTACAGTATGCTCCTATTCTTTTTATGCTTAGCTACTAAGATTTCCCTTCAGTGGTAAAATTCAATATCTACAACGGGCACAGTAAAAATGTTTACAGTAAGTCTTTCTACGACAGACCAATGGACCACGAGTGCCCCTGTCGGTCAACCAATCACGTACCGCGTCATCTTGCCAATTACCTGCGGTACGTGTCTGTACCGCACACTTTGAATGGCTGCATCTGTATCTATTAAAATGTGTAGGGCTGTTTCACTGCTTGTCATGCGACTGCATCAGTGGCGTGATGGTTAGTGACTGATTTATAAGTGTGAGGTTGGGTGTTCAAATCCAACTATCGCCACAAGCTTTCTTTAACAAATAAACATTTCTTTAAAAAACTAAAATAGCAATAGCAAAATAGCAATATTATGGACACTTTATTGACTTTTTTATATTTCTAAATATCACATGTTTGAATCCAAGTCATTTATCAATAACAATGAATAGTTTCAAACTGCTACTGATATAATTATCATCAATATGTGAAAAAAGTAAATCCTGTTTTTTTATGGTCTGTAGCTCAAATCCTGCTTAACTAAAAATTAGACACAAGAAGGGTATTATTGGACAATGTTGTGAGGCTAAAGAAATCAATAACCGTATTAATTCAAAGATCTATATATATTTAACGCATACGCCTGACATTAGATGCTGTGTCTGCTCGCCTGCGCGGTGACGTCACCTGTGCCGTGTGGATCCCTTTAGATCTCCCTTCAGATTTAAAAGGTTATTAATATCTTCAGTGTCACATTAACATTGGAATGTTCTTCCAAGTGTAAAAAGAGGCGATACTCAACGGGTCTCCTTCATACATTTTCAGTTTACAGACCATACAAGATAATTTTTTATGAATAAGGTGTTCTGTATCGCATTACAATTGGAACACTTTTCACAGGTGTACTGTAAATCCACCTATTTTCTAACCGCTTTATCCAGGACAAGTAACAGTTTCACAACTCTCCCTCCCCCCTGCCTGTCTGACTTTCTTTTTAACCCTTCTGTGTTCGAATCGCAGCGGGTAAGAAATACATTTTTCCAAGAAAGATCTGATGACGAGGAAGAAAAATCTCCCGTTTTTCATGCACAAAAAGTGGTTATTAACTATTAAAACCTGTATCGCTTTTAAAGTCATGCAATTTCTAAGTTAAGCAGGAACACATCATTACATCTATTTTTTTTGTTTTTTTTTATTATTAAAAAATTCGATTACCCAGCCTAAGGGGCGTTTATAATATTGTGGCATTATTATATAGGACGGACACAGTGACTCAGGCACTCTTTGAATGAAAAACAGAACTTTATTTTTCAGTACAGCTGAGTACAGAGAGACACACACACACTTTTTCATTGACAAAAAGTAATGCCACACTCTCTTGTTAAACGCACACAGGCAGCTGAAGCACTACGTCTCTTCCCGTAAAAAGTCTTTGTCTCCATACTATATACTCACAGATTTTTTTGTGTAATGTGAACTCAGACCAATCCCTTGGTGTATTTATATTATATTCTCATGTACGAGTAGAATAGGTTAATTGTCTTCCAATGAAAGAAAGGTATCTTTCGGCCAAGACAGTCAGGAGACAGCAGAAACTCGCCACACCCGGAGTGTTACAGTACTCAATCAACCTTAATAGCCTTGCAAATGAGCTCACACTGTTGGATATATTGTAACGCAACGGGGGCTCATGCGGGCGCCCTTGCCGCATCTGGTCGGCCCCATCCCGACTGGAGGCTCGAACTCGGGACTTCCGCGTCTCTCTGCAGCGACCTAGCCCCGTGAGCTAAAGAGAGATCTTCCCACAGCCCAGTAGCTGTGGTCCTGCTATCACAGGGAAGGGCGGTGACGTCACCCGCTCTGGTACGCCGGCTCTTACACACAGTGCTTGTCGGCCATAAGCGTTACAATATACTGTACTCGACGCTCCAGAGATGTCACATTTTACTGTATGTCAAACCGGTTGCTTTCTATTGCAGATGTTCTCCCGTGGAGACTTTTTTCTTCATAGCACTTTACACTTAGTTTACATTACTGAGTGAAATAGGTTTAATACAGGTGGGTAGCGGCGTACAGCATGTGTAGGCTGCAAAGGAACAAGTAATAGGTTTATTCCATGCTGAAAAGAGAAGACAACAACGTTTTGGTCGTTTCAGGCTGTGCTGTTCTGCTTCCTATTGTGATATATGGGTTTTTCGCTTGAAGCCGTATTGAGCAGTATTTCTCACTTTGTGAACATGTGTACACAGCGCCCCCCCCCCGGGTTCCATTTAGTGCATAATTATGCATCGATGAAAAACCGAAGGTTTAAAAAAAAAGAATTAGCTCACTGATAGTTTTATATGGAGGCTGTGAAGATTTCCACGTCGTGGACTTTAAAATGCATTTGGTTTGAAGGCATTCTTTATTTCCCTTCAAAAGATATTGACAGAAGAATATTCAAGCGTGGTAAAAAAAATGGCTTAAAAACTACATAGTGAAAACTATGGTGAAAACAGCCAAATGTACTTTGTACACACAGCAAGTTTTTTTGTAACTCTAGGAGGTTTTGTGAAAAAGCTACAGGCATGCCAATTGTAATCGTTTTTATTTTTAAATACATTTTAGAAAAGTGTCATCTATACAAAAAAGTTGCATTTAATACCACTCAATATTAATATATTAATAGAGCTAAGCTCTCTATTAAGGCTCAGATCAAAGATCAAGCACAGATCAAACAGCAGGATCTCATACACTGGGAGTGATCTGTGAACTGGTTGAGTGTGAATTGTGGTGCTCTAGCAGGGCTGGCAGTGCTGAAAAAAATGGTTTAACAACTCTTAAACATACTGTAGTTTTTCAGTGAAAAGACCACTGATATTTTTTCTCCCCCCTACATTCTTAGAGCAGAATGGAATTTATTATTAGCACAATTTATTATAGTGCTAAATTTAATATTATTGATTACTAATAGTTTATGCTAACACCTAACTTTCTTGATTAGATGTATTTAAAACAATGAACTAAGTGTAACATAGCATTCAGAAATACAATCGAGAATAGTTTTGTGATGTGTGTATAGATTAAACTTTTCTAAACTGTATAACAAAATTAAATATAATTAAAATCTGTAATCTTTCCACCTGTAATGTCATTAGAAAGTACGATAAGTTCCTGCTTTGTCTAACAATGGTATTAAAAAGTAGTCTGGGTGCTGAGAAACCTGTGCTTAATGATAATCAAGGGACTTGATTATCTACGTTGTTTAATTTTAAACACTAAGTTATGAATGCAGATGCAATTGGTGCTTTACAGCCATTGTGCAATACTGAGCTCCGCGCTTCCTCCCTCTCTTGGTGCCGCCTCCCCCACTGATGGAGCGCAGTGGACGGCAAGCTGTTTTCAGAGCCTGTGATTGAGGAAGAAAAGACCTGCTGATCTGTTCTACATACCAGGAAGACAACAGAATTTGATTTTTTATTTTTAAACATTTAATTAAGAAGTAAAAGCCTTTCAGTGTACACAGAGATTCTAAGCTGATCAGGAGGAAGAAAAATTACCCATTTTTCGCGCATAAAAAGTGGTTAACTATCGAAACCTGTTTTTATAGCTATTAAAGTCGTGCAATGTCTAAGCAGGAACACATCATTATATCTTGTTTTTGCTTTATTTTTTAAGAATGAAAAAAAACTAATTTTAAAGACCTCTACTTGTGAAAGTTTTCGCAGCCTGTACATAAAACTATATACACAGTACTCCTGACAGCAGGAACATTCCTATTCTTTACTCAGCAGCTTAATAAAAACAGCAGCCATGGTGTTCAAACTGTTTTTTTACACAGAAGAGTGACACAGCTTCGCGTTGTGAATCTGTTTTTCCGTTCTACAAAGAAAGTGGAATACAGTAATACTACCTGCTATACAGATACATATATGTAGATATTTAGATCCTTAAATTAATATCATTATTAATTTCTTACATATGTGATTCCATACTACAGATGCAGCCATTCAAAATGGGTGGGGTATTTCGTGGCATACCGCGGTAGGCGTGTCGCGGTATCACGCGGTATCACGCAGTATCATGCGGTTAATCGCGTCATTTGACGTCATGCCGGAAACTATCCGGCGTCACCTTGTAAAACTGCCAGGGGGAGCTTAACCTCTCATGTACAGCATTTGAGCTTTTAATTTTGAACTGTGTATTACAGCATGTTAATCATTAGTCATTCAAATGTTGGTATATTTTATGAAAGCAAGATTGCTCAGTTGGACAAAAGTATACAACCTACCTTTATCAGAAATATTTATGCATCAAAGCATTTACCGAAGATATTACTAATAGTATTAATAATGAATGACTTTGGACAAGCTGTATACTCAAAGTATAATTTCTTTAGCACATTTGTACAAGCACTTGGAATCTGTCCAAGCCATACTTTGTCAGGCATTTTGTTTTACTTCAACGGGCATAAAAACTTCCTTGCTTTTAACAGGGCGTTTCATAATTTCTAACTACGAAAATGATTTAAAATGCGACACCTATCATTCAACTAGAGCTTAAAATATCACAAGGAAAAATACACACCGGTATTCCATTTCTCCCCACACACACAGGGGAGATAACAGGGATAACAATGAATAGTCACCTTCTTCCCTTCTGACAACGGTCCCTGCTTCTGCTTCCTGCTTCTATTGTGTGTGTGTGTAATGGAGTAAATTTTTATAGAGAAATGGAGGCTGGACAGTATGCGTTACAATATAAACATTTATATTGATTTAAATCGTGTTTTGATTTAAATCGCAAACGCATGTTTAATTATATGTGTTTTTTTAATCATAATCAGGCTAATGCAATATAAATTGATACAGTATCTTTGTCTTCTAAGTATCTTAATAAACTTTCAGCATAGCTTTCTACCCGTTTAGATTTATTTTTCTTGGGATTTTGGGATCAAACGTGGAAGGATTAGATTGTAATCGTTTTTAGTTTTCAAATACGTTTTAGAAAAGTGTAATCTATACCTGCCCAGACTGTACGTCTTCCTAAACCCCACCTTTCACTCCTGTCCTGCTCTTCCCCGCGCACCCCAGCCGGGCGCTCTTCGGCCTCTGCCCGGGACGAATGTATATTTTGATATTTACACCCGGCGCGGCACCGAGGGAGCGTCTGCATTTATAACTTAGTTTTTAAAATTAGTCAAGCAATATGAAGCATCTCCTTTTACTTTTAAGTCCCTTAAATACATTGAGCACAGCATTCTCACCACTTAAGATTGCTTTTTGATACCATCCTTACACAAAGTAGAAACTTTCCGACGACATACAGTACAAGTGGAAAGATTACAGATTTTAATCTTCTTTAATTTTTTTACGTTATACGTTTTAGGAACGTTTCATCTAAACAAACACCACAAAACTATTCTCGATTGTATTTCTGAATGTTATGTTACACCTACAGTAGTTCACTGCTTTAAATACATCGAATTAAGAAAGTTAGGTGTGGCACTTTAGATCTTTTTTTCTGAACCAGGGAAAATCTGATTATGTTTCTCTATAACAATAATAAAAAACATTATTTTACATATCACCTTTAAAAGTGGCATCTCAAAGCAATACAGTAGATGGAAAAACAGTTAAAAGGGACCAAAGTAAATACCAGACAATTAGCCATACAGAACATTAAAGTGCCCCTTTTCCATTCAGCGGGTGCCTGACCCGCTGTGTCCTATCTTCTGACAGTCGCCGTTGTGAATGTCTGTAGAGTGTATCTTATTTTTAGTACTATATTTTTGTATTATATTCCCTATAAATCAAACTCTGAGAGTATGTCACGGCTTGTCCCCTCCTCCCGCCCCTCTCTGTGTACAGTATAGCCTCCTGTCCAGCCAGCACATGTCCACAGACATTCACAATAGCGACATATCATAAAACGTTTGCACATATAGTTAAATTATTAGTTGTTTTTCAGGAAGTTAAAAAAAACACTTGAATTACTTATCCAGTCTCCCGAAATAAAGTTATTTTTCAAGCAATGCAACAAACGTCGGGCAATGTGTTTTTTTTTTAATCCAACATTGACAGCCACATCTTAAATCTTGTCAGTCAGCTCTTTTTTCTCTATTTGAATTGTGGCTTACACATCGCACGACTTTAAAAGCTAGAAAGACAGGTTTCAATTCACATTAGCTGGCGAGCCTTGTTAACAAAAAAACAGACAATACACAGGGAGGGGGAGGTCAAGCCAGAGAGAGAGTTTTTTACCCTCTGTCTAAAAACCCAAATAACCCGGGGCAGAGACTCTGGGGGGATCATTGCGTGGTACAGAGTGGAGCTCAGTCAATTCTTATGGAATGTGTTTTTCTTTCTTCTTTTTTTCAGCATGGAGTAAACCTGTTACTTGATTCATATGGATGCCCAGTTACGTTATACATCTTAGGAACGTTTCGTCTAAACAAACACCACAAAACTATTCTTGATTGTATTTCTGAATGTTATGTTACACCTACAGTAGTTCACTGCTTTAAATACATCGAATTAAGACACCCAAATTAATAATGTAACATGCCACTGTTTGTGCATGAACAAAGTTATACTGAGATTTCCTTAGATACGCGATTAAAAAAAAATTAAAAAAAATGTTGAATCCCCGGCGGAACACATTCCACAAGAATCAGCGCTTTTACAGTATATATCGCCATTAAAGGTGGCTTCTCAAAACGCTTTCAGGATTAAAACAACACGAACAGCAACAACAACAATATTGTATTTCATTGCACTTTGAAAACCAAGTAATAACTTAACTATATGTGCAAACGTTTCATATGTTGCTGTTGTGAATGGAGTGTATCTTATTTGCCTTGCATCCTGGTTATCTCGCTCGCCCTCCCCCCCTCTCTCCCTCAATTCAATTCAATTCAAGGTGTTTTATTAGCATGACAGATGGGTACAATCAGTGTTGGGTATTTACTTTGCTTTGAGATTCCACTTTTAAAGGTGATATATAAATTTTTTACTAAAATAAATTGATATCTTTGCCTTCTAAATATCTTAATAAACTTTCAGCATAGCTTTCTCCCCGTTTAGACTTATTTTACTTAACTAGTATACTTTAGATCTTTTTTTCTGAACCGGGGAAAATCTGATCATGTTTCTCTATAACAACAATAAAAAAACATTATTTTACATATCACCTTTATGTGATATCACCTTAAGGATGCGCGAAGAAATTTAAAATAGTCTTCTTTAGGTGTGAGGGTAGGAGTGGATCACAGCAGACATAATCAGCAAATTAGGAAAACAAAGCACTGGAGAGGTGAGACGTTTATCCGGAGAGCGAATGATCAGAAAAAGGAACAGCTGTTACACCCAGGTTTTATGCTCTCTCTCTGTTGAATGAATTAAAGCATTTTATTAAAAATGCGTTTGCATTTGTCTGGGTATTTAGTTTGTAATCTGTGGTTTACATCTATGTATTGTTTTGAGATGCCACTTTTAAAGGTGATATGTAAAATAAAGTTTTTTATTATTGTTATAGAGAAACATGATCAGATTTTCCCTGGTTCAGAAAAAAGACGATTAAAATCTGTAATCTTTGCACTTGTATGTCATTGGAAATTACAATCAGTTTCTGCTTTGTGTAAGGATGGTGTCAAAAAGTAATCTAAGTGGTGAGAAAGCTGTGCTCCTCAAAGCGCTTTACAGGATAAAAACAATAACAACAATAGTGGCTGGGCAAACAATTTTTTTTTATAGAAATACAAAATGAGATACTGTATAATGATGTGCATGAACAAAGTTATACTGCAATTTTCCTTAGATACGCGATAAAAAATAAATACATTTTTTGAATCCCCGGAGGAACACATTCCGTAAGAATCAGCGCTTTTATACAGTATATCGCCTTTAAACACATATATTTAAACATTCGTTTACGATTTAAATCAAAACGAGATTCAAATCAATATAAATGTTTATTTTTTACCGCATAGGTGACTATTCATTGTTATTAAAAAGACTTAAATTCGATCATGTTGTGATATTTAGAAATATAAATTTGTTTGGTGTGAGTGAGGTTTTATTTAATCTCTGACCAAGGGAAACGTTTCATTTTTTCAAAGAAATGTTTGTTAAAAAATAAAGTCATAGTTCCATGGGATTCAATCACAGACCATGTGACGTGGAGGTCAGGAACCTAACCCACAGCGCCACCAGCACGGTCAATGCTGAGGGCTGAAAAAGAACTACAGAAACATTATCGACAGACAACGTACAGATTTGATAAATCTATAAAATAATGTAATTAGGCACAGAAGAAGTTTACAGCACAATAATGCTATTGTATAATAATAATTAATAATAAATGCTGACCATGACTTTAGAAGCATAAATTACCTTACACTCAATTTAAACACAAGCTGTCTTTAGCCCTCTAAGCTGGTTCATACAGAAATGTAGAGAACCAGGCTCAGAACACACAGCTTCATTAGCGAATACATATGCAGGACAAGTGGAGAAGACGTTTTACAGTGGATGGATTTTTAGAAACATCCCATCAGTGACATCACTGAAGTCAACTCCTAGGTAACTGTCGTGTGGATAGTTTCACAAGAATCAGACAAAGGTTTAAGCATCGCTTGTTCTAGATAAAACTGCAAAAAAAAACAACAGCCCATAATGTACTTCTTTGCGGCTCTGTTTGCCCAAATCATATATTCACAACGTGAAATTAGAAAATAATATTACGTAACCAAAATCGGCAATATGGAAAAAGAACCTGTGTAATTGTTGACAGATGATGTACTCGTAACATTTTTACAAGATGAACTACAACATTTAAAAAATGACTTGTATGTACTTGATATCTCTAATCAATCCACTGCACTGCATTAAAACAAAACGAAAACTAAAACGCCCTGGGCATACCGTTTCGCGCTTCTTATCAGTTGCTCAAAAGTAATTTGATCATATGAAATGCATAATATAAACCTAGAAACATATACGTGAGCAGTATTTACGTAGTATCAGTGTCAAGACATACCTCTCAAATACTGTAAATCAAGTTAAAAATATCTCAAGACCGATACTGGTCATAATGAAACCATGTTTCGTGTATGTTTTCTTTAAAGTACTGAGACCAGCCATATACTGTATGTTTAATATCGTTTATGGCCTTCACACACTTTGCAGTATGCTCCTATTCTTTTTATGCTCAGCTACTAAGATTTCCTTTCAGTGGTAAAATTCCATATGAATATTCAATACTACAACGGGCACAGTAAAGACGTTTACTGTAAATCTTTCTACGACAGACCAATGGACCATGAGTGCCCCTGTCGGTCAACCAATCCCGTACCGCGGTACCCCGCGTCATCTTGTGTCACGATGCGCGACGCCGTAGCCAATTATCTCCGGTACGTGTCTGTACCTCGCACTTTGAATGGCTGCATCTGTATATTCCCTATTATAAAACTGATAATTCTGATCCTGAAAACTGATTTTCTGATATACGCACACCCCAGAATTTTGACTTTTTACTGTGTGATAAAGAAATTTTAAAGACTACTTCTTAGCATATATAAAAAAGCTTGGATTCTCATGTATCTGATATATATATCTTTTTCTGCTGTCTTGGTTGCGCTCTTGAGGATCTTTGTGATATTTTGAGCTCTCTTTGAATGATAAGTGTCGCATACTTTAAATCATTTTCATTCTTAGAAATTATGAAACGCTCCCGCAGCGAAAAAGAAAATGTCTGACGAACTAGGGGTTTTCAATGCTTGTACAATCGATGGAAATGTTCAAATAAATGTGCAAAAAACATTTATTCCTTTATCGTATTTGCTATTCCTTTATCGTCCTGTCCTTGTTAGTTACTTGTGGCTGTGTTTCTGCGTTGCGTAGCAACGAGAGACTATATTCTCAGACGGAGGAACGTAAACATCTTAATTTTCGTGTTAAATTAAAAAAAATAAAATTCATTCTTTACAGCAACCGCATATTTGGGGACGTTTTGTAAAAGCAATAAGGCACCCGAGGCCTGTGCTATATCGTGGATATAGTCACAGTTAAAAGGATTGCCTGCCCTCTGCATCACGTTGGGCCTTACTACACCTTTTAACTGTGACTACATCCACGATATACAGTAGCACGGCCTCTCGTGCCTTATTGCTTAAATAATAAGATTCTGAAAACTATGAGGTTTTTTACTGCGATAACAAGCATAAGTATTCATGGAAAATGGTAATCACTTAACTCACTTTGAACGTTTTGTGATATTTAGAAAAAACAACAAATTCAATAAAGTGTCGATATTTAGTCAGTAATAATATCAGTAGCAGTTTGAAATTATTCGTTGTTATTAATGAATGACTTAGCTTCGAACTTGTTGTGATATTTAGAAATATAAAAATGTCAATATACAGTAATGTCCATAATATTTGCTATTTTAGTTTTTCAAAGAAATAATTAAATATTTCTGCATAATTAAAATATTTATGATAAAGGTGGTAGGTTGTGTACTTTTGTCCAACTGAGCAATCTTGCTGTCATAAAATATACCAACTTTTTAATGTATAATGATTAACATGCTATAATACACAGTTTAAATGTAAAAGTCTAAAGAGTATACAACTTAAATTCTTAATTGAATAAAGATTGTCCCTCAGCAGTGATCGGGATTCAAAACGGGATGTTTTCTGGTGACAGCTCTAATGCTGTACAGGAGAGGTTAAGCTTTATTAGCTCCACCTGCCGGTTTTACAAGGTGATTCCAGATACAATCTAATTTGCATATGGTAAATTGCAATATAATGCGACAAGCCCACTGAGTTGTACCGCAGCATACCCTGCTTTTTTTGAATGGCTGCATCTGTATACATCGGGTACTAGGGTTACCATATTTGAACATCAAAAAAAGAGGACACCCTGAGGAACTTTCCTATTGCCTTATCTGGGAAGGGGGCTCAGGATGGAAAGGGTTTTCAAAATAAACATTTTATGTTCATTGATAAAGTCACTGTGATGATGTTTAACTGTGTGAAATGCATAAGTCCCCTCTGCTGCAATAACAGTATCCTCTGTTTTGCTGCCAGATTTTACAAAATAATCTGTTAACTTGGTTGATAAACTCTCTCCTTGAATTACCTTTTTGTGTTTTCTGAGTCAACATGAGCTTGCAAGTTGAGTACACCTTTTTTTGCCACGGAGACAAAAGTACCAGACTTACACACCAAACATTCAACTTCCCAGTGTGCTCTGCCAATTCGAAAACATGGAAATTTACACGGATATTGACACCTGATTTCGCTCTCTCATGACAATCATACAGTACATGTACAGAATGAAAGCTGAACGACAATGTAGGTCCCAAAGCGAACTAGCGAAGATAAGAAATTATCTCTCTTTCTAACTATCTTTATAACTTTTGTTAATTATTCTTCATGGTGAAAATAATGGGGTCAAAATCCCAGACATATTTCGATATTTGAAAACTTCCCCCAGACAGAGATATACGGATCAAAATAGAGGACATAGCCAGGAAAATTCGGATGTATGGTAACCATATCGGCCACCGACAGTAACTCTTCTGCTGAACCTGACAGCACTGCTAGTGTTAGCACGCGTCGGAAAATGGCTACAAGGTGGTACAATCCAAATTAATTAAGTGCTCAGTGCTATTTTTGTGTATGTGAGTGTGTGCACGCGCGCACTTATGTTGGTCATTAAGATTTTCGGTGGTTCCTATTAGAAGATGATAGGTGGTTCTTGGATGATAGGTGGTTTGTAGGTGGTTCTTGGATGCTTTGGTTTGATCAGGGGTGGTACTTGGTCCAAGAAGTTTGAGAACCACTGCATTAAATTAATACTTCACTCTGTTGTTCATCAATTAAGTAGTTGAAAACATAGCTCAGGAAAAACAAACTAAAATCTATATTAAAATATTAGCAAAAAAGGCAGATGTTACTTTAGAAGTCCTTGAGATGGGTATATTTCCAGATCCTCATGGTATTCTATTTATTGTACTTAAAGAAACAAAAGATGTTATTCATCTTCAGAAACAATACACTTTCACCAGTCACTCAAGATAGGGTAATACCCATCAACTGGTTAATTGCAGATCCTTAAAAAGGATGACAAATCTGAATCAAGTAATTAAAAACTTGGTATATATTGGTAAACGTAATTATATAACCAACCTTTACTTCTACCTCTGCCTGTAAGAGTATGGAGACAACGATTAGAGCTAAAGTAGATGATCCACTGTGTGACAATAGCATCTAGATAGACTAGATAGCCACAGTATTGCTTAAATAACGTCTTAGATTTCTTTGAACAAACAACAGCAGTAATGGATGCAAATGGAGCATATGCTTTTGTTATTCATTTTAATCAATTTCATTATTAAATATTATTTTTTAAATTCTAGGCAGTAGGTAATTCAAGGTAATGTATGTATTAAGATAGAAAACAGGGAATACAGATATGGGACGTCTATCTACGGAAATGTATACATACAGGGATCTGTCTCAGGGCCACCTCCTCCCCATTCATATCAATGATCTAGCTAAAGGTATAGCTGGTAAACCAGTAAAATTCACAGTGCCAAAATGGGAGGATTAGTAAAAATGCTCTAAGCTGCAGATAAAGTTTACAAATGTGTTAATATTTAAAAAAGGGAAGGCAGGAAAATACTGTTCATTGAGATTGAAGAAGTAATCTTCAAGTGTACACAAAAGGTCCTTGAAATAGATGCACTCCCTAGATTTAACTATATGTCTGAATTTACTACTAAATTCCATTTATCATGTTGATCTCATATTATCAGAGAGCACGTATCAGAAATGCTTTCTCATTTAGGCCTTTGCAATACTAGCAGTAACATTTATTGTACCATAAAACCTGTTTCCTTCCTCCATCAATCATCTAAATAATACAAGATCTTTTCTCACTATCTGTCAAATACTGCCCCACTTACATATGAACTAGAAAACAGCCTTTTAGAATATTCTTTCTTGTGACATTTTAAGCTAAAAGTTTCCTGAGATCACTCAACTCAACATTTTGAAACAATAAACATCAATGCAACTAAGTCACATTCATTTTGCCCTGAGGGCTTTTTATTTTATTATGGTGTAAAATGCACTAACCTAATAAGCAAACAAATGGATAACCTCACTAAATCTCATTACATAGAGATTGGACCATTTAATTTGATGCATATTCCAAATTTGTGAATGTTACCTCCACTATTAATGTATTTCTTTTTAAAGATAAAAATCCTTCCTAAAAATCCTAAGGGCAAAAGTTGATGGTAAACAAGTTAAGTATAAAACTCATTATGAATAAAGGTTCACTGTTTTCACTCTGAAATAATTGCACTACAATGTACAATTCCTAATAATTAATGGACCAGATTTTATGCCAGAAATGTTCACACTTAAAACACAAAGAATATCAATACTGCTCAAGTACTTCAATCTCTTTACTGTTTAGCACATCCAGGCACCCAATTTCATATGGACAACTGCAAAACCTTGTGATTATTTGACTAACTATCATAGAGCAAAACTAGGATTTGGAGCACAAGAATTACACATTTTACAAAGGAGGCTAGGGAAACGTCAAATAACTTTCTCAGATAACTAATGTGCTTCTCCAACACTGATATTCCAGGAACATACATATGATCAACTAACTAATCACTGGTTATCCCTCATGATCAGGTACTGTATGATTAATCATCCATGAAGCCTAAGGTGACTGTTTATAGTAATACAAAATCAATACACCCTTCTTTTTTTGCGATACCTCTTAAAAGATTCTTCTATCCTTCTCTCGTGCAATTGCCTTGGCTATACTAGACAAAGAGAACCTTCTTCCTGTAGTCAGACATCTGGACTACAGTATATGTCCAGGTGATGGTAGATGATCATAGCTTCAGTGCTTGTGGTCCTTGTTTAGGAGAGAACACTGAAGGTGGTGGATCTGTCCTTTCACTTCATATTTAAAATGTCCTGCGAAATCTATGAAGGCACATTATCCAGCATACTGAAGGTTCATGACTAAAGACAGGGAGGTTGTACTTTTGGAGTAGTTGAGTTAAATAATTTACAGTACTATCCATTATGTCAGCTACACCTCCAGAAAAGGAGAGTGTCAGTATTTAAATGAAACACTGTATTCAGAAAAAAACAGAAAATAGATTTGAGGCATTATTGTGTTTCGAAAAATAGTTTTTAAAACGTCCTCAAGAGTCCTCACAAAAAACAGAGTTGGGATAAATACACTTCAATTACAACGTCAAAGGACCCTGCAATACATCAAGTACTGACAATTACTGCTTGCAAATCATAATCTACAATTAGTTCTAGTCCATAGTTCTTAGTACATTTTAGTACATTTTATTTTTTAAAAAAAACCTATCCCTACCTGCAGCTATGTTGTTCTTTATTTGAACAAAGACTTTCACCAAATTAGGTTTTAGCAGAGTTCCAAGGTTTGATAACTGGGTGTACTGGAATACAATTTAATATACTGTACTGTTAAGAGTGGATTCTTGACTGAATATATTTTTAGAATACTCCTTTCAATATACCTGATAAGGTCTCAATATTTCTTATACTGTATCTCAAAGATGCTGCAAACAGTCTGTTACGGATTCGGTAAGAGGGACCGAAACCAGTGAGTGAACCCACTTGCAGGAGCTGACAAAGCCTAGCCGTGATCCAAAAGAAAGCCGTTATCGAAGGAACGAGCCGAGAGTCCAGGGGAAGCCAGAGATCCAAAAGGGAACCAGTTACTGAAGCCGAAGCGTGATCCGAAGTCATAGACAGTAGAGCAATCCAATAATCCAGGGGTAGCCAGTGATCCGAAATCGAGCGTAAGTAACGAAGCCAAGCCGTGATCCGAAAAGCCGAAGTCCAAAGGGAAAAACACAAGAACCGAAAGCCAAGACAAACACAGGGTAGAAGTAGGAGTAGCGCAACCAGGAAGCTCGAAAGGAAAACCAATACTGAGCAAAGAGGTAGGGAAAGACAGGTGTTTAAGTAGGATGAGACGGGGGTGTGGTGGTGAATAGGAAAACTGATAGGTGAACTGATGGATAGGGGCTACGGCTACTTCTGCCTCCTCCGTTGCCGAGAGGCAGGGATCGTAACACAGTCCTTCTGGTAAACCGGAAACTATGGTTATTCTTTATGTCTAAGATGTTTTCTTTTCCTCGTCTGTCATCCACTTGTTCTTCATGGCACACATTCTATTTTTTTTTTACTTTCACCTTTACTTGTTAGTGGATAGCAACATCAGTTTTATTTCCTTCAGATTTGGCTTGCTCGGCCATGCACAAAAAGCCCTGCAGTAGTAATCAATATCCTTATTGATCTGGTCAATTTCTTCAAAACAGATGATTTACCAAATTTCTGAGTAGAAAAAATTCCAAGTTTCTCTTTGCAGACATACAGTATTTGTGTCTGCAAAGTGATGGGGACACTTTTCTTCTGTTCCTGGATGACTCTTGAGAATTTAACTCTTTATCCTCTGTAATATCACCAGTGTTCTCTTCTGTTTTGGTCATATTTTAGTGTTTGAATATTGTTTTTTTATCGATAAAACATTTTCTTCAAGAGCTAGTTAACCATGATGATTGAGAGCTAGTTTTGATAGACCAGCTTCAGATCTATTGATATCTGAATGCATGTATAGAAAAAAACTGATCAGTATAGCAGTATCATTGCTCTGGTAATTTGAACATCTTTGTGATTCTGGGTGTGAGCAATGACAGTCAATTAAGGGCCAGTGTTTAACCATATTTGGATTTTTGTATTTTCTGTGTATTTAGTACGTATGCCACAGATGTTGCTATCTCTAACTCCTTCCATGTTACAGACCCGCATCTCTTCTATCTTTGCTGTTTAAGTCTCCAAATAGGATAAGTCCTCTGTCAGAAGTCTACCCAGAAGATTCTGACAAGGTTGGCACATAAATCTTATTTCATTTTCATTTAAACATCCAATGGCATGACCACAGATGTGTTTTCAGTATGGGAAATACAGCTGTCAATGCTTGTGTAATTTGACTTTGTGCAACACAAAGCTGTTCATTTTGTCATTCTCAATTACTTATACATACATAACTTTTTGAAGCATAATTAGAAATTAAGCATCAAATTTGATAACAAATCACACTACTATTGCATACGATTACTCCTTTTCAGAAACATTTGGAATGGATGTCATGACCTGTAGTACTTTCACATGGCTCTTTAATTCTATGACGAAATTTGTCTACTTTTTGGGGAAAAGAACACTGTAAAAAAATACCATGAAAAAAATCTGTGATTTATGACATTACACTGAATATGTCACAAAATGTAATAAAATATAACACATTAACTCAACAATACTTTTTTTTCTCTGATATATCTGCAATGTGTGACCTAATAACCAAGATGTCAGTTAAGATCCAATGACGTACAGCAGGAATATGTTTGCCTCAAATCAGTGAAGGCCTTTGTGCAGGGTCTGCTGAATTCTGATCTTCAATCTTAAATTATTCACTATTGTTAAACATTCTCTGTGTCTGGGGGATTTTAAACTTTGCAACATTTTCTGTGTTCTTATCCATTAAGCTCGAGCTGACATCATTTCTACTTTACCACTGCTGCCCTCTCAACCCCAAGTCTGAAATTATCAACTTCCAACTTTGCAAGTATTTTATGCAGACATTTTATGTACTTACCAGAGGCATAGCACCCTTTTGTTCACGCTTCTTTCTGACATGAGCTGTTAAATCTTTAAGAAATGTTTAGTCAGAGACAGGTTCTACAAGATACCCTGGTTAGACTGCTTGATAGACAAGCAAGTCTGCTTGTCGTCAAAACCTCACTGGAGGCATGTTGATTTGATTTGTGCTAAATACCTTTGAACCAATTCATTTTGTTGTGATTACCTGTACTATTTACAGGAGTCTGGTACATACTGAAGTAGTATTAGCTGTTCTTGTGATATGGGGCAAGATGCGTCAGACCGCAGAGCTGGTGTCTTTTCTAAGTAAAAAAAAATCTTTTTTTTTTTCAAAATAGAACAGACTACAGGGGAGGGGGAAGTAAGGGTATTCAAGGGAGACAAGAACACATTTTTGGTTTGGTTTCATACCATCACTATTCTTTCATACCATCACCATCTTTGTTGGTTATTAATTTTTTTAATGCTATTTTCAGGTAAAATGGAAAATGAAATTAACTGTCAGTAAAATGACCACTAAGCCAGCTTGAGAGAAACATATTGAAATCTATTTTCAAACACTGATATTTCCTCTAGTGACTGCAAAGTTCATATGTTGGCTTTTTTTTCCTTCCCATGTACTGTACATGCTCCTTGGCATGAGTGTGTGTGCTGTTACCCAAATCAGCACATTCTTCTGGCCAGTTTAAACCCAGTTAATTCCATACAATGCATTGTAGATATCTGATTAATTTTAATAAAAATGTTCTCAGTGGAATATGTTCCCACTGTAATATCTGATACTGTACATGTCCAGTACAAATAATGATGCAAAATAGTTTCACACTATAGTGTGAAATGCTTCCATAATTTCATTATCTGGAAAGCCACTAAGTTAAGTCTTATTAGGCACCCCCTGCAGAGTGAGAAGGAGGAGGGGTGCTGTAGATATGCTGCAAAAAAGAGATTTGAACAATTCACTAAGACAGATCATGCTGTAGTATGACTTATAATTTACCTGACCATCATGTTTTTAAACATGAAAATACATTTACAGATTTAATACTGGGTTTAAACTTGAAGAACAGGATTAGCTACAAATGGTTGCACACATAAAACAGTGGGATCTGGCGGTATATTCATTATTAATCTAATTATCAAAGCTGTTTGCTGTTATCGGCATCGGTGAAATAATTCACAGGGACCTCCTTTTGAAAAGTTGATTTCCTATTTTTTGCCCTTTTTATTGACAATGTGTTATTAAATGCAAAGACAAAAGGACAGCTGAAGAAAATAAAAATATTTCAGATTACAATTAAAAAAAATATTATACATAGTGGCGTAACAATTCAGTATTCAGTATAATTAGTAAAAGGAAATATACATATAACAACCTAAATTGTGATTTATGTTTCAGGTTTCTTTAAATTCCTTTACTCTCAAATGACCAATACCTGTAGTTCATTTCCTGTACTGCTATTTGCATGGAGCTTGCATGTTTTGCCCTGGTTTGCTTTTTGTCCAGGAAATTGGCTTCTGGGAAAGTTGGCCCTGTTGTGAGTTTCTGTATGCCTTCTGAAGGGCTGTCCAAGAGCATCCCCATCCAGGGTGTAACCTGCCTTGCATCCGTTGCTTGCCAGGATAGGCTTCAACTCCCCCACAACCCATTACTGGATAAAGTGGGTAAAAAAATGTATGGGTGGATGTATGATTGTAAAAATGTTCCAATTCAAATACAATACTGAAAATATTCAAAATTTGTTTTAGTTAACAAATAAAAAAACTTCAAATATTACTGAAGTCTGATATGATAGTATTTTCAATTTTCAAGTATTTTCAATGTCAATTTGCAGATTTGTTATTATTTACTTAGACCAACTTAGAACACAGTGCCAATAACAAAACATAGTATATAATCCAATTTCTATGTACTTTTCAATGTTTATGTATTGGATTTGCATAAAATAATACAACAGTTCTTTTAATACATTGCTTTATAAATACATTGCTCAAAAGACGAGTCGAATCTCAACACATTCTTTGAATTATTTAAAAAGGATACAATGACCAAAGTCCTTTGATTACATCTTCAGTTTAAAAAAATAATGAAACAGCTAAGAAATTAAAGCTGTTTTTAAGAAAATGCAATTGCTCACTAATGTTCCCTTTTAAGGCTAAAGAGGCAACTCTTGTGGTTACATTAAAATATTGCGAAGATCTAATTTTACTTTTCACACAAATGCAGAAAAAATACTGGTACTCAAATTCAAAATCTTGATTCCAGACAGATTGAGATAACAAATTGTAGGCATTCATATCCTCAAAAATAATTAATAGTACATAATCTTTTAGAGTGTTACTAACTGTAAACTTTCTTTTATCAAGTCATGTCATTACCAAAAGCTCTGTATCTTGGGAATGAAAGCAGATAGAAAGCTATTTTCAACACTAATGCAGCACTTCCTAATTATCTGTTACTTAAATTAGCATTAAGACAAAATATAGGGTATTTTAAAACATATGTAACCTTGAAAAAAAAAAGACCGCTTCCACACCAGACTATAACAAACTATATTTTTATATTTGGCTGAGTAATTTTGCTTTATGAAACAGCTCTACTTTAATGTTCTAGTTATTGACCTTAAGTCATTATTTGAATCCTTCAAAGCTACAGACCTCTTTTTATGTTTATTTGCTTTAAAATAGAATGTTTTAAAGCTAGTATGTATATTTTACCATCAAAGCCTAAAATACAATATTTTATCATTACTGTTTATATTTATTAATAATTCTGTATATTCTGGATGTAATTAAAAAACAAAATATTCTGTTAGTCTTACTGTTTAGTTTGATCAGCACAGAAAAGCAACAAGAAGTTAATAAACATTTAATTGTTATTATTAATATAAGATTTATGTGACAGTCACACGTAGTTGTGGTACATTAAGGATGTACTGTGTCTCCTGGGAGTTTTACACAGTAGTCCAGTCCATCATCGGATTATTTGAAAAAATAAAATGGCATTACGCCATTAGTGAAGTTTGCTATACTGTGACACTTGTTGCAGTATACAACTTGACACTTCGTTTATACAGCATACACATTATATCCATCAGTAAACCGCAGGATTGAAACAAGTCAGTATTATATACTTCCTTTAAAGCTGCTGCTAATTGTAATAATGAAATTGCAGAGTATACAAAGCATGCAAGTCATTTGAATTTCATAAGCCATTTTGCTAAGCCATTCATTTTCATGATAATGTTAATTACCATTAACATATAGCATATAATACAATCACATTCTTCACCCCAGTTTCAATCAAACATTATACCAAAACCCTGCATGCAAGGACAAAAAATAGCTTTGATTAATTGTGCACACAAAGTTTAATTAAAACCAGAAAATCAAATAGAATTGTTAAACACTGAATACCATGTTATTCAAAATGACATTTCACTATCACAGTAAAGTCTTAACCAGCTTTGGTAATTTAAATTAATTCCATTATAAATAAGATATGCAGAGCAAGATCCATTTATTTTAGAAAAATCCTTTTTGAACCTCATCATTTCATGGTTAAATTGTATGGATGATGTACTTAAACAGAAAAGCAGTCATGTAAAAAAATAATAACTCAATGTGAGGTAATAAGGCAAAATACATTTGGGATTTTGGCCTGTTGTACTGTACATAATAAAACATTTATTCTGTTGCTATTGCTAATATTAAATACAAACAGTATAAACAACTATTGTATATTTTTTAATCCAGATAGATTCGTTTTTAGTAATGAAGTAATGTCTTCTAAAACACACATTCAATGCACTTCTATTTTTCCTCTGTTTAAGAATAATACTTATGTTAAGGAATCATTATTACCAATATGATGACCATAAGTTAAATAATATTTTTAGTACTAGTCATCTCTGACCTCTGAAACTTGTCAGAAAACCCCAGACCTAAAAGTATATGAAGTAACCTTGTCAGCAACTGCAGAGCTACAAGCCTAAATTGCAAATGGTACATATTTATTTCATGATGCTCATACAGATTAAAGACATTTTGATGAGTTATGAATTCCCAGAGGAATTAAGACAACACCTGTCTTGTGTTTCTAATTCACAGAGGACCGTATGGACCCTATCCAAAGATATTACACCTGACTGAATTTACTGTATTGAACTCATCGGGGATAGTGAAAATAAGTTGCCTCTTTTTTCGGAATATTTTATTTGTTTATGAATATATAGAAAAGGAGCTTATGCAAAAGGCACCAGTTAAGATTTAAAGAATGGAAGAACAGCATAATTTTGTTAGCACTACTTCTTCACAGCTCTTAGATTCAATTCTGAATTTTGACTTGATCATACATGTGTTTTATGCTCAGTGAGATACTCTGCAAACATTAAAAACAATCTTTAGACCACCTTTTTAAGAGATGAAAAGAACAAGTTAATTTCTTGTTCATTAAATTTAGAAACTAGGTACATTTCTAACTTAAATCAATTGTATTAGCCTTAGTGTTCCTTTTTACAGTATTTCATATAATTTAACATGGGTCGCTAATTACTTTATGTGAAACCTGTATTGTGCCAACATTGTTCATTAAAATGTTTTGCACTTCTTGCTTGGATTTCTACTTGCAGTTTTAGTTACTCAAAAAGTTTGATTCCAGATTGGGGCTCATGTCTTTGTGAAGATAAGATGTCTAGGCATACTCTGTCTTTTTGACAGTTTCTCCATTTTTCCCCACATTGCAAAGTCATGCCGGGTAGGTTTGATTGGCCGCTTGGTAGAAGGTGGTGGAGCTTTTCCCAGTAAAATCATTTAGGATTTGTTCAATTATAACAATTACTATTTCTGGGACTAAAATAGAAGCAGATTATCATAAAATTTCAGATTATCATAAATAAGCATGATGGGCCACTTTCACCTGTAGGAGGTTATGATTTTCTGAGTGTTACAAAATATAAAAGGATTGAACAAAGTAAATAAAGATCTACATTCGGTACAATGCATATAATACATTCAAAATGCATTCAGGAAATAGAACTGGATATTTACAATGAAGAAAGTACTTTCTTCCTTAGGAGTGAAGAAAACATGTACTTTTATTTCAGATAAAGGATGTTTTAACAAAATAAAGTTTTGGATTTGAAGGAAGTGTTGTGCTATTATCCTTTTGGCTTAATCTCTACAGTGTAATTGAGCACCTTCATGCTTTTTTCCCCCAATGGAATCTTTAAAGAAAGGGTTATAAGTACTGTAAATGTAACATACTGCCAAGCATTATGAAAGCTAAATCACTGTTTTGTATTGAAAAGGCATGATGGGGTTCTTGGATTATTAAGTTAATAACTAAATGCAGAAGATAGGTCAAACATATTTAATACATTTATACTCATGTTTTTTTTTTTGTTTTTGAGGTGCACTGCAAATAGATAAATTACACAGTTTCTATGGCACTCTTAATTTTTTTCTGGTTACCAGGGATACAGATCTCATTCATTCCATTCTTAATGCTCTTTTCAGCTATTTGAGAAAAGGTTATTCCAGTGCCAGTTGTATTTAATTATGCTACTTATGTTGCACTCTGAATTTTAAGAAAATATCAGCAGACTCTTCCAATATGAGCAAACATCATGTGTGTTTACTTAGAAGGACCCTTTGTTATGAATATGGTTCAACAAAAGAAAAACTAAAATAAAAAAAGCATATTTGGCAATTCTGATTCTGAAATAAGTGGATCTGGATCAGTGGATTTGGTCGTACTGCTTATACTGTATATGTACTGTATATATACACACATATACACAATCTGTATACAAATAAAGACATCTAGAATATGCATCAAAACTCATGTTAGCGGTAAGCAAACTGTGGTATGCTGTGGTGGATTTCAACTTCCAAATTTAGAGTTTCGCTGCTCAGAGAAGATTTGTCATGTATGGTGCATTACATGTTAGTGAAACAGCAGCTTCATTTATTCTGTTTTACCACTTCTTTAAATCCTCATAAATTGGAATATTAATATGGAATCATGTACTGTAACTAAAGTGACATTTTGATAGCTGGAAATTAAAATAACTAAAGTATAATGTTTCAGAATGTTAAGGATACTCATGTATGAATATAAATATATGTGCAATAGCTGGTAGTGGCAGATGAAAATAACTTACACAGCAGTATTCCACCTTCTACATAAACATTTTCTGCATCATATTCTTTAACTCTGTCACTTGCTGTGGTTATTTTATTTCGGGAATGATTTGTCATTTTAATTAGTTTCTACTCAGTTCTATCCAGAGGTATTTTAGAATTGATCAGTCTCTTCTCAGATTGAAAACCTTATGCCGCCCCGGATACTGCCTGCGGTTCCAAGGGACATGAAGCTCATCATGTACATTTCATCGTTTTTCACCAACAAAACCCAAAAACCTTTACACTAACATTATATCAATCGAAAATAGACAACCAGAGCTTCACAAAAACAATTTCAGAACTAAAATTCATTAAGGTAATCGATTACAATAACAATTTTATACTGATGACGCACTTCAGCAAACTTCCAAACTGTGTCGATAAGTAATCAATAAGCCAGCAAAACATTATCAAAAAAGCAAAAACCTGCAAAAAATAATATACCCCATGTTTTTAGCTTCTTCGGGGCATCCATGAGACTTTTAATAGAGTACTGTACCTCCACAAATAGCCAAACTTTCTTATCTTCAGCCTGAAGGAAACTAACAGCTATTGGCTATTGGAATGCAATTGTGAAACTGACCGCCTGATAAAAGCTGGTCTGGGGTGAGTTTCCCAAAAGCATCGTAGCGCTAAGAACATTGTAAACTCGATCTTAAGATCCATCGTTAATTTATGAGTGTTTCCCTAAATCCTTCGTTATCTACATGCTCCCTCACCCACTTGTTAATCACTAAGTGCTTCTTAAACTGGCAATCTTCTGAGCCAACATTAGCGACAGATTGCCAGACAGAGCACATTAAATTCATATCATGACAATTCACTGGAAATTTAGAATACTAAGATTTTATTTTAAGGATTTTTTGTTGTACTATGTAAGAGGAAATTTGGAAAAAAAACGTATTTATACAGTAATTAATTTATTAGTCATCCTGGGTAAATTTCATATTCATAAATTAAATGGTCCATAATACTCCCTCTTTAAGTACTTTTGAGGTGGAGTTTATATTTGATCTAAATTCCATGAAGAACATATGAAAACATAATGAAAAATGCTAAAGCAAGGAAAACATTTGATATACAGTATGTAAAAAATATAACTTGGTTTCATAAATATGTACCTCATTACCACTGGAAGTTAATTGTTTTTTTTGTTCTGTTTATGTTTTCTTTCATTTAACTGTATTTTCTCCTCTACTTATATTTGTATGGGAGCGGCAAGGGCACATGCCCAGAGAACCCCAATCCGTTACAGTACATTTAATTAAAAAACTAAACAATTGCCAAGTTTTATACTTGACTAGATGATATGATTTTCATGATCAAAGGCAGTAATGCATTATTTAAGTTAAATCATTGGGCTTATATTTATTTATATAAGATCGAATACCGTTTTATGTTCTGTCTTGATTGTTGACAGTAAAGCTTAGATCTTCTTGTTTTTAAATTTGATTATAGGTCCTGTGTTTGTTGAGTGACACATGCCAAGCTTAATAGTTAATTTTTCCAGATGTCATGTTAATAAGACCAATTCAAATGGAGTTCCAATACACTCAATCACTATAAATAACAGTATTTTCTCACGAAACACTCTGAATCTTGGCAGCGTGCCAATTAAATCTTGCTTTCAATAAAAAAATGCCGCGCAGGACGGATACACTGTCCACACAATCTTGGTTTTCTTTTACGGTCATTTATTTTCTTCTCTTAGAAACAATAAGTGTCCCATTTTGTGCCTATCTATACGTTTAAATTTCGTTTAAATGGTTGTTAAATTAAGATGTCATGCTTACATCATATTCCTTTACACAACTTTATTTAATTCCACTGAAGGACCAAAACATACAACATAATGAAAGTATTGTCAATCGATTGTTTTTCAATCGACTTGTGATGGTTTTATTGAGCGACTTCAGGGGCGGGGTTAACAAAGAAGTACTTTATACTCGCTCGTTAAATTACAGATTAAGAGGGGTTTTGGGAATCCCACGAAAAAGTAGTACTTACTTTATGTTCGTACAGATGCAGCCAATCAAAATGGGTGGGGTATTTCGCTGCATACCTGGTGGGCGTGTCGCGGTATCACCCGGTGTCACGCAGTATCACGCAGTTAATCGTGTCATTTGACGTCATGCCGGAAACTATCCGGCGTCACCTTGTAAAACTGCTAGGGGGAGCTTAACCTCTCATGTACAGCATTTGAGCTTTTAATTTTGAACTGTGTATTACAGCATGTTAATCATCAGTCATTCAAATGTTGGTATATTTTATGAAAGCAAGATTGCTCAGTTGGACAAAAGTACACAACCTACCTTTATCAGAAATATTTATGCATCAAAGCATTTACCGAAGATATTACTAATAGTATTAATAATGAATGATTTTGGACAAGCTGTATACCCAAAGTATAATTTCTTTAGCACATTTGTACAAGCACTTGGAATCTGTTCAAGCCATACTTTGTCAGGCACTTTGTTTTACTTCAACGGGCATAAAAACTCCCTTGCTTTTAACAGGGCGTTTCATAATTTCTAACTACAAAAATGATTTAAAATGCGACACTTATCATTCAACTAGAGCTCAAAATATCACAAGGATCCTCAAGAGCACAGCAAAGACTGTATTAAAAGATACTTGTATGTATCAACGCTTTCTTTTCCGTATACCAGATTTTATGGAACCACTTCAAAAGGGTGTCAGCCAGTCAGATTCCAGGAATCGGTACTTTAAAGGAAAAATACACACCGGTATTCCATTTCTCCCTAATGATTTAAAGCATCGAAGTATTTAATTAGCATGTGAAATAGCGTGTGAAAAAGTGGTAGTTTTAAGCTTTTCTGCTAATATAATATGGAATCGCGTATCTAAAGAATTTAATAACGATATGATTATATTCGTGTACTGCGACAGGGCTGTGTAGGGCTGTTTCACCTTCCTCTTCAAGCGACTTCCCTTGTAGCCTACTGGTCTACGTGCCCGACTACCAACTCACAGGTTGTGTGTTCAAATCCAGCTGGTGCTGGACGTTTCTTTTAACAAACATTTCTTCGAAAAAATAGAATAGCGATATTATGGACAATCAATTGACTTTTATATTTCAAAATATCACAACATGATCGATTCTAAGTCATTTTTGATAACAATGAATAGTCACCTTCTTCCCTTCTGACAACGGTCCCTGCTTCTGCTTCCTGCTTCTATTGTGTGTGTGTGTAATAGAGTAAATTTTTATAGAGAAATGGAGGCTGGACAGTATGCGTTACAATATAAACATTTATATTGATTTAAATCGTGTTTTGATTTAAATAGCAAACGCGTGTTAAATTATATGTGTTTTTGAATCATAATCAGGCTATTGCAACATAAATTGATTCAGTATCTTTGTCTTCTAAGTATCTTAATAAACTTTCAGCATAGCTTTCTACCCGTTTAGATTTATTTTTCTTGCCCAGACTGTAAGTCTTCCTATACCCCGCCTTTCACTCCTGTCCTGCTCTTCCCCGCGCACCCCAGCCGGGCGCTCTTCGGCCTCAGCCCGGGACGAATGTATATTTTGATATTTACACCCGGCGCGGCACCGAGGGAGTGTCTGCATCGATAACTTAGTTTTTAAAATTAGTCAAGCAATATGAGGCATCTCCTTTTACTTTTAAGTCCCTTAAATACATTGAGCACAGCTTTCTCACCACTTAAGATTGCTTTTTGATACCATCCTTACACAAAGCAGAAACTTTCCGATGACATACAGTACAAGTGGAAAGATTACAGATTTTAATCGTCTTTAATTTTGTTACGTTATACGTTTTAGGAACGTTTAATCTAAACAAACACCACAAAACTATTCTCGATTGTATTTTTGAATGTTATGTTACACCTACATTAGTTCATTGCTTTAAATACATCGGACTAAGAAAGTTATGTGTAGCACTTTAGATCTTTTATTCTGAACCAGGGAAAATCTGATCATGTTTCTCTATAACAATAATAAAAAACTTTATTTTACATATCACCTTTAAAAGTGGCATCTCAAAGCAATACAGTAGACCGAAAGACAGTTAAAAGGGACCAAAGTAAATACCAGACAAACGCAAACGTGTTTTTAATAAAATGCTTTTATTCATTCAGCAGAGAGTGAGAGGGACATCGAGCAGAGAGAGACACACACACTGGTTTTCATTGACAAAAAGTAATTGTTTTTTTTACATGTTTTGTTTGTGGACAGACTGTCCACAAACATGAGACTGTCTTTCTCAGACTTACATTCCCGAATGTCCCCCGCCCCGGTCAACAATCCTAGGAAGAACACGAAACAGCCTGTTAAAAAAATTGTTACAATTTTGTTCGGTCAGTTCTTCCTCCCAGAATTTATAGATCGCATCGATCAGTTCCTGCTTTGTGACGGGCTTAGCAGTTTTCCGAACGTAGTCTTTCAACGAATGCCAAACCATCTCTATCGGATTTAGATCTGGGGATTCGGCTGGAGTTTTCACCCAGTTCACTCCTTCCGCTATAAGCCTCGCCCTTGCTGCTGTGTGTTTCAGATCGTTGTCTTGAAAGAGACGGTACCTTGATCCAAACTGCTCCCTGATATATGGGGCAGCATGCTGTGTGACCACAACTTCCTCGAAGAATACACGGTCCATAATTCCTTCAAAATAAGAAGTGGTCCCGGGCCTCTTCTAGATATACCCCCCCAGACGTGAACCTTCAGTGGATGTTTGGGCTTTGGCTTGTCCACATATCTCCCCTTTTTGCAAAATGCCATTGTTGAAAACTGTTCCAGAGCCACTGTTGTTTCGTTGGTGAAAAGTACATCCTGAAATGCCTCCCTGTTCAATCCATCGGAAAGCTTGCTTGAGTCTTTCCTCTTCGTTTTTTAGCCTTATCATGGGGCTTGTGTTGGTTTTTCTGTATCTCCATCCAAGCCTCCTGTGTACTCTTCTTATCGATGTCGGGCTAATGGTCGCACCGAGGTCAGCCCATAGCCATCTTTGGACTTGCATCGCCGGTAGCTCATCATTTTCATCAGTCAGTTTGTCGATAGCTCGCACAATAGGACTTGAAAAAAATAATGTGCGTAGTTGTAATTACATGCAAGAAAGGTATTTTTAGAAATGTATTTACCTTTGAATCATCCTCGGTTTAGATTCTCTTTGCCTCCTCTCCCCTTTATAATGCCGTCTCACTGTGCTTTCAGAAACAAAGATGTCCATCGAAGCCAACTGCTGTACAATGTCCCGTGTTGACTTCCTGTTTCTTTTCATCTTCATTATTTGGTGTGAGAGAGTCTTTGTGATTTTGGTCATTGTCCGTCCAAAGCGATACAGTGGTGCAGCTTGAATTCAGTACCTATATACTGTATGGTATGGTACAAATAAAACTTACACCATACCGATGAGCTAATACCAGGGAAAGACACTCCTATTTTATTTAAAACACAATACGCCAGGAAATGTGTCTGATGCATTAGCAAGTTAAAACAACTGGGTCGAAAACCTGGGCGTAACACCATTTCCTTTTTCTGATCACTCGCTTTCTGGATAAACACCTCACCTGTCCTGTTCTTTGTTTTCCTGGTTTGCTGATTATGCCTGCTGCGGTCCACTCCTACCCTCACACCTAAAGAATACTATTTTAAATTTCTTGGCGCAGTTCATTAACCCTTGCATGTGCTGTCCGCGCCCAAAATGCAATTTAAAAAAAGTCAAAAACCGCGCTCAAAATGTAATTTAGAGCTTTCTGGCAAGAGGAGACACCAAAATCAATGTAACATGCCACAGTTTGTGCATGAATAGGGTTATACTGCCTATTCCCTTTGATACCCGATTAAAAAAAAAAATGTTTTGAATCCCCGGCGGAACCGGGCATCCATACGAATCAAGTAACAGGTTTATTCCATGCTGAAAAAAAGAAGAAAGAAAACACATTCCATAAGAATTGACTGAGCTCCGCTCTGTACCACGCAATGATCCCCCCGGAGTCTCTGCCCCGGGTTATTTGGGTTTTTAGACAGAGGTTAAAAAACTCTCTGGCTTTACCTCCCTCTCCATGGGTATTGTCTGTTTTTTTGTTAACAAGGCTCGCCAGCTAATGTGAATCGAAACCTGTCTTTCTAGCTTTTAAAGTCATGCGATGTGTAAACCACAATTCAAATAGAGAAAAAAGAGCTGACTGACAAGATTTAAGATGTGGCTGTCAATGTTGGATTAAAAAAACACATTGCCCGACGTTTGTTCCATTGCTTGAAAAATAACTTTATTTCGAGAGACTGGATAAGTAATTCAAGTGTTTTTTTTAACTTCCTGAAAAACAACTAATAATTTAACTATATGTGCAAACGTTTTATGATATGTCGCTGTTGTGAATGTCTGTGGACATGTGCTGGCTGGACAGGAGGCTCTTCTGTACACAGAGAGGGGCGGGAGGAGGGGACAAGCCGATACATACTCTTAGAGTTTGATTAATAGGGAATATAATACAAAAATATAGTACTAAAAATAAGATACACTCTACAGACATTCACAACGGCGACTGTCAGAAGATAGGACACAGCAGCTCAGGCACCCGCTGAATGGAAAAGGGGCACTTTAATGTTCTGTATGGCTAATACTAAAGCCAATACTAATATTCAATACTTTAATATTCTTTTCTGTAGGTTTAACAATAGTGGGTACTGGCCTAATTCGGCCCTGCTCCCGTTGTTAGGTGTTAATGTGTTGTTAAGTGTGAATTTGTACCTGTTTCCCTGAGGTCTGGCTTTTTTTCTGGAAAACCATTACTCTTGTCTTGTCCAGATTGACTGTCGGCACCCAGGTCTGACAGTGCTGCTCCAGCAGTGCCAGGTTCTGGCGCAGCCTCTGTTCTGTGGGCGACAGCGGGACCAGGTCGTCTGTAAAGAGTAGGAACTCGATTTCCATAATTAATGCAGATCAGTAAATCAAGGGACAAAGCAACTATTGCGCCCGGGTCCTCAATGGGCTTTGACATGCTAATGTGTTTGTTTAACAGTCCGGGTGTGGCAAGCCTCTAATGTCTCCCGACTTCGGCAAAAGGCACCCGCCTTTCATTGGAAGACAATGAACATACTCTAGCCGTACATGTGAAAATAGCATAAATACACCAAGGGATTGGGTGAGCTCCCATCACAAAAAAAACTGCGAACCTGCACTACAGCGACCACAGTACAGTATGGAGACCAAGACCTTTTACGGGAAGAGACGGGGTGCTTCTGCCGCCCCAGCTTCCAAAGAGCGAAGGGTAAGCAAATACAGCAGACTTCATCTGAAATACGTGATTACAGCGCATATTACAAGGTATTATTGCCGTTTTTAATTTTAAATTCAATTATAATTATTTCTTCGTAGCCTGTTCTTCAAGAAAACACCGCACGGGCGAAACGATCTTCGAAATCTACCACCAGGACAGTAAAAAAGAAAGCGGTAAGACGGAAAAAAAGAAAAGTTTATTTTGACGTCTGTTCCGCGACTGATGAATACTACTGTGTGACTTTATTTCTTACATGAATTATGTTATTTTGCCACAGGCCGTGGGTCTCTGCTCTCGGCCACTGGCCAGGGTGCCAACCTGTAGAAGCAGCACCTGTGTGGAGACATTTCGGCAGCAGCGGGAGCAGTATGATGCATTACTGGGGAGGATTGGGAGGCTAGAGACACTCCTGAAAATGCAGAGGAAGGAGACAGTATGTTCCAGCAGTCAAACAGTTGAACAGCTGTCTCCCGAAAAGTGCCTCTCCCCGCCGCGCAGGCTGCAATGCCTGGCGGAAGCTCTGCCCCCCGCAGAGCACACACCGCCTCAGGACACTCCATCCCGGCCTCTCCGCTCACCACTACGCAGGAATTTCTTGATGCTGTCCCCGCCGTCTATCTCCCCCCAGGAAGTACAGCGGAATTCACAGACGCCAGTGGGACGAATAATTCTCCCAGATGTCCAACTGCTACCCATCACTCAGGAGATGGAGGGGGGGTTGTACTTGCAGTGCATCGGCATAGACGGAAAAGCAAGAGCCAACCGCTACGCCGCCCTCGTGTTTCGAAATCTTGTGACTTTTGAAATTTACTGGGGGTGGACCACGTCTGTAAATTTCGATGGGTCCAGAGGCAAAAGTGCCTTGCCTTGCAATCTCCGGGAAACCATTAGTAGCATGGTGAATCGGAGATTCTCAACCCTTACTGCGTGCGACTGGAAAAGAATTTGTGATCGGATCAACGAAATGCTTCGTAGAAGGAGGCGCTCTTTTCCTCTAGTCTAACAGTCTGTCCACAAACAAAACATTCCTGTTAGACAAGAGGAATTGAAAAAAAAAACAATTTTGTCAATGGAAACCGGTGTGTGTGTCTCTCTCTGCTGGATGTCCCTCTCACTCTCTGCTGAATGAATAAAAGCATTTTATTAAAAATGCGTTTGCGTTTGTCTGGTATTTACTTTGGTCCCTTTTAACTGTTTTTCGATCTACTGTATTGCTTTGAGATGCCACTTTTAAAGGTGATATGTAAAATAAAGTTTTTTATTATTTTTATAGAGAAACATGATCAGATTTTCCCTGGTTCAGAAAAAAAGATCTAAAGTGCTACACATAACTTTCTTAATTCGATGTATTTAAAGCAGTGAACTACTGTAGGTGTAACATAACATTCAGAAATACAATCGAGAATAGTTTTGTGGTGTTTGTTTAGATGAAACTTCCTAAAACGTATAACGTAACAAAATTAAAGAAGATTAAAATCTGTAAATTCTGTAAAATCTGATTGTCCATAATATCGCTATTCTATTTTTTCGAAGAAATGTTTGTTAAAAGAAACGTCCAGCACCAGCTGGATTTGAACACACAACCTGTGAGTTGGTAGTCGGGCACGTAGACCAGTAGGCTACAAGGGAAGTTGCATGAAGAGGGAGGTGAAACAGCCCTACACAGCCCTGTCGCAGTACACAAATATAATCATATCGTTATTAAATTCTTTAGATACGCGATTCCATATTATATTCCCTATTAATAAAATTCTAAAAGTATGCTTGTTGACTCCGGTATCTCTTTAGTTAAAGACTTCAATGCTTAAAATGTTTAGGGAGAAATGGAATACTGGTGTGTATTTTTTACTTTAAAGTACCAAGACCAGCCATATACAGTACTGTATGTTTATGTTCCAAAAATTAATATCGTTTATGGCCTTCACGCACATTACAGTTTGCTCCTATTCTTTTTATGCTCAGCTACTAAGATTTCCCTTCAGTGGTAAAATTCAATATCTACAACGGGCACAGTAAAGACGTTTACTGTACTGTAAGTCTTTCTACAACAGACCAACGGACCACGAGTGCCCCTGTCGGTCAACCAATCACGTACTGCGGTACCCTGCGTCATCTTGCGTCACAATGCGCGACGCCGTAGCCAATTACCTCCGGTACGTGTCTGTACCACGCACTTTGAATGGCTGCATCTGTATATCGTAAAGTTGCTTGTTAGTCTCTAAGATTAATCGTTTTCGGGAAACTCGCCCCTGATTAGTAAAAAACACTGTCTGTCATTGTATTTTCAGCCATCAGGGCCCTTAGGGCAGGATTGATCAACCTTTTTTAATATAAGTTCTACTTTTTTATTTGCCAGTCCAGCGCGATCTACCAGTGTGAATTTGAAGCTCTGATATAGAAAAAACAGACTGTGGGCATATCAGTATAATAAATAATAAATACCTTAATGTAATTTTTTCTTGAATGTGCTGACTCTGCTGATCATGTCGTTGACATTTTTATTTTGTCCATGTAGCTTGGCATTCAGCTCATTCAGCAGTTCGGTCAAGTCTGTGAGGAATGCTAAATCCAGAAGCCACTGGTCATCCTGCAATTGGGCATATTCACTATGATTAGACAACTTGAGAAACTCTTTGCTGACTCCAAACAGCAAGTCAGCAGCCTCAGCAAACACTTTTTTTATGACTTCTCGATCCCTGAATGACTTTTTGTGTTTAGCCAGGAAGTGGCTTACATGGAACGATTCGATGATTGCTGCTTTCCCTCTTGTATTTGGCCTTGTGAAAATCGACTGCTGCTAGTTGAGATTTTAATTTTACCACTTTTCTTTTCCAAAACTCACTTTTAGTGGGAAAGTCCACATCATATGTTTTGTGTGCAGTTTTGAAATGTTGTTCTATATTTCCCTTGTTTGCGTTGATGCTAGCATTGCAGATTTGAATGCTAAAGTACAAAAAAATAATCATGCTCCTATTCCTTGTGGTAATGGTAAGTTTTCGGTCTCCTTGCTTCATTTTTTTTTTACTCAAACACTACAACTATCCAATAGACAATCAAACTGTTGGCCATGAATTTGTCACTGCCAGACTGTTTCGCTACAGTGCATAGTGGATGAGACGTGGGGTCTGTGCGCAATAACCAAGAAAAGGTTCTTGGGTAGCACACACAACACTCTTTACGGAGCACCTGTAGCTTTTTTTTTCCCAGTGTCAGCCAGCACTCAGGGAAGAGACTTTTACCACCCATTGACAAGGGTTAAACTCACAAAAGGGCTGTAAAATGTATGACATTACATGCACAGATCTGATTGAATTTTTAGGCTTATGAAAAAAGTAAATATTCAAAAAGCCTATTTATTTTTTGCCAAACATTCTTGCGATCGATCGACTGGTTGGGCACCCCTGTCTCAGGGGATGGGACTTCCTCTGGGAGCCTCCGGTTGCCTTCTGACTGCATTCCAGCTGCCAATCATTGACAAAGAAGGTATTAATCACTTCTTTATCAGTGGTTATTTTTTCACACCACTCAATTTTTTTCAATGCTTAATGGCAGAAAAGGCTCTCTGGTTATGCCTAAAGGCTTTGATCGCAATTACAATAGCTTTTTTACCTATTTTTATTGGCTTTCCAATAACTTTTAGAATTTTGGGGGGGATGCGAGAAATTTCATTCCAGGTCCAGTCTTCACAAAACATTATGTAGAATTTTTTTTTAATTAATCAATTTGTCCCACATTTTTATCTAAGCTAGTAGAAACCTAGAACAAAGCCTACAAGCATTCTGAGGCCCCTGACAGGCGTAAAAATATTTTGACCTCTGAAGACCGAAAACATTTTTGCTGCTGTTTTTTTTGTTTTATTAAATTTGTTTATCTGCTAAGGGGACACATTAACCATTTGACTGTTCAAAGCAATACAAAGCCAAGGGGGTTGGCTTCAATTTAAGACCTGAACCAGGCTTCTGCGCTATGTTCTGCTGCAGAGATATAACAAAATATTTAAGGGGAGAAAATTCCAGGCAGAAATTGTAGGGGGTCTGTGACAGTTATATATCCTTCAATTATGATTTTTTTTTTTCCCAAAAGCATTTGTGAGAAAGTTAGCAAATGTGAGAATCTTGCTATAGGGTGAGCTGTTTTACCATTTAAAAAAAAACGTATGTATATATCTATTCAATTATTTTAATAGTGAAGGACATTTTTCACCTGTTTGAAATTCCCAAAGAACAGTATTATTATAAAAGCTTTTCAGTTCAAATGTAATATGGAATATTTTTCAAAAAGTTGAGTCAGCATATAAAAATATTTTCAAATATTACTGAAATCTGTATTTGTGATACAATAGCACTTCCTACTTTGTTTTGCAGATTTGATATTAACATCTTAAATCAAGTTAGTACTTAGTACAACCTAGCACATAGCACATATACAAATATTATATTATGGTTGTTTTATTAACATACTATATTATTTTTTAAAATATTGACAACTACAAATTATGAGATGCTAATTAAATGTTTTTTCCAAGAAAATGAAAGTTTCTTAATTTTCCCTTTTAATAAACAGGAACTATTGTGGTTATGTTAAAATACTCGATCCTGATTTATTTTACTATTCACACTAACACAAAAAAATGTTATTCAATGCAAAATATTTACCCCATCACACTCTCCCCGATTGATTAAGAAATCAAATTGCAAGCACTGATATCCTCTCAGTAATTAGGTACATTAACTTTCCAACGTGCGTTACTAACAGTTAAGTTCTTTGTGGACAGTCAAATGATTATATTAAAAGTAAGGCCCTATATTCTGTGAACAAAAATGGCAGACAACTTTCAATAGCACAAACCAGCATAAACGTCACATTAGCGAATGCAGTGGGTTTCATTGTTTGTGCTCTTTTTTAGGGGGGCAACTGCACGGACCTCTAACTAGCTGCCCGCAATTGATTCGTATCTGCCCAGCTCACAGAAGCATTTAATCCTATTGCATCACCATTTGTATCTCAGATGTATTATATATGAAACAGAAAATTAATCTTTCTATCTGGACAAGTGGTTATTTTATTGACAGTTTCATTTTCCCTTTCACCTCAAGTATAAGACAATAAACATGGTTGTAAACTGCTCCAAAGTCATAAAGCTGACTTTACAGCTTTATTCAATTATTCAAACCAATTGCAATTCAGATTCAAATGGTGATTATTTATAATTTAGTTAACGCTACATTAATATTAATTTAATATTTAACATACTGTAATATCTAAAACCTACAAATTCTATATATTTTATTATCAGAGAGAGTCTTTATTATGCCTAAGGGTAATTTGTTAAAGAAAGTAAAGCTTATGCATTGGCTGAGAATCTCATCTGGGTCTTCCGCATGGCAGGTGAGAATTCTACGACAGAATGGCTATTTACATCACTATGTTTGGGCAACTGAATGTGTGGGATACTGGGAAATGTTTCTTACTTCATGTATTTAGCGTCACTAGCTGAATTAAAAGCTACAAGCTTATTTTAGTGATAGATTAATTTGATAAGTTTTATTTTCTATTAGACTGCAAAGAACAATCATATATAAAATAAATATTATATATAAACAGCCAAATGTTATAATTGTTTGCAGAAGACGCGAAACTAAACATACCACAATTATTTTGAAAATAAAATTAAATGAATGCTGAAAATGCTGAAACACAGTATTACTGAGAAACACACTGAAAAACAGAATATTGTTACAGCTTTAGATAACTGAGAAGTGTCTCTTAGTTTTCAGATAAAGTTTGACACTTGGAAGGGTAAACACTTCAAACTTCAAAAGAGAGGGGATGTTTGCTGATGTCTGGGGGATAAGCAAGCAGAAACAATTGTAGAGTTTACCTTAGTATACCTATGGAAGTTGTGGATTAATGATTGGCAAGGAGCAGTAGAGACACAGATATAAGATCTTATGAAGAGCACAAAGGAGAAGGAGAAGAAACAAGAAGCAGGCAAAAGAGAGAAGAGAGAGGAGTCCACAGGAGCGGGGACTTGAAGCTTGCGCCAGGTGAGATCCCCTACTTCATGATCATCCAAACCAAACCTAACTGGAATATTTGAACCTTGTTAGAGAGAGCATACTATTCTGTGTTTTTAGGGAACTTGGGTTTCCTGGGTAAAAGATACCTCAGTTAGAAATGTCTTTCCTGCTTATGGTGCCTTTTTATGGATAGGGATATAGGCTCCCATTTATTGTGTGGAATCCGGGGTCCAGAGAGAGATTTAACTGCAGGTTCCTTTGTATTTAGTTAGAAGACAGCTTCTGTCTGGTGACTTCTGTAGGCATTAAGAGTTCAATAAATTATGTTAACATAATTCACCAAAAATACTGGGTAGTATTTTTGAAATGGCAACACGCATCTCCTTCTCAACATTGACTGTTGATCTGTATTTGGATTTGATAACCCCAAGTGCTGAAAACCCAGCCTCACAAAGGCAGGAAATTGCAAAGGGAAGCAGAATTCACAGAGCTCTGTAGCATATTCCTCGGTCCTCCAATAGTATGAGGTTTTTTGCATTGCACTACTCGATACACAACTTTGTATGATGAAAGAAGAACTTTGTTGGGGACTGTAGTTTGATTAGAAAAAGCAGCTTTCTGTTCATTTATTTAACTTGCGTGAAAAATGCTCACAAGGCTTACTTATCAAACTACTGTGAACAGTTTCCAAATTACATTTCAATTTACTGGGAAGCATGCTCTCAGCAGCCAACACTTTAAAGCAGACAACACATTGAGAACATTCTATAGTGTCCACAATTGTGCACGTGAAATGGAAATACAAGAAACTGTAATCATTCTTTCCATTTATCTTTAGAACTAGGCTCCATGTCCTTCATGTTTTTTACTCATATTTAAAAACCTCTCAATTGCAATCGTGTACTAAACACCGAAGCCACTGTCAACTGCTAAACTGCTTACAGACTGCCGACTCATGGCCAGTGTCATGTGACACAATCTAGTACCTTCAAATCTGTTAGGCAGCACGTGACTCATACATTCTGTGTGCATGAACAGCGTGTTTTTCACGTAATTAAATTTTTCTTTGACTGGCAATACCTGACTAACAATGGTGCCTCCCCAATGTGACACGATGCACAGTTTGGAATCACTGTGGTAAAGCGTTCGTGCACCATCTAACGGCACAGATAAGGAAATGTAAGAAAAACAGAACCAAAAAAAGTAGAATATGGCGAATATTGACTTATTTTTTACCTCAGGGACCAGTTAAAACTGGCTGGTGGGCTGATTCCGGCCTGCGGGCCGTAGTTTGCCAACAGCTGGCCTAGGGCCTGCGAAATTTCTAGGGCGTATGAAGAAGGGAAACAAGTGCTTCCCTAGAGCTGAAACAACATGCTTGCGATCGACTCTAGGTGCTCCAATTCAGTATTAATAATAATAATAATAATAATAATAATAATAATAATAATAATTGCTTACACTTATATAGCGCTTTTCTGGACACTCCACTCAAAGCACTTTACAGGTAATGGGACTCCCCTCCACCACCACCAATGTGCAGCATCCACCTGGATGATGCGACGGCAGCCATAGTGCGCCAGAACGCTCACCACACATCAGCTATCAGTGGGAAGGAGAGCAGAGTAATGAAGCCAATTCATAGATGGGGATTATTAGGAGGCCATGATTGGTAAGGGCCAATGGAAAATTTAGCCAGGACACCCCTACTCTTTTCGTGAAACACCCTGGGTTTTTTAATGACCACAGAGAGTCAGGACCTCGGTTTTACGTCTCATCCGAAGAATTACAATCTGAATGTTCAGACGGAAGACTTATATACTTATACACTTATATAGCGCTTTTGGATTGTGGATTTCTAATGACCACAGAGAGTCAGGACCTAGGTTTTATGTCTCATACGAATGACGTAACTTTTTGTCAATGAAAAAGTGTGTGTGTTTTTTTTACTCCCTGGCGGAAACAGGCTTCCATAAGAATCAAGTAATAGGTTTATTCCATGCTGAAAAAAAAAGAAATAAAACACATTCCAGAAGAATCAGTCTGGGAAATACATTTTTCCTGCATTAAAGTTTAACCCGTCGAGAGCACCCCACATTACAAACTCCAAGCGTTTCACCCTCACACGTGAAGAAGGATTCACAGCCGAAATGTTGCAGTATTGTATTGCAGTAAATGTTTATATCATTATATCTATTTTTTTATTTCTTTTTTAAAAATTAATAAAATTGTTTGCCCAGCCTGAGGGGGGTCTGCTCTCATTGACAGCTGACACTCCTCCATACACTCAAGTGAAAAATTAATAACGCCAATGTAAACATCATATTTACAATTTGTTGATAATAAAAATGTTCTCTAAAGCTTTCTCAGTCAAGTATGATAGTTTACCCAGGGAGCTTTGTAAGCATGCGTAGCATTTGCATTTTACAAAGATGTTGACTATTTTTTTAATTTTTTCAAATTCTTTTCACATTCAAATAATTTAAATAAAATGTATTGTCAAGCATTTTTACTATTTTGATCAAGCTTTTTGGTTTTGAAAATGATTAAACATAATAAAAATAACTTTTTATTTTGACCCATCATTTCCTTTTCAAATTTATAATCTTTTATAAAATATCACATTGTCATAGGCACAGGGGAGGCATGTGGAAAATTGGACAGGTCAAGGGAGGCATGGACCCAAAAAGTTTAGGAACCCCTACATTACCAATTTGATTCACCAGTCAGAGTGGATCCATCTTACCAGAGGGAACCTGTGCCAAAATGAGCAGATTGAAGAAGCAGAAAGTTGACAGTGAATGAAGAGTGTTCAACAAAGAATGGGCAGCAAAATACTTTTTCATAGAGGTTGGAACAAAGGCTATATGCTTAATCTGGAAGGAAAGTGTCGCAGTGCTCAAAGAATACAATCTCAGTTGGCATTTTTCTACCAAACATGCTAACTATGCTAGCAATCTGTCATGCGAGGAGCGGGCTAATAGAGCTTCCAAACTAGCCTCTAGTTTACAGGCTCAGCAAAATGTATTTTTTCACCCTTCTACTATAAAAGAGGCCAGCACAAAGGCAATACCTGCCTGCATATACAAATGCTAAACAAAGCAAACCACTCTCCGAAGGGGAGCTTTTGAAGGAGTTTATGATAGAAACCACAGATACTTTGTCCAGATAGCAAATTTGAGAAAATCAGTTTATCACCCAGAACAGTTACCCATTGGGTCAAGGTAATTAATGAAGACTTGGCTTGTGAGTTTATTCAATTTTTATTTTTTATATAGCCACTGCCTAAAGTGCTTAATGGGAAATCCAGCACTGGATGTTTCACCCATACTTGTGTCCTGGATCATCAAATTAAAACATCAAGAAAATAGATGTAATTCTATACCATCCTAAAAATACTATACTATTACCATTCAGAATACTATGTAATTCTATACCATTCTAAAGGAATGCGTGCTACCAATGTAAGTGAGCAATTGTATTTAAAAAAACGTATCTCCAGCAAATAGGGAGATAGGAGAATGTGCGTGATTTTGGAACAATGCCACTGTTGTAAACACAGGATTGCATAGAAATGCGTGCTACGAATGCTGGCAATCTTGTGAGCACAGAAAAGCGTGATAGATAACAGAAAAATATTTTAAAACTGTTCTAGGTTAATTTGAGAAAAATACACCGAACGTCTCTGTTTCGGTCCCATGTGTATGAAATAAAAACGTATTTTAACTTCTGAGAAAGACTCCTGAAAGGGAAACAGGGACAAATGCAAGCTTGCGGATTGCAAAAGCAGGTAAACTCCACACTATTTTTGAAGAATCTTATTTACAGTTGGCAAAAGAGCTGACACGTATTATGTCTGGAGAAAAAGCTGCTAAACAGCTTGACCTGCTGCCCCCTCTGAAAGACACAGTCACTCATAGAATTATTGATATGGCCGATGATATCAAAAGTATGCTGATAGAGTATGCTTTCTGCTCTGTAAGCCACTACCAACAGGAAATACAGGAGAGCACATACAGATGCAGTAATTCAAAATTCACGGTCGATACCGCATTATTTTCCGGTACGCTGTACGCAGTCTACCGCGAGTTACCGGTAAATACCGCAAGTTACCGGTACATACCTTTAGCAAAATAATAGTATCCGGAATTTCCGCAAGGTGGAGCTAATAAAGCTAATAAACCACAGCATTTCGCAATCACGCATTTGTTTCCAATCATGCAAAGTACAGTAATTTTTGAGAATCGATTCACCGTGCCTTTCACACGCTCATAAAAAAGATTGATTTAGGAACATAAACATATTACCGTATGCAAACTGTACTGTATACAGTATGTATATGTATATTTAATGTCTTAACTGTGCCCGTTTAAGTATTGAATATTCATATCTAATTTTACCACAGAAGGGAAATCTTAGTAGCTGAGCATAAAAAGAATAGGAGCATACTGCAACGCGTGTGAAGGCCATAAACGATATTAATTTTGGAACATAAACATACAGTATATGGCTGGTCTCGGTACTTTAAAGAAAACATACACGAAACATGGTTTCATTATGACCAGAATCGGTTTTGAGATATTTTTAACTTGATTTACAGTATTTGAGAGGTATGTCTTAACACCGATACTACGTAAATACTGCTCACGTATATGTTTCTAGGTTTATATTATGCATTTCATATGGTCAAATTACTTTTGAGCAACTAATAAGAAGCGCGAAACGGTATGCCCAGGGCGTTTTAGTTTTGTTTTGTGCTGGGACTCTGCTTTAACAATGTCGCCGTGGATTGATTAGAGATATCAAGTACATACAAGTCATTTTTTAAATGTTGTAGTTCGTCTTGTAAAAATGTTACGAGTACATCATCTATCAACAATTACACAGGTTCTGTTTCCATATTGCGGATTTTGGTTACTTAAAAATATTTTCTAAATTTCACGTTGTGAATATATGATTTGGGCAAACAGAGCCGCAAAGAAGTACATTATGGGTTGTTGTTTTTTTTTTGCAGTTTTATCTAGAACAAGCGATGCTTAAACCTTTGTCTGATTCTTGTGAAACTATCCACACGACAGTTACAGTACCTACGAGTTGACTTCAGTGATGTCACTGAAGGGATGTTTCTAAAAATCCATCCTCTGTAAAACGTCTTCTCTAGTTGTCCTGCATATGTATTCAGTATTCAGTATTCAGTATTCAGATGATTTTTTTCAATCGCGTATCTAAGGAAAATTGCAGTATAACTTTGTTCATGCACAAACAGTGGCATGTTACATTATAATTTGGGTGTCTCCTCTTGCCAGAAAGCTCTAAATTGCATTTTGAGTGCGGTTTTTGACTTTTTCTAAATTGCAACCCATAAATAAAGCTGATAAAGTTTAGACTAACTGTATTCTAAACTGTATTACAACAGCACATTGGACAATGCAACATAAATTGCAAAAATGCACTTGGAATCTGTCCAAGCCCTCCTACGAAAATTATTTAAACTGCGACACTTATCATTCATCTCTAAATAAACTTTATTTTATATAGCGTTTTAAGCGAATAGGTAATTAGATTGCTCATAAACCTAATCGCTTTTTCTACATAAACACAGCGTGATTGCTCTCTGAAAATGCTTTTCCTTTATATTTAGGCTCAGATTTCAACTATAGATCGTTTTATTATAAACTTTCTTGGAAAAATGTATTTTATGTAAACCATGTTTGCTATTAATTCATTTAGGGCTAAAATACGTTCATTGTCTTCCAATAGAGTCGAGTTGACATTGGAAGCTTGCCACTCCCGGACTGTTACACCAACGCATTAGCATGTTAAAGCGATTTCATTGAGGAGCCTAGCTACCAGTTAACACTGTACTTCCTACTTTGAAAATACCTGTGAAACCGGTTTAATTCGTCACAGCCAGCATTCCGGCAGAGAGGGGGTTGTACTCGTAAAGTAGAAGCAAGCGAGATTTCCAGCGAAAGACACCTCCTCTCCCCCTCAAAAACCCAGTAAGTACAGTACTAGTTAAGAAAGGCGAGGCTCCTCAATGAAATCGCTGAATGAATTAATAGCAAACATGGTTTACATAAAAGCCCTTTTAGCCTTTGTCACTAATGAAACAAAGGTCACTAGCCTTTGTCACTAATGAAACCACTAAATAAAGACATAAATATAAAAATCTTAAGATTTTGCTCAAATTTATTTGAAAATAAAAACGATTACAAACGCCAGGGGAGAGAGAGAACAGGGGAGGGATGTTGGTTTTGCATAAGGGGTGGGGCTATGGAAATGAGGTCTGTTTGGGAATGTGGGGATACATGTTCTGGCTGTTTGTGAATTATCGTTGTTGAGTATGGAGTGTTGAGGTATTGATTTTGTGTAATGCTTTATGTTGAAAACTGAGATGGATTTTGTTTATGATAAAGAGCATAAACTGGGATGGGAGGAGGGTTTGGTTTTGCATAAGGGGTGGGATTATGATAATTGGAGGAATTTGCGAGAGTATAATGGTTTGATATATTTGATTTTGTGTTGTGGTCGTTATCTACAGTATGTTTTTGGTTGGTATTATGTTTATATGGTTGTTTTTGTTGGTTGGTTGTTATTATGGTTATTAATAATACGATCTATTGTTGAAATCTGAGCCTAAATAAAAAGAAAAAGCAAGTGATTAGGTTTATGAGCAATCTAATTACTTATTCGTTTAAAACGCTATATAAAATAAAGTTCATTATTAATTTGCTGGACAGAGCGGTGAACATTATTATGCATAAGACAAAGATAATGATTCTGATCAATTTAGAAATCTGTGTACGCTGTAAGGTTTTTACTTCTTAAACTTTTAAAATACACGTTTCGAATAGAAAGAAATCCTCTTCCTGGTACAGTCGCATGAAGAGAGAGGCGAAACAGCCCTACAAAGCCCTGTCGCAGTACACAAATATAATCATATCGTTATTAAATTCTTTAGATACGCGATTCCATATTATATTAGCTGAAAAGCTTAAAACTACCACTTTTTCACACGCTATTTCATGTTAGTTAAATTTAATTTATTTATATATTATATATTTATATCTCTGACCAAGGGAAACGTCTCATTTTTTCAAAGAAATGTTTGTTTGTTGATTGTTATCAAAAATGACTTAGAATCGATCATGTTGTGATATTTTGAAATATAAAAGTCAATTGATTGTCGATAATATCGCTATTCTATTTTTTCAAAGAAATGTTTGTTAAAAGAAAAGTCCAGCACCAGCTGGATTTGAACACACAACCCATGAGTTGGTAATCAGGCACGTAGACCAGTAGGCTACAAGGGAAGTCGCATGAAGAGTGAGGCAAAACAGCCCTACACAGCCCTGTCGCAGTACACGTATATAATCATATCGTTATTAAATCTTTAGATACGCGATTCCATATTATATTCCCTATTAATCAAATTCTAAAAGTATGCTTGTTGACTCCGGTATCTCTTTAGTTAAAGACTTCAATGCTTAAAATGTTTAGGGAGAAATGGAATACTGGTGTGTATTTTTTACTATAAAGTACCAAGACCAGCCATATACTGTATGTTTATGTTCCAAAATTAATATCGTTTATGGCCTTCACAAGCGTTACAGTATGCTCTTTATGCTCAGCTACTAAGATTTCCCTTCAGTGGTAAAATTCAATATCTACAACGGGCACAGTAAAGACGTTTACTGTACTGTAAGTCTTTCTACAACAGACCAACGGACCACGAGTGACCCTGTCGGTCAACCAATCACGTACCGCGGTACCCCGCGTCATCTTGCGTCACGATGCGCGACGCCGTAGCCAATTACCTCCGGTACGTGTCTGTACCACTCACTTTGAATGGCTGCATCTGTATTTCAGCTTCTTAATGAATTTTTCGAAGAGAATGGCATCGACTAGATAAAATGCATCGGAGTTTGTACAGACGGTGCTAGAGCAATGACAAGCCGTAACAGCAGTGTAGTTGCACTAATTAGAGAGGTTGCTCCAGAAATGAATGGACACATAGCAACATCTACCACGAGACCTTTGCCGTCAAGAAAATGCCTGAAGATTTAAAATCTGTGAGACTCTGTTGTGAATTGTATCAAGGCTCGAAAAATTAATTCACATCTGCTTTGCTCGACTAAACAGGCTCACCCCTCTCACTAAAATAGTGTTTTTTTATTGTTTATTTTTAATTGTTGTTGTTCCTGTTTTTTTTATGTAAAGCGCTTTGAGACAACACCTTTAAAGGCGCTATATCAAAAAAAGTTTATCATTATAATATTTATTATATGTGTATGTGATTGTTTGCGCACACATGCACCCATGTTGGTCATTGAGAATTTCTGAGGTTCCAAAGAGAAGATGACTTGTAGGTGGTACTTGGATGCTTTGGTTTGATCAGGGGTGGTACTTGGTCCAAAAAGTTTGAAACCACTGTTCTAAATAAATGATTCACATTATAAGGAAATCACCTAAAGCCAGCAATATTAGTGTTAAGCAAAATTGTGGCTGGCTGTTCAAAAGCATGGCTGGCATCTGAAGATGTAATGCTGCTCAAGCATTAGTTGCATTACATGCCTTTTTCATATTTTGAATTTGTTTAAAAAAATTAGAATACATATTTCCATACATTTTAAAGCTGTATTTAAACTATTTTAGAATTTTTTCAAATGCATGTAAGATGGGATGAATTACAAATATAATGTGTTTTTGCATGGATGATAATATGTAATAAACTGTTTTTTGAATGCAACTTTCAGGTAGATTATACTATAACAACTGTACGTAAATATTTAGCAACTTGTTTCACCAAACAATATAATGGTCCTAGTTGAAAAAATCAACTAGGTCTGTGAGTAAACTATTGGAATACTATAGAAAAATCATCTCTGAAATGTCTTTGTGTATGCACCATCCTAACTGTTCAATTTAGAGTATGTAAATTTCTTATGTTTTGTTTGAGTTATGAGAAAATCTTCTAATTGACAGGTACTGTATATGGCACAGAATGTGTATAGTTACTATAAATGTATCAAGAAATAAGTAACAAAAAATTGTTCAATGTCTTTAGGGTTTTGTGGCTATAGTCATCCATCCATTTTCTAGCTGCTTGGTCCAATAAATACATTTTAAATACACCTAGATACATTTTCTAGCTACTTGATCCAATACTGGGTCACAGGGGAGTCTAAGGTCTTAATCTATCCTAGCAAGCAACATGCACAGGATAAACCATGGACAGGATGCCAGTCTATTGCTGGACATTTGTAGACATTCACACAAGGGCCAATTTTCCCATAAGCAAATTAACTTACCACTATGTTTTTGAACTATGGGATGAAACCAGATCAACCAGAGGAAACCCTTACAAACACAGGGAGAACTTCTCTTGCTATTTCAAAATGAAATGCATACAGTATACATGGTGCACAATGTGACCTACTGTACCTGCAAAGTAACTGGGTAAGTGCTGGTTTAGAACAGGACCCTCTTTGCTCTCATGTGTTATCTCCAAGAAGATAACACCTGTAGCGGTAATGCTTTTTAATAAGACAGAATGAAGTGGCTCAGGTGGGTAGCTGTGTCAGCATGCGTAGGCTGCAAAGGAACAAGTAATAGGTTTATTCCATGCTGAAAAAAAGAAGAAAGAGAACAAAACGTTTCGGCCATGGAGCCTTCTTCAGGTGTGCCCTGTCTCTCTCACACCTGAAGAAGGCTCCACGGCCGAAACATTGTGTTCTCTTTCTTCTTTTTTTCAGCATGGAATAAACCTATTACTTGTTCCAGAATGAAGTGTTGCTGTGCTTTCCCAGTAAAGCCACTCTCTCATCTCTGTGGTCCAGCCACAGAGAAGCCATTCATGAGCTCAATGGCTTAGGAATGCTGTACTTCTGATAGGAACAGCTCCCATGATCTGGAGGGAACCAGGGAGGCAACCGGTTATCATGGTCATGGTCAGTGATTCCTCAAGTTGACCAACCAATCAGGAACCTGTAGGGCATGTGGGTCTCAAATGCCTGCCAAACATTTGCCAACCAATCACCACCCGTATGTGTTCTAGTTAAAAGACAGTGCAGTACTCAATTTTGCTTCTCCATCCGCTCTCGCGCTGTATCCGAACTTAATCACGTGACTGCTAGTACTGACATTTCTAGGGCTTACGAATTAAATTGTCCCAGTAAATTCACAAAATTCCTACACATCCCAAATCTGGAATTAAACCCAGGACTTCAGCACTCTGAGGCACCAACCACTGTACCACCATCCTGCCTGGCTCGTGTCATGATATTTTAATTTGATGCATTTGTATAGTAAAAAGATAACGATTTAAAGGTAAGTTCAGTTATGTGATCTAAACCAATGGTACACATTTGGTACACATTTGGTAGCAGTGAAACAAAAGTATAAACTGTAGGGCAAAACCTTTAAAGTAGATTCAAGCTATTCTGCCTGATTATGGAAAAACATACTGTACATTAATACAGAATCGGAAGAAATACAAGTTCCAACATTTACTTTGGCCAGTAAAATACAATCAAAAAGAAGCTAGATGCACTTTTTCAGCCTGCTTTTATTAATATTGCAGCATTTTTAAATTACATTTAATTTTAACATTATTTTTTTTATTTAAATTGGATCAATCCAAGCATTATGACTTTCTGAAAAATCAAGTATTAAATTAATGTTTCCATGCTTTTTTTGCTACAAACTCTAAATATTTCACAACAATGCCCAAGGAGAGTTCACATGAGTCATAGTCTCTAAATATTTTAGATTCATAGAAAAAAATAAATGTATTATTAAAGTTCTGATGAATTCATATCTGTTGGGTAAATTATTACTATACCAAAGAATTTGAAAATCATCTTGAACAATTTGCCCAGCAGAATTTTGAAAGAAGGGAATCTTAAGTGTTTTTTGAAAGCATATAAGCAGCAATATAATCTTCTCCACCTGTGCCACTGAAGATAAACGATTAAAAGGAAATATCTGCTTTTGAGGATTTTTAAATGTTTATTTTTCATTTTTACCTAAAATGTTCTTAAATCCTCAAATCACCCCTTCCCAAGTACTGCAGATCTAGTGACAAAACTTCCAAGTCAGCTTTGATGTACATGACAGGTCCTCAACTTGATTAGGATGCAGAGTGAACTATTCTCTGATACAATATATATATATATCTCAGGGGGAAAAGGTAAGAGGCTGGTTTAGTTTGATTGTTTTTTGGAGTTGGTCACCAGCATGTAGACAAACAGTAGCTGACAGCTTATAGTCTACTTTTGCTATTTAAAAATGAAACGCATATATATGGTGCACAATGTAACCTACAGTTCTGTACCTGTACAGTAACTGGGTAAGTGCTGGTTTAGAACAGGACCCTCTTTGCTCTCATCCACACAACATCATTAGAAAATTGTTTGTTTGGGTAATGGTATCTTTACAAAACTGCTTGTTTAAAAAAAGATGGTCTTCATGATGCTCTCTGCGCTTTCAACAGAACCTTGAGACTATCACAGAGCAGGTGCATTTATACAGAGACTTGATTACACACAGGTGGATTCTATTTATCACCATCAGTCATTTAGGACAACATTGGATCATTCAGAGATCCTCGCTGAACTTCTGGAGTGAGTTTGCTGCACTGAAAGTAAAGGGGCCGAATAATTTTGCACGCCCCACTTTTCATTTTTTTATTAGTTAAAAAAGTTTCAAAAATCCAATAGATTTCGTTCCACTTCACAATTGTGTCCCACTTGTTGGTGATTCTTCACATAAAATAAAAAAATTATATCTTTATGTTTGAAGCCTGAAATGTGGCAAAAGGTTGAAAAGTTCAAGGGGGCCGAATACTTTCGCAAGGCACTGTATATTATTCCATCCATCCATCTTCTGACTGCTTTATATACAGTGTGGTGGGGGGCCAGAGCCTATCCCAGCAAGCAATGAGTGCAAGGCAAGATACACCCTGGACAGGAAGTCAGTACACTGCAGGACATACTGTAAAGACACACACATGCACACACTCACACCAACATAAATTTTTCCAGAAGCCAATTAACGTACCAGTATGTTTTGTACTGTGGAAGGAAGCCAGAGGCACACAACAGAAACCCTCACAAACACAGGGAGAACATGCAAACTCAACAGAGATAGTACCCCAGGAATTGAACCTGGGGCACCAGTGCAGATAGGCAGTGATGCTAACCTTTGCACCATCATGCTGCCCACAATAATAAATGGAATATTTAATATTGAGAGAATTAAAGTTGCTGCTTTATGTATATGCTGCTTATAAAAACAAGTCTCTTAATTTTCCTATTTTTTTTTATTTCCAGTCTTTTTAAGACTTTATTATATCAATGTCTCTTATTCTTTTTTCATCTCAGAAAAAGCAAGTGAAAGAGGAAGTTCATATTGAAATAGTACACAAGAGTACCATGTGCACTTACCATTAATCAGTACTGAACAATCTCATAAGCTATACATTTATTACAGCAGCAGCTAATCCCCCTGCATATATAAGGGTGAACTACTTCAGAAAAACAGGGAAAAAAGTCTACCTATTTTACATAACCCTCATTTTAATAGGTGGTCACAGTGTGATTAAAACCCCTTTTAAAAAGTGAAACTGCAAGAAAAGGCACATTAACATATACAAAATACAGAATCCATTAAGAGACAAATTGTCTTGTAAAAACATCACTGAAGATAAGATTAAATTCATTTTCTCTGCAATGCTGTGTTTTTTTCCCCCTTAAACATGAGGCAGAAAAGCATCCCCTTTTACGCAAGACAGAGTTTGGAAGCTAGCTGAGTATTCCACATATTTTCTTTGTTGTCATCCCCACACTGACATATGCAGCCAATTGCCTGAGGACTCCATTAAAACTTCCATCACAGTCAGCTGGCCTGTTTAAATGATTTAAATTATTCTTTTTTTAAAAATCTTGTGACACATTGAAGAGCTCCCCTTTATTCCTAAAACTTTAATCTGCAGAGAAAGAATGCATTTTTATTTTAAAAATATTTTTAATGTCCTAAAGTGTTAGAATTTAAGAGCTTATTGATGTCCTTATTTTGTTATGTTCAAACAAACTATATCGTTTTATTTTTGATGGACCAAAAAAAACACCATAATTTTTTTTAATTATGTTTGGTTCTTGTCCTATTTTTTATTATTTGTATTCATATTTAAAAGATGTCACAGTTGTCTGTCACTCTCAAAAACGCAAAAAATCTTTGATGTCGTATCCTTGAATCCACATGAAAGGAGAAGTGACATTTAAAGGGACTTTCCATGTTAAAAGAAAAAAAATCTCTCAAATGTGTAACATAGCTCCATACACGTTCTCATTCACAGTATATTACAACACTCTGTCTTCATTCTTTGTTCCTCAAGGTAGCAGTCAACGTTTGAGTATGCAAAGATCAAATCAAGGCTGCTTCATATTTTATCAAAGCAACTCTAGCAGTCTGTTGCTTTGTGGCAATTTTTGTTTCATACAAAGCCAAGGAATTTTGCTCTCCGAATATTAAAAAAGCTAGCAATTCTGAACCATGTCTGTTTTGGCTTTTGTGTGAGTCAATCAGGGAGAAGTCAATCCAGTGAGCATCTTTGAGGAAGTGGAGGGGTAACCTCTTTTTAAAAAGATGGCCCATTTTTATCAACTCATAGTATCAAGGAATTCAATTCAAGTCTAAGGAGACATATGGTGCTATGTAACGTTTCAAAATAATGCTTGAAGATAAGAGTGCCATTTTATAGCATAGAGATTACCTGTTCCATTTTTTTCTAAAATACAGTATTTTCATCAGACTCTGAACCTACAGTATATCTTGATAGTTAATTTTCAAATATTACTTTTATTGTATGCCACTCGCTACCAGGGATAGCAAATCACTCTGTTTTCAGTCTGTTATGGGGGTTTGAGGACTAAACACCAGTGGAATGATTTTAAGCAGCGTGTTTGACTTAACCTGTACACTTTTGGGAGCAAATAATAACTTGAGAAAAAAAACCAGATAAAATATAGGGTGAAAATGTGGAATGTGAATACTTCCCAAACCCAGAATCAAACCCAGTATCCTAGAGCTGTAGGACTTTAATACCTATGGAATACTTCAGAGTGGTTGATCTGATATTTAAAAAAAACAGTCAGTAAACACCTCTTAGACTGCTCTAAGCTCCTCTTAGCTTCATATGTGCAGTAACAAAAATAGTCTCTACATGTGAAAATCATTGCAAATACATTTTTGTGGATGTATGGGCTGTAGTCATGTAGATTATGCTTATTTATGTTGAGGACGAGGCTAGTGGATACTGTTTTTTTTTTTAATTACCATAAAGCAGAATTAAAAAAAATACCTTTGCAGAGAATGTTTTAGTGTAATTAAATTAGTAAAGTTCACATGCACAGTATCATTTTATTTCTGAAGTTATAATAAGTCCTTCATTACTTAATATACAATTCCTCCCTGTTGCATTAACGACAGGAAGCATATCCCAGACTCAAAGGGTGATAGAAAATAATGAGATTACATACAGATGGTCGTATTTGAAAGAGCAGTAAGTGCCATTTGATTCACACAAGATTTAAAATATCAGAAATCTACCTGCAAAGCTTGAATATCTATTCAGGAAATAGAAGGAAGCCTGTTATGCAGGCATTAGGTAGTGAAATACTGTGGTTGAAGAATAATACTATAACTACAGTATACTGCTTTTTTATAATCCCCTATTTTTCTTGACTAAATTTTACCTGTAATGACTAAGATTGTTTCATTGTATGGATAATAAAAGATGATTAGGGTTTCTGTGTAACAATAAATGTTTGTTTGGGGTTGCAAATTTGCAGGTTGAACTCTCTGGTACAGATGTCACTAATTCAAGCTTGGATCATGCCACGAGCTAACTGTGACTAAAACTCTCCAAGCAGTAGAACGCAACTGACAGAGTGCTATTATGGTTAGGTTGATATTTTCACAATAGATTAACATTAAATAAATTGGAATACTGTTTTCTGAACATTGTTAATTAGTTTAACATTGAAAATTACATTAACTGAGGTATAGTTTGGTCATTCTCAAGAATGATAAACTGTGTTCTTTAAAATTTTCCTTCATTAAATAAAACAATCCTATGCAAACAGTGTAAACTTCACATTTGTTATTTTATGGTCACAAATTCCAATTTTTCAAGATTAGAGGCTGTTATAAAGAGGTACAACTCTGACACATTCCACACTAAGTAGCATTAAAACCTTAATCAATTAATTACAGACTAGAACTTGTGATTAAACATTTCAATGAAGATCGAAACTAAGCTTAGATGGAAACCAGCCCTACAGGTATGAGAAATACTTAACAATTCTGCCCTCAATTAGCCTGTTTCTTTCAGTTTGAGGAATGTGCACTGTGTGAAAATTCAAGACATCACAAAAGCTTAGTGTGTGAAATTGGTTTCCTTGAAATGCTTGTAAACATCAATTTGAACAACAGTCATGGTTAACGTACAGTTTCTCTTTTCCCATATCTTCTGTATTATTTTAAAACCACCTAGCTATGGCAGAATACTGGCAGCAGAAATACAGGAAAAGCAGTTTTACTAAAAAGTCCAGATTCTGTTTCAAATTTATGACACAGATACAGTATAACACTTATAGGGTAGTATGATGACTCAAAATCATTGTGGTTTTAGAAGTCTTTCAGTATGTACAATTGTGTATATACATAAAGCTAGTTGTTAAATGGTTAGTGAATACCAAATAAAAACCTACAGTAAGCCAAAGTCAGTGCCAATTTCTTGACAAAGTCCTAAAGTTTAAATCAGAAGTAGTTAATGGTTTGTTTCCTAGAAGGATCCACTACTAACCATGTTTAGAGATAATTAGTCAAATGGTTTTTTAAACAGCATGAGTTAGTGTTAAGGGGAGTGCATCAACAGCAAAGAAAGAGAAACAACTGTGTAGTGGCATTATTGGGTTATATACAGTAGGTATAACATTTTTTGGCATGTACTGTATGCATGTTATCTACAGAATTCAGAAAATTAGCCTAACAGTTTAAGTAAAAGCAGTTTGCATCACTAAAAATGTTTCTTAAAATGTTATATAAAAAATAATGTAATACCTGCAAACAACACCTAACAGATACTATAAACAAACAAATAAACAAATGTACATGTAATTGTATATTTAGTCCACAAATGTTGCTGTTCAACATGGCCAAAGAAATAGAAATGAAAATATAGATGGAAAACTGAAAGAGAAAAACACAAAAGACACTTAGGAATGTTTATACATTCCTTAAGAGAAACCATAACTGACTGTCAGTATGTGAAAGCAAAAAAAATAAATATTTTGAATAGAAATTGACTTACAGGTAACCTTAGTGCAGGCAGGCATTATCTACCAAGCACTCAACCAGGTTTAAATGAGACTAATAAAACACTGTGCATGCATCAGTTTTATCTTCCTTTGCAAACCAGAGTTTAATTTGTGAAAATAATTTTCCCTTTCATTGGTTTCTGATGTTCACCTGCTCAATTTTTGACTATGTTCTCAATGGAAAAGAAGAAAGACTGGCATTGTACAGTATGTATCTCAATCCATAATATAAATCGATGCAGGTGTTTTCCTGAAAGAACGTTTTAGCTCTTTGAACAAAAGGAACATAAAATAAGCCACTGGGCCTTCTACAGAAAAAGTAAAACAAAAGGTTATTTATTTTAATTTAACCCTCTACTACCTACTTATGAATATTACTGATATAGATCATATGCAATATAACAGAAGAGTACAGACAAACCAAAACACTATGATATATGTGACAGAGGAGCCTGTCACAAGGTACAGGTAGCATGGCGAATGCACTATTCATACACCTTCCATTGAGCGGTTGCTAGATAAGTTCCTGAGGGAGCACACTCAGGGCTTGACTAGTAACTGCTATTACTTAATTTCATATACATTCACATACATAAAATATAGGTATGAGTGAGTACTGTGGTGTGAATGGAGAGCGCTCTCAAAATGGATGATCCTCACGGTTGGTTGGTTGGTTGGTTGGTTGGTTGGTTGGTACCTCCGGGGTGGTTCAGCCTATGGTGGCCTAAGAAGGCCAAACCTAACCCCACTTCTCAAGGTTTATTAATGGAGATGGGAAAAACCACATGCATGTGAAGAGAGGGAAATGCTATTGTTTGTATTGTTTATTTTCTGTATTTTTTATTTGAACCAGGATCAAAATAACTGTGTTATTAAGATATGTGATGTTCTTTGGTTAGAAAGAAATTAATTATGAATGTATAATTTGAGAAATTATTATGAATTGGAGAAATGGTTAGTTCCAGAAGGGGAGGGGCTTACATGCTATTTAAGCTGGCTCCTCAGCCTAAGAGGGAGTGGTTGGTGAGTCAGGTAGTGTGACTTAAATCAGAGAGAAAGCAATAAGAAAAGGAGGATTAGTCTTTATTTGAATAATTATTTTTGTTCCTTTTTGTTTTTCTGGTGTGGGGGACTGGGAGCACTGTAAATAAACTGCACTAATTTTACTTGTGTGCTTTGTGATGGAGCCATTTTTTTTTATAAAACTGACCTACTTTGGCCTTATTCAGGCCATTGTGTGACAATATATAGTAATTATTTAAATTAAAAAATGAGGTCAAATCTTGTGTTGCAAACAAATCTATATTTTTCTTTATGACTTGCTTTAATTGGCAGCAAACTGCACGGTTAAACTATACAAAACAAAACAAATGGAACTCTGTGCAATACTGTGATTCATTTTTCTAGACTTCATTCAAAGTTTTTAATCCACCCCATTCTGTGAAGCAACTACTTGATATTAAAAATGCCAGTGCAAGCATATGGACACATATTGAATGTTAATGTCAATTAAATCCATCTGTTTCTTTTGAGCCTTTAATTAAGTGCTTAAACATCATATTATAGTGTATTAATGTATTATTAGTTTTTCTTTAATTGTGTACTTCTCATTTTTCTACTATTTCAACCACAGAATATAGAAGAAAAGCAGAGTATATAAACATTCTACAAGTACACATGATAAGAAAATGCAATAGTGATTAAACTAATTTCAGTGTTCATTTATATGGGGCATCGAAATCCTTAGTGCAATGGGTTTTTTATTATTAAAATGATGCAGCAGAAGGATAAGGTGACACTTTATTAAACAGTAAAATGAATAATGAGAATATATGCATGAGAAAATGTATCAAGTTAAACAGATAAGGTGTATCAGTCTCTACACAGTCTGTAAAGCTCAATTAGCTTTAGACTTTGCTTATCACATTCAAAATACATTTAATATTTCAGAGCAAATGCTCCAATGTGAATTTCATCAGAGAAACCTGCTTCTACAGAGATTTCAGGACTGCAAATATTAAAAAAACATTTGTGTTAAATTCACAGTATAATTCACTAACATTCCTTGCTTAGGCATATTAAAGTTATTCCTATCTAGCATATCCTTTATTCTTTATTATTCTTGCTTCCAAATTGTTTTAGTCTTGAGTAGCATTTCTGTGTTCAGCTTGAAGTTTATAACTATGATCAGAAAAAAAGGATATCCTGTAAAGTAAACCATGACAAGAGAAAGGGAAAGAGGAGGTATGTGTGAGACAGAGCTCCACTAAAATACGTTTGAGTATGATTTGTCTCTCTTGTAAAAGTAGTCCTTGCAGTACCACAATCCCCATTATTTGAATAGTCATGCTGCAATCACCAGACAATCAGAGGAAAACCATTTTCTGAATGTTCTAAATTAAGATATATTATTATTTAATCAAAACAAAAACGTCTCTTAAAACGTTTTACAAGTTTGTCAGGAAAATAAAATCTGAAAAGGCTTCAATATCCTTTATCTACATATTTACCTTTGTAAGGATTAGAAACGATGTACAGAAAGCTTCCCCATGACAATCCATAACAAAAAGAGTTGTTTCAGAACATCATCAGCATCAGTAAAAGGAGCATGACATTTTAAACACCCCACCTTCCCAATTGCTATTACTTCAAAAAGATCCTTGGTTAATATTAACTACAACACAACTTGTTTTGAAAGTAATGCAAAATACAAGTAGTTTTGTCAGAGGGATGGACCTGATGAAAATTTGCTTATCATTCATCTTTCTGCTCTGCTTTAGTTCCATTCGTTATAGGAAATTGAGCAGTAATGGAAACATCAAAATACAGTATATGTATAATATAAAATAAGAAAGAAAAATAATAGAGAATAGAAAATCCTCTATTATGCCTCTATTATGACTGTGTCCTATTTTGTTCACATGCCTCATATTTTTGTTCATGTTGCATTCAGCTAGTTATACTTAGATCTAGGTTCTTTTGATTTATATGACAATGTCAGTGATTATATGACTTTCTAGTTTGGCAGGAAATTACACTTACACTATATGGATCAGGAGTTTCATGTGTCCTGCATCAAACAAGGGAGCAGGCAAGAAACAGTTACTTTTTTTATAATTATAGAACAAGCCTATTTTGAGATGGTGGCCAGTATGGGGAATTGTCATTCTAATTTTAGCAAAGGATGCTGTTGTTGTTCTTAACATTATTATATTTGAAGTAGCAACAGAGGCAGACATGATACAGTATGTGGGGGCAGTAGGATGCATTATTTCCAGCACCCTGTTTAGTGAAAAAATGTTTACTTATTATCTCGGAACACTGCTTATCCAGGTGTGGGTGATTGCAAGCCAGCAGCTCTTCAAATGGCTAAAAATGAATCTGATGAGACATTACTGATCTCCTCCCTAAATTCCAAAAATGCAGGGACATGAAAGAATGAACAATTCAGAACAGCCAGCATCTTTTAGAAGGTGGGAAGAGACCCGCCAGTGTATCCCCAGAGCAATACAGGAACTTATAGGAACTTTACAAAAAGATTCCCGAGGCAAGGAACTGAACCCAGGACCCTGAAATCCTGGGCAGCAGCACTGTCTACAATGCCTTATGATAATGTATCAAAATGCAAAATAGCACACACAGCAGGAGCTAAGAAACCAGCCAGTATGAACAACACTTGAAATAATTCAAGGAACAAAAACACAAATATATACAAAATTAATATGCTGCATATATGAGGATGAACATGACAACATTTCATTTACTGATCAATAAAGTTTCTTAAAAATAAAATTTAATTCCCCTTCATCCTAAATTGTTGAACACACCATAATGTGAAAATATAACTCTACTTCTTATTTGTTAATGAAAAAGAATGGCTGCATTATAAACTAGTACAATTTGACATTACTGTTTTGTCAGGAGACAGTGAATCACAGCATGGAACTTGGATAAGAAACATATTGCCAGGAAAACCTGTTACTACATTTCTTCACATTTTAAAAGGCTTCAGAAAAGAATGCTTAACCCAGTAAAAGACTGTACTGATGTTTGATTTTTGGTTCTTATTTGCTGAATGTAGGCCTGCATATTAATTATATGTTAACTCTTACAATTATGTTGAGTGCAGGAGATATATTTGTGGCAGAAATATAAAGTTTTTATTTAGATTATTATATTTAAAATAAACAGGTTATTGCAGTTTATTTTTTCAAGTATAGTTAACAGTGCTGTTTTACTTTGAATGCTTCTAATGTTTGAAATATTAAAATGACATATAGAAAAATACAGACCCAGTGTTGAGGTGCTGGAGTACATTTGTCATGGTTTCAGTGTTTTCATAGTAACTGATGTTTTAATTTATGTAATAGAACTGACTACTGCAAAGAGTGTTCAACTTCATACTGCTGAAGATTAGCAGTTCAAAATGCCAGAGCCAATAAACTTAAATTGTCTTGTCAAAATTTGAGACTATTTGAGGATATTGTAGGTTAAAAATAAAAGCATCCATAGAGTTTATATAAACGTTCTATGTTCTATATTCTAGCATTCATTTCTGTATTTGTATTTGTATTTGTAGGGTTGACTGCCATTCTGATTTTCAAGCTGTTATCAATGCAAAAAAAGTACAACACAAAGCATTAATGCCTTACAAGATGATAAAACACGTGGCTGAATGAGAGGAAAAGAAATATGAGAATGTTAAAAACATGAGAATATATCAATGGTTTGTTTAGGAAGGGGGTGTCCTAACCATTTCTTTAAATATGTGGAAGACAGGCCATGTTTTTAATATACAAATAGAGAAACCCGTCTTGAAAATTATTAATATTTTTAATTTATATTATGCATATTTATAAACAAAGTAGTTCAGGTGGGTAGCTACATCAGGTGGGTTTATAAACAAATACCTATTCCAATCTACGATATTGTGAAATGATTAAAGATCACAAGTTCTTTATTAAATTACGCTAATCACTACTGAGCACATGTAAGACTGAGAAAAGCTACCTACTTATGCTCTAGACCGCAAGGGTTCCCAGCCTTTTTGTCAGCTGAACTCGTTCAATATAAATTATTGGACTATTTAATTTGACATTGACGTTTTCATCACAATCTCACGAACCCCCTGCAGTACAGTCACAAACCCCTAGGGGTTCGCGAACCCCCAGTTGGGAACCCCTGCTCTAGACATAAATAATCTTGTAACCTCAGTTCACTGGATCAATCAAATGAGCATGCATACCCCAATGCATCATGACGTTTCTAGCTTAATAAGAATTGTTTTAATGTGCTTTCTTAAAATTTAGCTTTATTTGATTGAATTTTTTGTTTGATTAAATTTCTTAAAAGAATATTCATCACCATTTTGTTACATGTACACATAATGTTCTATATCTACAGAAACAGCTAAAGTAGGTAGTTAATTTTATGTCTTTCTGACATTATACATATCTGAAGTTACTCAAAATATGCAAATAAATGTTTTGTGTGTGTTACAAAAATATTAAAAAGATTATATACAGTATAATGCTCATTTTATAGCACTCAAGCAATGTCAAACTTCCCTTTCATGATTCTGGCTTTGAAAAATAAAAGCAGAGTCGCATAGAAAATGCCACAGGACCTCTCTAATGCACATCAAAAGAAAATATTCAATGGTCAAAGAAAATGTGCATTTGCAAACTGTAAAAGAGGATACTTCTTACTTTGCTGTGTGTGAAAAACATTGTATTTTGTTATTTCACGAGGTAATTCTGTCTACTGCTTGAAATGATGTTTCCAAAGCTATTAAGCAAAGAGCTGAGGATATCTGATTAAGAGGCAAGTTTGGTCTTTGCTCTGTGGTTTCCACTGATAAAATGTTTTGCCTTTGCTTCTGCTACTCTGATGTATATCCTCACCTTAATTCCTTGCACTTTGCCTTCAGGAATCTTTTCAGAAGACATGTACTGTATAACAATCTTACAGCAACAACACAATTTTTCTAGCTAGATACAAAATTCTAAGAGGGTGGGTTTTAGGAAAAACAGGACTGGTGAATAAAATGTCCATAGTTTATACATTCGGGTGGCTGTAAAGTAATTCAAGACATTTTTAAAGATAAACTTCCCTTATTTATCTAGTTTCAAACAAAGTACTTTGCTGATTTCATTGCAACATGATATTGGTATTTATCTATCATTATCTTAACTTGACTGCTTCAGAGTCATTACAATAGGCTCTTAAGACATAAAACTCCTAGTCAGTAACAATATGGTTCTGTTAAAAATGCAGTAGCCCTTGATATACAGGTACTATAACTCACAATAGCTCATCATGTGATAGAAGAGTGATTGTGATGGTTTCCTCAGCAATCATGGGCTTTGTTAAAAGGAAAAATATATTTTGATGTCAGATAAACCTTTTCTCCCTTTAGCAGTGATTTAATTTGTAGGATCTATTGGTTTGACACCTGCAGAGAAAAAAAATATGGCCCAGTTCTTAATATTGTTGCTACAGCTCAGAAAGTGTTCATTCCTGCGAAGGGCTGTGACAACCCAGAGCATACAGTATTCCAGAACCACAGGTTACACCTTGGACAGGACAATAGTATATCAGAGGACACACACAAAATAATTTGGAGAAACTAACTGATAATGATTGTTGATAATGGTAAACAGGATGAAGCTGGAATACCTTGTGAAAATCCAAATGAACATGGGGAGAACATGCAACTCTACAGGAAAGGTGCTCCAGTTAAAAAAAAACTCGGGATGCAAGAAATGTGAGGCAGAAGCATTAACCTCCACAACACTATACCACCCTGCTGCTATACCTTGAGTGCAATTGAAGGTGTTTCTTTCTGGTAAGCTATTTAAAACATATACTGTAGGTATACAGTGGCTTAAAGGAACTGAAAGTAGGACTTTTTAACATTGTTTATTAGGCAATTATCAAAGTTGAAAAGGAAATACGTTATTCTTTATATAATTTTAGCTAAAATGTTCATACTGTTATGGTTTTCTTTTTCCCCTTGCAACATAATTAGTTCTGAAATGTTAGAATGCAAGACTTTGGCTGAAACGTTGAAAATAAAAACACTATACATACGGTCATAAGGACCTATACATAAGTCATGAATGGGAAGATGTACTGTAATGGATTGCTATTTATTCTCAGTCTTACTTTGAGTCTGTTACAGATAAAGGTATTGACAATTAAGATATTTGATGATTTTCTGTAAGACATCTTATAATTAACCTGAGGAATTTGAATGATTTAAGACAAGTTTGTGTAGTAGTTTTAGTATTTAAAATAATATATCGTGACATAAAAAAAAAATAGATTTTTATAGGGAATATTTTTTTCTTCTTCAGGAGAAAACTTGTATGGTTCATAGTATTTTATCATCCTAAGAATACTCTTCAATTAAACATAGAGCTTTATGTACACTAAGAACATTTGTATTATGAGATGCTATGTTAATGTTATTTTTCTTCCCAGTTTTTTTTCCTTCTTTTGTTTAATTCATTATAAAACATGAAACCCTAAATTATTTTGAGCACTATCTATAATACTTCGTATCAAAAATGAAAAATTATTAAGAAATCTATATGGATAACAAAGGCATTTTCCGATTTTTATTTACTACTCTACAAATCAGGTACAGTATGTAGTTTCAGGCAAATGTCTACTGATCCAAAGAGGTTTTATTTTAACTATTGCAGTTCTATTCAATTATATGGCCTTGCTGATAAATAAAAATTGCTGCAATTTTCCCTAGCAAAGAAAATTAATTTGATTAGAAAATTAAGTAACATAATTACATTTCACACACCACAAGCTGTTCTGAAAACATTGTTCTTTTTAGTCATAAGAGAATCAAAATGCCACTACTTAAGGCAAGTATTGGACTGTAATCTTATTAAATACTCTAAATTAATCAGCTTTTTGTGATTTTAGGCGCAATGCATTGTGCTCAGACACTTATGTAGTTAATTAGGTATTTAAAGCAAAAAAATGTTTACTGCCACATCTATTAGCATATTCTGGAGCTGATTTATCTTTATAACAATTTTGATCCAACATTATTCTTGTATTTCACTTGAAATGTAAGGTACAATACCTTGATAAAATATTCAGTTTCCCTATTGTTTCCTTATTTTCCCAATTACAAAATGAAGCATGCAGATTTTTTAAGCTTAATATTTTATTCAAAACCAGAATATGCCTAAAGTGAACATTTCTAAGCTTAAGATAACTTACAGCAAATGTCAGCAACAATTACAGAGCAAAAAATGACATTTTAATTGCACAAGCATTCAGACCCTTGACTCAAAATTCATTAGAAGTTCCTCTGTAGTTTTTTTCAAAGTCAGCCATCCTCCCAGTTGCATCCCTCGTAAATTTCATCCTTGTGTGGCTCATCTGATCTAGGCAGTGTTTGGGTTTCTTCCACTTTTTAACAAATTAACTTTACCAGAATTAAAGAGATATTAAGGGTCTTTGAAGTGGTTTTATATCCTTCTCATCATCTGCGCTTTATCCCTCACTTGCTTTGAAAGCTCTTTAGTCTTCACGATTAAATCTTTGCTTGAAATACACTACCTGACCACACAAAGTGTTTTTATTGTGAAATCATGAGAAATACCATTATGGAACACAGGCAGAGGCCGCTCAACTATTGTATGGCTCATTAAATTGAAGTTCTTAACTGAGGGATAAAAACAGATGAGCTTATCTCACCCCACTGTTTTAAATCGCAATCATTACTAACTTTTGCTATATTGTATATTTCTAACTCTTACACTCACTTCTTCTCATATTTTTTCAGATTCAGTAAGTGGATAATGCTTCAGTTAAACAGGCAGGAAAGTGGAGATAAGATGAACAAAAAAGAAAAATATGCTTCTTGTGTTCACTTTGCATTTTTATCGCATTTATTCAAAACATGAACCGTACTCCAAACAGCAAGCAGGAAGGTGAAAACAAGACAGAACGAAAGAGAAAAATATGCTTTTTGTTTCACATTCATCTTGCAATTTTATAGCATGTTATTTTCATTTAATACATGCACCATGCTTCAGACAACAGACAGGAAAGAGGAAACAAAGTTTTCCAAGAACTAAAGAAAAAAGTATGCTTCTTGTTTTACATTTGTAGAACATATCTTCTATGTGGACCTTAATCCAGACAAGCAGGAAAGCAAAAATAAGACAATAATCCCTGGAGTCAAACTCTGCCCCCAAATTCCCCCCCTTTGGTCCCTGCTGCTTCTGAAGCCTGCTCCTCAGCTCTGGACCTGTCCAGCGTCCTATCTCCAAATCAGTCAGCAAGTGTCGTACAGCTTTTAATGTCTACATTTTCTTACTATGGCTGTGTGTTCCTTCTGTCTGTTTCTACATTAGGTATTTGGTGTTGACTTTATTTTTGGGGGACAAGCCTCCTTGTTCTATGGCCAAGAAGATACTGTACCTCTCAACCAAGCAGTTTACAACAAAATATATTGTAGTCAGTAACCATTCACAAAGCATCTGATTCATGGTTGTCTTTATTCCTCATGAAGGTAATTTTGTGTACCTAAATTGATTTAGGTTTTTCATAGTAAACAGATGAATACCTAAGCAATCACAACCTTTACATTTTCATTTGTTATTAATTTACTTATTTTTCTTATTTCTCTTTGTTGTTTGCTTTGAATGTGTAATGTAAGTTGTGTATATAATAATAACCTAACACATATAATTGTCATTTCAAATCCACAAGCTTTAAAATGACAAATTGTTAAAAATGTGCAAGGGGCTTAATACTTGTCAAAGCACTGCACGTTAGCTAACCTGTAATCTAGGTTAGCAGGTATTTTCGAAACCTGCACTTAAATACAGTATTCAGGATGTTTCAGACAGAAGATACCTGGTTCAAATCCACACTATAGCAACAGCTGACTGCATTTGTGAGCTATTGGGTGGAAGTGCACAGCTAGCCAAAATCAAGCAAGTTTAACTGGAGGGGGGATCAATGTTTCAGTGTAGAGTCCTATCAATAGTGACAACTTTGAGCTCAAATGTTTGCGGCAATGGTGACTGTTCCATAACCTTCATCTCCATCAGACTAGTGCTAGGGTAGAAGAACTGGACTCAGTAACAGTTATTCCTAATTTGGGGGCATTGAAAGGGATGAAGCTAAGATTTTAGGTTTAATTTTACTGATTGGCAGTACCTTTTGTTATAAGTATGCTGGGCAAACGTTTCGTGGTCAAATTCTTCCAGCACGGGGGTACCTTTAAAGCGGAGACAATGGCACCGAAATTTTTTGGCGCGACTTCTCTTTAAAGCCCTGGCCAAATATGAAGACAGTACATACAGTTATAATTCAAACGGATTTAAAAACTACACATCCCAGTTACCATGGTGGTGCTTGTGATCATTGCGTTTAACCAACGAAACAGGACGAAAAATCTGTCAAAATCAGAAGAAAATTTTCAGAATAATTGCAAATCTAGCAGGATAGAGAAAGCACAGAAAACAGGCAGTTAGATTGATCAGATTAGTATGAAAAGTCATTTAGCAAAGGGAATGAGAAGAGTGACAAACTAATATACTTTAGATCTTTTTTTTCTGAACCAGGGAAAATCTGATCATGTTTCTCTATAACAATAATAAAAAACTTTATTTTATATCACCTCAAAGCAATACAGTAGATGTAAAAACAGATAAAAGTACCACAGATTATAAAGTAAATACATATAAGAAAGACAAGCAGCTAGAGGTGCTACCAAAATTAGAAAATGAAGCAGATACAGACACTAAGTCTTCTGAAAAGAAAGGTCCTGAGGTTAGATTTAAATGCACCCAGGGTACGTGACTGATATCACTGGGAATACAAATTGAGAGCTCTGGGGTGCAGCTAGAGAAGACCCTGTCACCCACAGAATGTAGATGTTCTTGAGGACAGCTGGAAGACCAGAGTCAGACAGACAAAGGTGGGGAGCAGACAGATAATAAGCCATATACTGTAGGTACTGAATGAGGATGAGGATTTTGAAGTTGACTCCAAACCTGATAGGTAACCAGTGCAAGGACTTGAAAACAGGTGTAATGCATCCCTGATAGGATTCTCGCTGTCATTTTCTGAACATATTGAAGATTGCTCAGTGTGGATTTAATTTCCCCAGTGAACAGGATGTGCATTTATTAATTCTAGAAAAAAAAGCCTTTCTTGATTTCTCTAGTTCTTAGTTTTTCTAGTTCCCTTTAAAATAAACTATTATTCCACAATGCAGAGTATTACATGGCCAGTATTTACACATGATATTTGTGATTTAAAGAAATTAACACAAGCAGCTTTTGGAGATTTAAGTGTTGGCTGAGTTATTGCAGGATAAAAGACTAGAGATGTTGGTAAGTAGATGATCATTTTGGGAAAGCTGAGGAACACACTGATAACAAGAACACTTCCTAATGGGGTTAGGCATACTTTTGATGAAGATGATAAAGTTAACAGACTGTATGTTTACATAGATACTGAAATGAGGATTGTATTTTAGATTTTGTGTAGTTGCTAGCATTGAACTATGTGTTGGATGCACATGAATTGAAGGAATGGGCAAACATAGCTGATGCGGATCCACAGAGCCAGCATATTAAGATGTTTATAATTAGAGGCAATTTGTTTAAATAACTAGGTATGGATACTGATGTGCAAAAGAGGTGGAAAGGCTGTTTCCTTAAGCCAGCCCTATAAAATATTTTATTCTCAGTGAGATGCTGCCATTTCATAGTGGGTTTCTAACACTGTGTATAGTTCCATCCACACAGTGCCTTTACTTTCATCCATTTCTAATCTCTTTATCCAGTACAGAGGATTTGGAGCCTATCCCAGTAAGCAACGGACACAAGGCAGAATACACCCTGGACATAGCGCCAGTCCATCACAGGACAGACAGACACAAACACACACACCAGGGCCAGTTTTCCCATAAACCAATTAACTTACCAGTATGTTTTGGAGTGCAAGAGGGAGTCATAGAGGGAGAAAAACCATGTAACCCAGAGAGAACATGCAAACCCCACACACACAGGATGGCAGGAATTGAACCTAGGACCCCAGTGCTGCAAGATAGCAATGCTAACTACTTTGCCACCATTATAAATGGATGGATATCTTAGTTATCTTTCTAGTTCACAGGTTTGCATGCATAATTTAATTTTGAAAGCCACTGAGACATCAGGTACTACTGTTGTATTTATGAAAAAGAAACAAAACAAAAAGCATACTAACAACTGTGCCATCCTACTCCTTAGTTAATACATTTTAATATTTATAAACAGTTAACATTGTTAGCGAAATATTTTGAATTATATTTTACCCTATTTCTTCTTTAGTTTTGTATTTAACTTATATGATAGTGTAGCGGCAATGCTTGTTAATAAAACAGAATTAAGTGTTGCTGTGTCTTCCCAAATGAGGCCCCATCTCTCTGTTCATCTCTGTGGTGCAGCCACAGAGAAACGATTAATGCAGGCTGATTTAAAGATGTTTTCTTTTGATAAGGGACAGCTCCCAAATGGGGATGCACTTAGCTAAGCCTGGCTATCATGATCAATGGTCATCCATTGGCACCTACTGTATCTGTCTAGGGAGTGCCAGATGGACATCTGGACTGCATTCCTAAGTGTCAGGAGTAAGTGACTCATATCTCACTGGGACTGGTAGGGCCGAGTAACCCACGTGGGACTCTGATGCCCAGGGAACTTTCAGCCAATGAGGGAGCTGAAGTTCCTCCAGCTAAAAACAGGTAACACAGAGAGCCTGTGGTGGACTATTCTGAGACTTTTCTAAAGAGAATTCTAAAGGAGAATTCCAGGGCAGGATGGCCCAGGAGCAGAAGGCTCCCAAGGGCAGGACATTCTCGCAGCGCGCCTCCTGACCATCCTGAGACCTCGCCCTGACAAACACGGAACGGCCAGTATGTCCGAACTTTCCTCTGTTCTAAGAGTCTCTGGAGGTTGCCAGAGAGTAACCCAAAGATCCACCGGAGGTTAGCACCTGCAGCAAGCCTCGTGAACAGGTCGGAACTTTGGACAGCTGAATCACTATTCAGAACTAGCGCTTCATTAGGAACGAAGTCTCTTCCTGACTTGCTGGGACCCACAGTCATCTTTTCTCCTGTGCACAAACTTTGCTAGTTAAAGCCAACACTAACTAGCCGGTCAGTGAGCATCAGCAGCGCACCGTCGCAAGCCGCACAGCACAGCCTGGCACGGAGCCAGAGAGCCTGCAGGAGATCTGAACTTCAATGCATTACAGCTCGACAATTCAATTGTTATCCCAACCAGTTGATATCAATTTAATTCCTAAGAGTTATATACTTGTTTTGAGTATCTAATGTAGAAGTTGTAACCAAGTTCAATTACCAAATGGTCTAAATGAATGATATACCGAACGTATGTCCTCTTGATATATGTAACTCTTCGTAACTGACTGAATATATACCTTTTGTATTCTGATAACCCTCTCGATAAGATCTGTTAGGTTTACATGCATATTCTATGTATTAATAAATGTATCCTCGTGTATTAGTACCTGTGTGTGTGCGTTGTCTGAGTGATATCGCATGGTTGGATTCTAAAGCCATCAAAAGAATAATTTTGTGATTTATGGCTACAATTAATAATTGTCCCCGTAAATGCCCAAACCCTACAGAACTGGTGCCTTCAGAGAGCACACTACAATAGTCAGATTTAATGTATATTTGAACAATGAAAATATATTTTTACAAGATGCGGGGGAAAGTGCAACAACTTATTACAGTGCTAAATTTAATATTATTGATTGCTAATAGTTTATGTTAACTCTAACTTTCTTAATTAGATGTATTTAAAACAGTGAACTAAGTGTAACATACCATTCAGAAATACAATCGAGAATAGTTTTGTGGTGTTTGTATGGATGAAACGTTTCTAAAATGTATAACGTAACAAAATTATAGACGATTAAAATCTGTAATCTTTCCACTTGTAATGTCATTAGACAGAACAACAAGTTTCTGCTTTGTCTAAGAATGGTATCAAAAAGTAGTCTAAGTGGTGAGAAAGCTGTGCTTAATGATAATTAAGTGACTTAAAAGTAAAAAGAGATGCTTCATATTGCTTGATAAATTTTAAAAACTAAGTTATAAATGCAGACGCAATTGCTGCCATAAGCGCTCCAGGCAGCAGAAAGTTCGCTCTGTACTGCTGAGCTCCACACCTCCTCCCTCTCTCAGTGCCGCGCCCCTCTCTGACGGAGCGCAGTGGGCGGTACGCTATTTTCAGAGCCTCTGATTGGGGAAAAAAAGACCTGCTGATCAGTTTCACACAACAGGAAGAGAAAAGAATGGGATTTTTTCTCTTCGAAATGTGTGTTGTCTTTATGAAATTCGTGTATTTTATACGTTTAATTAAGAAGTAAAAACTTTACAGCATACACAAAGATTCTGAGCTGATCACGAGGAAGAAAAATCACCCATTTTTCGCACATAAAAAGTGGTTTTTAACTCTTGAAACCTGTTTTTATAGGTTTTAAAGTCGTGCAATGTCTAAGTTAAGCAGGAACACATCATTATATCTCATTTTTTATTTCTTTTTTAAAAAATTTAAAAATTGTTTGCCCAGCCTATTATAAGGCATTTTGGTTGTGCATATGCACTTTCAATCTCAGTGCTTCAGAAATGTTTAATATATAAAAATAAATATAAATCAGAGGAAGAAACTAAAGCACACACTGCACATGTGCACTATTCCTGATGCATATTACTTGTAATTATAAGCACTGGGATTCAGCTGAACAAACTTGAAAGCACTGTTGGAAGTCTTCATTAACACCTCCCTTTGTCCACTGTAATGTACTCCTGTGAGTAGAGTTGAGAGTGGCATATAAGTGCCTGTAAGAAGCATGGGTAATTTAAAGTCTGTCTTTATGCAATTGATCTATTTTAAGAAAAGCCCAAGCAAAATGGAAGAGATGTTAAAACTTTTATTTTATTCCTTCACTTTAGATCTCCTTTTGACACTGCAGCAAACCAACTTTCCTTCAGGCAAGACAGAAAAGGTAATAAATCTGAAAGTACTGTACCCTGCACGGAACAGCAAAGAATCATGCGTCACTCTATTCTTTGAAATAGAAGGTGTTAGAATTCTGTCAGTAAATTTCATGTATTTCTCAGCTAACATCTGTATCTCTGAGAAATTCCAAGGAGAAATCTATTTACTATACTATATTTACCGTAGAATTTTTTTTCAGATTAATTGAAATTAATGTGTACATATGGATACATATACTGTACATGCCCATTGCGAAAGTGATGGTTTGCACATCCAAAACACCACACCAACAAGCCGTTTAACCTGTTGGGCTATCAGTTGCCTCAACAAGCATCAATCCCACCGGTGCACAGTTACAGATGCAGCCATTCAAAACGGGTGAGGTATTTCGCGGCATACCCTGGTGGGCGTGTCACAGTATCACGTGGTATCACGCATTTCACGTGTGTCACGTGACTAACTATCCGGCGTCGCCTTGTAAAACCGCCAGGGGGAGCCTAACCTCTCATGTACAGCATTTGAGCCTTTAATTTTGAACTGTGTATTACAGCATGTTAATCATCAGTCATTCAAATGTTGGTATATTTTATGAAAGCAAGATTGCTCAGTTGGACAAAAGTACACAACCTACCTTTATCAGAAATATTTATGCATCAAAGCCGTTACTGAAGATATTACTAATAGTATTAATAATGGATGACTTTGGACAAGCTGTATACTCAAAGTATAATTTCTTTAGCACATTTGTACAAGCACTTGGAATCTGTCCAAGCCATACTTTGTCAGGCATTTTGTTTTACTTCAACGGGGCATAAAAACTTCCTTGCTTTTAACAGGGCGTTTCATAATTTCTAGCTACGAAAATGATTTAAAATGCGACACCTATCATTCAACTAGAGCTTAAAATATCACAAGGAAAAATACACACCGGTATTCCATTTCTCCCTAAACATTGTAAGCTTCGAAGTCTTTAACTAACGTGATACCGGAGTCAACAAGCATACTTTTAGAATTTGATTAAAAGGGAATATAATATGGAATCGCGTATCTAAAGAATTTAATAACGGTATGATTATATCCGTGTACTGCGACAGGGCTGTGTAAGGCTGTTTCGCCTGCCTGATCATGTGAGCTCTCTTGTAGCCTACTGGTCTAGGTGCGTGACTGCCAACTGGCAGGTTGTGTGTTCGAATCCAGCTGGTGCTGGACTTTTCTTTTAACAAACATTTCTTATTATTCGTCCCACTGGCGTCTGTGAATTCCGCTGTGCTTCCTGGGGGGAGATAGACGGCGGGGACAGCATCAAGAAATTCCTGCGTAGTGGTGAGCGGAGAGGCCGGGATGGAGTGTCCTGAGGCGGTGTGTGCTCTGCGGGGGGCAGAGCTTCCGCCAGGCATTGCAGCCTGCGCGGCGGGGAGAGGCACTTTTCGGGAGACAGCTGCTCAACTGTTTGACTGCCGGAACTCTAGCCTCCCAATCCTCCCCAGTAATGCATCGTACTGCTCCCGCTGCTGCCGAAATGTCTCCATACATGTGCTGCTTCTACAGGTTGGCACCCTGGCCAGTGGCCGAGAGCAGAGACCCACGGCCTGTGGCAAAATAACATAATTCATAAAGTCACACAGTAGTATTCATCAGTCGCGGAATAGAAGTCAAAATAAACTTTTCTTTTTTTCCGTCTTACCGCTTTCTTTTTTACTGTCCTAGTGGTAGATCGTTTCGCCCGTGCTGTGTTTTCTTGAAGAACAGGCTACGAAGAAATAATTATAATTGAATTTAAAATTCAAAATGGCAATAATACCTTGTAATATGCACTGTAATCGCGTATTTCAGATGAAGTCTGCTGTATTTGCTTACCCTTCGCTCTTTGGAAGCTGGGGCAGCAGAAGCACCCCGTCTCTTCCCGTAAAACGCCTTGGTCTCCATACTGTACTATGGTCACTGCAGTGCAGGTTCGCAGTTTTTTTTTGTGATGGGAGCTCACCCAATCCCTTGGTGTCTTTTATGCGTCACACATACTGTATTTCAGCGCCATATATTTCATGGATATTATGGAATATAATGGATGGATATCTTAGTTATCTTTCTAGTTCACAGGTTTGCATGCATAATTTAATTTTGAAAGCCACTGAGACATCAGGTACTACTGTTGTATTTATGAAAAAGAAACAAAACAAAAAACATACTAACAACTGTGCCATCCTAGTCCTTAGTTAATACATTTTATTATTCATAAACAGTTAACATTGTTAGCAAAATATTTTGAATTATATTTAACCCTATTTTTTCTTTAGTTTTGTATTTAACTTATTATATGATAGTCAGACTGAATGTATATTTGAACAATGAAAATATATTTTTACAAGATTTTACATTAAGCACTTAAAATTAATATGGTTAATAATAGTAAACTGTAACATGCTGTAACAAGATCAGTCAAATTGCGAAGAAAATGCTTTCAGAGAAAATGTTTCAACCAAACCTGTTCCCACACACCCCGCCCCCACTACCATTAGAATATACACAAACATTTTAGCGTTTCATTCTGAGCAGAAGACCCTCACACCTGAAGAGTGCTGGCTGTGACGAATTAAACCGGTTTTACAGGTTTCAATCACAGACCATGTGACATGGGACTCAGTAAACTACAGTAACACCGTATTTGATAACGCTTTAAAAACGCTATAAAATAATGTGACTTGGCACAGAACAAGTTTACAGCACAGTACAAAGATAAATGCTGACCATGACTTTAGAAGCATAAATTGCCTTACACTCAATTTAAACACAAGCTGTCTTTAGCCCTCTAAGCTGGTTCATACAGAAATGTAGAGATCTAGGCTCAGAACACACAGCTTCATTAGCGAATACATATGCAGGACAACTAGAGAAGACGTTTTACAGAGGATGGATTTTTAGAAACATCCCATCAGACATCCTATCATATTCACAACGTGAAATCTAGAAAATAATATTACGTAACCAAAATCCGCAATATGGAAACAGAACCTGTGTAATTGTTGATAGATGATGTACTCGTAACATTTTTTCAAGACGAACTACAACATTTAAAAAATGACTTGTACAGTATGTACTTGATATCTCTAATCAATCCACGGGTCCCAGCACAAAACGAAAGTAAAACGCATACCGTTTCGCGCTTCTTATTGCTCAAAAGTAATTTGACCGTATGAAATGCATAATATAAACCTAGAAACATATACGTGAGCAGTACTTAAGCACTGTAGTATCGGTGTTAAGACATACCTCTCAAATACTGTAAATCAAGTTAAAAATATCTCAAGACCGATTCTGGTCGTAATGAAACCATGCAAGGGAGTTTTTATGTCCGTTGCAGTTCTTTTGCAACATGAATATAATTATATCGTTATTAATTTCTTGAGATACGCGATTCCATATTATATTCCCTTTTAATCAAATTCTAAAAGTATGCTTGTTGACTCTGGTATCACGTTAGTTAAAGACTTCGAAGCTTACAATGTTTAGGGAGAAATGGAATACCGGTGTGTATTTTTTTCTTTAAAGTACCGAGACTAGCCATATACTGTATGTTTATGTTAAGATTTCCCTTCAGTGGTAAAATTAGATATGAATATTCAATACTTAAACGGGCACAGTTAAGACATTAAATATACATATACATATTGTATACAGTACAGTTTGCATATGGTAATATGTTTATGTTACGCGATTAAAAAATAAATAAATAAAATATGGAAGGTCCAGCACCACCATTATGTTTATATGGTTGTTTTTGTTGGTTGGTTGTTATTATGGTTATTAATAATACAATCTATAGTTTAAATCTGAGCCTAAATAAAAAGAAAAAGCAAGTGATTAGGTTTATGAACAATCTAATTACTTATTCGTTTAAAACGCTATATAAAATAAAGTTTATTATTAATTTGCTGGACAGAGCGGTGAACATTATTATGCATAAGACAAAGATAAAGATCCTGATCAGTTTAGAAATCTGTGTAGGCTGTAAGGTTTTTACTTCTTAAACTTTTAAAATACACGTTTTGAATAGAAAGAAATCCTCTTCCTGGTAGTGTGTATAGCACACCAGCACGTCTTTTTTCTCCAATCAGAGGGGTGTCAGATAGTGTCAGCCAATCACCATTCTGCGTTGGGTAGCAACGGGTGACTGTTCTCAGGCGGAAGATGTAAACAGCTTAATGTTCGTGTTAATTTTTTTTTTTAATTCAATTAAACGGGCACAGTTAAGACATTAAATATACATATACATACTGTATACAGTACAGTTTGCATACGGTAATATGTTTATGTTACGCGATTAAAAAATAAATAAATAAAAATGAAAAGTCCAGCACCAGCTGGATTCGAACACACAACCTGTCAGTTGGTAGTCACGCACCTAAACCAGTAGGCTACAAGACAACTCGCATGATCAGGCAGGCGAAACAGCCTTACACAGCCCTGTCGCAGTACACGGATATAATCATACCGTTATTAATTTCTTGAGATACGCGATTCCATATTATATTCCCTTTTAATCAAATTCTAAAAGTATGCTTGTTGACTCCGGTATCACGTTAGTTAAAGACTTTGAAGCTTACAATGTTTAGGGAGAAATGGAATACTGGTGTGTATTTTTTTCTTTAAAGTACCAAGACCAGCCATATACTGTATGTTTACGTTCCAAAATTAATATTGTTTATGGCCTTCACACGCGTTACAGTATGCTCCTATTCTTTTTATGCTCAGCTACTAAGATTTCCCTTCAGTGGTAAAATTCAATATCTACAACGGGCACAGTAAAGACGTTTACAGTAAGTCTTTCTACGACAGACCAACGGACCACGAGTGCCCCTGTCGGTCAACCAATCACGCACCGCGGTATCGTGTGTCATCTTACCTGCGGTACGTGTCTGTACCGCTCACTTTGAATGGCTGCATCTGTAAATTCCATGTACCTGATAACAGTACAGTATTTAAAAGCAGTCTCAACACTACTTCCCTTCTCAGTCTCAGTGCTTTGTCAGGAGCCTCAGCATTCTGTTTCCTGTGCTTGTTTGTTTGGCTCTCATGGCTTTGCTTCAATTGTTCTTCGTCTTCACTTCTTCTTCGATCATCCCCATACTTTACGTTCTCCTGTACTTTGAACCTGGCTTGTTACCTTGACTTTGTCCTTGTATCTGACTTGTATGTCTTTGCTACTTGTGTTTCCAACCTTAAACTTTACCTTATCTGTGACTACAGCTTTGGACTGTGCTTCACTGATTGTTTGCTGCAACACCCTGCCTGACTTTGTTTACAGTCTGTCCATCTACAGTATCTGTGCCTGTGTTTTGGTTCACTCAACTGCCCTAGATCGCAGCCTGATAATTGCAGAAATTGTTGCAACAGTAGGCTAGAAATTTATGTTCTGCTTTCTTGAGTTCATCCTAAAAATTTTCTATTAGCAAATGTATGTTCAGTTAAGAAACATTGTATTTAAGCTCTTTACTATCTGGTTATTTTGTTTCACTTAGAGTTATTGTTCTCTTGCAAAGTCCATTTTGGACCAAACTTCAGCTTTACCAGTTTTTGACCAAAAATTCTGATGATCTTTGGGCTTCATTTGATCTCCTACTATCCCTGTAACATGATGTAAATCATCTGAGCCATTTGTGTTCTTCAGAGTATTAGTGCATTTGTTTTTGAACATTAGTTTCACCTGTTATACTATAGTACCGGTAATGAAAAAAATAAATTTGTGTTTAATCCATCCATATCATTATGGCCTCATGATACCGCAGTTCGATATTCAACCTCCTTTAACAGTGAGTAATAAGTATGGGGATTCCTAGGAGATTTATTTATTTATGACTCACCCTGAAGTTTTAATGCGTTTTAGAATTTACAGGGTGTGATTTCAGCTAACAATTCTATCTTTAGAAATATAGTTCCCTCCAAAACTATTGGGACTCTAGTCTAGTTCATGCGAAAAAGGATGACTGACAAGTACAACTACATGGTATTTTATGTTTAGTTCTACCTTCTTTGGTTAGTTAAATGAACTGATAGTGTTGATTCTAATTCTTTTGAAGGAGTTTAAGTACTGGAGTCATTTTCTGAAAGGACAGACTACAAATATATTTTGCTGGTATTGCTTATTAGGTAATTAGGCACAAATTGAAGTTAAGTGAACATCTTATCAAACCTGTTTCACTTTGACTTCAGTGTTTGGAGTCCCTAGTCAAACATTAATCATGTTTGAATAGGGACTGTTTGACTCCAGGAATCATCTAGGTGGATGCTGCACATTGGTGGTGGTGGAGGGGAGTCCCCATTACCTGTAAAGCGCTTTGAGTGGAGTGTCCAGAAAAGTGCTATATAAGTGTAAGCAATTATTATTATTATTATTATTATTATTATTGAAAACCAAAGAACAATTGGGTTTGACAGTTTTTGAAGCGATCTTAATTATATGGGTGCTCCTTCCTGTCTCTTTCTGAAAGGAAACCACTGCAGCACACACTGATCGTGTCCTCTGGGCCCACTTTCTACAAATGTCAACTGTGTATCCAATTATGAAGCAAGTTTAAACTATTTAAAAACTTTCAGTTTCTAGGCTGCACATACTGTATACTGTATACTTGAACATATTAGTACAAAAATGGAGCTACAACAATGAAAAACAGGTATATATTGTAACCTCTAATTACTAATGTTTTATTTATACAGAATATTGGTTTATATTTTTAACTTTAATACGTTGACAAAGATTCAAAGGTGACCTTTGTTAAGACATAATTGTCCAGTCTGCCAAAACAGTTCTGTATAATTAGTTGCATTTCAGAGATTTTTTAGTTTATTGACTTCATTTTATTGATGCTGATAAGCTACAAACTGAAACCTTTTAATATACAGTATATAGCTTTAAATTAACCTGAAATCTAATAAAGAAAGGGAATTAAACATTTAAGACTCTTGAATGTTTATGATAAATTATGACATCAAGATGTTTCATGAAGCCAATGATTTAAAGAGGCCAAAGAGGACTATATACAGTAGCAAGGATTAAAACACTGTATTTAAAAAAATGAACAATCAGAAAACCATAAATTATTAATGGATATTATCACTCTTACTATCATTGCTTTCAATTCCCAAGAAGGTACGCAAATGCATGTGCATGCTGAACTGTGGTTTTATGGAATTAAGGAACTTGTTCATTAAACATTAACTTGTTGGTAAGTGCACTTTTAGTTTTCAAAATTACTGAAATTATAATGAAATTGGTCTAATGTACAGCATGAGAGAACTGCATCTAAAATACCTGCAAAACACAGCATAAACTGAAAGGGTATATTATTTAACACAGGACTTACACAGACTCAGAACATAGTAAATATATTTCTGATAATGCACCAAACCTCATGCACATGGTACAAACACATTAGTTAGTATGTGATGTGATACAATCATATTTTGTTTTTTCAGAAATCTGTCTTGCATCAAAGCAGCTACTGTATGTTTTACACACACCAAAAAATACAAACAGTACAAGTAAACATTTCATTACATAACAGAAATTAGCCCATATGTTAATAATTGATATGCAGAGCATGTGAGGGATCAAAGAAGATACTAACAGCTAGTCTCAACATGCTTCAGATCACTACTGACTATCTTAAAACACGTCCTCAAGATCCTGGGCATTTTAACTTTTTGTTGAACATAAGGACTTATTCCATACTTCAATAATACTTTGTATCACAGAATTAAAAAACATGTACACCTGAATACTATCTTCAGAAGCCTATCACCTGAGAAGAAAGTAAAGTTGCTAGGTTACCTAATTACAAATAAAGTCAAAATACTGTACAGTATGCCTTCCAAGACAGAGTAATGCATTTGAATATCCCCAGATATTTATTGCATGTATCTTGTTTCGTGGACTTATTATGGGGAAGGACATTCAATATGTTCAAGACCAAAGACATATCAAAGCATTCTGGTCACACCATACAACCAAACTGTCACACTATTCTGGTACTCTACAATACTCTGATTGGGATCATCATTATGATTCACCAGAAAAGGTAAGGTGGAATCATAAGAAAATTTGATTATGAATTGGTTTGGACCACTAGCCACACAATCATTCACATAAAAAGCAAAGAGCAGTGGTGAACTTCCTCATCTGCACAGTACTTATTACATAGGAAGAAAGTAAATAATATTTAACCTGCTGAAATCCTTGTAAGGAATGAATTATACCAAAATATCAGATATGAATTAATCTGTAGGTGTATCATTTTTGATCTCGTCAGAGTGTATTAAAAGCTGACAAAGTCAAGGAAAAATACCCTATCATATGTTTTGCATTTGTCCAGATGCTTTGAAATATGAAAAGTTTGGGTACTTTCTGCATCTTCTGTACTGCACACTTGTTTATGTGAAAACTGATAGGGAATAAGTTTACCATTTACTGACAGAGCAAGATTCTGCATTAAAATCCACTTTCTAAATAATACAGACTGACATGGCAATTGGAGTAAAAAAAAAAAATTAATTTTACTAACATAAGGTTTTGAAGATTGAAGCAAAATATAACAACTATTTCAGAGGTCTCATTATCAATGACAGTTGATTTATCATAAATCCTGATTATATGAATGAAAAGTGACTCACTACAGTTTGATTTGAGAAGGTATGAGAGGCATGAAGTAATCTAAGATGCTGGCAATTTTATTTGACACTTTTCATGATCTTTTATAAGTGTCTTCTCCAGGGTCAGGGCATTTATTGAAAATAAAAAAGAGTGAAATCTAAAGCAAGGTTACAAAAGAACTCTTATTAGTTTGTGAATTAATGCAAAGGGCATTTGACTGCAGCAAGGATGCATAGAAATATATTTACATATATCACATCCCATTATGTTAACTGCAGCATATTAAATACAATATTTTTTATTTCTATATACATGTTCAGTATAATGCGGTTTACATTTGAACCATTTTAGGTGTACAGATGCAGCCATTCAAAATGGGTGGGGTATTTCGCGGCATACCCCGGTGGGCGTGTCACGGTATCACGCGGTGTCATGCGCTATCACGCGGTATCACGTAGTATCACGCGGTTAATCGCGTCATTTGACGTCATGCCGGAAACTATCCGGCGTCACCTTGTAAAACCTCCAGTGGCAGCTTAACCTCTCATGTACAGCATTTGAGCTTTTAATTTTGAACTGTGTATTTCAGCATGTTAATCATCAGTCATTAAAATGTTGGTATATTTTATGAAAGCAAGATTGTTCAGTTGGACAAAAGTACACAACCTACCTTTATCAGAAATATTTATGCATCAAAGCCTTTACCGAAGATATTACTAATAGTATTAATAATGAATGACTTTGGACAAACTGTATACTCAAAGTATAATTTCTTTAGCACATTTGTACAAGCACTTGGAATCTGTCCAAGCCATACTTTGTCAGGCATTTTGTTTTACTTCAACGGGCATAAAAACTCCCTTGCTTTTAACAGGGCGTTTCATAATTTCTAACTACGAAAATGATTTAAAATGCAACACCTATCATTCAACTAGAGCTCAAAATATCACAAGGATCCTCAAGAGCACAGCAAAGACTGTATTAAAAGATACTTGTATGAGATACATGAGAATCCAGGCTTTTTTATTAACACTTTCTTTTCCGTATACCAGATTTTATGGAACCACTTCAGAAGGGTGTCAGACAGTTAGATTCCAGGAATCGGTACTTTAAAGGAAAAATACACACCGGTATTCCATTACTCCCTAACGATTTTAAGCATTGAAGTATTTAACTAGCGTGTGAAAAAGTGGTAGTTTTAAGCTTTTCTGTCAACAAGCATACTTTTAGAATTTGATTAATAGGGAATATAATATGGAATTGCGTATCTAAAGAATTTAATAGCGATATGATAAAATTCGTATACTGCGACAGGGCTGTGTAGGGCTGTCTCGCCTCACTATTCATGCGACTTCCCTTGTAGCCTACTGGTCTACGTGCCCGATTACCAACTGACGGGTTGTGTGTTCAAATCCAGCTGATGCTGGACGTTTCTTTTAACAAACATTTCTTCGAAAAAATAGAATAGCGATATTATGGACAATCAATTGACTTTTATATTTCAAAATATCACAACATGATCGATTCTAAGTCATTTTTGATAACAATGAATAGTCACCTTCTTCCCTTCTGACAACGGTCCCTGCTTCTGCTTCCTGCTTCTATTGTGTGTGTGTGTAATAGAGTAAATTTTTATAGAGAAATGGAGGCTGGACAGTATGCGATACAATATAAACATTTATATTGATTTAAATCGTGTTTTGATTTAAATCGCAAACGCATGTTTAATTATATGTGTTTTTTTAATCATAATCAGGCTAATGCAACATAAATTGATACAGTATCTTTGTCTTCTAAGTATCTTAATAAACTTTCAGCATAGCTTTCTACCCGTTTAGATTTATATTTCTTGGGATTTTGGGATCAAACGTGGAAGGATTAGATTTTAATCGTTTTTATTTTTCAAATACATTTTAGAAAAGTGTAATCTATACCTGCCCAGACCGTATGCCTTCCTAAACCCCGCCTTTCACTAGTGTCCTGCTCTTCCCCGTGCACCCCAGCCGGGCGCTCTTCAGCCTCAGCCCGGGACGAATGTATATTTTGATATTTACACCCGGCACGGCACCGAGGGAGTGTCTGCATCGATAACTTAGTTTTTAAAATTAGTCAAGCAATATGAAGCATCTCCTTTTACTTTTAAGTCCCTTAAATACATTGAGCACAGCTTTCTCACCACTTAAGATTACTTTTTGATACCATCCTTACACAAAGCAGAAACTTTCCGATGACTCACAGCACAAGTGGAAACATTACAGATTTTAATCGTCTTTAATTTTGTTACGTTATACGTTTTAGGAATGTTTCATCTAAACAAACACCACAAAACTATTCTCGATTGTATTTCTGAATGTTGTTACACCTACATTAGTTCACTGCTTTAAATACATCGAATTAAGAAAGTTAGGTGTAGCACTTTAGATCTTTTTTTCTGAACCAGGGAATATCTGATCATGTTTCTCTATAACAATAGTAAAAAAACTTTATTTTACATATCACCTTTAAAAGTGGCATCTCAAAGCAATACAATAGATCGAAAAACAGTGAAAAGGGACCAAAGTAAATACCAGACAAACGCAAACGCGTTTTTAATAAAATGCTTTTATTCATTCAGCAGAGAGTGAGAGGGACATCCAGTAGAGAGAGAGACACACACCGGTTTCCATTGACAAAATTGTTTTTTTTTCAATTCCTCTTGTCTAACAGGAATGTTTTGTTTGTAGACAGACTGTTAGACTAGAGGAAAAGAGCGCCTCCTTCTACAAAGCATTTCGTTGATCCAATCACGAATTCTTTTCCAGTCGCACGAAGTAAGGGTTGTAAAGTGCGAAGTAAAGCGCTGATTCTTATGGAATGTGTTCTGCCGGGGATTCAAAAAAATCTTTTGTGGAATCGTGTATCCAAGGAAAATTGCAGTATAACTTTGTTCATTTACATCATTATACAGTATCTCATTTTGTATTTCTATAAAAAAAAATTGTTTGCCCAGCCACTATTGTTGTTATTGTTTTTATCCTGTAAAGCGCTTTGAGGAGCACAGCTTTCTCATCACTTAGATTACTTTTTGACACCATCCTTACACAAAGCAGAAACTGATTGTATTTTCCGATGACATACAAGTGCAAAGATTACAGATTTTAATTTTAGTCTTTTTTCTGAACCAGGGAAAATCTGATCATGTTTCTCTATAACAATAATAAAAAACTTGAGTTTACATATCACCTTTAAAAGTGGCATCTCAAAGCAATACAGTAGATGTAAACCACAGGTTACAAAGTAAATACCCAGATGAACGCAAACACGTTTTTAATAAAATGCTTTCATTCATTCAACAGAGAGAGCGTAAAACCTGGGTGTAACAGCTGTTCCTTTTTTTGATCACTCGCTCTCTGGATAAACTTCTCGCCTGTCCAGTTCTTTGTTTTCCTAATTTGCCGATTATGCCAGCTGCGATCCACTCCTCCCCTCACACCTAAAGAAGACTATTTTAAATTTCTTTGCACATCCTTAAGGTGATATCACATAAAGGTGATATGTAAAATAATGTTTTTTTATTGTTGTTATAGAGAAACATGATCAGATTTTTCCCGGTTCAGAAAAAAAGATCTAAAGTATAGTAGTTAAGGAAAATAAATCTTAACGGGGAGAAAGCTATGCTGAAAGTTTATTAAGATACTTAGAAGACAAAGATATCAATTTATTTTAGTCATAATTGTATATATCACCTTTAAGAGTGGAATCTCAAAGCAAAATAAATACCCAACACTGATTGTACCCATCTGTCATGCTAATAAAACACCTTGAATTGAATTGAATTGAAGGAGAGAGGGGGGGAGGGCGAGATAACCAGGACGCAAGGCAAATAAGATACACTCCACAGGCATTCACAACAGCAACATATGAAACGTTTGCACATATAGTTAAGTTATTACTTGGTTTTCAAAGTGCAATGAAATACAATATTGTTGTTGTTGCTGTTCTTGTTTTTATCCTGTAAAGCATTTTGAGAAGCCACCTTTAAAGGCGATATATACTGTAAAAGTGCTGATTCTTATGGAATGTGTTCCGCCAGGAATTCGATTTTTTTTTATCGCGTATCTAAGGAAATCTCAGTATAACTTTGTTCAACAGTGGCATGTTACATTATTATTAGTTTTTTTGTTAACAAGGCTCGCCAGCTAATGTGAATCGAAACCTGTCTTTCTAGCTTTTAAAGTCGTGCGATGTGTAAGCCACAATTCAAATAGAGAAAAAAGAGCTGACTGACAAGATTTAAGATGTGGCTGTCAATGTTGGATTAAAAAAAACACATTGCCCGACGTTTGTTGCATTGCTTGAAAAATAACTTTATTTCGAGAGACTGGATAAGAAATTCAAGTGTTTTTTTTAACTTCCTGAAAAACAACTAATAATTTAACTATATGTGCAAATGTCTTATGATATGTCGCTGTTGTGAATGTCTGTGGACATGTGCTGGCTGGACAGGAGGCTGTACTGTACACAGAGAGGGGCGGGAGGAGGGGACAAGCCGATACATACTCTTAGAGTTTGATTAATAGGGAATATAATACAAAAATATAGTACTAAAAATAAGATACACTCTACAGACATTCACAACGGCGACTGTCAGAAGATAGGACACAGCGGGTCAGGCACCCATTGAATGGAAAAGGGGCACTTTAATGTTCTGTATGGCTAATACTAAAGCCAATACTAATATTCAATACTTTAATATTCTTTTCTGTATGTTTAACAATAGTGGGTACTGGCCTAATTCGTCCCTGCTCCAGTTGTTAGGTGTTAATGTGTTGTTAAGTGTGAATTTCTACCTGTTTCCCTAAGGTCTGGCTTTTTTTCTGGAAAACCATAACCCTGGTCTTGTCCAGATTGACTGTCGGTGCCCAGGTCTGACAGTGCTGCTCCAGCAGTGCCAGGTTCTGGCGCAGCCTCTGTTCTGTGGGCGACAGCGGGACCAGGTCGTCTGCAAAGAGCAGGAACTCGATTTCCATAATTAATGCAGATCAGTAAATCAAGGGACAAAGCAACTATTGCGTCCGGGTCCTCAATGGGCTTTGACGTGCTAATGTGTTGGCTTAACAGTCCGGGTGTGGCAAGCCTCTAATGTCTCCCGACTTCGGCAAAAGGCACCCGCCTTTCATTGGAAGACAATGAACATACTCTAGCCGTACATGTGAATATAGCATAAATACACCAAGATTGGGTGAGCTCCCATCACAAAAAAAACTGCGAACCTGCACTACAGCGACCACAGTACAGTATGGAGACCAAGACCTTTTACGGGAAGAGACGGGGTGCTTCTGCCGCCCCAGCTTCCAACGAGCGAAGGGTAAGCAAATACAGCAGACTTCATCTGAAATACGCGATTACAGCGCATATTACAAGGTATTATTGCCGTTTTTAATTTAAATTCAATTATAATTATTTCTTCGTAGCCTGTTCTTCAAGAAAACACCGCACGGGCGAAACGATCTTCGAAATCTACCACCAGGACAGTAAAAAAGAAAGCGGTAAGACGGAAAAAAAGAAAAGTTTATTTTGACGTCTGTTCCACGACTGATGAATACTACTGTGTGACTTTATTTCTTACATGAATTATGTTATTTTGTCACAGGCCGTGGGTCTCTGCTCTCGGCCACTGGCCAGGGTGCCAACCTGTAGAAGCAGCACCTGTGTGGAGACATTTCAGCAACAGCGGGAGCAGTACGATGCATTACTGGGGAGGATTGGGAGGCTAGAAACATTCCTGAAAATGCAGAGGAAGGAGACAGTATGTTCCAGCAGTCAAACAGTTGAACACCTGTCTCCCGAAAAGTGCCTCTCCCCGCCGCGGAGGTTGCAATGCCTGGCGGAAGCTCTGCCCCCCGCAGAGCACACATCACCTCAGGACACTCCATCCCAGCCTCTCCGCTCACCACAACGCAGGAATTTGTTGATGCTGTCCCCGCCATCTATCTCCCCCCAGGAAGCACAGCGGAATTCACAGATGCCAGTGGGACAAATAATTCTCCCAGATGTCCAACTGCTACCCATCACTCAGGAGATGGAGGGGGGGTTGTACTTGCAGTGCATCGGCATAGACGGAAAAGCAAGAGCCGACCGCTACGCCGCCCTCGTGTTTCGAAATCTTGTGACTTTTGAAATTTACTGGGGGTGGACCACGTCTGTAAATTTTGATGGGTCCAGAGGCAAAAGTTCCTTGCCTTGCAATCTCCGGGAAACCATTAGTAGCATGGTGAATCGGAGATTCTCAACCCTTACTGCGTGCGACTGGAAAAGAATTTGTGATCGGATCAACGAAATGCTTCGTAGAAGGAGCCGCTCTTTTCCTCTAGTCTAACAGTCTGTCCACAAACAAAACATTCCTGTTAGACAAGAGGAATTGAAAAAAAACAATTTTGTCAATGGAAACCGGTGTGTGTGTCTCTCTCTGCTGGATGTCCCTCTCACTCTCTGCTGAATGAATAAAAGCATTTTATTAAAAACGAGTTTGCGTTTGTCTGGTATTTACTTTGGTCCCTTTTAACTGTTTTTCGATCTACTGTATTGCTTTGAGATGCCACTTTTAAAGGTGATATGTAAAATAATGTTTTTTATTATTGTTATAGAGAAACATGATCAGATTTTCCCTGGTTCAGAAAAAAAGATCTAAAGTGCTACACATAACTTTCTTAATTCAATGTATTTAAAGCAGTGAACGACTGTAGGTGTAACATAACATTTAGAAATACAATCGAGAATAGTTTTGTGGTGTTTGTTTAGATGAAACGTTCCTAAAAAGTATAACGTAACAAAATTATCAAAAAGCAATCTTTAGTGGTGAGAAAGCTGTTCTCAATGTATTTAAGGGACTTAAAAGTAAAAGGAGATGCTTCATATTGCTTGACTAATTTTAAAAACTAAGTTATAAATACAGACGCTCCCTCGGTGCCGCGCCGGGTGTAAATATCAAAATATACATTCGTCCCGGGCAGAGGCCGAAGAGCGCCCGGCTGGGGTGCGCGGGGAAGAGCAGGACAGGAATGAAAGGTGGGGTATAGGAAGGCATACAGTCTGGGCAGGTATAGATTACACTTTTCTAAAACGTATTTGAAAAATAAAAACAATTACAATCTAATTCTTCCACGTTTGATCCCAAAATCCCAAGAAATATAAATCTAAACGGGTAGAAAGTTATGCTGAAAGTTTATTAAGATACTTAGAAGACAAAGATACTATATCAATTTATGTTGCATTAGCCTGATTATGATTAAAAAACACATATAATTAAACACACGTTTGCAATTTAAATCAAAACACGATTTAAATCAATATAAATGTTTATATTGTAACGCATACTGTCCAGCCTCCATTTCTCTATAAAAATTGACTCTATTACACACACACAATAGAAGCAGGAAGCAGAAGCAGGGACCATTGTCAGAAGGGAAGAAGAAGGTGACTATTCATTGTTATCAAAAATGATGTTATCAAAAGAATCGATCATGTTGTGATATTTTGAAATATAAAAGTCAATTGATTGTCCATAATATCGCTATTCTATTTTTTCGAAGAAATGTTTGTTAAAAGAAACGTCCAGCACCAGCTGGATTTGAACACACAACCCGTGAGTTGGTAATCGGGCACGTAGACCAGTAGGCTACAAGGGAAATCGCATGAAGAGTGAGGCGGAACAGCCCTACACAACCCTGTCGCAGTACACGTATATAATCATATCGTTATTAAATTCTTTAGATACGCGATTCCATATTATATTCCCTTTTAATCAAATTCTAAATGCTTGTTGACTCCGATATCTCTTTAGTTAAAGACTTCGATGCTTAAAATGTTTAGGGAGAAATGGAATACTTTAAATTTTCTTTAAAGTACCAAGACCAGCCATATACTGTATGTTTATGTTCCAACATTAATATCGTTTATGGCCTTCACACGCGTTACAGTATGCTCCTATTGTTTTTATGCTCAGCTACTAAGATTTCCCTTCAGTGGTAAAATTCAATATCTACAATGGGCACAGTAAAGACGTTTACTGTAAGTCTTTCTACGACAGACCGACGGACCACGAGTGCCCCTGTCGGTCAACCAATCACGTACTGCGGTACCCCGCGTCACCTTGCGTCACGATGCGCGACGCCGTAGCCAATTACCTCCGGTACGTGTCTGTACCGCGCACATTGAATGGCTGCATCCGTATATCAAAGATGATAATTAAGATGAAAAATTACATGTTCTTTATATTATTTTGCATATACAGTAACTACATTTTTGGTTCACAAATACTGGAAAATACAGAGACCTACTATACGTTTTCCAGATTGTCTCACCATTAAGTAAAAAGACATGACACTCCTGCTGAATGTTTAATGCAGATGAAGAATCTAAAAGGATTTTAGAAATGCAAAGTTTTTGGTTTAAGTTTAAAGGCATGATTTCATAACAAACCTTAGTAGAAGGTTATTCCAAAGTCATTAAGCTACATTACTCAGTATCAGTAATCATTGCTTCTTGCTGTGGCATAATCTAAAATTTTGGAATTTGTGTGCTGAAATCTTAGTTTGTGACATGAATCAAAATAACTTAATCACAAGTTATTGAGTCAAAGTTTTTGTTTCATAGTAATTTAATGGGAATGGTGTTTCATAGCTTTATTAAGTCTGATTGCATTTTCTTGGTTTTAACTGTTTTCTATCTTATTAGCCTTGTCTTATTAGCCTGATACATATTTTAGTGTTGCAGTAAGATTTAATTTAAAAAAACCTTAAATTGAAATCTTAATGCTATTGAAGAAAGATGTGAAGACGGGGGTTTGAATTTAATCCTTTCTGTAGGGGGTTTAGACTTCTAAGTCACAAGCTGGGGTTTATGGCAGGAAAGGGGGTTAACTGATAAGGATTGCAGATGCAAGCTAGGAACCCCCCTGGGTGTAATGTTAAACTGACCATTTGTCCAGAACATCGTAAACTGGCGAAATACCATGAATCCCCCTCTTTACCATCAGACCGAGTGACGTCAGAAACGGAGAAGAAAACACTATATAACCCAAAAGTTTGTAACAGTACGTTGAACAATACTTCGGTTTTGTTGTTTCTTGTGGGAAACAAGACTTCGGCTTTATTGTTCCTTGCATGAAATAAACTCATTTGTTTTACTTCATCTCGGGATCAAGAACCTTATTTCTTCTGTTACAGCACCATTTAACGAATGCTGAGAGATTCTTCATTAAGTACAGGATTCAGGGATAGAACATTAAACTTTTTCTTGCCTTCAGTGCAATCTCTTCTCTGAAAAAAAAAATCCAAGCAAATCCAAGCAAAAATAACAGATAGGAGAGGTCCTGGGGTGCTCTGGAATACCTTGACAATTGGATGATATTTTTGTGAAATTAGAGGGAAAGCTTTTCAGCACTTTTTATGTCCCATTGCAAAGAATCTTTTATTGTTACATTCTTAAGATGGCTTTTATAATAATGACTGAGTAAGGAATGTGAGCTTCATTTACATTATAAAGAAAGAAAGACACTCTGCCAGCATTCCTCCAAATATCTGTTTGTCAGAAACAGGGGCTTTAATTCACAGAAACCTGTAGTAATATCACACAGACAAACAGCACCACAGAACACAGAAAGGAAAGTCAGGTTTAAGCATAACCAACAGTAACATCCAGAAAGAAGCAATAGATTAAATCAGCTCAGGGAAAGCTACAATCTCTCATCTTTGTTCAGTTTGGTCAATCAAATTAAACTTTGGACCCTCTGGTAAATCACACTAGACCAGACGAATAAAACTAGTAGTAGTAGTTTTGACAGACTGTCCTGTGGGCTTTGATGTGTTTAATTTGGCAACACTAATGACTTTCTATGATTAACTATGTACAATTGTGGAATGGTTCGACAGAAGCAGAGGTGTAGAGGTGATTACATAATTCATTCATTTCTTCATTTAATGTCTAAATATGCTTTAGAAATATGGTGACTTGAAATTACATTAAATACATTTGCAAATATGGGGATCACTGAACTGCTAAACAATATAATACCATTTCATATAAATTGTCAGTGGTCTCCTATAACAAACTCAGCTGGAGTATGACTGTCAATACTTTCAAATATGAATTAATCTGCCAATATTTTTAAGCATGACTTAGAATTAATTAAAAGAAACCATGTAATTTATTTATTTGGTAAGATGAAGTAACTAGACAGCAGCTGAATCCCAGTAAAGAAAAAGCAGGTTATGAATGAGTACAAGCCATTCAGCCTATTTAGCTTGTAAGTAGTAGACAATTTATCTGAGGAACTCATCCACTAATTTCTAGAAAGGATCCAAGGCTGATTTTTACTGACATGATTACTTGTTTTAGATCTCGTTTTAGAGTTACACTGAATTAAAATTTAATGTATTTAATGTTCTTTCTTTAATTTACGTATTTGTCTGCTCTAGGTCGTGTTTCAGTGTTGTTTGTAAAGTAGTCCATAAGAAGGACTGTCAATATCTTTGATGATTTTGAAAATGTACATCAAGTCACCTTGTAGATTTCACTAATCACAACTAAAAAATGATTTTCTTTTACCCTTTCCATATTAAACATTGCTTAAACATTGCTAGAAATCTCAACTGGTGACTTTTCTTAAGATAGATTTAAGAGCAGCGACAGCTATTTTGGAATTTGGCAATATAAATACATTGTTGAAATTTAACACATTTAAACTATGTGGATTTATTAGTAGATTATTTTTGATTTCCTTTTCATTATTTCAACACAATTAAATATTATCTTATTTGGCTGACACATCCAAAGCAATTTATACATTCACTCATTTATATTTTACTGGAGCAAGTTGCAATCACATACTGTACTATGCTGAAATGTACAACAGCAGTGCCTCACCTGAGATTTGAACACATAACCTTCTAGTTATGTCCAAAACCACAAGCACTGCTCCATACATTGCATGGAGGTAAATATAAAAACCAATAGTATCTTTTATCACAGCTTCTTCCAATTACAATGCCAAGAACAAAATGTGTGAATCCCAAAATTAAATGCAGAAATTTCATACATACAGTATGACCCCCTTCTTGTTAAGAAGCTACTGTACCAAGTAGTAGCTATAATAACACTTAATTGTACTGTAGGCTCCTTATTTTATGAAAGTTGTAATGAAATGGTCCTAACCATTCCCTAAGATGACAAAATGCATCATAGTTCATGGTTGCTCCAAGGCACTGTTTAATCATGTGGGGCTAGAGACTTCGTTGTTCCTTAACTGTGGATCTCTGAAACGGTGAACATGATTAATGTTCAGATGCAAGATTCTTTTAAGTCTAAAACTGAATAAAAATTAAATTACACGAATTTATATTGCACTATTAATAACATATTTATGTTGCAATTAATTTAAGACAATTATTTAAATGCAAAGCTTTGTTTTAAAAGTTAGATGCTTTCAGACGTGAGTTTTCCCTAAAGAGAACACGGATTATTACATTTAACTTACAAATCAAGAAGTTGGTTAAAGTAATCAAGGACCTTATCATAACTGCCAAATAATGAAATAATAAATAATTTAGCAAACTTTTCATGCAAAGCAATTTACAGAGATGTTTAGTTAGGAGTTTCTCTTTTACAAAGAACTTCATCATGTTTTTAGAAAATTCTAACAATTGCAAATGATAATGGTACAAGTACTCCTTTCTTATTGTAAATAGGTCCACTGTACTCTTCTTTTCTAACAACTTAAAACACCTTAAAAACAAATACTTTCAAAACTGTATAATTGCAAATTATATGGACTATTATGTACAGATTTACATAGAGCATGATATAGTAGGCCCAGAGGCATCTTTTACAGGGCAAAAGTTAGTTTCATGGCACTCTTATGGACAAATTAATGTTAAAACATTCCTTATTGTTGCATAATACAATGGGAGACACATGGTATTAGCTCTATAAGCTCTGTTGGTAGAGCATGAGACTCAATCTCAGGATAGTGGGTTAGTGTCCCACCTCGGGCGCAAGGTTCTCTAACAACTGGGCAGCAGAAGTATGGGGCAGTGTTGGCGGCAGAGGGTGAACTGTGACAACGGCAATAACAGTAGCACTATCTGCGTGGAAGAAAGGCCTGGCAATCTACTTCTGTATCTTGCCATGAAAACTCTATGGATAGTGACGGGGGAACTAAGGTCGCCATAAGTTGACACCAACTTGACGGCACTCATCCCATCCCATTGGATGAGGGAGTTAGAATATGATTGGATGTTACCACGATTGTACAGCCCAATTTTGTGTTTTCAAGGCAAAAAATACCTGATAGATCTCTGTCCACGCTTCCAAAAGCTTTCTGGTAATTTTAGTGAATTTCTTATATATATGCAGTAGTTCATCTGACCTAGTTACCTAGCCATTCAACGAGGTCTTGTTTAGACATACCAAAATCCAATTCAGCTAGTGGCTTACTGTAATGTCAATGGCTCCTGCATCTTTCAAGTGAACGGTGATCCGAATGTTTATACTGCAGGTACTCCTTATATACTGTACCCATGAAAAAATAACAAATAAAATATACTGTATAATCCATCCATCCATTTTTTAACTGCTTCATCCAATTCAATGTTGGGAGGGAGTCAGAGCCTCGTGGCAAGCAACGGGCACAAGGCAGGATAAACCCTGGGCAGTCCATTGCAAGACACACAGAGACACATACACGGTTAGCACCCCAGGTCTGGTTTTGAACCCACAGCCCCAGAGCTGTGAGATAACAATGCTTATCACTGTGGTATCATCCCTCCACATATTGTATAAAATTCCTGTAAAAAAACAGCTCCCCCCAAAACTGGTGCTTGTTTCAGTAATGGAAACATTACATAGTTTCACTATAAAAGAGTCTTTTGCATTAATGTGTCATTATTCCCTTAAATCCAAGAGAAAGTGGAATTCTCCCCCACCAGGTGACTGGGTTTTTTGAAGTTGTAGAGTTTTCTCTGGGTGTGGCATTGTGTACACTATAAGCCCATGTGTTGCTGTGACAGAATCCCAGCGGGGCTATAGTTGATGTCATTACACCTTACTGTGCTTCAATATATTTCACATTAATATAATCTAGTTACAGGAAATCACCACATCAATGCTTAGACAGGAACAAAATGCCTGCAATCGACCAACCAAACAAGTAGAAAATATTTTGTGTTGAATAATAATTTGAGAATTGTAAAAAATTGTATTTCTGTTTTAAAATTATTCTGAGGCAATAATACCTAATTCATTTCTAGGGGGCTGTGCAAGGAAGGATTTAGTCAGGACTCAGCAAGTTTCAAGAAAAAACAAGTGTGCATAGATGACAACATTTGATCCCATGTAGACTCGAAGAAAGAAGAAAAGGTTTTGTAATTAGGCTGCTTTCAGTTGTCACTGGTAAAGAATTTGATGATGATGGAAATAGACTGAGTAACACTATACTTTGTATAAATGACTTTTGAAACATGAAAATTGATAATAAAGTATGTCAAATGTAAAAAAGAAAGTAGCTGATTATAAATAATTACATTGGTGATTTACAAGTATTAATTTAACTTTCCTTTCTCAGCATGAGTTGTATTAGTAAAGGTTTTCATAAATAACATTGGGATGATAAAGTACGACATAACAGAGTGCCTAAGAAAACTGATTATTCCCATCTTTCTTTCCCTAAGGAATCCAAATTTTAATATTCTTACTAAAGTGTTTTTACAAGATTTCTTCTCAGCAGAAAACAGCCACAACATGACTACATGTATTGTCAGTGATTCTAAAAAGTCCCTAAACAAAATGTAATAACTAAAATGTTTTAAAATATGGTTAAAAACAAGATCATGTTGCAGCTGAAAGCAATCATCCATGAAATATCATTCTGGCTCAAAATACGTTCATATACTGTACATTCTAATATAAATAAAATATGGCGTAATAATGCAAGGCACTTCATTTAATATTCCAAAACATATTGCAGCAAGCCCAAGAAATAGAAATGAGTATAATGAAATGATGTTGAAGAAGTTGAATATATACAGTATTGTATGTGTGTGTGTGTTGGGTGAGATAGAGTCATGATGCACAATCTCAGATGTATGCTTCATGTTATACTCTTTGAATATACAACAGAGATGCCCTCTAGGAGTGGGAAGTGTAAATCACCAGCTTATAAATGTTGTTCTTCATTTACGGTCTTCATCACTCATTTATAATCAACCCTATCAGTGACAACTGACCTCATGTGAAGCCACATGGCAAGCAATGGGCACAAGGCAGTGCACCTACACTGGATTTTTGCAACACATGGCTCTTTCATTCATTTTAAATACTTTTCTTATCCACACTTCAATGGAAATAAATTGCTACAAATACTGTATAAAACACTTACAATGTTAGTTAATGCAACAGGGAGCATTAACTTGGCTTTACTATAGATTTGCTTGAATATAGAGAAAAGATAGACATAATACAGCAGTTGATTTGCACAATGAAACAGTAGATACACCAGTTCAACTCTATTTTCTCTCTTTTAACCTGCTGTTCTTTCAAAGCTGTCCTTGTCAGAACAAACAACCCACTTTCAAGAAATGTTGGGTTATAAAACAGCAACAAGTCTGAAGAAAGCAGAAGAAAAAGGCCATCATTTCACAGTTGGAATGACAAATTAGTGAAAGGGATCTGACAGACTCAACTGAATACTGAAGTGGCACAAATAGTTTTTCATGCTTCATTTCAAGCACTATGGTCTGCAGTGTATCTCTTTAAAATAAATGTATTATTTCGTGCTGTATGTTGTGATTCATGGCTGTATAGAGACTGGATAGCTAAAGATCCTCAATATTTAAAAGCTTGTTTATTCCATTTTAAAGAAAACCTATTTACATAAATCACAAGCACAGCAGCCTAACTGCAGATACCCTGTACCTCTACATTACGATCAAGAAATAATGATGAAAGGCATCAAGCACTAACGATGCATCTGGATTTTTATTACAGTGAGTAGAGCTGCTAGTCTGTGGATATCATGAATGGGCTCTGAAATGATCAAAAACAGAAATACAGTGACAGAGTTGGCTGCATTCACTAAAGTTCCTTAATCACGGCATACGGTGCACAGAGGAATTCTCTGCTGTGTTTTTTCACCCCCTCACTCCATGCTTAAACAGACAAGTCTAATACTGTGCCTCAGTCTTCCTGTGAAAAGCAAAGGATGAGTAAGTAAAAAGAAAATGGAGCAGAGAAGAGAACATTTGCACAGAATAATTAAAGTTTGTATTTTATGACACAAATTGAGTTCATACACCATAAAATTAAAATCTTAATCTGGCCAAAAAAGATTTTAAAATTAGGTGTCATTAGCAATAATATTATTTTCTGGATTTGTAGTGTGTAAAGTCTTAGATTCTTCATTCTATTATTGACCATATCTTCTACTTGCTTAGTTTAATCAGTGTCAGTGATCCACTGCCAGGAGTGAATCCGTTACTTGCTGTTTTATTTTTATGAAGATAAATGAAATGTTTTACCGATACTGGACTCAATACAAGCAATCCAACATTTGAGGGACAACCAGGATTGGTTCAAATTATGTGATTAAATGCTTGTCTTTCTTAAGGAAAGCAATTATAAAGACTTTTTAAAGCAATCATAAAGACTGTTTACAGGAGAACACTGAGGATTAGATAATGCTGTGATTTATTATTTACCATTTTTGAATGCAATCCTATTATTTTCAGTTCCATGTCAAAAACAAGAGGCTGGTGTTGTAACGATTCCATGAACAGGTGGAGTGTGGTTGATTTTAAGACAAGAAGAAAGTCATCCTCTGTAAAAGCATACTACACTTACTTAGTGTGAGCCTTGGATGCACTAACAAGCTCCATTTCCCTGGAGGCATCAACTTAGCAAATAAAAATAAAATCTCAGAGACAACTGTTAGACAGTCCTGGTTTAAAATTGAATATTCTTCCAAGAACTCTTCTTTCTCTGCTGTTGTGCACCCCTATTCTGATAATGGCCAGTTTCTGAGTCACCACTTGTCAGCTTTGGCTGCTGAAATCTATTATCTTTAAGTTATACCTACTTCATTCATAAAGGAGAAATGCACACAGCAAAGAAAAAATATTTTAAATAAAAAAGCGAATCTTAGAAAACACAGGTAAAAAATAATTCATTTTCCATGCAGACATGAAGAAATGCTTGGTCTTAGCAGAATCATTCCCCAATGTTTTTAAACTCTGTCTGCTCTATTTTGGTGTATATTTTCCTCAAGCAAAGCTACACATTTATTTGGTTGAACTGTTGTTTGACATATGCAGCACTTTAATCATTTAAACAAACTTCCAATAATCATTCTCAGATTGTAGTCTACAGATTGCCTGTCCAATATAGCCATCCTCTACAATTTACCGTGGTGCACATTAGGAAAGTCCCCCTAAAAGCCACACACAAAACAATAAATGACACACAATGACACAAAAATTTGTGTCAAAGTGAAGACATTGCATCAGCAATGGTGCATCTATTTTGTCCCCGATTTTCCAATTCAACAGGCACACAGGGAGAGCTGGAGCCTAACCCCACAAGCAATGGACACACAGACACACAAACATACAGTATACACTCACTCCAGGACTTCAACCTGGTGCCCCACTCCTGTGAGGCTTCAATGCTAACCACTGCACAACCATGCTGTCCTATCCATTTAGCATTCAATTTAATTATAAAACACCTCATTTTCAATGGTTCACCAAATTATGATTAGCTTCAAATGCATTTTAGAATATTTTTTAAATATCTGATTTTGCTCCAAAATATATTCCTGTATTTACCAGAATAAAAAGGAATCTTTCCAAATTATTTCCCAAATGTAGAACAGATTGTCCATTTGTGCTTTAAAAACTGTATTATTAGTCATGTACCACTGGTTTATAATGACATTATGTATCACAATCACAAGATCCAAACAGAATTTCTTCTATAAAATGTTATGACATCTGAAATATGATGACAATTTAGATGGTGCAATACTGCATTCTCTAAATAGAATTGTGAGTTAAACCAAATATTGTGTGAGGGTGATTATGATAACTTCTCACACTATTTTGGCATTGTAAGGAACTAGTTAAGGGGCAGCAGTAGACAGAATCTTACAAAGCTGTAGAGGCAAGTCCAAACCCTGATTGAGAAATGACATAATATCGCATTAGAACAGGGAGCAAGGTGAAACTGCAGCTAAATTGGATCTGTAACTAGTCCATTTATGTGGCATAAGCTTGTTCACTCTAACACAACTGTGTAATCTTTAAGCAATAAAATCATTCCATCTACAAAAAAAGAATGAATGGGTGAGTACATGTTTTGAAGAACTGAAATGGTTTAAGAAAAAAACATTTTCTTGATTCAGAGCCGCAGGGTGACATCTCCAAATCATCTTAAGGCTGCATTGAATTTGAACCTGAACTTGAACTTTATTGCCATATGTAACCTGTACTGGTACAATGGAATTCTTACTTACAGAAAGTCTCTCGATTGTAAAACAAGTGTAAAAAACAAGACAAAGTGCAAACAGTGCATCAACAGTGCATCAAGACAATGTACAAACAAACAATAGACAATGTGCAAGTAAACATGTAGACAGTTTGAATGTAAACAATACAGACGTGTAAACAATGACTAGAGATGTGCAATAGATAAGAAATCATAAAGAGGTAGATGGTGATGGTGTAGGTGTGGTCCGAGGGGGATGGCTAAATGTGTTCGCCAGTCTCACTGCTTGTGGATAGAAGCTATTGAAGAATCTAGTGGTAAGTGTCCGTATGCTCTTATATCTCTTGCCTGAGGGCAGTGGGGTGAAGAGCTCATGTCCGGGGTGGTGACTGTCCTCTGTGATGGCCAGAATTCTACCACGGCAGCGGTCCTCATAGAGCTGTTTAATCTCGGTGAGACTGCAGCCGATGATCTTCTGGGCCATATTGACCATTCTCTGCAGTGCCTTTCTTTCTCGCGAAGAGGTGTTGCCATACCACACGGTGATCCCGTTGGTGAGGATGCTCTCGATGGTGCAGCGGTAGAAGTTCACCAACACATGTATTGGCATCCCCCATTGCTTGAGGCACCTCAAGAAATAAAGGCGCTGCTGAGCCTTTTTCATGATAAAGTCAGTGTTCACAGTCCAGGTTAGATCTTTAGAGATGTGAATTCCCAAAAACCTAAAGCTGGTGACTGTTTCCACTTCCGTTCCATCAATACTGAGTGGGCTGTGAGTGTATGGCCTGTGTCTCCGAATGTCCACTATTAGCTCTTTCGTTTTCTTTATGTTCAAGTCAAGGTTATTGCTATGACACCACCTAAGCAGCTGTACAACTTCATCCCTGTAAGTGGACTCGTCATCATCACTGATCAGTCCTATTGTAGTGGTGTCATCGGCAAACTTAATGATGTGGTTGTTGCTGTGTCTTGCTGTGCAGTTGTGAGCAAATAGGGAGTACAACCTTGGACTCAGACAGCATCCTTGTGGGGTTCCAGTGCTCAGGGTGAGTGGTGTTGATGTTTTATTGCCTATCCGCACCACCTGTGGTCTCTCGATAAGAAAGTCCAGCAGCCAGTTGCAGACAGAGTTGCACAGACCTAATCCCCTGAGCTTTGTCACCAGTTGACTGGGTATGATGGAATTGAATGTTGAACTGTAGTACACAAAGAGCATTCTTACATACGAGTTCTTAGTGTCCAGGTGTTCCAAGACTGAATGCAGAGCCAGGGAGACAGCATCATCCACTGATCTGTTGTTCTGGTAGGCGAACTGAAAGTGGTCCAGGGACTCTGTGATGGAGGAGTTGATGTGTGACAACACCAGCTTCTCCAGGCATTTCATCACCACAGATGTTAATGCTACTGGGCGGTAATCATTCAGGCATGTCACTTTTGTCTTTTTGGGGGTTGGACCACAATAGTGTTTTTTTTAAAGCAGGTGGGGACCATGGACTGTGACAGGGAGGAGTTAAAGATGTCCGTAAACACTGTGGTCAGCTGAGCTGCACATGTCCTCAGGATGCGAGGTGGTATCCCATCAGGCCCTGCAGCCTTACGGATTTTCACACTGCTCAGAGTCTTCTGCACGTCCTGGTCTGAGAGTTTCAGAACAAACTTACCCTGCACACTTGGGGTCTTCTCAGCATTGCCTGTGTTCAGAGCATCAAAGCGAGCATAGAATGGATTCAGCTCGTCAGGCAGGGATGCGTTGTTCGTGTCAATCTCCTGGCTGCAGCCCTTGTAGCCTGTGATTGACTGTAATCCCTGCCACAGCCTCCGGGTGTCAGCGCACTGCGTTTCAAGCCGCACTCTGTAGCTCCGTTTGGCGCGTTTTATGGCTTCCTCTAATGCATACCGTGATATCTTGTACAGCTCTTTGTCCCCCGATTTGAACGCGGGGTTCCATTGTCATTAGAAGTCAATCTGTTCCTTTTCTTAACTCCTAACTTCTCCACCTCAGCACTGACTATGCATTTACTTTTCAGAATAAATAATTACTGTATATATAATAATAAGATCTCTCCTTCCTTTTAAACCTCCCTGAATACCATAGTGAGATCTTTTATGGATTAAAAGCTTGAACCACAACAAATAGAATGTGCAGCTACCAATGACTGTTTCAGGAACCCCAAGGATGAAAATAGATAATGTACATTGTGAAAAAAATAATAACTTGCCTGGATTAATTGTGTCTATTTACTGTATCTATAAAATAGGATTTAAAAATACAGAAAACTACAACCACTACAACAGAATATGATTATTAAAAGCATTTGTGCCTATGGTAATGCATATTTTTAAATGTAAGTAATTCAATTTGTACCTTAACACATACATGACTAATTAAAGTAACTCAAATTTGAAAGCTTTCAATTACTTGAAAATGATCATATATGAATTATTTTATTTTAAAGAGTCAAGATCTCATTGTAAAATGACATAAATTAAGGATATGAATAAATAAAAAGATGTTTTTTTATATTCTTGTTTTGTCTAAAGCCTTATCTTCAGCAGGCACAACAATAAACTTAGATAAGAATAAAGTAAATAGCTAACAGTCGGTTAGCTACCATGACAGTATTTAGTAAATAACTAAATAACCCTTATTACAAAACACATGTTGACAAGTCAGCTGACAAAATACAGTAACTTGACAACTCTTGCTGTTATGTCCCAGTGTGTGGTCCATGTGTGTTTTGTTGCTATGTTCCACACTTCCTGACCTTGATTGTTCTCCCTCTCCCATTGTTCCATCATTACATCATTGTTTCTGTGTGACATCATCTTTAATTAACTCTCGGCCAATCAGAACCCAGATTTTTCAGTATATTAGTTGGAGGTTTTCAGAAGGAAAATTAAAAAATAAGATTTACCTTTTGAAAGGAGCCTTTCATTTGACTTCGGTTTTGTTTCACTTTTGGTTTTGCTTTGGCTTCGGCTTCATTTCACTTCATGTGTGTGTTTTCGTATAGCTTCAGCTTTTGTTGGTTTGTGTTAGTCTCTGTGCTTTTGTTGGTTTGTGTTTACCCTTGTTTACCCATTACCTTGCCCAGGCATATTGTATCAACCTCTGTTTTCTTTTGTACCCTTGTGTCCACTCTCGTTATCCCTTATTTTTATTCCTAGTTCACTTGTATTTGTGTGAACTTTTGTGTATAGGGCTAGTTTAGGTTGTTGGGTACATTCTGCACACATACAGTAGTTGATTTTTGTATTAGTAACACTAGTTTAGTATTGGTGAGTGCCTTTTATCTTGTATGGTTTTGGGTAGTAAGAGGTTAGCTAGGGCATTTGAAGACGCCGAAGACCGTGTGTTTCGGGTTTTCTTTTGTAGTTAGGTCAGCTTTCCCTCACTTTCTTCCCCATCTCCATTTTGTTGTTTTCTTTTCTTTGGCACCACCCTAGTTCCCTCTCCCTGTGTGATTGTGTCTTATTACGTACCAGTCATTTATTCAACTTAAAATAATCACTTTTGCACCAACACTTGTTGTCATGCTTCCCAAGTCCCTCACCAGAACCCACCTGCATCCAAAAAGTATCCTAAATGTTACAACCCTTTACCCCTAGACACTTGGGATCGTAACACTTACTAAATAAATTATTCTGTACCTAGCTGTTCAGAAGTCTGTTTGTGTACTATCATAATTTGACATTTTTAATGTCTGTCTCACAGTCCTGCTTATTGAAATTTTAACACTAGGGTTAGAACTGAAATATGAGGACTGTGCTTAGAACTGGTAGTGAAAGTAGTAGCAGATTTCCTATCTCAGAATGTCAAGCATGAGTCATTTTCAAAAGCTGGTGGACCACTTTGTTCCAAATATTTCAATGAAGATGTGAGAGGGCAGTATTTTCAAGGATAGTGTTTGTTATTTATGAGATAACAAGATGACATGAAACAGCAGAGACTGACAGCTTCGAAGGACATAGACCAATCTTCCCAAGTTAAAATATCAATGTAAAGGTCAATTAAGTTTGATTTCTTTAGAGTGTTTAAGCAAAGTCATGTCTCACAGGGGCTGATAGGGCAGCTGAATTAATTACAAAAGGTTCACAGATAAAAGTGCATGGTGGATTTTATAGATTGTGAACTGTCTATGAAAAAACTATATACTTGTAGGCCTCTATTATGAGAGTTTTATTATTGTCACTAAATTTAGCCATCTGGAAGGTCAAAAATGAGGAATTAAGAGCATGCTGGTAATACCACATTACCAATTCATATGTATCAATATAAATATAATTAATGAGTAATTAGTATAATGTGATTACAGAATACAAAAATATTGTTATAATGTTAGTTATTTATCCCTCATTATTTATCACATCTAAATTAAAATCTTAATAGGTTTTGCAGAACATTTTACATAAATAATGAACAGAGAATATATACAGTATAAAAATAATAAGGGAACTAGAAGAATGGATTTGATGACTGATAAAAACAGAAAATGTCAGTGGAATTTAAAATAAAGATTTAAATCCTGTATCAAATAATTGATATCCTTTCACTATGATGTTATAGCACTGGACTGGGAACTTGAAAAGGTAAATCTTATTTTTTTAGGAATTAGGTTCATACATTCCATTCAATGTTATTCATCTCAGGCTATGAAGGAACAGGAATGCAGTCTCGTCATACTGTATTTGGCATATTTTGCCCAATGATAAAGTTAGAGGATTTCTCTTTGTATAATTAGAAACAGAGCCTTTAGTTTATAATAATAATAATAATTAATAATTGCTTACACTTATATAGCGCTTTTCTGGACACTCCACTCAAAGCACTTTACAGGTAATGGGGACTCCCCTCCACCACCACCAATGTGCAGCATCCACCTGGATGATGCGACGGCAGCCATAGTGTGCCAGAACGCTCACCACACATCAGTTATCAGTGGGGAGGAGAGCAGAGTAATGAAGCCAATTCATAGATGGGGATTATTAGGAGGCCATGATTGGTAAGGGCCAATGGAAAATTTAGCCAGGACACCCCTACTCTTTTCGAGAAACACCCTGGGATTTTTAATAACCACAGAGAGTCAGGACCTTGGTTTTTACATCTCATCCGAAGGATGGTGCCTGTTTACAGTATAGTGTCCCCGTCACTATACTGGGGCATTAGGACCCACATGGACCGCAGGGTGAGCACCCCCTGCTGGCCCCACTAACACCTCTTTATGGTTTATGGAAGAAAGCAAGAAAAGAACAGTCAAATGACTTATTAAATGTGATTTTAAAGTGTATAAATGTGTATATGAGATGTAAACATGTCAAAACCTTTTTCTTTTAAACTTTAATGATGTTAGCAAAAGAACATGAGATATGGCATACTACATTTTAGTTTTAAGCATCACCGACAGTTATCAAATCTGATGAAAGGTTGAAATTTTCTTTGTCTTTAGCTCTTTTCTCTCTATTCCTTGAATATTGCTGTACATTCATTTAGAAGTAACAGAGATTGGTTTAGTGCAATTATCATAATTTGTGTGCACTTAAGCAATTTAATTATTTCTGCTGTGGCATGTGAAGTGGGAAATTGGCCTTTCTGAAGGAATTCAAGATAAATCATTAATGGTGTGATCAATATCTCTGATTTAAACTTCTTAGTCAAACGCTTGTCCTTCTCCATTGAGTCCATACAAATAGGCATTAATACTATGCAGAAAGACTGGAACTGTAGATGCTAAATTGGTTTGAACAGCGGAGCTTATCTTAGAGCATATTTCCATGGACCTGAGCTGGAGGTTGTTACCTTCAATTCACTCTCTACCTTTTGATTTCACTAAGAACAACCTTTATTTTATATAGCACCTTTCATCTCAAAGCAATGTACAATAAAAGATCAAGTGTGGTCTCCCAGTCTTTGATGCCTTTTAGTGGAAACAGAAAGGATGCAATGAGTAGAAGATGCACCTTGAATGATTCTGGATGAAATTGAACATCAAGAAGATGGAGTACCTAGAATGCGGTGATCAAACCGATGGCACAATCGCAGCTGGTGGGGTCCAACTGAACAAAGTGACACAGTTCAAGTACCTAGGCTCATGTGTTAACTCCGACTGCACTACCCTCCAAGACGCCAAGACACGAGTCAGCGCCGCTTGGATGAAATGGCAGCAGGTCACTGGAGTACTATGCAACAAGAAGATCCCTTTACGCCTAAAATCCAAAGTCTACCGCTCAGTGGTCAGACCAGTGGCCCTATACGGAACTGAATGCTGGCCAATGACAAAGAAACATGAACAGGCACACCAAACGATGGAAATGAAGATGCTACGATGGACCCTCGGCTTGACAAGACTAGACCATGTCATGAATAAAGGGGTGCAAAAAACACTCAGAGTCCCCCCAATCACTGAGAAAATGAGGGAATCGTGCCTGCGATGGTATGGACACGTGCTCCATAGCAATGACACATCAATGACAAAGACCGCCCTCAAATTGAATGTGTAAGGCTGCCGGCCCCGTGGATGACCATTTAGGCACTGGCTGGATCAGCTGAAAGACTACATGAGCCTCGCAAAAGTCACCTGCCGAGGTGCCGCAGACTGTACGAAGTGGAAAAATAGGTGCAAACAAGCAGACCCCACATAAGTGGGAAAATGCGAAGAAGAAGAGAAAGAATGTTAGAGTCTGAAGAGTGCAACAAGATGTAGGTGTATAGGGAGTTAAGAATTCATGAATGTAGTGAAGAGCCTAATGGTATGAGCTCTTAAAAGGTGTGTAGCAGTATTTTGACTGTTATTCTGAAATACATGGGGAATCAGAATCCAAGATATATTTTGATATGTTATGGTCCAACAAAATCACTATAACAAAAGTGTCTTTGCTTTGTTGTTTATCTGTCCTTCAATGGACCTGCATCAGTTGTTTATATAAAGCATATACCAGTTTATGTTCTCACAAGAATATTTATTACAGCTACTTGATTCAATTATAAAATTTGTAATTTGGTTGTTATAAATCAACAAGCAAACTATCAACAGGTACCATGGAGTGAACGGTTTTCCCTTTAAACTCACAACAGGATGAAGATTTTCAAATAGATGACTATTACAGATTGCATCAACACTATGAGTTCTAGAATTTTAGAAATAAGCCACTTTATGGCCAAGTACTAAAATATTATTCATGTAAATCAGAGGTACAAGAATCATGATAATAACAAATACAAACTAAGATCCATGATTACAATCAATAAACACATAAATACACATTTGCTGTATATAAATGAGGTATTATGTGCAAATTTTAGAAGAAAGAGGAATGACACAAAACTTGATGGTTTTATTGGACTGCATTTCCAATTACTGATTTCATTGTTCCCAAAAAGTACAATTCAGATTCTGTCATTTTCTTGGCACAACTATTTGCTATCTGCTATGCACAGAAGAGTTTTTGCCTGTTTGACTGATGTTTGGCACAAATCAGTTAGTGTGCCACTGAAACACACAGAGTGCTCCGTACAACAGATAAGAGAAAATACATAAAACATAAATGTCATTACATTTTGAAACTAAGATTTCTGGAGAAACCCGATGTTTATCATTACTTCCTTGCATGAATTAACATAAGTAATCAAAAGTACTAATGTGGAAAGGTTGGATGGTACAATGGTTTGGAACCCTCCAATAAATATTTGTCCTATTCCTAAACTATATATTGATTTGAAATAGCTCTATTAAAAGTACAGAGAATGTTTGTTCAATGAAATTAGTTGAAGAAATATTTTCTATTCAATTCATTGGTACAGTATTTAGTACAAATATAAACTGTCCAGAAAAAGTTGCCACTACATTTTTTATCTACTGTATTTACAAGCTAATTTGTAAGCAATGTTTTCAGTCACAAACCTCTGATACATGCAACTTCATTCTTGAAAGATCTTGCCTGCTATACAGAAAATATTTGTAATATCATATAATATGAATGCTAGGTATGACAATTAAGCAGACAGTTATGACTGTCATAAAGCTAGGAGGAGGCTTGTTTTCAGTACACCACATTCTTCTAATTTTCTGGTTATTTTTCTTGGTCCTAATATACCTTTTTGATCTTTTTTAGCAAGATGCTGCTGTTTTATGCAACACTCATATGAACTATTCTTGAAAATACCTGGTTCGGAGACACCGAATATTACAAGTATTGCACAAAGAAATATACAAATAAAACAAAAGATACACTTAAGCATAACATGCATCAAATGTACTGTAACATCAAGGTCTATGCCTTTCAAGATGGTACTGATTCCCACACTGCCAACAGCAACACTGAGGTCTACAACAGATATTGGGGGCCATAATATATAATGGTGGTTATAAAAATAAACAATTCCAGAATTAGACTGAGCAGATTCATTGATAATTAATATAAATAATCATAATCCCCAAAATGTAAAGATTTTGCCAAGGATATACCAAAGCAGTTGACATAATTAGAGGCACCTGAGTTCTTTGTTCTCACAGATCTGTTTAAGGAGTAGTAAATCGGGCCCACTGAGTTTATCAAATGTTTATTAATAGTGACAATACATTGTTGACTAAACAACACATAAAACAACATCCAGTACAACATGTAAATTTCACTATTTACAAACAAGGCGTTTCAAAGGCCTACGTCTTAATTGATCTGTAAAATCCAAGACTAAAACAAACTCTCTTAAATTTCAGATATTTAACCGGAATCTGGTTTTAATCATTTACCCAGAACATAAGGTAAACCAGATAATTCCTTTGATCAGTGTGACTCAGATTCCCTTCCACTCAGCATACACCTCTGTTCCTTTCTTGGTTTGAAGGTCCTCAGATCTACAAATACCAACACTATTAAGATTTCAATAGGCCTTTCCAATAGCTATAAGAATATAAATAATGAATATGTTTTTAATAACTAATGGTATGATATAATGTCACAAATTAGCTTATGAAAGTGTCACAGGGTGAAAAGAATGGGTGTGTTTGTGCCAGGTGTTGAGAGCTGTATGGATGTGAATTGCCTTGATGGGCCAGCAAGTACTTACCACACCATTCAGGGGGTAATGTGTGGGGTTGCCAAACAGGTTTGAGTGGATCTGTGGCTGAGAGGGGGCCTAAGAACAGGATGCGATGGAACAAAGCCTGGCTAACTGGCTATATTTGGACAGCTATTTCCTGAAGGATCCCTTGGTGGCTGTCTCTGCCCACAGATAAGACCCTGCCCCTACCCCCAGGGGAAGATTCAAAAGCCTTTGTTTTAACAAGTAAAAACCGGCCCCAGTCAGGACAGAAAAACCAGTGGACCCATTAGACGAAGGAAGGTTGAAAGAACAGACTGTAGGAGTTGGACCTGGGAGGACTAGACCTGTATCCCAGGGACTGGGAGAGGCAGGGGATGATGACAGCATCATCTATCCCTCAACACCCAAAACTGGACTTGAAGACAAACGGAGTAGTGGGGGTGGGGGGAACCAGGGCTGCCTTTGTTCAGGATACCAAGACTGTGGCGGATAGAACTGCTGAACTGCATACAGGAAATGTCCTTACACCCAAAGAAGGCTCCTCACCCAAAACGTTGTGTTTTTTTTCTTCTCTTTTCAGCATGGAATAAACCTATTACTTGTATCTATGAGTAAGCTGTGTCATGTGATTGGTGTATTGTGTTAGTGGTCATAGGAGGCCTGTGTGACAGATAATGATTGTATGTGAGGGGGAGACTTATTGCTGTAAATAATATCTTAACTACATATATTATTATTACATACGATAACTGTTTTGTCTGGTCTGTGGATGCACTGGTGATTCTGGTGGATGAATAGAACCTGTGGCACAGAAGTAAGGGGCCTACCATCATTTATAATTGTTAAGTGGCAATTATTTTTTCTTTGAGAGGTCACCTTACTGTGACACCCCCACATGTTATGTATATGATTACATATGGCATAATATATTATCAAGATGTACCTTATGAAAGTCCTGTTGACAAATAGCTCAGAGGTTCTAAAGCTGGAGCAGTAGTATCTGATTTGGTCTACAAGTAAATCTGAATATTATCAGAGTAGCAGAAAAACCAAGTCCATTATCTGAGCAAGACAGAACTAGTGATTTACTGTACAAAATAGGTAAGGCCCCAGCAGAGCACTTATGGGACAACATCAGATTGACAAGTAGTCAGGCAAATATCAGGGAAACAGCAGCCAAACCAAGGTACTGTACCAGTGATACTTAGATAATGTTCAACAAGAAAATTTTAGATAATTTTTAACAAGAATTATAGTATCAAAAGCTGCATTTACGTTCAGAAGGAGGAGAATAATAAATTACCCTGAATCAGAAGACATGAAAAAATCATAAACTAACAAAGGCTGTTTCAATAATGTCTAAAAGGGATAAAAAAACTCATTAAGTGCAAGATAGGACCATAATCAAGCAGACAGTGTTTCTCAGAAATTCTGAAGTATTTGACAAACAGCACAATCAGATGTATTCCTGTAATGTATTCTCCATTGCAAAATTGAATGCTAATAACAAATACTTGGACCAATGAATTGTATACCAGGATAGAACACTGAAATCAGAAATATATAACAGATGAATTGGGAATTAGGAGACATTGACTGCATGCAATAAATCATGTGTCAGCATAGAGTGATATACAATGTTGAGTACCATTAATTAAAATAACAGAAGAAACAGTCGATTGTTGTTTGTGTTCCCTTTGGAACTACTAGTTCAAGATGTCAGAGACAAAAATGGGCCTCTAGAAGTACTTAACTAGAAAGAATATTTTCTACCTGTTAACTCGATTGTTGAAGGATTGGTGCATATAATTGTAATCATATTAGTGAAACCTGATCCCATTCTCAATCTAGAAACAGCTAACCTCCCCTCTTACGCAAGTCAATAGTTTTCTCAGCATCCAAAGGGAGTTAATTTTTGGAGCTATGTCTGTAATGTGGAGGAAGTGGTGAATTTTACCAGACACAAGACACCCTTTCATAAATATGATCATGGTAAACTAATAAAGTCAGGTTTTGTAACATGCATTGCAGATTACAATAAAAAAGGCTAAATGCAAGCCTTTTTCAGTGGTTTCTGCTGTCACCAGTGCTGGCCCCTGTCTTAGGCTAGCTAAGCAACTGCTAAGGGTCCTGAGGCCACCGGGGGGGGCCCTCAATGTGCAACAACCTACTGTACCTTTTCAATTGGCATACTCAAATGTGATCCAAAAATAAGATAAGATAACTTTATTGGCCATATAGAATTTCTTGTATTAGGAATTTGTCTGTTCACATACCCCAACTTGCTTTCCATGATTCACACAGATAGGGAGAGTTACATGGGCTTAGAGCACACAGTCAGTCATTTATATAGCACCCCTGGAGCAGTTGGGTTTAGGGCTTTGCTCAGGGGCCCAACAGAGTAGGATTCCTCTGCTGGCCACAGGATACGAACCGGCAACCTTCCAGCAACAGGCGCATATCCTTAGGCACAGAGCCATTGCACCACCCTGTTGTTTCTTTCTGTTGCTAATATCAAAATATTATTTCTTGAGAACGTAAAAGTAGTAGTTTATTTTACTGTCAATGTAGTAAATGACTCTTATCTAGGCCATAACAATACGATGACAGTATCAGCGCAGTTTCAGCTGCTGTAAAAGCGAATGCTGTTAGTTTAATTTCTGAAAGTAGTACAGGTTGTGATGATAAATATCATTAATCTTTAATTTAATTACACTTAACATGCAATGAAACATTAAAAGTGACCTTTTGCTTGCATTGCATACTATGTTGTAATGGTTTAAAATTAAAATCCTGCAGATTGTAACTGGTAAACTATAGGCACTATGGCCTCCAAAAGAATGTACTGTATCTACTGTTTCTGGTGCTGAAAAAAGGAAGTGCAGAAAAGACCTTCAGGATAAGTGATATCAAAGCAGAAGTACACCAAATCAAGTCACTGTAGTAATGCAATTGTATTTAATTTGAGTCTGTCAGATCCATACAACTAAAAAATAGTAAACAAGCCACATTTTCTTGCTAGACACGTAGACTACTTGTTTTAGTAGCAGTTAAAATATTCAAATTTCACATGATTACTTTCAATCTTAAAATACATATTAGCTTTGTAAAATGCATTTTTCTGGATCTTGATTGTAAGTTATTTATTATGTGCTCTTTAAAGCTGGTTAATAAAAGTTTTCTCGTTATACAATATAGTTAATTGTTCTAAATAGTTACAGTAAATGAGTTTGGAGTGGGAGCTGGTAGTCGTGGTGTATGCCCAAATTGTGATCAGGAGAGGTCCATTTCCAAGATCTTGCCAAGGACCCCGAAAAAGCTAGGGCCAGCCTTGGTTGTCACTAGACTAGAATCTGGGTAAAACAGCACAAATCCCTGAGCAGCGAAACATTTTCTATCAAAAATGATATTCTATCAGCACAGAGGAAAATTCTGAAAAACACTCAAAGAACAGCAGAGACTGTCGTGGCCTTCGGAAGAAAGACCTGAAGTTCTGTGTGTCCCCTCTAATGTTTACTCTGGCAAATGCTTATGCTTTACGTGTTTATGCTACAATGTCAATTGGTCAGCTTGAAAAACTTGCATTTTAAACACTCCTGTTTCACATTGTGGGTATTTACTAACATTTCTGTTTCCTTTTTGATAATCTGAAATCAAGTCGAATTTCAAAATCAATTGCTAACCTCAGAGCATTTCAGCCTGTCCATACTGCAGTAATCTGTGATCCACCACCTTTTTATCTTTAACAAGTAGTTTCTCGTTAACTGAGGAAGAGATGAACAGTCCCTGACATCTTGAGTGGCACACCAACAGACCGATACTAAGATAGGGATACAATAAGCAGCTGAAGCTCTAGCATTGAACTGCCATACAGAAATACAAGTCACATGATATCCTGGTACACTGCTATTGTTTTTTTTGTAGGTTTACTTACTATAAAAACTTTTTTACAGTAAGTAAAACTTTTTTATAGGTTTCTGTTGAGGAGACTTTGCATGGTAAATAAACTAAGTGGCCACAACAAATGGGAATTTCTTTATATAAAGATGCAGCCATTCAAAATGGGTGGGGTATACCCCGGTGGGTGTGTCGCATCAAAAGCAGTATCACGCGGTGTATCGCGTCATTTGAAGTTATGTCGGAAAGTATCCGGAATCACCTTGTAAAACCACCAGGAGGAGCCAATAAAGCTTAACCTCTCATGTACAGCATTTGAGCTTTTAAATTTTAACTGTGTATTACAGCATGTTAATCATCAGTCATTAAAAAGTTGGTATATTTTATGAAAGCAAGATTGCTCAGTTGGACAAAAGTACACAACCTACCTTTATCAGAAATATTTATGCATCAAAGCCTTTACCGAAGATATTACTAATAGTATTAATAATGAATGACTTTGGACAAGCTGTAAACTCAAAGTATTACGCTGGTCCACGTTCTTTCTAACCGTCATTTTAAACTAAAATACTTTTAGTTTTTTCTTTGACAAACACCACAGCATTTTGTGGATAATTTCTTTAGTACATTTGTACAAGCACTTGGAATCTGTCCAAGCCCTACTTTGTCAGGCATTTTCTTTTACTGCAACGGACATAAAAACTCCCTTGCTTTTAACAGAGCGTTTCATAATTTCTAACTACGAAAATTATTTAAGCTACGACACTTATCATTCAACCAGAGCTCAAAATATCACGAGGATCCTCAAGAGCACATCAAAGACTGTATTAAAAAAAATCAGATACATGAGAATCCAGACTTTTTTTAATCAACGCTTTCTTTTCTGTATACCAGATATTATGGAACCACTTCAGAAGGGTGTCAGCCAGTCAGATACCAGGAATCGGTACTTTAAAGAAAAAATACACACCGGTATTCCATTTCTCCCTAAACATTTTGAGCATCGAAGTCTTTAGCTAACATATGAAATAGCATGTAAAAAAGTGGTAGTTTTAAGCTTTTCTGGTAATATAATATGGAATCGCGTATCTAAGAAATTAATAACGATATGATTATATTCGTGTACTGCGACAGGGCTGTGTAGGGCTGTTTCGCCTCACAATCAGACAAAAAACGGAAACGCGGTAAGCGAGCTGGGCTACAAACAAGACTAAAGACCGAACAGATCAAACATCTTTTACCAACCATTTTACTCGCCAATGTCCGATCCCTTGACAACAAACTCGATGAAACTCGACTGAGACTCTCCACACAATGAAAAATTAAAGAATGCTCCGCTTTCATTTTTACTGAAACATGGCTAACAGACAGTATTACGGACTCGGCAAAACACCTAGATGGATTTTCTGCCTTCCGCGTGGACAGAACTACAGAATCTGATAAAACCAGGGTTGGGGGAGTGTTCATTTTTTATTAACAACGTGTGGTGCAACAATGTATCTACCATCACAAAACACTGCTCACCTGCTCTGGAATTTTTAATGATCAAGTGCCGCCCCTTCTATCTGCCGAGGGAATTTACAACTGGTATTATCACTGCCGTCTACATCCCCCTGACGCTAATGGCAAAGAAGTGTTAGAGGTACTGCACACTGCAATAAACAAACAGGAATCTGCACATCCCGACGCAACCTTTATCATCGCGGGTGACTTCAATCAAACAAATCTCAAATCCGTTCTCCCAAAATACCATCAGCATGTCACCTTCCCAACGAGAGGAGAAAACACTCTGGACCATGTTTACACCAAGATTCAGAATGCTTACAAGGCAGTACCCCTCCCCCACTTTGGAAACTCAGACCACATCACTCTGTTTCTCCTCCCAGCATACAGACAGCTGCACAGGCGCATGAAACCAGCGCTCCGGACAGTGAAAGTGTGGGCTGAAGAAGCTGACTCGGTCCTGCAGGACTGTTTTGAATGCAATAACTGGAATGTGTTTAAAGAGGCAGCCACACAGGGATCATACACCGACATACAGGAATATGCATCGTCAGTCACTAGCTACATCAGGAAATGTGCTGACGATGTCACACTCACAAAATAAATAAGAACCTTTCCTAACCAGAAACCATGGATGAACAGTGAGGTTCGCACCCTAATCAAAGCAAGGGATGCAGCATTCAAATCGGGCAATAAATCAGAACTAAGGTCAGCCAGGATCAATCTTAACAATGGTATTAAACATGCAAAAAACATGCTCAAACAGGAATTAGAGGAACACTTCACCACTAATGACCCAAGGCGCATGTGGCAAGGTTTACAGGCCCTCACAGACTACAAGAGGAAGATCATCTGTGCACCTGCCCATGATGCCTCCCTGCCTAACAAGCTCAACACCTTCTATGCTCGGTTTGAAGCCAACAACACAGAACCAGTCATCAGAACTGCACCCCCCGCAGCTGACGAGCTGCTCTCACTGTCTGCAGATGAGGTGAGGAGATCTCTGCTAAAAGTGAATACACGCAAGGCTGCAGGACCCGACGGCATACCCAGTCGCATCCTCAGAGCCTGCGCCAATCAACTGGCGGGTGTATTCACAGACATTTTCAACATATCTCTGGCCCAAGCCGTAGTCCTCACCTGCTTCAAGACAACCTCCATCATCCCAATACCAAAGAAAACCACAGTGACATGTCTTAATGACTACGACCAGTGGCACTAACACCTGTCATCATGAAGTGCTTTGAGAGGCTGGTCATGAAGCACATTAAGGACACCATCCCGAACACAGTGGACCCATACCAGTTTGCCTACCGGTCCAACAGATCCACAGATGACGCAATCTCCATTGCCACACACACGGCCCTATCCCATCTGGACAAAAAGAACACATACACAAGACTACTATTCATCGACTTCAGCTCAGCTTTTAACACTATCATCCCAGAGAAACTAGTCAAGAAACAGTGCACTGGGTCTCAACACCACCCTCTGCAACTGGATTCGGGACTTTCTGACAGGCAGACCTCAGGCTGTCAGGCTTGGAAACCACACTTCCGGCACACTAACTCTGAACACTGGGGTCCCCCAGGGGTGTGTGCTTAGTCCATTGCTCTACTCCTTCTATACCCACGACTGTAAGGCCAAACACAACACCAACTCCATCATCAAGTTTGCCGATGACACCACAGTTGTAGGTCTGATCACAGACAATGATGAGAGGGCCTACAGGGAGGAGGTCAATCTCCTTACAACATGGTGTGATGACAACAACCTCACCCTCAACGTCAACAAAACCAAGGAGCTGATCGTTGATTTCAGGAAACTGCAAACCTGGACATGCCCCTATTCACATCAATGGGACTGAAGTGGAAAGGGTCAGTAACTTTAAATTCCTTGGTGTCCATATCACAGAGGACCTCACATGGTCTCTCAACACCACCTGTCTGATCAAGAAAGTGCAACAGCGCCTGTACTTCCTAAGACGGTTGAAGTCTCACTCTCACCTCACCTCTCACCTATGATGTGAACCTCACAGTGCCTTCTTCCTTTCTTTCTTTATTACCAAAAACCCAAACACACATTGAAAATCTACCTCTACCATACATGTCAAAAGCTCACTCCCTATAATTTCTATCCCTTTATTTTATTCTGTTGATGCATATTTTTGGACATAACCTGTTACCTTTTTGTTGTTTTGCACATTGCCTGTTGTTGTTTTTTGCACATTGCCTGTTGTTGTTGTTTTTTGCACATTGCCTGCTTTTTGCACACTTCCTGTTGTCTCTGTCTTTCTTTTGCTACACAATTGTATTGTTGTTGTTGTTGTTGTTGTTTTTGTACTACTTATGTCCGAGAGCTAGCTAAATAGCATTTCGTTATATCATATACCATGTATATGAGTGTAATGACAATAAACTTGAAACTTGAAACGCAACATAAATTGGGCTGTGTAGTCTTCTAAGTATCTTAATAAACTTTCAGCATAGCTTTCTCCACGTTTAGATTTACTTTTCTTTGGATCTTGGGATCAAACATGGAAAGATTAGATTGTAATCGTTTTTTTTTTTAATACATTTTAGAAAAGTGTAATCTATACTTAAAAGCTGTACACCACCTGCTATAAAGAAACATATTGTAATACTTTTGGGCTCGGATAGGACGGACACAAGAACTCAGACTTGCGGAGTTAAAGCAAGTTAAAGCCTTGATTTTATATATCACCTTTAAAAGTGGCATCTCAAAGCAATGCAGATTACAAAGTAAGTACCCAACACTGATTGTTCCTATCTGTCATGCTGATAAAGACCTTTAAATTGAATTGAATTTTATTACTTGTTTCTCAGGAAGTTCAAAAAACACTGGAATTACTTATCCAGTCTCTTGAAATAAAATTATTTTTCAAGCAATGCAACTAACGTCGGGCAACGTGTTTTTTTTAATCCAACATTGACAGCCACATCTTAAATCTTGTCAGTCAGCCCTTTTTTCTCTATTTGAATTGTGGCGATTCAAACAACTTGGGATAACAAGTGGTCTCAAAGTCACCGAGCTCACAGAGCTTCAACAACAGATGACAATTTCCTTAGTCCTTCCTTAGTCTTCCTGAAATTGTCAGATTACGAGTGAATAAAGGCATTTTATTAAAAACACGTTTGCGTTTGTTTGGGAGCTATATTATGTATTTTTCATATTTAAGATATAATGATGTGTTCCTGCTTACACATTGCACGACTTTAAAAGCTAGAAAAACAGGTTTCGATTCACATTATCTGGCGAGCCTTGTTTTGTCAAAGGAAAATTCTATTGTACTCTGAGAATGTAGGGGGAGGAAGAATGCCCGTGGTCTTTTCACTTACTGCAATACGCCAACGTATTAGCATGTTAAAGCGATTTCATTGAGGAGCCTAGCTTTCTTAACTAGTAAGTACTGTACTTACTGGGTTTTGAAGGGGGGGAGGTGTCTTTCGCTGGAAATCTCACCCCCTTCTACTTTGAAAAAACCTGTGAAACCGGTTTAATTCGTCACAGCCAGCACTCCCGCAGAGAGAGGGGTTGTACTTGCAGTGCATTGGTATAGATGGGAAAGCCAGAGCTGAGTCTAGTCTAGCCATGTGTGAGTCTAGTCTCACAGAGCTTCAACAGCAGATGACAACTTGTGAGTTTGATTAAGAATGAATAAAAGCATTCCATTAATAATGCATTTGCGTTTGTCTGGGTGCTAACAAAGTAAAAAACAATTACTTTTTGACAATGAAGAACTGTGTGTGTGTCTCTCTCTCTGCTGGCGTTTGTAATCATTTTAATTTAAAAAATATTTTAGCAAAGTAATGTACCATAAAAGTATTGTGAGACATATTTGGGTTAACATGTTCAGTGTTCAGTGTGTGGTAATTTGATTGGTGCGAGTGAAGTTTTATTTAAAATCTGACCCAGGGAAAAGTGTGGTGTGGACAGCTGAGGATAGATTGCAGGCTCGCGCTGTGTCCATTATTCTTTTTGTCTTTTTGTCTTTTTGAGCCAGTGAAAGCTCTGTTGTCCTTCACATGAATGCCTGAATCATTGTACCGAACCCAGGATTTTACAGTATTTTTTCTTTAAAATACCAATAACAGCAACATACAGCTTACATAATATGTTGATGTTCCAAAATTAATATCGTTTATGACCTTTATGACCTTCGTTATGCTCTTCGTTAATGTCTAAGCCGGAACACATCATTATATCTCATTTTGTATTTCTTTAAAAAAAATAATAAAAATAATTTGCCCAGCCTTACAGTATTGTTGTTATTGTTTTTATCCTGTTAAGCGCTTTGAGGAGCCACCTTTAAAGGTGCCATATACAATAAAGTTCATTATTATTAATATTGTTAATTTGCTGGACAGAGAGGTGAACATTATTACGCAGAAGACAAAGATAGCGATTTACATTGCATTCTGCATTGTGCTGCTGTAATACAGTTTTAAATAATTAAAAGTCTAAACAGTATCAGCTTTATTTATGGGTTTTAGATAAAGGCAATTTAAACGCGATTTAAATCAATATAAATGTTTATATTGTAACGCATAGGTGACTATTCATTGTTATTAATATGACTTAAATTCGACCATGTTGTGATATTTAGAAATATAAATTTGTTTGATGCGAGTGAAGTTTTATTTAATCTCTGACCCACAGAAATGTTTTATTTTTTCAAAGAAATATTTGTTAAAAATAAAGTCATGGCTTTGGCCAGATTCGAACACACAACATGTGATGTAGGAGTCAGGAACCTAACCCACAGCGCCACCAGCAAGGTCGCATGAGGAGTGTTGAAAAAGCCCTACAAACATTATCAACAGACATGGTGCAGCGTGTACTATTCTTGTATTGCGGTACATGAATATAATTATCTCGTTATTAATTTCTTTAGATACGCGATTCCATATTATATTCCCTTTTAATCAAATTCTAAAAGTATGCTTGTCGATTCCGGTATCACGTTAGTTAAAGACTTCGATGCTTAAAATGTTTAGGGAGAAATGGAAAACTGGTGTGTATGTTTTATTTAAAGTACCAAGACCAGCCATATACTGTATGTTTATGTTCCAAAATTAACATCGTTTATGGCCTTTACACCCGTTACAGTATGCTCCTATTCTTTTTCATGCTCAGCTTCTAAGATTTCCCTTCAGTGGTACAATTCCATATAAATATTCAATACTAAAACGGGCACAGTAAAGCCAATTTAAATCTTTCTACGACCGACCAACGCACCACGAGTGCCCCTGTCGGTCAACCAATCACGTATCGCAGTATTTTGCGTCATGATGCGCGAGGCCGTAGGCAATTACCCACGGTACGTGTCTGTGCCGCGTACTTTGAGTGGCTGCATCTGTACAGGAGACAGTGAATGCAACAGGTAAAAAATTATGACATACAGCACTATAGTAGAAAATAGACATTTACAGACACAGAAATCAATAAAAGCAAGAACTGTAGCAGACAACATTCTTGCAGCATGGGTAAACAATTGCCCATATACTGTATATATATATACAGCCAATATGAAATCTAGTCTCCCTCAAAGACAGAATTCCAACAAAAATGTCTTATCTTATTGTACAGATAAAGTAGTATGAAATACAGGGCTGTTGGTGAAACATTTTTCTTTCAGTTTTATTAAGATCACTCTTCATATTTTATTCTTCCACTTTTTCTCTTGATTTGGAATTCCCTCTTCAAGTTCTGCTCCTGTTTTACAACACATCTGTGAGTCAAGGACACTAAAAGCAGATGAATGTCCTTTGATCTCAACCAGCCAGATCCTTGTAAAACACAATCAAGTCCCTATACACCACTTCTTTAATAAGTGGTAAGATCAATGTGAAAACAAGGCTGTTTTCTTAATTGCCTTTCAAAAAGGTCATGGGGCTTGTAAATGTTGATGTATTGTGTTTCTAATGTAGAACTCTATGGTCCTGTTTTAGATTCAAATTCACCTATAATAACATTATACGTAAATATGTAATGTATAAATTTGATAAAGAACACAAAACAAATGCTGTATGACATGACAGTTAACTCTTGATGCAGTCTAGTACTAAACTGCTTCATAACTAATGAGACATTTAAATGACCCATTAAAAAAGAGTGACAAACCAAAATATACAGTAGTGTCAGAAAAGGTTTAATTTTAAAAATTAGGAGATCTGTTTGTATTCAGAAGACGAAGCTGCATTAAAGATGGTGAACCATGGAAAGCCATGACATCATTTTACATATTGGTAAAACATGGGTGAGTTATTTTACCCTGTTACTTTTGCTAAGAATAGCCTTCTGCACCGTAATTTCTCTTTACTGTGCAGTATCTCACTCCTGACAATTATTTTAGTAGTCCCATTAAACAAGGCATTAAAACCTAAAGAAAGTATGTGGCTGCAATAGAAATCAAGCCATGGGCTCTACATAATACATCAGGGACAGCTGTCTGGGGCATGCTTCATTTAGCGTGCACCAGTTCTGTTGTGTTTAAAAGACTTAATTGGTAAAACAGCTTTCATGTAAAGTACAGTTTCTAAGAAAACTATTTTTTTTCTCAAAACTGAAAACACAAACTGCTTTACATTAGAAAGTCACAACTCTGGCACTAATAGGGTTGTCTGTATTTTTACAGAGTCCAGGGACTCTATAGACCATTAGGGACAGCTGCCCTAATTCACAGCCCATTTAGTTTGACTTCTCATTGGCATATTAATTATGCTTCAAGTGAGATTTACAATTTTTCCCATTTACTTTATGCCTTCATATTACTATCATTGTGCATACCGATCAAGGTGCCACTTTCTTCCAGAAGTCTTATTGAGGTAATTACTTAAAAGTTATCCTGTGGCACAATGGCCAGATTTAAATAATTTTATTGCACATAGCTTTATTTATTGCTTAATGTTCATGATGGGATAAAAAGGTTAATTAACATAAATTACTGAAGTAGATTACATTTCAAATCAGGATAAAACATACACAGCTAATCTTACCAAATACTCCCCATTAAACTAATGTAAATGATGTTTCAGCTACTAAATAGCTGTTGCAATTGCAGCTTTTAAAAAAATGACACTTTTATAAATTGGTCATTTACCCTAAGAGAATCTAGAACAAAATAATCTGTTAGTATTGCCAGATAGAAAACCAATTCAAAATTTGAGTCTTCTTGGGGCTCTTTTAAAACATGAATTAAATGGAAACCTATCTAAACGAATTCACTCACATTCCATAAACACATTACTTTAAAGGGAAAGGTTGCCTAATAAAATGAGATTTCTAAAGAAGACAGTAAAGGAAGCAACGATATATACATATCAATTGGTTTCTTATAATGGAAAGCATATTCAATGCAGCTACTTCTAGATAATTTAACTAATCCCACAGATATGACCTCACCAAGCATGCAGGTTCTTTTAGCATGGTGGTATAGTGAGTGTTCTGAAGCCCTGACAACGTGATTTCAGATGCCCACATGGAAGGCACACCAGCACCTTTATTTCAATAACACTAACAAGAATTTGATAGTTTATCGCTTTTATCTGACAATTTTCAAACAATACCAAAGTGTTTCACATATAGAAAGACATCTACTTCATCCAGTATTGAAATGTCAATTTCTGGATAACATGCAAAGCCTGTATACAGTATACCAGCATCTACACAATGTGAAAAAACTGCTTCACAAGGTAGAAGGTAGAAATCTATGTAGCTCAGATTGTGTAAATCCAATTGTAAATTAGCCAGGACATCAGAGATAACTCCTCTTCTATTAAAAAAAGTTATATTTGGGTGGAGCGCCACCCATGAGTCTGTGTGTCTCATGGAGAGCAAGCTGGGGTATGCGAAAAGACAAATTCCTAATGCAAGAAATTGTACTGTACATGGCTACTAAAGTGATATTATCTCATGTTTAAAATTATTATGTTTTAAACAGAGTTAAATTACTTTAATTTCATTCAAAGGATATTGCTTAATAATATACTGATGGAAAAAAGAAACGCAACATTTTCTGGAATGAGAATACTATAGTTATACAGTAGCTTATGAATTTCATAAAAAGTTGTCAATTTGTTTTAAGCCCTCTGACCAGCAATACAGCTTATTCAGTGACACATTGCAACTTGCCAATTACACAAAAGCTCGTTAGGTGCACTTTTACCCAACAAGGTCCAGGTGGAACAATGCCTGATCTGGTCACCTTTAAAAAGGCCTTAATTCAAAGCGTAAGTCACTGCAAGAAAAAAAGCCACACTTAGTCAGTTTTCTGTGCATTCCATAATGCCTCGAATGTCACCAAAAGCAAGGAGAGGGCCAATGGCATGCTGCAGGCGGGCATGTCATGTGCCAGCATTGCCAGACACTATGGAGTAAGCCGCTCCACAGATCTCACAGATGACTGTCCAAGATCCCGTCACCCTAAAGTGACCACACCAGAGCAGGACCAACACATCAGAAGGGTCCATCTGAGAGATCGTTTCAAATCTGCCACCTGTAGTGCTGCTGAAACTGCCGGCAGACACAATGCCCATATCAGTGACAGGACAATGAGACTCCATGCTGCTGACCTTAGAGAAAGGCGACCTTTCAGAGGCCCTCTGCTCACACGTCCTAGATGTCACACCTGACTGGCTTGGGCCAGACAGAGGCTGCAATGGACTCAGCAGCAGTGGCATCAGGTCCTCTTCATGAATGAGTCACTCTTCCACTCAGACGGAATGGCCAGCATGTGGAGGAGGCGGTGTTGCGTTTCCTTTTTCATCATTATATATGCCTATGTTTCAGTTTCTTTCCATTGCATTGTCACATTGTTCCTATTTGATGATATATATATAAAGTCCAATTTCTAGATTAATTAACACCTAATTTGCTTGAGTTTATCTACTCTAATCTCTTACACTTAGCTTTGAAATTTGATATCGAATTAATTATGTACAGTGTCTTGTACAAGTACTCACATCCTTACACAGTTTTCATATCTTGGTGCTTTAAAGCCTGTAGTTAAAACACCTTGATTTAACAATTAGTATTTGTTACTGTATATACAGAACCTCATCCTCATATTCAAAGCACAGAAACAAAAGAAAGAAGTACATATGTAATTAAAAAAAGGTGAATGCATTTCACAAAATAAAACACCATAGGAAGGGTCTAAATACTGTAAAGCACTGTAAAGTATATGCAAAAAGCAAACATAAATAAATACAGGCATTTTCACACTGGTACACAGTACAGTTGATTAATGCTGTACAGATGATTTAGGGCTACATTTGTATGGTTAAAGAACCAAATGTTTATTCTGGATTTTTTGACCTTAGGGACTTGTAAGCAGCATAGGATACAGAAAAACAATGAAAAATGAGAAGGGGATTTCTGCTTTAACAAACAACAAATGCATACCTTTACTACTTGCACCATAATTAAAATTATGGTTGTCGTTTGCACAAAGGAAACATGTGTGAGTCAGCAATAAAGGTGAATGAAAATACAGTTCATACATAAAATATTCTTTTATCCTGCGTAAAACCCATTGTTATGGAAGTCCACATAATTATTCTGCACAAGCTTGCTCACCAAGCATGCAAGCATTGCTAAATGCCACTGATATTTGCATGTGATTGCAGTTAAAATTAAAAAAGGTGCTACACTAAGAGTAATTACTCTCATGAGTTATCACTGCTCATAGACTGATAAGAGGCCGATACTAGCCTACAAGGTAATTAATTTCCAGGTCCAACAATGCTGCTGTTTCAGCAGTCAGATTTACATTTCATCAATAGTATCCCTCACATATTTTACAAGGTGATTCATTAATTGAATTGAGAGTGAACTAAAGCTTTTTAGGAGCATTTAAAACATACTGTTTGGAGAAGATAAAGGGAAGTTTTGTTATAGAAAAAATACAGACTTCATACAGAAGACAAAATATACAAAAAATGCCTATCCAATTTCCAAAGAAGTCATGCAAAAATCAATATCTGAACAAAACAATTCAGATCCCAAGAGAGAAAGCAATGAGCAAAAGGATTTAATCTCGTGTTTTACCAAGGAGCATCTTACCTCGTTTAGCTTTTGAAATTAACAACTGACAGTGGTCTTTTTCATTATGGTAGTTACTGTAACTGATAGAAAGTATTTTCCAAGAAATCACTTAAAACACTTTTGTAGCTGCATTCTCCCTTGGTTATATACATTCATGTCTGAAACTTGCATCTTTAGAATTCCAAAGTTTGGCTGACCTGATAACTTTTGTTGATATTATATTTATAAATTCCTACTAGTCTTGCAATTCAGACAGTTATGTCAGTATTTTTGTTAATATTACAGAACTTAAAAGTTCCATAATTCCATTCCATTCCATAATAAATTAACATACATAACTAGAAATGAAGTAAGTGTAAGATATAATAATAATGCTACATTTATTGAGCACGTTATCAGATGTGTTAAATTAAGTCAACAATGAACCAACAAAAGTAGCATTATAATAATTATAAACAATTATGAATAGAGGCAGTTTGACGTTTAATAACAAAACTGTCTCCTAGAGTTATGCAGTATCCCAGTTTTTCAACATTTTAATTCTATTGCCTCTAGAATGAACCTACCAGCTTTGGAGTTAACCAGCCAGATAGTTGTGGGGCAGGAGCCTACAGGTCATGTTTAATCAGATAGATAATGACAAGCATGTATGTACATAACATTTCAGTCTTCAAGAGTCTTCAAGAACAATTCTAGTTGTTGATTAAATCTGCCAAGTTTTATTTCAATTGGTACATCTATTCACCAAAAAATGACTTTCAAAGAGTTTTCAAATCCACTGGAAAAGCTGCAAATCCTTGTCACAGATTACTGTAAATGGCTCATCTTTCTCATACTAGGAAATGCTTACATACCCAAGGGAATCCTTCAACCACAGTACGTTACAAAGGTGTGAAAGGAAAAAAAAGAAAAATAGTCCTGACAATCACTATAGGCTTTGATTCCTTAGATGCCTAAAAAAACTTACAATCTTAAGGGGCTTCCACACTTGGAATCCTAAAAAGATGGAATTTTTCTTCCATTTGATATTACAATACATCACCCAGAGACTGTAACTACTGAACCCGTTTTATGGGCCTTCAGTGTTTGCGTAAGCCTAGGTATGTTAGTGTTTCTTCTATCTACACATGTGGAACAAGGCAACTTGAAGTTTACGTGTCTTTCAGATGCAGTAAAATTGTTCATCACTTCCTGATAATTCTTAGCTGCATTTGTGAATGGATGACTGGCAATTGTTGAGTGCTTGGCTGCACCTCGCAATCCTAATTAAATGCGACTGCAATGGCCCCTTCGCCTAGAAACCTGTGGAGAATAGTTAAAATGGCACTTATAAAAATGAAAGTTGCTAAGCAGCTGTACTCATGATGGAGTGCAATTAAAAATTCAATATCTTATCTTCATCTGCCAGTGATTCTATTTGAACAAGTCGATCACTGTAGTGCCTGTAGTTTATCCTTGTAAAATGGATAAACAGAAGTAATTGTTATTTTCCACAACCTCCTTCCTTAGTCTTTGTATTTTATGGATCATGGCTCTAGCCCATTTCTTACCTAATGTTGCGGATAAGCATATTGTAGGCAATCTACAACATCAGCATGTTTGCAAATGGTCCGCAAGGTGTCAATGGACAGTATTCTAATGAGGTCCATAACATACTCCCCTGTGTCCGTTTGAAGCAAAGCAATTTTCAGCTATCTTTAACCAGTTTAAGTTCCACGGACGACTATGTAAATTCTATTGGCTAGGGATCCAGGAATGACAGGTTTCTGCTGCTCATTCAAAACGTGTGTTAATGGCATATGCTGCAGACTGATTTGCCGATTTGATCTCAAGCATCCCACCTGGGCTTCTTTTTGGAATGTTAATACATATCCTACTGTAATCCATAGAGCTCATTGATTTATCCCACTATGATCCATGTTAAAAAGCTATCTTATTATAGCTCATCCTCAGTATTTATTCTATTTTCTCACTGATGCTTTCACGATAAATATCTATATTTAAACATCATTAGTAATAAATGTTACTTTGAAACCTCATTTTTCTGCATTTCATTTTAAACTTCCTTGTAAATTCATGAAAAAATTAAAAAGAGGGCTTTTTAAAAAGTACATTAATGAAATTATCAATGAATCTGATAAACTGTTTATTATCTTAAAAGTCTGAAAGTTGACAAAATGTTAAATTAACTGTTGTTCAGTTACAGGGATCTGCAGGAATCTGGAAAAGTCATTATTGTATAAGGACCGCAGTACTTTGCTAAACTGCCAGGTGGAGCAGTTAATGCTTATCATGGCTTGTTTAAAGTAACACATAAACACATAACATGTGTTTCAATGGGTGGTTCAATGGTAGAATTCTTGCCTGCCACACTGGCACAGGAGTTTGATTCCAGTCAATCTGCAAGTTGTACTTGTAACAAATATAACACCTTTTTTCATTTGGAAATAACTAATATAATTAATTGCAGTTCGATACACTATACTAAACTAAGTATTAGTATTTTATTACAGTATTTTCTTGAAAAATTCTGATATGACAATTGTTAGGAAGAGTAGCAATTAAGTTTGTACAGATGCAGCCATTCAAAATGGGTGGGGTATTTCGCGGTATACCCCGGTGGGCGTGTCCCAGTATCACGCAGTATCAAGGGGTTAATCGCGTCATTTGACGTCATGCCAGAAAGTATCCGGCATCACCTTGTAAAACTGCCAGGAGGAGCCAATAAATCTTAACCTCTCATGTACAGCATTTGAGCTTTTAAATTTAAACTGTGTATTACAGCATGCTAATCATCAGTCATTAAAAAGTTGGTATATTTTATGAAAGCAAGATTGCTCAGTTGGACAAAAGTACACAACCTACCTTTATCAGAAATATTTATGCATCAAAGCCTTTGCCGAATATATTACTAATAGTATTAATAATGAATGACTTTGGACAAGCTGTAAACTCAAAGTATAATTTCTTTAGCACATTTGTACAGGCACTTGGAATCTGTCCAAGCCCTACTTTGTCAGGCATTTTCTTTTACTGCAACGGACATAAAAACTCCCTTGCTTTTAACAGAGCGTTCCATAATTTCTAACTACGAAAATTATTTAAACTGCGACACTTATCATTCAACCAGAGCTCAAAATATCACAAGGATCCTCAAGAGCACAGCAAAGACTGTATTAAAAAAAATCAGATACATGAGAATCCAGACTTTTTTTTATCAACGCTTTCTTTTCTGTATACCAGATATTATGGAACCACTTCAGAAGGGTGTCAGCCAGTCAGATACCAGGAATCGGTACTTTAAAGAAAAAATACACACCGGTATTCCATTTCTCCCTAAACATTTTAAGCATCAAAGTCTTTAGCTAACATGTGAAATAGCATGTAAAAAGTGGTAGTTTTAAGCTTTTCTGCTAATACAATATGGAATCGCATATCTAAAGAAATTAATAACGATATGATTATATTCGTGTACTGTGAAATTTCTTTGAAAAAATAGAATAGCAATATTATGGACAATTAATTGACTTTTATATTTTTAAATATCACAACATGATAGAATTCTTGGGATCTTGGGATCAAACGTGGAAAGATTAGATAATCGTTTTTATTTTTTAAATACATTTTAGAAAAGTGTAATCTATACTAAAAAGCTGTACACCACCTGCTATAAAGATACATATTGTAATACTTTCGGGCTAGGATAGGACGGACACAAGAACTCAGACTTGCGGAGTTAAATCTCAACAAAACAACAACAAATCTCAATATCTTGTACGAATTATTCGTAATACAAACCAAAAACTCTCTCAAATTCCTCCAATTATCATAACCCCGCCCCTTATGCAAAACCAAACCCTCCTCCCATCCCAGTTTATCCTCTTTATCATAAACAAAATCCAGCTCAATTTTCAACATAAAGCATTACACAAAATCGATACCTCAACACTCTATACTCAACAACGATAATTCACAAACAGCCAGAACATGTAACTCCACATTCCAAATAGACCTCATTTCCATAGCCCCGTCCCTTATGCAAAACCAACATCCCTCCCCTGTTCTCTCTCTCCGCTGGGGTTTGTAATCGTTTTTATTTTTTTAAATGTATTTTAAAAACCTTAAGATTTCTATATTTATGTCTTTATTTAGTGGTTTCATTAGTGACAAAGGCTAAACTTTCTTGGAAAAATGTATTTTATGTAAACCATGTTTGCTATTAATTAATTTAGGGCTAGAATATGTTCATTGTCTTCCAATGAATGAAGGGTTCCTTTCGCCGTAGTTGAGTTGACATTAGAAGCTTGCCACGCCCGGATTGTTACACCAACACATTAGCATGTTAAAGCGATTTCATTGAAGAGCCTAGCTTTCTTAACTAGAAAGTACTGTACTTTTGGAGGGGGGGAGGTGTATTTTGCTGGAAATCTCGCCCCCTTCTACTTTGAAAATACCTGTGAAACCGGTTTGATTCGTCACAGCCAGCACTCCTGCAGAGAGGGGGGTTGTACTTGTTAATGTCTAAGCCGGAACACATCATTATATCTCATTTTGTATTTCTATAAAAAAATCGTTTGCCCAGCCTAACACTATTGTTGTTATTGTTTTTATCCTGTAAAGCGTTTTGAGGAGCACAGCTTTCTCACCACTTAGATTACTTTTTGATACAATCCTTACACAAAGCAGAAATTTCCGATGAAATACAAGTGGAACGATTACAGATTTTAATCATCTTTTTTCTGAACCAGGGAAAATCTGATCATGTTTCTCTATAACAATAATAAAAAAACTTTATTTTACATATCACTTTTAAAAGTGTCATCTCAAAGCAATACAGTAGATGTAATCCACAGATTACAAAGTAAATACCCAGACAAACGCAAATGCGTTCTTAATAAAATGGTTTTATTCATTCAGCAGAGAGAGCGTAAAACCTGGGCGTAACAGCTGTTCCTTTTTCTGATCACTCGCTCTCTGGATAAACGTCTCACCTGTCCTGTTCTTTCTTTTCCTAATTTGCTGATTACGCCTTCTGCGATCCACTCCTGCCCTCACACGTAAAGAAGACTATTTTGAAATTTCTTTGCGCGGTCCATTGTGCAATTAACCCTTGTATGTGCTGTCCTTAAGGTGATATCACATAAAGGTGATATGTAAAATAATGTTTTTATTATTGTTATAGAGAAACATGATCAGATTCTCCCCGGTTCAGAAAAAAAGATCCAAAGTATACTAGTTTGTCACTAGTATACTTTTAATACAGTCTTTGCTGTGCTCTAGAGGATCCTTGTGATATTTCGAGCTCTGGTTGAATGATAAGTGTTGCAGTTTAAATAAATTTCGTAGTTGGAAATTATGAAACGCTCTGTTGAAAGCAAGGTAGTTTTTATGTCTGCTGCAGTTTTTTTGCAACATGAATATAATTATATCGTTATTAATTTCTTTAGATACGCGATTCCATATTATATTCCCTTTTAATCAAATTCTAAAAGTATGCTTGTTGACTCCGGTATCACGTTAGTTAAAGACTTCGATGCTTAAAATGTTTAGGGAGAAATGGAATACTGGTGTGTATGTTTTCTTTAAAGTACCAAGACCAGCCATATACTATATGTTTAAGTTCCAAAATTAATATCGTTTATGGCCTTCACATGCGTTACAGTATGCTCCTGTTCTTTTTATGCTCAGGCACTAAGATTTCCCTTCAGTGGTAAAATAAGATATGAATATTCAGTACTTAAACGGGCACAGTTAAGACATTAAATATACATATACATACTGTATACAGTACAGTTTGCATACGGTAATATGTTTATGTTCCTAAATCAATCTCTTTTATGAGCATGTGAAAGGCATGGTGTTACTTTTACAAAGACGGTCAATGAAAAAAAGAATGTGGACCAGGGCAATACTTTGAGTTTACAGCTTGTCCAAGGTCATTCATTATTAATACTATTAGTAATATCTTCGTTAAAGACTTGAGAGGTTGAGCTTTATTAGCTCCACCTTTTGTAAATTCCGGATACTATTTGTTAGGAATCCCTGGTGGGAAGATACACGGATCCTGTGCAGACGCAGGCACGGGTGATAGATGAGGCAGGCGAACAAATCAAAACGAGAGGCAAGGTCGTAGTCAAAAGGCGAAAGGCAAGTTGTAATCCAGGAAGTTCTCCGGTAGCAGACAGTCCGAGGCGAGAGGCGAGGCGCAAAGTCGAAAAGGCAGAAGGGGAATCCAAAATCCAGAATAAACGAGGTACGGGGAAAAACGCCAGGTAGAGCTCTCAAGGAGTAGACTCAATACCGAGCAGTGGGAAACAGGTGAAGAGGGTATAAATAGCAGTGCGCACCGCACAGTGAGTGTGCGCAGGTGGTTTAACTCGTGCGGTGGCGTTTGTTAAGAATCACCCGCTGCTGGGGCTGCTGGGGCTGGGGCTGATTAGCTCGCTTACGATTTGGCCCTGACTGCCTGGTGGTCGTGACAGTACCCCCCCCTTCACGGGCGGCTCCCGGTTTAATCAAATTTTAAAAGTATGCTTGTTGACTACAGTGTCACATTACTTAAAGACTTCGAAGCTTAAAATGTTTAGGGAGAAATGGAATACTGGTGTGTATTTTTTATTTAAAGTACCGAGACCAGCCATATACTGTATGTTATAGTGATGGGGACACTTTACTGTAAAAAGGTGCAGTCTAGGGTTTTCTGAGTGATTAAGATGTTAGGCCTCTGGAACACTTTTTACATACTGTAAACATAGTAACTTGTGTGCTGTATGTTTTGTTGTGTGTAGTGTAGTGTTTGTGTTGTCATTGTTAATACACATTTGTTTAATCAAGTGTACCTGGATTATTACTCTTTTCAACAAAGCCGTGCCAGAGAATAAATAATTTATGTATCTCAATAAAATACCAAACACTTGGGTATAATCTGGAGAAATCACTTACCTGTTGGGGTTTATAAGTATTTAATTTAATTATTGACTAAACCACTCAGTCAATTCCTGATATTCACCGTTTTCATACCCCCCCATTTGTAACAATATTAATAAATATCATTAATGACGTTCAGAAACTTATTTTTATGTTCAACTACCAACATTTGTTTTAGTTACAAAATTCCATATTAATATTTTATATAAATGGATTTAAAACAGCACATTCGGTTGTAAGAAGCTAATGCTTTCACTGATATCTAATGCACCACAAGTGCCACCTAATGGCTGTCAATCACAGCCAAACTACTCTGCTGTAGAGAAAAGCATAGCGCAACCACTGTAATGCGTCAAACCCATGGTTTCTACCATGGGGTCTGAATGGCTACCTCTGTACAATATTCTCTGACAGGTCCCTCACTAATGCCAGGTAAAAATGTGACCATGAAGGCCAAGGAGCTTTCAATACAATTCAGGAATGAAGTTGAACAAAAGCACCAATCAGGAGAAGGGTTTAAAAACAAGGAATAATAGAAAGAAAACAAAATGTTTCGGCTGTGGAGCCTTCATCAGGTGTGAGGGCTGAAGAAGGCTCTACGGCCGAAACGTTGTGTTTTCTTTCTTCTTTTTTTCAGAGTGGAATAAACCTATATTTGTTCCTTATCATACAGTATATTAGCTTGTATGGTAGTTTGCCCTACTGACTCAAGTGTAATGGGTTTGAATCTGGATTGCAATGTTTTCTGTGTAGAGTTTGCGTGTTCTTCTTCATACAGTAGTCAATGTCTGCTCAAATAAGGTTAACCAGTCTGCACCAGGATTCCATGGCTTGAATGTGCTCTAATTTTTTTAATCTTTGTTTAAATTAACATATTCAGAATGTGACATATGTTGTCCTCCAATTAATTTATATTGGAAATATGACTGGAACAGTAAATGAATAAAAACATCCCTTTTCCCTTAGAGCAATGTATATCCAAAAGTCTGTTTTGTTCCTACTTTTATTTTTACAAATAAAACAACTGTTATGGTTTCATTTACCATTTTAGATGGATTTCCATTTTACATCCTGATATTCCATGGGTTGGAAAATCATGTGGGAAAAATAAGTTATATGGGCAGCGATCTAAAATATTGATCGAAGATTTGTTTTCTGTTTTGGTTATTTGTATTAATAAAGATTTGAGCTGTAGTATTGATAGGTTTAACATCATTTTATATTAGATCATCTATTAAGTCAAACAGTAAAACACCATCACAGTGTACAGTATATACAGTATATTACTACAAGAGCTGCATGTTTCCCCTTACAATGAATGATTGCAACAATGGTCTGACAGGTCCACAAAATATCCAAGACGTGTACAGATTGTAATAAAAGCACTTTTATTGCCAATGTCACACCTTAGTGATTCTGTTCCCTTTTTAACTGAAAATATTACATACAGTAAACTGCAAATGTATTCGCCCATCTTCCAATGATGTCACATTTTATTGAATTACAAATAATGTATATACATCTTTTAAATTTAATATTTTTCATCAAAACATGAATGCTTGATCTGAACACATGTATAGGTGAAAGAAGATAAATGTCAGCAAAAACTGCAAAAAAATCAATAACTACAATAATTAGATTTTAGGGCATTGGAAAGTGGTAATAACTTTGCAAGGCACTATAGTTCTATTTCATTGTGAAACACATGAATTAAGGAATATATTTTAGCTTTTAAAATTTATCTTACGCAGCTGTATCCTTAAAGACATTGATGTCACAGACACAGACACAGTTCACCACTGAATTCAGAAAATAAACAAAAAATGCACATTTTAAGTCTCCCCTGCTTTTGGGCTGATTGAATCATTTTTTTTACCTGATATAGGATCCTCTTGTGGAGGTGTGCAGTACCCTAATAAGGCAATTGCTTCTTTTCTGCATTTCTTAATCACAAAGGTACAGCTGTAGGCCATATTCACGAGAAACAGAGCATTGCTTCCAAGATCTTTATCAATTAAAACACATTTATGACAGCTCATTAATGAAAATCCATAACATATACTTTAATACACCTTTAATATGTTTTTTTCTATTTTTTTTGCTTTCAATTGTTTCTCAACATATGTTTGAATATTTCTGTATATGCGAGGGCATGTCAGATGTTTTTCACCTGTAATCCAGTGGTATGAAATAAACAATTTACATTAAAGTTCCTTTCCAGGCCTTCTCTGAGGGATTTAAAAAGACCAGATATTTTATAACATTTGCACTGTTCTTTTGGTGAGAACTTTCCTATTTATGTCATAATTGATACAAATCAGTGGTGTAATATAATCCAGGGCTATAGACTGAGAGTATTACCAGTTGTTGCTGCTGATAGACATCTCATGGCTTTCTGTATTACTGCCCACTGAGTAAGATGGAGAATGCAGTGAGGCACAACAGCTATATTCAGAACTTTGACAATTTAATTTGCTGCTTGGCAACTACAAGTATTCTCATACTCAAAGTTTAAAAAGGTCACAGTGAATCCAAGACTACTGAAACATTGGTCATTCTCAGTGGCAACAATAAACAGTTAGGTATTTACAATGATCTGCTAACTGGTTTGTACAGTTTGCTCCTTAAAAACAAGAAATGTGTAATAAAATGTATGTAACAATGCAAAATGATCGCCAAGTTATATGTGGTATAACAAAATTAAAATTGCAAACACTTCTTGATGTCACAGAGAAATAATTATAAACAATATGAACAAATAAATCTACTGAATTTTTGTATATATGTCATTATAATTTATTACAGATCCTTCAAAAAATAAATGATACATAAGTTTCACATTTAGAACTGGACTTTGTCAGGTCCTCATAATTAAAATGGATGCAGTTGAAGATTGCAGTTTTTTTTCTGCGTAATGAAAAAGACATACAACTTCATAAGGGATCATTAGCTTCATCTGTGACATCAAGGCAGGAAATAGATTTCCCACTGATAAAGGACCATTCTGGGTTCACCTCATACAACACCTACTGTATATACTATATAATGTATATACAGCATGAAGTATATTGTAAACAAATGAAGTGTACACCAGCAATGCCTACAAATATTTTTTTTTTTTGCTGTCAATATTTTACAAAAAAAATGTCTTCTGCTGCAATTAATGCCAACAAAATATAAAATAAAAAATCGAAAATGTGCAGTCTTTTGGAACACTCAGTCTTTAGGCTAACCTTGGACGTGATGAAAGGAGAGCACTGTGATATTTACCATATGCTTATTGCTACTCCAAAAGGAGATATAAAGTCTCCATTTCTGTAATTAAAAAATCTAGGGATGCAGAGCAAATGGTTTTAATGTACATTAGTTTCATTTCATTAACTTATTTCACTTACTTATGGTACTGCAGTGGGTACATTAGGATCTAGACAATATTCTTTGCACTTAGATCTTGAAATGCCACATTCAAATTGTGAGAAAGATATTTACACACTTATTGTTAACTGTTTCTATTAGTCTCCTTAGCTTTCTAATTCACTCGAATCATTGAAAATGACTTCCTATTATTAGTTATATGACTCTGCTTTCTCCCTCTGAGACTAATGTGAAAGATGACAATCACGTAACCAACATAACATAAGAGGCTACACAAGATATACATCCATCCATTTTCTGTTTTATTCAATACAGGGTCATATCCCAGCCATCAATGGGCACAAGGAAGGATACACCCTGGACAGGATGCCAATCCATCACAGGGCAAAGACAGATACAGTATAAACAGGCACACATTCACATAAGGGCCAATTATCCCAGAACCCAGTAAAATTCCCAGTATGCCTTTGGACTTTGGGAGGAAACCGGGACACCTGGAAGAAACTCACATGTACTGTACATAGGGAGAACCTACAAACTCCATGTGCTGTAGATAGTACCCCAGAATCTGCATCTAGAGCCCCAGTGCAATGAGACGATTGGGCTACCATGCTGAAAAAAAAAGATATACATACATCCATTTTCTAACTGTTTTGTTCAATTCAGGGTTGTAGAGTAGCCAGAACCTAACCTGGCAAACAAGGGAAGTGATCCATCCAGAATGGATCCATCCAGAAAGAAATACATGTATAATTATAATTATATGTATAATAACAATCATATTCATAAATAATAATTATAATAATTGCTTAAACTTATATAGTGCTTTTCTGAACACTCCAATTTACAGGTGTTTTACACGTAATGGGGACTCCCCTCCACCACCACCAATGCACAGCATCCACCTGGATGACATTACAACCATAGCGCACCAGAACGCTCTCCACACACCAGCAATCATGGGGTAGGAGATGCAAATTTATAGATGGGGATTATTAGGAAGCCATGACTGGTAAAGGCCAATGGGAAATTTGTCCAGGACGCTGGGGTTACACCCCTACTCTTTTCAAGAAATACCCTGGAATTTTTAATGACCACAGAGAGTCAGGACCTCAGTTTTACATCTCATCTAAAGGACGGCACCTTTTTACAGTATAGTGTCCCCGTCACTATACTGAGAATATAGGACCCACATAGACAGCAGGGTGAACACCCCCTGCTGCCCCCACTAAACACGTCCTCCAGCAAGAGACCTTTTCCCAGGAGGTCTCCAATCCAGGTACTGACCTGGCTCAACCCTGCTTAGTTTCAGAGGATTGCCAGTTGTGAGTTGCAGGGTGATATGGCTATGGATATGACAATTGTGCCTACAGGTGTGACATACCTGTACATAAATACTCATATTAATACATAGTAACATTTCACACAATTAGGGTAAGGGTCATTATAAATACTGATGTACCTGTCATATATTTTGGAACCAAAAAAATAATGAATGCTATTATACCATTATATGTAGCATATATGAATTTATAAAGCTATCTAGATAAAATTGTTATGCCAAACTGAAATAATTTAATGAAAAGTAGAATAGTTCCCATCCTATCACTAAAATAAATGCTAGGTGCATTGAAAAAAATACATTTGGCAGAAATGCCATCAATACAATGCAATCAGTGTCTCTATATTTCCCCCGGATATTAAATCATCCATATGATGAAAACATGGAGGTAAATCTAACCCTTGCTAAAAGTCGGGTGCAATTGGTAACATACTGTATGGCTAACTTCACAAAATCAGGGTAGTATTATTTAAGAGCCATTTGCAAAACAATTTCTGCAATAAATGAACAATGGACAAGCTTAATAATAAAAAGAGTGTTGACATTTGAATATATATTCAAATAATCTGTTTGTGTTGTTTATTGAGAAAACAAAGAACTGTTCACTTTGACAATATGGTGTTCTCTAGGTACTATAAATGAAAACACTCCATTACTTTAAGTGTCTTCATGACATGACCATCACATTTTAAATGGAACTTCAGAGCCACATAATATATTTTAATAAAAAACCTCTAGGTATAGAAATAGTTATTCACTGTCTCTTAAAAGGGTTTTAACCAGCTAAAAATACATTGGGGGAAAAATATCTTTATGTTTTCTGCACAATAAAATCAATATAATAAACACAAGTAAATTGACAATGGGTCTGACATTCTAGGACAAAGCAGTGGTCAGGAGTCCAAGGAGTTAACACAGTCCCTGATAGTTCCTAACTATCCCAGACGAGTTCCGATAAGTGCTTTTCTGGGGCTGACATTACCAGACCCACTGCTTGTCTGCTTGGTGCCCCATCACTGCCTGATGAGGGCACTATAATACATAATGCACTAGGCTACTATAAATATTACCATGAAATATAGGCAAGAGTAGACTATATTTCTCGTAACCTCAGCTTTTTAAAATGATTCTTGTCTACGGTATTTTTTTGTTTGAAAAATGTTTATTATGATGCTGTGTGTATACTGTATACCTAGCACTTATAACTGAAACAAAATCACATACATTAGCTACTATAAGAAAAACTGTTTTCATTGAACATTACATGGGTAAATTAATTTACCATTCATTTTTGGTTCCTTTAAGCACACATATTGAGATCAATTAGGTTATTTAGGCAGTGCATGCATGAAAAAACCATCCTGAACTACATTTACTACAGCAGAGGCAAATGAGGAAACATCACTCGTACGCGCTAATTGAAAAAGCATGCTGACATTTAAACTAAATCTGTAAGCAGCAGAAAAAGAGAAAAGAAAAAAGTATTTCTACTTATGCGTTGGTACTGTCTTAAAACCAATGAAACCCACTTTTAAGGGAAAGCTTATTTTTTTTAAATTATGCTGACTATGTCAACCTGAGCCAATTTATTTCTGTAATGGATGTATTTTGCCATATTTCTATATCTCAACCATTCATTAACATATTAATTGCTATAGCAGCCACTTTGTTCCTGGTAATCAATTTGTCAGAATTATTGTGTAAATGTTAAGCAAGAAACAGGGTTGTGCTTATCAAAATGGTCTTAAGCAACATGCATACTTTTTATGCATAACACCGGGTTTTGATTCAGAATAGGGTATTCTAGGTCATATTTCTTAGGGCAATGACTACATTTTCCATGTTTTATAAAACACCACAGAGCTTATAACTGTTGACAGCCCAAAAGGGTTTTCATGAGTTTCTCCTTCACATTTACAGACAACTATCCATTTAGCCCATTATAATGCCTGTTCAGATATTTTCATGTTCAATGAAAACCATTAATGTCATGGCAGATTAGTACTATTCCTAAATACAGTGACATTAGTTTGTCATGAGAAGACTGTAATATCAAATATACAACTCATACTGTAATTACACATGTATGTCTACCTACTGTGTGTGTTTGTAATTTCCATATTCGGGCTACATCCATTCATTGGGTGTGAGCTAATTCTGGTTTTCAGGACATTAAGCGGTCAAAAAAGCATCACACTTCCGCCACCCCACTTGTCCATTGCTGGATTACCACTCAGAAAATAAAGGTACTTATTTAAACAGCTGGGTAAAGTGAAGTGCCCAAAACACTTCACTCCAATTGCAACCATAGTGCCTTGAAGAAAGGCCTTGAACCAACAACCCACGACTTACGAGAACAGTGACTTACCCACTACAATAAGCTATGATATGAAAAAGAGTATGCATGAAAAATCCTCTCTTTATAAGGAAATGTAGGCATAAAGGACTGCTAAGGAGATGATAAAGGTTAGGACATTTCCACTTGTTTAACATCCCTAGCTGAAATTCTGTTCACAGATAGTCTGGTAAGAATTCAATTCCATAACCTCATTAAACAGATGGTGCAGTCCTTGGTACACTACTGGTCATATACAAGTAATGTATGTCATAGCCTAGGAATGTCATAGAAATGTCATAGCCTAAATTACTCAGATTAATTACTTGTAAATCTCTGCTCTTACACTACCATTAAATGACTTAATTTGGCAGCTTGTACAGTGTTATTCATGATCAATAGATCTTTTACTTAGAACCAAGAACAGAGATAAAAGCTTTACCAAACCCATTCTCAGCTCTCTTTGTGCTCAGTTGATGGTAAAAAGAAAATCAATCTAAAATAAAGATGCTACACGTTCAAACTAAATTGGAATGATTGATTTTTCTGCATTTAGCCATCATTGTCTACCTTCTTACAATCCCATGGGAATAGGATTCAGAATAGGAATAAAATCATAGGAGAGTGAGAGGTCCAGTTTAAAGTCTTAACACCAGCCCTCCAGGACTGAGGGTGGAATACCCTGGTCCAATTGGTTGCATCCATTTAGCATCTGCTACTGTACCTTACCATTATACCAAGTTACTAACACTAATCTTTTATAGAACATAAACATAGTTAAATCATAGATGACAATATTTCATTTTTTCAGCTCACAACATTTTAGAGCTATCTTAGGCATTAAATGGATTTGAAAGTAGATAAGCTTGAAATAGGTTTTCCTAACCTGAGTTCAGGTGGTGCTGTTTAGTTTTCATTGTTATTTAAGGAATCTGTCTATCTGAGAATCAAAATTTCAAAACAGCTCTGATTTGCTCTGTCCAAGTTGTCAATTTAAGCTTTACTCCGAGCAAAAGGAAATTGACATGAAATGCCAGCAGATGCTTGTAACCTTTGATGACCTTACTCCCTGTCTTTTTTTTTATAAGTATGCTTTTTATAACAGATTTGTTTTTCCTTTATGTCAGTGTTGTTTGCAATTTCATCTGCAATCTGGCCTCAATGTTTTCTGTTAAGAGCATACATTGTGACCTTAAAGGATGGAAAAAATTAACCAAATCATTGGCAAGCAAATTCGACTTTGTCAAAACAATATTTAGTGAATTATTGGTTAAAAACACAAGTCATAAATGGAAGAACATCAAATTAAAAGCTCTGCATTTAATATGCTGCAGCCCCATCTATTAATAAGCAAGTTGAAGCAAATGTCTGTTAACCATAACAGTATTAGATGGTACTATTCATTTTTAACAAATAGTACACAGTATGTCAACAAAACGCTTTCCGAGTCATGATCTATTAGCACAAGTGCCCCTCAGGGCTGCGTAAGCTCTCCAGTTCTGTTCACACTTCATACAAATGATTGTACAAGCAGTAGTCAAAGCAACTTCATTTTCAAATTCTCAGATAATACAGCTATGTTTGGCTTAATGCATAGAGGTAGCAGCTCATCTGTATACATGTCAGAAATCCAAAGGTTTGTCCAATGGTGTGACAACAATAGGCTAATTCTGAATGTTAAAAAAACAAAATAAATGTTTTTTGATCCCAGAGCAGTATACACAAATCATTCACATGTAGTAATCCACAATTAACTTATCATTCAGGTTGTTTTATATAAGGACATAGATGTACACATAGACAGTAACCAGTGCGGGACTACGCATGTTGAGAGTGTTTGCTCCAAAGTTCAGTAGCACTTATATTTCCTGCAAAGACTAAGAGTGTTTGGGGTTCAACAGGAAGTAATGCAACTCTTTTACCATGCTGTAATTGAGACCATTATCAGATATTGTATTACAGTGTGGTTTGGAAATCTATCAGTTCATTTAAAATTGTAAATTACCTGCCTCATCCAGACAGGTTTGAAGGTCATGGGAGTGAAACAGTATCCCTCCCTGCAGACAATCTTTGACAAATCCATAATCAAACAGGCAGAAAAAATTATATCAGATTCTTCACACATCCCCAACTTTGAATATCAACTTCTTCCTTCTGGCAAACGTCTTAGGGTTCCCAAATGTAAGTCAAACATATACAAACATTCCTTTGTTCCACTATCCATTAAAGCTGGCAAAGCTAATGTCAAGGATAAACACAATTTTGACTCTTAGAACCCACTTGAGTGCAATATGTTTTGTGATGTGTTATAAATGTTACATGTTGTTATGTGTTATACATGTGCAATAGAGTGATGTGCAATATTTTGCTTATCTTTTGTAATAAAAAACATTGCACATTATTCTGTTTGCATTCTATATAAATGTACAAGACTGCTATGTGTCCATTAAAAAAATCCCTCAGGGGACAATAAAATCTTATCTTATCTTAAAATGGAGAGATTTTTCTAAATACTCTTTAACTTCTAGTTTCTCAGAAATACTTTTATAATGAAAAAAATACTCTTCCAACATTATTTGGCACAAGTGATGGTGAGCAGAATTAAACTAATATCAAGAAGCGGAGTCTGATTGATACGAATGTGGTTAAACCAGCTCTTAATGAAACAAAATCATATTTAATCTTCCCTTTATTTATTGTTTTAAAAAATCTTACAAGCATTGCTTCTGTACAGTTACTTGCAGATGATTGTTGGCTTGAAATATGTCCAAAAGTCTTTGTCTCCATAGTTCAGAGCACAGTATATTCTTAATCAATCTTATCACCTCCCAGTTACCTATACACCTTCCAAAAAACCAATGAACAATAAATCAGAATCAATCAATAGCCAAAACACAAAATATAAGGTAAAATTCCTACTTTGGTACAGTAGGAATCAAGTTGAAAATTTACTAATAAGGACAAACAGAAAATATGAATTAGCCCATTCATATTTAAATAGATAAGTCACATATTGTATAATACAAGATCAGCAACTGAGCAACTGGAGTCTGCTGAAGCTCAAATGTCATTGATGATCAATAATTCAAACCAGAAGCTTCCAAACCAATAATTCTGCCAGCTTTAGCTAAGATATTTTGCAGTTAAAAGCGTGTATTTTGTTTATAATCATAAATATTTCACAAGTTTACTGCAAGTACATGCAGAATAAGCTCAGATTCTCATTTACATGTACCCTGTGTTGCTTTTAACATTTTTTATTTAAATTAAAAAGAGTGGTAAATTGCAATATAAAACATGAACATAACTAAAAACAAATATGAATTTCAAATTACATAAATGTACTTTAACAAGTTACAGTAATTCATTACATTTCTTATACCTCAACATACACAATATCCTTTGTTAGCATAGTGATCCCAATGTAAACAAAGGTAGAATGTAATACATTAAAGATTTCTTTAAAATATACCAAGTATTGATAAACAAAAAATAGGGATACAACCGGCCTCTTAGCTTAACACAACTAGTTATGTTGGTTCTTCTACAAAACATTACATTTAAAATACTGTACATTGAGGGGCATAAAAACCCAACCAATGAGTGTTGGAATGAACGATGTTTATAGTGTTTTAATGCCTCTTGGAATACATAAAATAGTTCAGGTGGGTAGCTGCATCAGCATGCGTAGGGTGCAAAGGAACAAGCAATAGGTTTTATTCCATGCTGGAAGAAGAAGAAAGGAAACATAACTTTTCGGATGGTTACTTCAATCAGTTAGCAGTAGTCACTTTGTGACTATGTCACTGAATAGTTAGGTTTGACTAGATAAACAAGAAAACGTTCAATGTTAACTCTTGCCTGGTAGGCTAGAAAGACATCTAGACTCAACAGCATTACAGGGCTCCTTGTAGTGACTGAGGTGAAAAGTTAGGCCAGATGGACCTCAAAGTAATTATGAGTATTGTCTGTCAGTTGCTGAAGCACTCATACCTATTATTATTACTTGACAGTTATGCTTAAGTGTAAATCCTACAGATGCTGACTACAGATATTGTAGGTCACTTATTTAGCTCTTTCTAGATTACATTATATGAAAATTACTGTGGATTAAGAAATAGACCCTTCTTAATGTATAAAATGTACAGTGGTGTGAAAACGTAAGTACATCCCATGAAAAGTTTGGAGAATGTTTGGAGAAAACCAGAAACTTCCTTTGACAAAAGAACCTCATACTAACTGTAAAGCATGGTGGTGGAAGCATTATGGTTTGGGGCTGCTTTTCTGTCTCAGGGCTTGGCCAGCTTACCATCATAGAGTCAACCATGAATTCCACATTGTACCAGAGCGTGCTTGAGGAGAATGTGAGGCCATCTGTCAAAAAGCAGAAGCTGAACCATAAGTGCTCCTTGCAACAAATCAATGACCTAAAACACTCAAACAAATCCACAAAAGAATGGCTCAAAAAGAGGAAATGGAGTATTATGGAATGGCCAAGTCAAAGCCCAGATCTTAACCCCACAGAAACGCTGTGGGAGGACTTGAAGTGGGTAGTACATGCAAGAAAGTCCTCAAACACCACACAGTTGAAGGAGTTCTGTAAGGAGGAGTGGACAAACATTTATCCAAATCAATGTAGGAGAAATGCCTACAAGAAGTGATTTCTGTCAAAGGGGGAACCAGCTATTGAATTTAGGGGATGTACTTATTTTTTTCCACAGCAGACAATTGCATTTCTTACTTTTTTTTGTTGAATAAATGATTGCAAAGAATATTTTTAATTCTTATTTGTTAAATGAAATCACCTTTATCTATCAATATTGTTGAAATGATCAAATATCCATACATGCAAAAAAACACACACCTTTTCAAAAACACTTACTTTTTCACAGCACTGTAGTTTTTCTACATCTTTGTAATTTTTCACACTTTAAAAGGAAATTGCTGTGTTACTTGGATATGTTATTTTCTGCATGTACTTTTTAAATTCAAAGAATAAACGTTTTGGAAATAAGTAAATTTGGATTACACAACACCTCACCATGTCCAACAAGCTATTGAAAGAGGACTGTTTTAAATGACTATCACCATATTTACCTTTCCTTCCACTCTATCCATGAGAGCATCATTGACAAAGGAAGATAAATGATTTCAAATCACTGTGGTTTGTTTTAATTGACTTGTCATTGCTGTTAGACCTGTAGGTCTTCTACATCACCAATTTCTGTCTTAGTTTCTTTTACTCATCAGAGTGTATTTACACTACTTAAAGCTTCAAAAAAGTCAGATTTTTAATATAGAGAAATGGAAAGGTAAAGTGAAGTAATAGTCTTTGAAGTGGATATCAGTTCTAAAGAAATGACTCAGAAGAGCACTCAAAATGCAGATTTAACATTCCTGCTGTAAATGGTGGCAAATTAAGCTGATTTGATAAATATTTGCTTCATTTATGCTTTTGTATTATACAAATTAAAATAAAACACACGTGTAAATTGAGAACAAAACATGGAATATAAATGTAAACATATAGTACAGTACCAATTTACTGTATAAAAAAACAGAAATCTTAATATCTGTTATCTTTCCAGTCTGCTACACTAACAACTTACTTTGTAGTGTGGTTGTTGTTTGTTGAAAAAAGTTGTTTTAATTTTTTCCTGCTTTTAAAAAAATAACAATTCATTTGTTTGTAGTATTAATGACATGGTAGGCAAGAATTTTCTGATACTTGCAGCCATTTTCTGGGCTGCAGTATTTTAGGGTATAGTTTTGTAGCTGTTTTTATCATTTTTCTAAACACTTCGTACACAAAAATAATCCAAAAATGTACAAATTGACTTTATAAATATACTTTAGAAAAATGTACACATTTTCTTTCTGTAGATAAAAACTGACTTTATTTCTGCTTACTTTACAGTAAGCAATTCAGCATTTTCCTTACAATGGATTATTCATGAAAACATGTCAAATCATATTATAGATATTAATGAACATTACTGAGATGGCTACCCCCAAATGGGTGAATATTCTTTTTTTTTTTTAACGTTGACTGAGACAGCATGGTAGATAAGTACAAAATGAATGTTATTCAGATGAAAAAGAGCACCACAGGCATATGTAAACTCTATATTTCCATTTATATTGCTGTGGGAACCGAAAAGACAGTTAATTTCTCAGTGGTTTTTGAAAAATCTGCATATATCTCTTAAAGCACAAAACTCCAGCTTGTTCATTTGGGACCGCAGGCGTATCTCCCTGGAACAGTACATGTGTGTATTCTTACTTCAGAATGGTGCAACAGGTCTATTGTTAGACCACTGCAATGGTCACACTATAAACAGTCCTGCTTCAGACTTTATCTTAAGCAATGATTGAATACGGTATGTTTCAATAGACAGAGATTTCCTTCTTCAGAAATATCCACTCTTCTGACACAGAACCTGAACATTGTTGGAAAGCAAATATAGTGGGTGGAGCAGCATTAATAAAAGTCTACAACACTGCATTTCATTGTGTAAAAAGAAGTTTCTAAAACATAGTTTAAATGGTTATGCTTTGCCAAACCAAAGGCTTTAATGTTAACCGCATTGCACTAATTAACATTTAATGCAAAGTAATTTATACCTTGTGGAATGTTGGGTTTTTAAATGCATTACAAACAGCCTAGAAAGATATATTGAGTAAACAAGCTCATACTTACTCAATATAACAACTAATGAATTGTACACAAGAATGTTTCCTATGGTCACCATGAGAGATGGTTTGTTAATTGTTGCCAGAACAGCGGCAATGTGTGGCAATAAATGAGTGAAGAAAGCTCAGAGGATTTTTAGTAACAACAATCTGAGAAACAAAAAGCTGTGCACAATGTCACCATGTGCAAATCCAAATAAAGTTCTCTGAACCTTAAAAAAAACAAGTACAAAAGGAAGGTCAAAACAAAATAAACAAAACAAAGATTTGACAATGTGCCAAAGTGCATTACACTGATCCTCCTGGATGGGAGCATCAATTGTTTCCATAATCAACCGGCACCAGGCAGGGGATGGCTGCACATGCATGCTGCCAAATGCTGCACTCTGCAGCTGCATCAGCCTTCCCAATGGGATACAGAAACATGTCAGCTCCACTTCTGAAATCACATCTGTTAATAATCTTGTATGAATCTCCACTACTACTGTGTTTCTCAACAGGGCTCACTGTTTATTCTCATAATTATGTCTCCCCAGTAGATGGGCTGGCACGTACCACAAAATCTGACCTCATCTTCCGGCTTCAGTTATTGGTAAACAAATCCGCTACAAATGGAATGACAATCTTACCTACAGTCTGGCAGCACTCATACACAAAGGATATAAACAGCAATGCCAGCTTAAACTAGTGCAACTAGTGGTTATTAACTTTATTATTACTCCTTCAAAATATAAACTTTTTGCAACTGGTACTTTTATTAGTTAAAAAAGACTGGCTATTAATATTACAGAAGCCACCATTTCCTGTGTGATAAATTTTTATGTGTTCTGATGCAGTACACTGAAATACTTTTACTGTAATTTCATTTATTCCACATTGCCATTTTTTAGCTGTGTTTCCCTTTGACATGACAATTTTAATTTTTCGACATAAATTGTTAGACATGGTCATATTAAGCCAATGCCGTATAAAACCAATTTATTGCCTCCATTTTAGAGATTATGACTGCAGCCTGCTGTCATAATATTGATACCTTACTTATCAGGACAAGACACTTAAAGATTATATTTTAGCCATAATAAAATATTTCCTATACTGTATGAAAAATGTCATCAGATTCCTCTGCGGTCTGCAAACCCAGCCTCATACATTGTGGTTTACATACTGTTATACTGTTACAAACATACTGATACTGTACATACTTTAAATACTGTAAATAATAATAATATGTTAAATATATGTAATTATATGTAATTTACATAGATTGTAAAGTATTATACAGATTCACTTCTTAACCTACACATGCACAAAATAAAGGGAGAGTAGCCTACATAATTTGTAGAATGAGACACTATCAACAGAGATTTTAATGTGATACTAATTACAATCTTATTATCTCATCAATTTCCCTTCGGGATCAATAAAGTCTTATCTATCTATCTAATGTCCTAATCAAATACCTATGAATCTATGAACATTCATAGGTATTCAATTAGGACTTTAGGAAATAATACTTTTACTTTTTATGAATTAGTTTTAAAGTTTTATTTGTGTTCCATAGCAGCTATAAACCTATCTGCTTTCATTATGAACTTCAGTTGTGATCTATGCCCGAGGGTTCCCCTAGGCTTCTGCTTCTCTGTGATTATTATGAACTTGGATTATTCATTAATAGTCTACTACAGAGATGTCACAGCATTATAAAGCACACCCAGACTTGAAGAATGCATGCCTTTTAAGGTAGCATCTTAACATGAACAATTTTGACAGACAGCACAACCTACTTTCTGAGTACCAAGTATCATGTCCCTTTGACTATGTAATCAACAGATCATGAACGACTTTTATCATGGACAGGGTACATCATGGAGCACAAAGTTTAAACCTCATGGGTATTTGTGGTCACAGAACAGTATCTTCATATCCATTTTTGTTGTTTCCAAATGCCAACTTTCTGTCTGATACAGTTTTCATTTTACTATTGAAGAAAGATATAAGATGTGAAGAAGGGGTTAACCAATTCCTTTCTGCAGAAGGACTGGACTTCTTGTGACACAACACATTCCAGGCTTAGAGTTATGGCAAGAAAGGGGGTAACTAATAAGGATTCCAGATGCCCTCCTTCTCAAGGAAGGAACCCTAACACTGACCATTTGGCCAAAGTCTGTGAACTGTCCGACCTCCCTCCATTACCATAATGATGAGCTACGTCAGAAGCGGCAGAAAAGAGCTATTATATAAACTGGAAGTTTTGTACCAGCACTTTGAACAATACTTCGGTTTTATTGTTCCTTGCATGCAATAAAACTCATCTGTTTAACTTCATCTCGGGATCCAGAACTTATTTGTCTGTTACAACACTATCATCTCAGTTTTATCATTTTACTGTCCTGCCCACTGTTTATGAGTTTTATCCAGGAGTTTGATATTTTTAGGTATTTCAAAACAACAGAAAATAATTTTGAACAATAATGCTGTCTTTCAGTCTTATATTAGTGAAACCAGGAATGTACACATAAAGAAAGAAGTCATGGCTGATTGTAATTTTCCTTACATACAGTAGATCAGGAAAAATCAGGATTCTCAGTAGCTAAATGTGAAATTGTAGACATGGCTTTCTAACTGCATTTGTTAGAGCACCTGCTACAGTGATTGCCTGTATTAACCAAGTCATTTTAAGATTAATTGATAAAGCAAGCAAAACAGAGGTGTACCATTAGAGCACCATTAATAAACTATTATCATAACATATCAGGTTTTTACCTATATTTGAAAACAGTACAGGTCCAAGTAGGGAATGGCACTGCTTTTAGAGTGGAAAAGAATGTGCTAAATATAGATCAAAGAGAAAATAATGGCAGCATTTTAAAATATTTTGCCTGATGCACCAAACAGATTCATCCCAGGAGTGAATAAATAAAAATTAAATCAAATTCACAAAACAGTTCTGGTCCATATGGTTTAATTAATCAATAAAGGAAAGAATCCAATGCCAAAAATGGAATACAATTATTCAATTACAATGTATTACAAGCACAGGTTAAAAAAAATGATTTTTGAACTGCTGAAAGAGAGAAAAAGAATATTGCAAATGAGGATAAAATAAGTAATTTGGTTTTCCCTTTTGTCAGTATTACAGCAGATGAAGTAAATAACCAAGAGATTATAAAGGGAAATGTAGCTTATGGTAATTGTGGTATTATATGAATTAGTATTATATGGTATTTGTATTTAGCTATTACTACACATGTAAGGCTAAGGTGATGTTGAATGTAGGGGCTTTTTATACAGCCACCTATTAATGTGAAAATTAGACACACCTCTCTTATGAAGAAAATTCCACATGTGGGTAATTGGCCACTCCCGTGGATTAAGCAGCCAGTGGTGTATATCAGCTGCCAAGAGGACCAAGAGGCTATGTCTATACTCCTGCAGGAGTGAAACAGAGTGAGAGCTCAGAAATTAAAGGGGAACTGCAGTCCCGATTTCTTAGACTGGTTATTAAATCTATGTACAAATATACATTCACTGATGGTATAGAAAACTTTTACAAATTTCAAATTAAGCACAAAATCATGGATTTTGTTAAAGTACTGTATGTCGCCCTGTTGTTGCATTGTGACATTTGCTCGCTAGTCACTGTAATGATTAATGTAATGTGATGTATGAGTGAATAAGTGAATAAACCCAGTCTGTGCAGCAGACATTTTACTGCAGAAGAACTGTCTTGAAATTGAGAACAATATTTCTATTGAATTAAAAGAAATGTATTCACAAGCCTGCTTGTTTACAATGTAATAAGGCCACTTTGTCCCACTGGAAGTCTGGTTTTCTCTTCCTGAATCACAGAATATGGCACTGTGCACACCTGGAAATTCTGTTTTGTGATGTAAATTGTAAGTTTTACAAGTTACTGTACATATTTTACTTTTATTGTGGTTTGAAATGCACTCATCAATGCTGAATCTTTCTAACCCCAAAATATGAAAATAGCTTTACAGTTTTTTACAGTAATTAATTTCTAAGGCTCCAGTGTCTAAAAAGGAAAGGTGATTAGTTTTGATAAAAGTTGGAAGATGAGTTGTAAAGGATTAAGCTTAAACAGTCAAAGGTAACAGTCAAATGCACAAGTGTTAAGGTAATATACCAATTAGGACCTTCCCTGTTTTGTTCATTAGTCAGACCTCACCACAACTATATAAACAATCAGGTTCGGCAAGAACTGTAATTATAATCTTGAACAGAGAAGAATAAAGTCCCTGATTCAAATTTTCAAAATCTTCCATGACAATGACACAGTTAAACCAATGGATTTCCTAAAGGAATCAAACAAGCCAAAGAACAAAGTGAAAAATACAGCAATTGAATATTACAATTACAAATACAGTGCATTGAATATTGAACAGTGGTTGTTCTAGATTCCCACATCCGTGTTGCTAAAGTCGATACCTTGTCTTCCTTCAAAAAACAGTTGGATTAGATCCTCAAGTAAATTAGCTACTAGAAATTAAACAGGAAGGATGGACAGACTGGCCTCCTGGCTTCTGTGAGCTTTTTAATATTTTTGTTCCAAAGTTTTGTTTTTAAATACTACAGTATAATAGAATTATAATAAACATTTGTCACTTTTAAAAGGGTATTATGATCGAATAAAATCAAGGGTTCTAAATGGGATAAAAAGAAGCAGCGTCTTTTTATTCAGTACTCAGTACACTAGAACAAAATTAAAACCCCATATAATATGCATCCTGAAATGATACGGGCTTATTAACTCATGGATTTTGGATTGAAAATCATTTTAATTGTCCAGGAATAGCCCAATATGATAAAGCAGCAGGTGCAGTGGTAATTTATCTTTTCTTAGAATTAGCAGATCAGCAAACTGAATATGGATATCTGCTGTTCAGCAAGACACACTGAATATAGAACTTCTCTGTTTAACATAAAAAAATTAAAGATTTAATGGAATACAATAATAATAGGAAAGCAAGTCAACCATATCACCATGTGTACTGGTTGTACAACCATCATACGGTTCATATGTTAGTATGACGTATATCCATATGTCAGTTTGTCAGTAGGACAATGTCATACATTGTTTTTTAATCAATTCAGATGTTTCAATTAAATATATCAAAAGCTAAAAATGATGCCATCAAGAGCTGGCCATAGTTAATAATAATGTAAATTGTAATAATTAATAGTGCTAGTCCAACACACATAACATCTTTTGTTCATACTTATTTTCTTTGGCAGCTGCCTGATTTCACATTTAATGTTATAATGCAATTGAACTCATTAGTGGTCAGGAACTCATGTAGGCAAGGAAACAACTAAGTTATTTATCTCAGAATAAGCAGTCCAGAAATCCAATTTTTTATTTGCAGCCTCAACTTTGCCCATTATATTGAAAATTAATTTACACTTGTTGCCCAATATTTAAGTAATTTAGGTGAAAAAAATGTGAGACTGTTAACACAAATGAGAGTTTGTCCAAATCACAAAGATTCGAAGAGAGGGGAATGGTAATTAGGGATGAAAAGCTCCATTTCAGAGTGCTGTTCAAGTAGCCTAGTCACAGCTTTCCTGCAAGAGAGCCAACAAACACCCATGAGGAGCAATAGATTTGCATGTTTGATTTCCATTTTTCCCACAGTTCAGGAAAAACACTCAGTGATAATCTTAAATTGGCTGGCATGATTTTAGTTATCAGTACCTCCCCGAGTATACTACTATATAATGTACAACTGCAATCTCCAACACAATTTGAAAACATTATTCAATGAACAGTTATGAAATTACCAAGCAGCCAAAGAATCTCCTCAGCTGTTGTGTAGGTAGCAAAAAGTTGTCTTGTATAGAGTCTTGTGTACCAAAGTATCATACTGATACTGATAAGCCACATTTACTACTGTACATCTGTAGACTTGTCTAATTATTGTGCAAAATGTATGCTGAAGAAGATTCACGTCTTTTAGTGCCTAATTTTATGTATTACTTATACTATTATAATACTATTGTAATTAATATTATTAATGCATAATATTAATTAAAATTATAATATAGTGACTCATGTTGTTGATACGCTGCAAGACAGTGTTGTGTAATAATGGCACACTGAATTGCTTTTCTAGCTTTATCCCCAACCATGGTGGAAATAAGGTCTGTTGCTGAAGCTAGTATTAATTCATTGGCTATCATATGAGGCTTTTTTGAATATGACACATCAAAAGCCTTTGGGGCTGTCATTTGTAGAGCACAATATACTGTTTTTTGCTTGCTAAATGATGCAGCAACACTAGTTCCAGAAATTCTGATGATCAGTCTTAATACTGTTCTTGTTTTGTTTCCAAATGTCTCCTTAGAAGATAGGGTTTTAAGCTGTTGTTTGAAAAGAAACACATACTGTAGATGGGGAAAATCATTAGCACTGATTAAAGTAAATCCTATCTCATTATATTTTTTGTTGTTTTATTTTGGTATATATCCTGGTATTACCTTCAGTATCTCTCTTTTCTATACAAGGGCAAGGTCCACATCCTGAGTCAAATTAATTGATGATTTGAGTATTGTTTTTAACACTTCCTCTCTTTAATCACCTATCCACCTGGCTGTTTAATACTTAATGTATGTACTTCACTGTATTCAAGTTGATTTGAATGGGAATAATCTGGTACCACACCAAGTTGATTGGGGTAGAGACTGTGTACATCAAGTATCTGAAGTTCTTATTTGTATATTGGAAATTAAATATTCCATGTGCACCTTGAACTGTATGGTCAATTGGAAATTATCATCATACAATAAAAATGTCACTGGCTACTAAATAAGGGAATGCAAAAACACAATATTAAACAAATCCACCATTACAGAAAACCCCTTTGGAGATAACTTCCATATATCTGGTGTTATATCACAGATTGGGGAACATTGTCTAGCACAATCCATTATTGTTAAGTTTTGAGTTTGGGAGCATCTATCACAGGATTTATGTCCCTTTCTCCTCGCATCCCAGTTTAATAATGAAAGTCTTATACTGTCTGGATTGAAGTTTTAAAGTTCTTTGGATTGAAAACCTTCTATAATGATTGTAATGCTTATCAGAATAAGACAAAATGTTTGGCCAATAATTCCACATATCTACACTCAAAATGCCAATGATCCACATGCATGGAGATTTGAAATCTGTCTTGAAAAAGATATAATTCTAGTGATGACACTTGTAGCACAAAACAGAGACAGAGTACAGATGCAGCCATCTAGAATGCACAAAGTGCCAGTCAGTATACCACAGTACTCGCCTTCCACATTTTTTAAATAAACTGATTAAGGACTGCCTGGTGGCACAGTAAATCCTTAAAGTACAGCAGCCATGTGCAGCTGTCAGACAAATCTGTACAGTATTAAATGTTTATCAACCCATAAGTGTTTTCCTGCTCTAATCATACTGTATGGATAATAAATAATTTCATGATATACAATGATTATACTGTTGAGACAGGATGTTGAGTCAGGACGTGCTGCTACCATAACCCAAAATGAGATGCATCATAATCTGACACTGGTAGAATAATTGCTTTTTTAGTTGCATGCAGTTTAAAACATTAAAAGCATTATTTTAATGATCTCTTGCAAAACAGTGGTACAGTATAAATAATTGCATCAAGATGAGGCAGTCTGCAAGAAAGGCTGTAATAGTTGATTTATGGATATTTCTGAATATTAATTCATATAATTCAACTATAACTATAACTTTAACTATATACCTTTCCCTACTCATTTTGGAATTACTTTGGTTGATCTAACCAAATCATGTCATAAATAGCAATGTTACATGTGTGAGGCATCACTCATACCGAGGAGCAAGAAGGTACAGTATAAGGGAGAATTTGGCGGAACATATAAACTCTGCACAGACAGTAACCCAGGGACAGGATGTTTCTGTGTTTGTAAAGAGCTTCTGGTTTGTTTCTCTCCTGCTGCCCTTTTGTTTTATGATCAATTAGTTTCATTTTCCATTACTTCTCAAAGTGGCATTATAAAGATAATTGGTGAAGGCCAGGATACTGGAGTAACACTCCTACTCTTTTCGAGAAATACCCTATGGTGTTTAATAACCACAGAGAGTCAGGACCTTGGTTGTATGTCTCAAGAACAGTACCTTTTTACAGTATACTGTCCCTGTCACTATACTGGGGCATTAGGACCCACACAGACCACAGGGTGAGCGCCCCCTGCTGGCCCCACCAACACCTCACACCTCACACCTGCTTAGCTTAAGTGGGTAGCCAGTTGTGAGTTACAGGGTGATATGGCTACGGCTGCTGGCAGAGATGAAAAAATTTGCAAATAAATGCAGAATGTGGTTTGGCTGAGCATTGATAACCTTTATCACACTTCCATGTCAGATCTTGTGCTGGGAACTTGATTTGTTTTACTTTTACCCCAAAAAATCTGAAATAAGAAACAATGTGTCTTTGCTTAACTTAAACGTACAAAAGATAGAATGTAAAATGCCTTAGATTATTGGTTCAGTTTTTTAAAAAACAATAGATGTGTCACTTTTTATGACAAGCTAGTTAAATCTTTTTCAAGAAAATGCAAGTGTTTCCCAATGTTCCTCTTTTAAGGTTAGCAAAGCAACTCTTTTGGATACATTAAGATATTAGACACTGATTTATTTTTACTATTCACACAAGCACACAAGAAATACTGTTATTCAAATGCAAAACATCCACCCCAACCACACCTCACACCCCCAGATAGACTGAGAAAGCAAATTTAAGGAACTGATATCCACTAGTTAGCTATCCATAGTTGTGTAAATAATTGAAAAGTTCACGGTAGATAGTCACATGATTACCCGAAAAATAATGCACTTATCTTAGGAACGAAAGCAGCACAAATACTGTGTTCAACTGTACAAAAAAGCACAATAAGAGCACTAATGAATAGTGGGTTTCATTGTTGTCCTCTTTGTAGGAGGGACAACTTCATGACGCTGTCACTAGCTGCTACCAAAAGACAAAGTAGATGCACTGCAGTTGATTAGTAGCTGCCCAGCTTATAGAAGCATTTCAAACTATTGCATAACCGTTTCTATATGGGGAAGTGTCAGATATTAAACTGGAAAGAATGTATTTTCTATTAAAACGAATATCTGTAGCTGGCGTAGCAGTTGTTTTATTAACAATTAGTTTCATTTTTCTTCACATTTCAAAGTAACATCATAAAGAAAATAAACATGGCTCCAAAGTACTTTAAAGCCATATATTTAGCTTTCCAGCATAAAGAGCTTTTAATTTGTGCTTTTCCACACATCAAGTATTATGAAAAACTTTCCCCTAGACTGCAAGGAGAACGTTATAATTAAAAGTATGAGACACTCCATCCAGTATTACATACTTTAGTTTCACTGAAATAGGTATTATGCAAGCTTCAACAACTTTGTTGAAGCCAAATGATTATAAAAACTATATCACCTACTAAGAGAAAAGGAAAGCAAAAAATAACACAAATTAATTATAAATATAAAAACCTCAATTGCAATTTCTGCTTAAAGGTATTTTTAAATTCCACTACTTTCTGAGCATCTTGGAGATTGTAGGTCTGCTAATCAAGTGACTGGTAAAACTAGTTTTCTTTGCCCCTCCGCCCCCCCGCCCCATGGCAGAATTCACACTTTTGCTAGCTCCACACTACATGTATTCTTAATATTAATTAAATATTAGCATACTGTGGTATATACAATTATTAACATGTCAATAAATTATAAATATGTGTTATTGTTTATTATTGGATCCCCAAGTGCCAATTTGCTAAAGTACAGCTTGTGTATTAGCTGGGAATCGACTCAGGCCTCCCACTTGGCAAGCAATGTATTAGCTAAATTAGTAATGGCTTGATTTGATCGGAAGTTTAATTTTCCATTACACTGAAAATAAACATTATATATAATTATATTATGTATAACCATTAAAATGTTATAATTGCTTGCACAGGAAGTGAAAAAAATAATATTCCTCTTTCTGGTGAGACATGAGAGAAACAGCAGAAAACAGTAATTTATTTCAAATTAAATTTCTTAATATAAATTAATTCTAAAATGTGCAAAAAAGTTTGAGGAAAAACACGTTCATTTTTGAGGGCATATGTAATGGATATGTACAGTAATGTGTAAAGGAACAGATAATTCCAAAATAACATGGAAGAAAGCAAGTAAAAACAAGTGAAAACTGACTGGAAAGCTACATCTCCCAGAAATCTGCTTTCTTAGGTCCTGCATGACCAGCCCAGCCTTGGCAGTTTAAAGGTAGTTATATAACTTAGTCTCTCAAGTATATGTTTTTTATTGTTTTTAATTGCCTTGCAAGTGCTTATGGGAAATGTAGATAAAACACACAACAAAACCTTTGTAAAATTACCACAGCAAATTACCATGTTAAAGAATTAGATCAATAAAATGTTGTCTATCTTATTTTTTTTTATTTTCAGCTCCCACTACTACTTATTTTACTTTGGTTACTTTTATTTTTACCTACCAAAATTTCCCTTTATGTGATTCCATATTAATATTCCATATTAAATGGATTTAAAGTAGTAGAACAGACCAAAGGAATCTACCTTTTCACTAATGTCTAATGCACCACCTATTGTCACCTATTGTGCCACCTATTGATTTCTTTGGACAATGAACCCCTACATTCTGCATATATAAACACACAGAGGATACCTTAGCTTGCTTACCATTAACCTGCACATTCTAGGTGGCTACATATATACATGGACTGATACTGTTATGGAACTGACTGTTTTTTTGGCATAACTTTAGCAGCAAAATGATGCAATGGAGACAGTCTACCTGTACTACATCCAGCTCCAAAGAAACTGAAGAACAACATTTACAAAATGAAGAATATACAACTGTTTCCCCAATTCAGTTTTCTTTTAAGCACAACATTTTGGTGCACATTTTTCATGTAGGCTCTTTAGTAGTTCATTGCCCTAGTGTTCTTTGATAGAGTTACATAGGACAATAAAATGAGAGTGTCCTATACTGTAAATACCTATACACTATACTGTAAGTACCATATGTCAGTTAATGGTGAAAAAGAAAATCTATTACAAGCATTTAGGAGTGTTTTTCTTATGGAGACGGTAACTCTTAGTATAAAGAAAGACAAGCATTTCATTTTAATTTTGCTATTATCTTTTTAAGGTATGTCCTTTAAGTAAAACAAAAGTTATGGTATGTCTTCATAGGTGATCTTGTTTTAAAGATGCATAAATATTCAGAAAATGTCCTTAGCACTTTATCAAGCAAAGTTGGCAAAAACGTGCTTAATGAAGCATTGCTTAGCTATGGCTTTCAAGGACACTGACATCAAGATGAAAGGTGTTCATCCATATCAGACATAGATGTTTATGATGTATTCTATTTCATAATCATGATGTATTTTTCTTAATGTACTGTTGTTTGCAAGATTAAAAAATTCTCTTTTTGCTTTAGGAGGGAGTTATTGGTTTTATTAGATTCAAGGTCAGAAGCTTTAGAAAATGCATACTACAGTTTTTGTAAACAAATTGAAGACTAGGTATTATGAAGGAAATTATACTTGCTGCAAAAATATTAACAAAAATTTCCTATAAATTTTGTTAAAGCTTTACAAATTGACCATATACTTATGATAAAAAAGAATCGTGTAACTCGGTAATTATGGTGATATAATTAGACAGAGGGGATAATAATTATAAATGTACTGTACATACAGTACAAAGTGGCTTGATGCTTGATGCTTGATGCAATAAGTTTGTCTGGTTTTGATCTAAACCATACTTATGTGCACAAAATATCATGACCATCATTTGGAATAGGAAAGAAAGTGCAATTCTAACCAAAGGTGTAGTTCACTACATTATCAAAGGTATCATAAACAGATTTTAACATTTTGCTAAACTCAGGTTAAAGCAAACCACCGCAGGTTATTTTAGAAGTGATCACAAGGGCAACTTGTAAAATGACTAAATTATTTTAAGTATTCATGTTTTTAGATAAGTGTCAGTTTTAAAGGTCTATAGAATTCTCTTTTTCTCAGGCCCCCTGTCCATCTAAAAAAGTAATCAAACCCTAAGTACATAAAGACAGATAGAATGACAAGGATGCAAACATACAGTGCATGCAGTATATTTCAAATAAAGTCAGACTGAATTTACAACATGTCACTTTTAAATTATAACTGAAAGGTTACTTTGGGCCTAAATCAAACAAAGAGGAGGGATGACAAAGTCAACCTAGGTGTTAATATAAAGAAGACAATCAGAAAATTGCAATATATCCAAAGCAGAAGACAGGTTATTATAGTACACATGGGTATTTTTATCAAAATAGTGATGAAAAATTAGATTTATGTGCTTATAGTTATCTTTTCATTTGAGCTTTGAATAATTTTCTTTATTAAACAGTGCAGATTTACTTACCAAATGACCAAAATAGTACATAGGACTCTTAGAGCCTAATCTATGGAGTCTAGTTGAAAATGCAAAGAAGTTTACAGGTCATGAAATATGTAAAGTGAAATATACAAGCCATCCATGCAAACCTAAAGCTAAAAATCAGACCCAATCATCAATTTGCAATACAACATGAAACCCAATGTAGCACTCAGAAAAGGAAAAATCTTTGTACCTAGCCTTACAACGTAATGCCATTGTAGTCCCATACACTCATACAGTACCTTGATATGGTCCCTGCTCTCTGCTGCATTCATTATTTGGTTTGCTTTAATCCAAGAAGACCTGTCAGGGCCAATAGGAAGTAATAGGCCTGACAGTTGCTCAAATTAAGCAGCCCTTTGCTTTCAAATCCCAGTCACTCTCCAATTATTATAATATTTTTAGATGTCAGTTGGTCTTGCCTTTTTATACATTTTTGCCAGCTGTACTCATATAAAGTAAGAAGCATATTTGCCCCTGGGAGCTCAACCTCAAAGTATGTGATGAAGATTTTCTTTCTTTTTCGTCTATTTTCTCTGACATTATGTCCAGTCCAATGTAAAAACAAAAACTTTTGAAATGAGAATGGACATTTTGTATTCTCCTAAAGGTTTTTAACCTACAGATGCAGCCATTCAAAATGCGCGGTAAAAACCCCCGGTACAGTAACCTACCCGCAGGGCACCGCGGTAAGTGATTGGCTGGCCAAAATGACCGACAGGGGCAATCGTGGTGCATTGGTTAGTAGTGAAAAGATTTAATCATTTAATGTCTTTACTGTGCACATTTTAATCCGCTTAGTTTTGAATATTTATATGGAATTTTACCACTAAAGGGAAATTTTAGTAGCTGAGCATAAAAAGAAGAGGAGCATAACGCATCTGAAGGTCATAAACGATATTATTTAGGAACATAAACATTACTGTATGTACATAAACTGTACTGTGTATGGCTGGTCTTGATAGTTTAAAGAAAAAACACACACCAGTCTTCCATTTCTCCCTAAACATTTTAAGCATGAAAGTTTTATGAAACGGTACCTGTTAGGAATCCCTGGTGGGAAGATACAAGGATCCTGTGCAGACGCAGGCACGGGTAATAGATGAGGCAGGCGAACAAACCAAAACGAGAGGCAAGGTCGTAGTCAAAAGGCGAAAGGCAAATCGTAATCCAGGAAGATCTTCGGTAGCAAACTGTCCAGGCGAGAGGCGAGGTGCAAAGTCGAAAAGGCAGAAGGGGAATCCAAAATCCTGAATAAACGAGGTACGGGGAAAAACGCCAGGTAGAGCTCTCAAGGAGTAGACTCAATACCGAGCAGCGGGAAGCAGGTGAAGAGGGTATAAATAGCAGTGCGCACCGCACGGTGAGTGTGTGCAGGTGGTTTAACTCGTGCGGCGGCGTTTGTTAATAATCACCCACTGCTGGGGCTGATTAGCTCGCTTACGAGTTGGTCTTGACTGCCTGGTGGTCGTGACAGTACCCAAATATGTGATTGCTGTATAGAATGAATTTTAATTTTTAAAAATTATTTTACACGAAAATTAAGCTGTTTACATCTTCCGCCTGAGAACAGTCACCCGTTGCTACCCAACGCAGAAACACAGCCACTAATTAGCAAAGAGAGGACATTAGCTAGCCAATATGATAAAGAAATAAATTATTATTTTGTTTATTTCTTTTGCACATTTATTTGAACATTTCCATCGATTGTACAAGCACTTGGAAACTGTCCAATCCCTAGTTCATCAGGCATTTTACCGGTCTGGCGCCGGTCTGTGTCTTCTAGGATATAATGCCAGCGAACTCTTGTTTTTATGTTCATTATAACAGACAATCTCCTTTGCTTTTAACGAAGCGTTTAATAATTTCCTAAAATGAAATTGATTTACTTTATTTCCCTCACGGGATCAATAAAAGTATCTATCATCTGTCTAAACTATGGGACAGAATTCTGGGGTCTCCCCATACCAGAGATTATGGTAGGGCTTCAGAATGGTGATTGGCTGACACCATCTGACACCTCTCTGATTGGAGAAAAAAGACGTGCTGGTTTGCTATACATACAGTACTGTACCAGGAAGAGGATTTCTTTCTATTAGAAACATGTATTTTAAAAGTTTAAGCAATAAACATGTTACAGCGTACACAGATTTCGTTATCTTTGTCTTATGCATAATAATGTTCACCGCTCTGTCTAGCAAATTAATAATAAACTTTATTTTATATAGCGTTTTAAACGAATAAGTAATTAGATTGCTCATAAACCTAATCACTTGCTTTTTCATTTTATTTAGGCTCAGATTTCAACTATAGATCGTATTATTAATAACCATAATAACAACCAACCAACAAAAACAACCATTTAAACATAATACCAACCAAAAACATAGATAACGACCACAATACAAAATCAAATATATCAAACCATTATACTCTCGCAAATTCCTCCAATTATCATAATCCCGCCCCTTATGCAAAACCAAACCCTCCTCCCATCCCATTTTATCCTCTTTATCATCCTCAAAATCCACCTCAATTTTCAACATAAAGCATTACTGCTTACTGGGTTTTTGAGGGGGGGGGGGAGGTGTCTTTCGCTGGAAATCTCGCCTGCTTCTACTTTACAAGTACAAACCCCTCTCTGCCGGAGTGCTGGCTGTGACGAATTAAACCGGTTTCACGGGTATTTTGAAGTACAGTGTTAACTGGTAGCTGGGATCCTCAATGGAATCGCTTTAACATGCTAATGCGTTGGTTTAACAGTCCGGGAGTGGCAAGCTTCCAATGTCAACTCGACTCGATTGGAAGACAATGAACGTATTTTAGCCCTAAATGAATTAATAGCAAACATGGTTTACATAAAATACATTTTTCCAAGAAAGTTTATAATAATACGATCTATAGTTGAAATCTGAGCCTAAATATAAAGGAAAAGCATTTTCAGAGAGCAATCACACCGTGTTTATGTAGAAAAAGTGATTAGGTTTATGAGCAATCTAATTACCTATTCGCTTAAAACGCTATATAAAATAAAGTTTATTTAGAGATGAATGATCAGTGTTGCAGTTTAAATAATTTTCGTAGGAGGGCTTGGACAGATTCCAAGTGCATTTTTGCAATTTACGTTGCATTGTCCAATGTGCTGTTGTAATACAGTTTAGAATACAGTTAGTCTAAGCTTTATCAGCTTTATTTATCGGTTGCAATTTAGAAAAAGTCAAAAACCGCACTCAAATTGCAATTTAGAGCTTTCTGGCAAGAGGAGACACCCAAATTATAATGTAACATGCCACTGTTTGTGCATGAACAAAGTTATACTGCAATTTTCCTTAGATATGCGATAAAAAAAAAAATTTCCCCGGCGGAACACACTCCATAAGAATCAGCGCTTTTATACAGTATATCGCCTTTAAACACATATATTGAAACACGCATTTACGATTTAAATCAAAACGCGATTCAAATCAATATAAATGTTTATTTTGTAACGCATAGATGACTATTCATTGTTATTAAAAAGACTTAAATTCGATCATGTTGTGATATTTAGAAATATAAATTTGTTTGGTGCGAGTGAGGTTTTATTTAATCTCTGACCAAGGGAAACGTTTCATTTTTTCAAAGAAATGTTTGTTAAAAAATAAAGTCATAGTTCCATGGGATTCAATCACAGACCATGTGACATGGGAGTCAGGAAACTAACACACAGTGCCATCAGATTTGATAACGCTATAAAAACGCTATAAAATAATGTGACTAGGCAGAGAACAAGTTTACAGCACAGTACAATAATAAATGCTGACCATGACTTTAGAAGCACAAATTACCTTACACTCAATTTAAACACAAGCTGTCTTTAGCCCTCTAAGCTGGTTCATACAGAAATGTAGAGATCCAGGCTAAGAACACACAGCTTCATTAGCGAATACATATGCAGGACAACTAGAGAAGACGTTTTACAGAGGATGGATTTTTAGAAACATCCCATCAGTGACATCACTGAAGTCAACTCCTAGGTACTGTAACTGCCGTGTGGATAGTTTCACAAGAATCAGACAAAGGTTTAAGCATCGCTTGTTCTAGATAAAACTGCAAAAAAAACAACAACCCATAATGTACTTCTTTGCGGCTCTGTTTGCCCAAATCATATATTCACAACGTGAAATCTAGAAAATAATATTACGTAACCAAAATCCGCAATATGGAAACAGAACCTGTGTAATTGTTGATAGATGATGTACTCGTAACATTTTTTCAAGACGAACTACAACATTTAAAAAATGACTTGTATGTACTTGATATCTCTAATCAATCCACGGGTCCCAGCACAAAACGAAACTAAAACGCATACCGTTTCGCGCTTCTTATTAGTTGCTCAAAAGTAATTTGACCGTATGAAATGCATAATATAAACCTAGAAACATATACGTGAGCAGTACTTAAGCACTGTAGTATCAGTGTTAAGACATACCTCTCAAATACTGTAAATCAAGTTAAAAATATCTCAAGACCGATTCTGGTCATAATGAAACCATGTTTCGTGTATGTTTTCTTTAAAGTACCGAGACCAGCCATATACTGTATGTTTATGTTCCAAAATTAATATCGTTTATGGCCGTCACACGCGTTGCAGTATGCTCCTATTCTTTTTATGCTCAGCTACTAAGATTTCCCTTCAGTGGTAAAATTAGATATGAATATTCAATACTTAAACGGGCACAGTTAAGACATTAAATATACATATACATACTGTATACAGTACAGTTTTCATACGGTAATATGTTTATGTTCCTAAATCAATCTCTTTTATGAGCATGTGAAAGGCATGGTGAATCGATTCTCAAAAATTACTGTACTTTGCATGATTGGAAACAAATGCGTGATTGCGAAATGCTGTGGTGTTACTTTTACAAAGACAGTCAATGAAAAAAAGAATGTTGACCAGGGCAATACTTTGAGTTTACACTTACAGCTTGTCCAAGGTCATTCATTATTAATACTTTTAGTAATATCTTCGTTAAAGACTTTGATGGCCACAGCTCAAACATGAGAGGTTGAGCTTTATTAGCTCCACTTTGCGGAAATTCCGGATACTATTATTTTGCTTGTCGTATTATAGGAGAATTTACGGTAACTAACTCCATCCCCCATCTGCTTGTTTTCACTTGGACCTGTCAAGGGAGACGGTTTTGACTCCCATGATATGTGTTGTAAAGACCCCATGCGCATCAGTATAATCCAGAATCTGGAGAAGGACATCAGAAGAAACACATCAGGGTTTGTTCGGGGAACACACACAGTGGGCAAAAACAGTGATCCAGTGCATAGGGGAAAACTCAAAAGGTGACCAAGTCCAAGCAGGTTCAAAAAGGGATAATCAGGGTGCAGTCCGTGATCCGAGAATCTGGAGATCCATCCAAGACATAGACAAAGGTAACATCCTTGGGACAGGGACAGAGACCAGGGACACGACAAGTAAAACTTTCACGGAGCCAGGTGCTCCGAGCCCCAGGCTCAGAGGTCAGGACACCGAGGTGAAGGCCTATGCCCTCAGGCTTACTCCAGGCCTGGTGATAGGCGGGCCATCGGACGTCCGTCTTTCAATGCTGAGCCCAAACTACGGAGACGCCTGGCTTAAATAACACAAAAGAGACAAGACACAGCAGGGGATAATGAAACTAAAATAAATACCAAGGAAGGAGCGCCCTCTAGAGACCATAAGGGAAGACGACCATAACAGGACCTAGGAACTGAATTTCTCAGCCTTTCACGTCTCCGGCATTCCCCAGGTCAGTGGTGCACCAGAACATATGCAGTATACTGTATATTAGAACAATACTGTAACAAGCAAACCTTTTATAAAATGTTTCAATTTCAATACATTTAGTAAATATAGGACAAGTGTGATGTACTGTATACTGTATTTATCTTCACTGGGATATAAAGGTTTTACTTTGGAAAACTAATGGAATGTTAGGAATGGGCACACTGCAGTACCTCATGTCTCTTTGCACATTTTACTCTGGCATTTTGTTCAGCACTCTGGCACTCTTGCATTTTGTTTGCATAACTTATTGGATTTATTAAAGACAAAATGTTCACTTTGAGTATAAGAAATGAATTCCTGCAGGAATGTCTTTTGTACACTTATTTTTGTACATGTTCCTTCAACACCACTTCTACGAAAAGGTTATCTACAAGAAAATTAAAAATGGAAAGCTCTTGTATCTTAATGGTATCTTATATTTACATTTACATTTGTAATAGAAAATACTTTTTTTTTCTGGTGTACCCCTATCTCACTGAAAATACATAGAACATAGTTTCTTAACTTATCTTATAGTACATGAATAAGTTCATGAAAAACTGATTTCATTAAGTAGGCCTGATAAAATGGTTTATTTGCCCAAAACAGAAAAGCAATGCTTATAAGCAGCATTACAAGCAGTAAAAATGGGCATGCATTATACAATTGCTTTGAATTAACAGTGCTTGGTAAAAACAGATTCTGTCTGAGAACTATTTTAATGTCTATAAGATTGTCCTTGACATGTGTATGACTTTCTGCAAGCCTTTGCAGAAGGATATGTATACCAGCACTTGGACAAACGCAGTAAATCAGAATTAATTTGTACCCCTTAAATGAGAATAATGAGTAGCACCTCTTTTGAGATTTGAAACTATCAGCACTTCTATTTAAGACTTAAATGAATGGGAATACAGCTAATGTCACATTAACTGATGAATAGCAATTAAGATGATAATATCCATCAAGACCAGAATTAATGCGATATTGGTTACTCACTGTGTGTTTAGTAGAAATTTAGCAGAAATTAAAGTACAATTCCAAAATTAATAAAAAAACCCCAGCATATTACAGTCTATGTCATTATATGGCTTTAATATGAAAACTTTAATAGAAACTCATTTAAAAAAGAAATTTGATGAAGTATGCATGATAACTGTCTAAATCACTGTGGTGGGACATCTAAACAGAAATCTCTAGATGTGTTGCAATTGTCTAAGCATCACAGATGCTCTGAGGTTAAAAGGTCATTCCTTTCATACCATGCCAATAAATATATAATTTATATTATTTATTAATTTAATTATTATAAAATAAGATTAACTACCATCAGATTTGGCCAGATTTAGAAAAAAGTATTTTTTTTCTAAACAGAAGGCTTTCGAAACTCCCATTACAGAATGACATCCAAAACCAAAACTATCCTGAAACTCTGATCACACCTTCCTCCTTTTCTTAACGAACAGACTCATCTCATCTTAATCCTCTCTATTTGTTCTCAGGTTTTGACTTCACATCTCTCTTCCAGTTCACCCAGGGTATTGATACTCCTTTCTTCTCTGCTACCCACCTCTGCTCAGTTACCCTGTTTTTTGTTCTGCCATTATTAATTAACTGTTGGTTACATTTTCTACCTCACACCTGACGAAGACTCCACAGCTGAAATATTATGTTTCTTTTTCTTTCAGCATGGAATCAACCTTTACCTGTTCATTTACAAAAAAAGCAGAACAAGTGTGATTACCACTTTTTTTTTATTTTTATTGAGCAAGATTCAGTGCTTTTTTTACACTACTATTATAACACTAGTAAAATTTGTTGACAATTCAGGAGCTTGACAATAGTGAAAGATTTTAAGAGAAAACTGACAAATACATCAGTAATAACATAACATTCAAAACCAAGGTGTCTCTCTCGCTGACTACGTGTAACTGTCCAGTTTTACGTTCTGTTTTTTTTTTTGCTCCCCTCCCGTGTGGGGGTCCATTTTTGGAGGTGGGTGTGTCCCTAAATTGGATTTCTCTCTGGATTGGTTGAAGAGAGCGGTCTGGTTTTAAAATGCCAGTAAGGGACATCTGGAGAGAGGTGTGGAATAAACTACAGCAATTTTTTGTGGGACTGATGTTGGTTTGTAGTTTTTGGTAAACACGAGATCTGTCGGTTTGTTTATTTGACTTTGGTGGAGATTGGGATTGTTGTGGCTTTTGTGTTTTTTTTGTTTTCTGTTACAGCTTAGTTTACTGTAATAAGTTAGCTTGTGGAAGACTTTTCTTTAGCTTTGCCACCCCCTTTCTTGGGAGAAAGGTTTAAAGGGCATTGGGTTTTAGGAAAGTGTAGTTTTTTTTGTGTATTTCCATCTGTTTAATCCCTGGCTCATATCTTAGTCCTCATTCGCCCCTAGAGTGAGCCATATTGGGGACGTAACACCGTTCAGACTGTATGTATTGTGTGTTGGGGAGTTGAAGTACAGTTGGTTTACATTTGTTGCAAACTACATATGCAGATAATTATTGAGCTCTGATTTTAGCTGAGCACATTCTTCTGACAACAACTGCCTGTTAGGTATGTTACATTTTCAGAAATAAAACTGATGTGCATACTGTAAAAGTTGGAGCACCTGTGTTTGTCTGTAGTTAGCAAAATAAGTTATCTGAAGTACACTGTTAATTCTCAGTGCAAAACTGATTTGTTGCTTCATATTTCTGTTCTCTTTCCATTTATTTCAATTATTTTAATATTTTTAATATGAGTACATTACTTAAATATGAAAATAAGGCTAAACACTGCACTGTGATATGTTGAGAATCTGTTTTACATTAATAATTAATTACGTTAATAATTCATGTTGGAAATTCTCAAACTCAAAATCCCCATGGTACTGCATAGTTCACTTTGATTAGATCTTTTCAAAAGACCAGTCACCAATTTAAATATCTAATTCAGTGATTTCTGCCTTAAAATTGAACAAAAATTTAAATTGAGCAAATTAAACAAAAATAATTAGAAAAACAAATCAATATTTGCTTCCAACATTTTTAACGGAACAAATCAATGTGATAGTGCCTTGTGTAATGGTTCACAAAATCTCACATGCTAAACAAAATTATAACCTAAAGAACCTGTTTTCTAATTCTTATGGAAACAAACTACAATGATTTTTGGTGTAGAATATGTATGTGGTTGCTTTAACTTATAAATGTATACTAAGAAAGTAAAATGTGCCAAAATCATGAAACAATATTTATTTTAGTTAGTTTTATGCCGCTGAAATTAATTTCATGATGCCACACCCCAGATTTGAACAGGACCATGTTTAAAAAAATTAACTGAGCTATATGTACTGTAGAAGTTCCATTTCATAGCTCTAAATGCTTCAGCAGATCAGACAAACTTGAAAGAATACTTCACTGATCCTTGTGTAAAGGCAAAAGATTTTAGAAATGCTCATTCTTAACTATGATAGTGAATTAAAACTTAAATCCTACTTTAATAATGAATGTTCTGACTATAGGTTTGTACGTAATATTCAGTTATATTACTGAAAAGAAGCAGATACATCGTATGCTTTAATCATATTCTTTACTGCAAGGACTTAAAAGAAATGCACAGAAAATAGAAATTTGGATAGGAATTCATTAGACCTTTTTGTCTAGTTAAAATACAAATCTAGTATTGAATCTTAAATCTAAGGTATGCCGAGAACTTTACTTCTACATTGAAAAACTGAAATAAGTGCAATTTTTATTTGACAAAACATCTCCTTTTTAGTCCATAAACATTGAACAAAGAAACACAAACAATAATCATATGCAAGCTGGTTTATGTTTTCATCTAACCAACTGAATGGTTGTGACTCTGCAGGCTTCAGACCTAAATATCTTGTTGCATGTTACATTGAATGTAGAACAGAGAATGTAAAATCACAATACAAAAGGTAACTCTTCAGTGCACAAATCTGGGTTAAGGTCTATAATCTAGGAATGTACAACTTTCTGTTGCAATGTACTGTTACACACTTCACATGCCAAACAATCCCACAAACCTTTATAGATGGGAGGTGTTTTTAATTCAGGGATAGACTTTTGGACATTTCCAGTCAGTTCTAATTATAAAGCTCTGTTCCAAGTTATTTTGAATTATTTAAATGACTTTCAGCACTAGATATATTTAATTAAATAGGGAACATTTAAATTCTTGGGTCATAGTCCTGCAAAGCAATGAAGTGGAAGTACCAGGCTTGCCACAAACTCAGTATAGATCAAATTTATGTAGACTGAGAACATCTGACTTCAAATTTAGTCATTGCTCTAAACCCTAACTTGTGAGAGTATGGGAATTTAAAAGAATAATCATAAAAACATCCATTTACATAAACAATTTGTTTGACTCCAGCATGAATATATATAATAAACAAATGGTTAAGTATTTGAATATACATTTTTGATAAAGAAAGTATGACATTCTGTATTTTTTAGTTTGTATTTTCATCCTACCATTCATCTTGAGGTTATATGAAAAAGCAAAGCTTTCAAGCAAGGCTCATTATTTCATTTTCTCATTATTGTACTGCAATTTTTTTTTTAACTGGAGTTCTACTATGTTGACATCTTCATTCACAGAGAGTTAACTGATGAAACATTTGGGGTCCTTATTTCTAAAATCATTAGGGACTGTTTCCCACCAAATTACCTTAATTGTCTATATCTTCAGCATAAAACAAGGACTTTCTTCTTGATGTGACTTGACTGGAAAATGTTATCTGCATGGCTCAGGGAAAAAAAACACAATGAAATTTTTATTATACAAACACTATTAAATTAAAATTTGCTTTTATTCAGACTGATTTATAAAGCCCTGTTTTCACTCCAAACATGATAATGATTTGGATTAATGGTTTCTCATTATGAGTCAATAAACAAGTTCTTAAGTCTATTTGGGCTCCTGGTGGCAAAACTTCAAGCTGCCATCCATCACTGCCATTGGATCATAAGAAACACTATTTGTTTTCCCCAGATGTGACAATAGTAATTTATTAAAGACCCAATTTTCCACAATTGTGGCTGAAAAGATCTTGATTTGTGTTACTGGTTTGCCTTCTATTTTCACCTTTGCACAAATGAGGCATCACCTTTGCTTGTGCTTCAGCCTTGTTTGGTACAACTGATTTGTTTAAAAATATTTTCCATTCAAATGCAATGTTTTTCCCCCAACATTTTCCCGAAAGGACTCCATTCTAAATGTGTCCAACTGTTCTTCATCCATTCATAAACCAAAGATGAAGTGTTATCATTTATTTTAAATACTAGTTAAATAATCTTTCAGAAAGAATGGAAAGTAAATCTTTCAAATTCATTCATCTTTTTTGGTGTTACATTTGCATGTATTATACTGTACAATTGATATTGTAAAGTTCTTGATGTTTATTTTCTAGCCTATATTATTTGCACATAAATTGTTAAACTACATTACATTGTTTAAAATTAATATACAGACATATCTAATATATTTGTGAACATTTTTCCTTCTACCTTCTAAAACACCTCAGTGATCAATACATTTGCACAGCAAGGTAAAGCCCGGTGTGGTTTGAACTAGACAAGCTTTGTGTTTTACTTAAATAATTCAAATTATTTCAGATTTTTACTCTACAAAGTGCCATCAAAGGAGTGTTATTCCTATTAAGGGGTTATCAGTAGGACACTTTTAGAATGCAAGGTGTAAGAAAATAGCACAGTCATCTACAAGGAGAAAAATACAGATAAGGAAAGCAGGATAAGAAAAATTGTCCTTTCGATCAAAGTCTATCCTTCTTGCCTGATTTATATTCTTAAAAAATAAATTAGCATCCAAATAAGGATTAGTGCTTGGAAACACTTAAGAAGTTTGGCTAAAATCTACTCTTCCACGTTTGCAAAGGAAGTTTGATCTCTAACTAACCAAGTTATAAATGGCCACGTGGATCAGCTACCAAAGAAATATCTTGTATCTTGGATGAAAGAAAATGCTCTCAAAGTGTTCACTCAATATCAGAACACATTTAACCACAATCAGTACATTTAAATAGAAGAAAAACATCACTCACGTAAGTGCCTAAGGCATGTACATGAATGTAATTTATTTATTGATTTGAACTAAGGCAATTGAAAGGAGAGTCACAACAGAGAAGCACCAATTCACATACTAAAGCAGGCTCAACTTGCTAAAAACAATTGCTCCAAAAATATTTTGAACATATTATTCATACTCCAAGTATACAAAAGCTCTCTGCCTCTGTGTCTCTGCTTCTGTTTATTCTTTAAATCTAATCCAGAATAAAATGTTTCCCAGGTGAAATTTAAACGGCTACCAAATTAAATATCAATTGTCTTTAACAGAACCTTATCCCAACCATATTGGTGTCAGCACTATAGCGGAGCTACTCATGGCAGGATGGATCAATGAGGAATGGGAAAAGTACCTGATCTAATCAACCTTTCAATACATCTCTGGGAGATGGGAGGAAACTGGAGAATCCCTGAAAACCCCTACATACTGTACACCTGGGAGAGAAAATGCAAACTTGACAAAGAACAGAACCCAGTATCCTACAACTGTGATGCAATAGTGGAAATTGCCAAGCCACTAAGCTGATACTACATAAATAAGAATAAAAACAAAAAGTCAATACATTTCTGTCATCTGACAAAGGAAAACACAAGAATATAACCTTTCTACTTTCAACATTTTGCACCATCATTGTAGGCAAACAGAAGCTTAAAAATAGAACTCAATTTAATGTCCAAGGTATATAGAAAATAGTGCTCTGATTTAAGCTCTGGGCTTTCTAAATAAATTCCCTATAGCAAATTAATCATGTGTAAATATACACTACTGTAAGTGAGAATGACACTGCTGAACACTTTCATAATACAGCATGGCCCCATTTGGTTAAATTTCATCCATGCAGCTTAAAACACAGCATCTGGTTTAAGCTTCATGATAATTTCTAGTGTTTTTCCTACATTTTAAGTTTTGAGATATTTAATTTAATCAAAAGTAACATACAATACAATCAGTACAGTGAGGGGTGCACTAAAAGAGTTACTCACAGTCCGGACACACAAAGAACAAACTAGAACAGAACAGTATGGAGAAAAATCGTATCACACATATGAATATAAATATAGATGTAAATATAGATATAGATATAAATATAAATGTACTGCATGGGTCCCTGGCATATATTGCACAAAAAATGGTTGTAAACAGGAAAAGAAAAGAAAGAGAACAGATGTAGTAGTAGATGTGTAGATGCGTTCAGTCCAGAAACAGGTCACTGTCAATGTTGCCTCTGCCCAGACGCAAGGTGGATGCGTTGTACAGTCTTGTAGCGCTCCCTGTCGCACCGTGGATGAATCAGTCTATTGCTGAACATGCTCTTCATTTCTACAAGCCTGTCATAGAGGGGATGGGAAATGTTGTCCATGATGGCCTCTAGTTTGGACACCATTCTCCTCTCAGCCACTACCTCCAAGAGGTTCAGGTCAGACCCAATGACAGACCTTGCTCTCCTGATGAGCTTGTTCAGCCTTTTAGAATCCACAGCTCTAATCCCGGGGCCCCAGCATACAGATGCAGCCATTCAAAATGCGCGGTAAAAACCCGCGGTACAGTAACCTACCCACAAGCCACCGCGGGGCACCGGAGGGCACCGCAGGGCAAGTGATTGGCTGGCCAAAATGACCGACAGGGGCACTCGTGGTGCATTGGTTGGTAGTGCAAAGATTTAATCATTTAATGTCTTTACTGTGCACATTTTAATCCGCTTAGTTTTGAATATTTATATGGATTTTACCACTAAAGGGAAATTTTAGTAGCTGAGCATAAAAAGAAGAGGAGCATAACGCATCTGAAGGTCATAAACGATATTAATTTAGGAACATAAACATTACTGTATGTATGTAAACTGTACTGTGTATGGCTGGTCTTGGAAGTTTAAAGAAAAAATACACACCAGTCTTCCATTTCTCCCTAAACATTTTAAGCATGAAAGTTTTATGAAACGGTACCCAAAATGCGATTGCTGTATAGAATGAATTTTAATTAAAAAAATTATTTAACACGAACATTAAGCTGTTTACATCTTCCGCCTGAGAACAGTCACCCGTTGCTACCCAACGCAGAAACACAGCCACTAACTAGCAAAGAGAGGACATTAGCTAGCCAATATGATAAAGAAATAAATGATTATTTTGTTTATTTCTTTTGCACATTTATTTGAACATTTCCATCGATTGTACAAGCACGCTGCGGGCATTCTCCCGGTCTGTGTCTTCTAGGATATAATGCCAGCGCTTTTTTGTTAAATTTGTGTTTCCAATAACGCCACAGCAAACTCTTGTTTTTATGTCCACTATAACAGATCTCCTTTGCTTTTAACCGAGCCTTTAATAATTTCCTAAAATGAAAATGATTTACTTTATTTCCCTCACGGGATCAATAAAAGTATCTATCATCTGTCTAAACTATGGGACAGAATTCTGGGGTCTCCCCATACCAGAGATTATGGTAGGGCTTAAGAATGGTGATTGGCTGACACCATCTGACACCCCTCTGATTGGAGAAAAAAGACGTGCTGGTTTGCTATACATACTGTACCAGGAAGAGGATTTCTTTCTATTCAAAACGTGTATTTTAAAAGTTTAAGAAGTAAAAACCTTACAGCGTACACAGATTTCTAAACTGATCAGGATCGTTATCTTTGTCTTATGCATAATAATGTTCACCGCTCTGTCAAGCAAATTAATAATAAACTTTATTTTATATAGCGTTTTAAACGAATAAGTAATTAGATTGCTCATAAACCTAATCACTTGCTTTTTCTTTTTATTTAGGCTCAGATTTCAACTATAGATCGTATTATTCATAACCATAATAACAACCAACCAACAAAAACAACCATATAAACATAATACCAACCAAAAACATAGATAACAACCACAATACAAAATCAAATAATCAAACCATTTTACTCTCGCAAAGTCCTCCAATTATCATAATCCCGCCCCTTATGCAAAACCAAACCTTCCTCCCATCCCGACCACCACTGCATCACACAGCTGCCAAGGCACCTCACCGTGTCAGGCCACCACTGCGTCACACATATTTCAGCGCCATATATTTCATGGATATTATGGAATATAATGGATGGATATCTTAGTTATCTTTCTAGTTCACAGGTTTGCATGCATAATTTAATTTTGAAAGCCACTGAGACATCAGGTACTACTGTTGTATTTATGAAAAAGAAACAAAACAAAAAACATACTAACAACTGTGCCATCCTACTCCTTAGTTAATACATTTTATTATTCATAAACAGTTAACATTGTTAGCAAAATATTTTGAATTATATTTAACCCTATTTTTTCTTTAGTTTTGTATTTAACTTATTATATGATAGTCAGACTTAATGTATATTTCAACAATGAAAATATATTTTTACAAGATTTTACATTAAGCACTTAAAATTAATATGGTTAATAATAGTAAACTGTAACATGCTGTAACAAGATCGGTTAAACTGCGAAGAAAATGCTTTCAGAGAAAATGTTTCAGGTGTGAAGAACATAGATCTCCAATGCAATTTCAACCAAACCTGTTCCCACACACCCTGCCCCCACTACCATTAGAATATACACAAACATTTTAGCGTTTCATTCTGAGCAGAAGACCCTCACACCTGAGGAGTGCTGGCTGTGACTAATTAAACCGGTTTTACAGGTTTCAATCACAGACCATGTGACATGGGACTCAGTAAAGTAACACACAGCGCCACTGGATTTGATAATACCTAACCAAAATCCGCAATATGGAAACAGAACCTGTGTAATTATTGATAGATGATGTACTCGTAACATTTTTTCAAGACGAACTACAACATTTAAAAAATGACTTGTATGTACTTGATATCTCTACTCAATCCATGGGTTCCAACACAAAACGAAACTAAAACACATACCGTTTCGCGCTTCTTATTAGTTGCTCAAAAGTAATTTGACCGTATGAAATGCATAATATAAACCTAGAAACATATACGTGAGCAGTACTTAAGCACTGTAGTATCGGTGTTGAGACATACCTCTCAAATACTGTAAATCAAGTTAAAAATATCTCAAGACCGATTCTGGTCGTAATGAAACCATGTTTCGTGTATGTTTTCTTTTTCATCTTGAAATAACTCATTTCTAAATACCTTTTTCACTGTTAACATCTTGCAGCAACTTTGCGACAAAATATACACTCTGACAGTTCATCCTGCTACAAACATTAAATAAAACAAATCTTAAGATTTCTATATTTATGTCTTTATTTAGTGGTTTCATTAGTGACAAAGGCTAAACTTTCTTGGAAAAATGTATTTTATGTGTTGCGGAAAAAACTGACTTGCTTTAACAAAATATGGCATTTTCGTAGTTAGAAATTATGGAAAGCTCTGTTAAAAGCAAGGGAGTTTTTATGTCCATTCCAGTTCTTTTGCAACATGAATATAATTATATCGTTATTAATTTCTTGAGATACGCGATTCCATATTATATTCCCTTTTAATCAAATTCTAAAAGTATGCTTGTTGACTCCGGTATCATGTTAGTTAAAGACTTCGAAGTTTACAATGTTTAGGGAGAAATGGAATACTGGTGTGTATTTTTTTCTTTAAAGTACCGAGACCAGCCATATACTGTATGTTTATGTTAAGATTTCCATTCAGTGGTAAAATTAGATATGAATATTCAATACTTAAACGGGCACAGTTAAGACATTAAATATACATATACATATTGTATACAGTACAGTTTGCATACGGTAATATGTTTATGTAACGCGATTAAAAAATAAATAAATAAAACTGAAAGGTCCAGCACCAGCTGGATTCGAACATACAACCTGCCAGTTGGTAGTCACGCACCTAGACCAGTAGGCTACAAGACAGCTCGCATGAACAGGTAGGCGAAACAGCCCTACACAGCCCTGCCGCAGTACACGGATATAATCATACCGTTATTAAATTCTTGAGATACGCGATTCCATATTATATTCCCTTTTAATCAAATTCTAAAAGTATGCTTGTTGACTCCGGTATCACGTTAGTTAAAGACTTCGAAGCTTACAATGTTTAGGAAGAAATGGAATACTGGTGTGTATTTTTTTCTTTTCATGATAGGTGTCGCATTTTAAATCATTTTCGTAGTTAGAAATTATGAAACGCCCTGTTAAAAGCAAGGAAGTTTTTATGCCCGTTGAAGTAAAACAAAATGCCTGACAAAGTATGGCTTGGACAGATTCCAAGTGCTTGTACAAATGTGCTAAAGAAATTATACTTTGAGTATACAGCTTGTCCAAAGTCATCCATTATTAATACTATTAGTAATATCTTCAGTAAAGGCTTTGATGCATAAATATTTCTGATAAAGGTAGGTTGTGTACTTTTGTCCAACTGAGCAATCTTGCTTTCATAAAATATACCAACATTTTAATGACTGATGATTAACATGCTGTAATACACAGTTCAAAATTAAAGGCTCAAATGCTGTGCATGAGAGGTTTAGCTCCCCCTGGCGGTTTTACAAGGCGACGCCGGACAGTTAGTCACGTGACACACGTGAACCGCGTGATACCCCAGTGGGCGTGTCCCGGTATGCCGCGAAATACCTCACCCATTTTGAATGGCTGCATTTGTACCACTGTGTAGAAAATGGTGCTCGCTACCATTGACTGATAAAACATATGAAGTATCTTACTACATACATTGAAGGACCTGAGCCTCCTCAAGAAGTAAAGTCGGCTCTGTCCCTTCTTATAGATGGCCTCAATGTTCTTAGACCATCGTTCTTGATGTTCTTAGTCCAGGTTTCCTCCTTAGAAGTAAGGGCTGGATGGTATTGAAGGCACTGGAGAAGTAAAAAAAAATTATCCTTACGGTGTTGCCAGCCCTTTTCAGGTGTGAGTAGGCCCTTTGCAGCATGTAGATGATCGCACCTCCACACCAACACTGGGCTGGTAGGTGAACTGTAGGGTGTCCAGTGATGAGCTGACCAGGGGTCTCAGGTGGGATAAGACCAGCCTCTCCAGTGTCTTCATGACATGAGAGGTCAGTGCAACCGGTCTGTAGTCGTTGAGTCTTTGGTACCGGGACCAGGCATGATGTCTTCCAGAGCACCAGGACTCGGAGAGGTTGAACAGTCGTTGGAGCACTCTGCTCAGCTGATCAGCAAAGACCCTAAGAACTCTGGGACAGACGTTGTCTGGTCCTGTGGCCTTACCCTGGTGCAGCCTCTTCATCTCCTTCTTCACCTGGTCAGCCGTGATGGTCAGCCTGGCCTGGGGGATGGTGCTCATAGTGCTTTCAGTGCTGCAGGTGTTAAAGGTGGAGGTGTTGGAGAGTGGCAGCTGTGGGGGATGGGTGGGTGAGTAGCTGTCAGGGGTTGTAGCTGTAGGCGGCCATGATTATGGGGGGATGGAGGAGGTGTTGGGCAGTCGCAGCTGTGAAGGGTTAGGGAGCGTGTGGCTGTGGGGGGATGGGTGTTGAGCCACAGAGGACCCAGAATCAAACCTATTAAAGAACTGGTTAAACTCATTGGCCATCTCCAGGTTCCCCTCTGTTGCACCCCCAGCCTGTTTGAAGCCAGTTTAATGCTTTAACTTTTTCCCCAAATTCCATCAATAACTATCGTATTATGTGCAAAGCCACATTTAAAAATAAACATCAAAATAAGAGTGAATGCAACAGTTTTTGTCTGTAACATATAAGATAGCATTCATTATTGACTACTTAATTACATTAAGTCTTGAAGTGCTTCACAACTATTCTGTTGTCTGTAGTTTTCTGAGCACTGTCATTGAATATCAGATTTACTGTATATCCTTAAATAACAAGAATGAATTAATACATAATCACTATCAAAAAGTAGCATCTACTTTTGATTTAAGTTCATTTGGTGCTATTGTGCTACTTGACAATGTGAGGAAAAAAAGTGACAATATACGGAAAATATGTATACTGTACTGTATATCCTGAAATCTTTACTAAACAAACCAAAAGGTTGAAGTCTTAATCATGCACAATAACAGAGTAAGGAAACCATAATGGCAAATTGTTTTAAAGTTGGAATGTTTCACACCTCCAACAATTACTTCCCATACTCTAAATAGACACATTCTATGAAGTATGGAAAAGTGCATCCTGATAATCTGGTGTATATATACAGTAAGAAGAAATAAATAACTTATTTGTGGAAGATACAAATGTCAGGTTCGACTGTATACATTGTTTGCACAGCAAAAGCAATACTCTGTCAAAGAACCTCTATGGTTATGATTGTATGCAGCCTAAAGTATACATTATTTTTTAAATCATTTTCTCTACACCTCTAATGGGCTGCTCATTTTCCTTAAAATTGTTATTTTACTGCTCTACTGTCTGCCCTATTTTCTTCAAACTGTCTAGTCTGGTTACCTCTAGAGAATCAGACATGCTTAAACCTATGCCTAAAATCACTCTCAAGCCTTATGATAAAACATTAGTATTAATTTATTATTATTAGTGAGGCTGTGCTCAATGAGGCAATTAGCCATGAAAAGTGTCCTGTGGCCAGTTTTACATTGCACACATTGTTGAGTGTGACCTAAGTTAATTTAGTCTTTTTGAGCAACCACACCAATTCTACCTCTAAAGTAACAGCAAGATTATTTTTATGAACATTTGAGCTTTTAGGGTGGTGAAGTGGCTAGCATTGCTGCCTTACAGTACTGTGGCCCTGGGTTTGATTCCAGACCTGAGTTGCTATCTGTGTAGAGTTTGTATGCTTTCCCTGTGTTTGTGTGGGTTACCTCCGGGTGCTCTGGTTTCCCCCCACAGTCCAAAAACATACTGGTAGGGTTTTTTGTGTCTGTGTGTGCCTTGCGACTGACTGGCGTACCATCCAGTGTGTATCCTGCCTTGCATCTTTAGCTTGCCAGGAGAGGCTCCAGCTCCCCTGCGACCCTGTATTGGATGGAGCATTTAGAAAATGGATGGATAGATATTAGTTTTTGAGTCAAATAAACACCAGTGTTCTTATTATGAATGATACTTCACCTACCTATTTACTGGGTTATTCACTAGTTGCATAGTTTTGAGAGAGATGGTGATTTAATCTAGAGAAATACAATAAAATCTGTATGTCATGAGAGTCAAAAGGTATAGAGAAAATTTTTTTTTTAAACGTGGACATGCCAACAAAGGAATACTAACTCTTAAAATATTGAGAGCCACTCTCATTACTTTATTTAATTACCCCATGGAGAGCTATTTAGGGAAGCAGCTCATTATACCTACAAAAGAAGTACTTTTTATAAAACTGCATGGCAAGTTTTATTTTAAAGGGAGCAAACAGGAAAAACCACCAGTTATTTGGAGGGATGTGAGAGGTCTGAATTAAATTCTGAGGAGTCTGAACTGAAGAGCTGAATTGTTAAAACAGGTAACTTAAGAATTAGAATTGCTCACCCAATGACACATTAAGCATTTTGACAATGAAACTCCTTGTCGTCAAACAGTCTTGGGCTGCCTGTAGTGATATTTGGTGTCTGCTCACTCCTTGATATTATAGAACCAGGCTATCTATGGTCTTCTCTTCATGCATTTTTCTTATACAGTGTCTTATAAAAGTACCCTGACCCTTGCATAGCTTTTATACTTTATTGCTTTAACATCTTGCAGCCATTGTACTTTAAAGTACAAATTAATATGTATTATACCTAACTCCCCACTTTCAAAACAAAAAACAAATAGAAGTAAATAGATAAAGAGAAAAAATGTAATTGTATAGATATTCAAATCTTTTGCTGTAGCAAATCTCAAGACAGAATTATCTTAACAAACAACAAATTTAGTCCTATAGCTCTATTTTCAATAGTGGTGGTTGACATAATTACAAAATACATACCTATGTTTGCAAGCTCTTTTAATCAGGTGGTGATTTTTGAGCAAGGATTCAATCATTAAGACAAAGGAGCTTTCAAAACAACTCAGGAATGAAGCTGTATAAAGGGTATAAAACTATTTCAAAGCTCCTTAATTTCAAATATGAACATGGCAAAATCATTTATGGGCCAGCACAGTAGCACAGTAGCTATCATTGCTGCCTCACAGAGCAGGGCCCCTGGGTTTAATTCCTTTGTTTCTGTCTGTATGGAATTCGTATGTTTTTCCTGTGTTTGTGTGAATTTCAGCTAGGTACTTTGGTTTCCTTCCACAGTCCATGGACATACTGTACTAGTAGGTTAATAGGGTTCTGGGAAGATTGGTCCTGGTGTGTGTGCCCTTGTGTATCTTGTTTTAGGGACAAGGCTTATTATTTTACCTAGAATTAAGTGTTATTAACGATTTCTAAAAAATGTGTGCCTTGACAAAGCAGGCTGGTGCCTTTCTCTAAATACACAGGAATTTGGCTAAATAGGCCCCTCTGATAAAAGAAATTGCAAAACTGTATCAAGCTGAATAATGTGATGATATGGAGTGCAGATGGGCTCCAGGATGTCTCCAGGCAAGATTCTTCCCAAAAACTACAGGTCAAAGGTCATTATCCATCCAAAGGAAGATCCACCAATAAGAAGTCTGTAGGGCGCCTACCAGAACCAAACCTGATGGCCTCTTGGCCAATCACCAACTGGGTGTCACCGCCCAAGACAAGACAAGACAAGACAAGACTTTTTCTACCACATGACTACAAGCAGTCCAAGTCAGGACTTCAATCTTTCTGCGAGAAGCCAGGCCAAGAGAGTGAGTCAGTAAAATACAGAATTCTGCCCAAGACAGAAGAAATCTTGTGGTCACAAACTCACTGTTATTTTTGCCTGATTGATTAAATTAGACAATTGGACTCTATTTTTGTTGAGTTCCAGAATATTTGTAACAAAACTGTAGCATGGAATATACTAATTTCCCCTTTTGGTTACCTTGTGAACCTTAAGAAAACAAATGGTGCACAGACCGTTTAAAGACCAAAGTCTGCAAATAGCTACTTTGCCAAAGCTGTCTAAACTCAACGCGAGCTGCTAAGCAAAGCAAAAGCTTTTTCTCTCTGTCTCGTGTCAGGACCCTCCCAGCACTGAGAAGCTGCGACAGAACCCAAGTCGGCTTTTTACCAGTGTAATTAGCCACATTATTTTCAAGAGCTATTATTGCAAGTGCATGTTTGATGCTTAGTCTGGAGTAGTAAATGTATATTTACTTATTTGAAAATATAAATGTGTTTTACTTATATGAGACTGATAGAACCTGTGAGCTAGACTGTAATTGTAATTGTAATTGTAAATGTAGCCTATAACAAGAAAACCTGAAAACTATTCTTGTAGGTGAAACAAGGACTGCACAGCTTCTGCCACTCTCTTGTTTATGTAAAAGTACTCTGTGGAACAATAGAAAAGAATTATGGCAGGAGTATAAGTGATTTGCAGTGTATCTCAGTCTTATCTTTTGAAGTAGAGTTCTGTTCTGAAATTAATGTTCTTTCTAAGTGATGGCTGCAAACATCAAAACTCTTTTTAATAGTTAACTGATGATAATGGGTAATATGTTTGTAAGTTTTCTTTGGGATGCTAAACTAAATAACCTGCTATGGGATACTACCTTGGATGTTATCTACATAACAGAACAGAAAGCTCCTATGATACAGAACACCCCATCACTGGATGAAAAGAATGAACTATCTTATCAAGTTCCATGATCTGCAACACATGAAAAAGTGGAAGAACACAATACTGATTCCATCTTACAAAACAGTCCATTACAGAGAAACCATGGTTCTTACATTCTTTCTACTGTTTGCAATAATCTGTCTTCTTCTGCTTTAAGAGCTCATGGTTGTTCGCATACACACTGCAAATCATTACTCACTTATTTCAATACTGTGGTAAATTAAATGAATGGTATATTCTGTAAGACAGTATTTAATTTATTTGAACTGAGTAGAGACCACTTTGCTAGTTACATACCAGGAACATACAACATTGAGTCATATGGAAACATTTGAATACATATTCATTTTTTCTCCAAACCAATTTATTTTAGAGGTTATAGACAAAAACTGTCTGGTTTCTCCAAGAATGTACTAATCAGCTCACAAATGAGCCTTCTGTTTAAATAACTGCTTTGATATTTAAATGTACTGTTTAACAGATTCCATTCTACATAAATCATTTTAATTATAATCTATTTATACAGTTTGTATTCAGGTTATATGAAGAGCAAATTCCAAAGCCAAAGTTATTGACAAATTGTGACAAAAATGTTGGACAAGAACAAAAATTGTGTGCTATGTGTACATGCACTTTTAAAAACAAATCTACTGAATGATTTTCAGTTTTTATCAAGCAGAAATAATCTTAATATAATACAGAAGAAAACAATACTACTTTTTTTTAGGTTTAATTAAATTCATTACTTGAATATTGTTCCAAAGCAGTGGTTTCAAAGATTACAACTTCTAACTAAATTCACTAATCAAGGCCTAAACATAGAGCCTATGAACTTTGAGCTACATTTGAGGTGTTTGCATAGCTGTATGCCTCACAGGCAAATAAATAAAAGGAATCCAGATTCTTGCTAAGTAATCTGAACCATGTTATGGTTTGAACCTCTCCTACTTAAGTTTTGCCAGTTGTTGTTCAGTTTCTGACTACCCAATTTATAAACCTATGAATTTTGTTTATGTGCTGGTTTGTTGCCTAGATAATACTCTTACAGATGCAGCCATTCAAAACAAGTGGGGTATGCTGCAGTATAACACGGTGGGCGTGTCGCAGTATACCGCATCATACCGAATGCAAATTAGATTATGTTAATAATATCCGGAATCACCTCATAAAACCGCCAGGTGGAGCTAATAAAGGTTAACCTCTCCTGTACAGCATTTGAGCTGTCACCAGAAAACATTGGTTCGAATCCTGATCACTGCTGAGGGAAAATCTTTATTCAATTAAGAATTTAAGTTGTATACTCTTTAGACTTTTAAATTTAAACAGTGTATTACAGCATGTTAATCATTAAACATTAAAAAGGCGGTATATTTTATAAAAGCAAGATTGTTCTGTTGGACAAAAGTACACAACCTACCACCTTTATCATAAATATTTTAATTATGCAGGAATATTTTATGCATCAAAGTCTTTACCGAAGATATTACTAATAGTATTAATAATGAATGACCTTGGACAAGCTGTAAGCTCAAAGTATTACCCTGGTCCACATTCTTTGTAACCGTCTTTGTAAACAAAAAGAGTTTATTTTTTCATTGACAAAAAGTAACACCACAGCATTTAGTTGATCCGATCACGCATTTGTTTCCAATCATACAACGTAATTCTTGAGAATCTCCGATTCACCATGCCTTTCACATGCTCATAAGCGATATTAATTTAGGAACATAAACATATGACTGTATGTAAACTGTACTGTATATTGCTGGTCTTGGTAGTTTAAAGAAAAAATACACACCAGTATTCCACTTTCTCCCTAAACATTTTAAGCATCAGACTCTTACATGTGGTTATTTCGGAAACGTTTTTACATGCTCCTTCTGACCATGTTACTGTTTACTGTTACTGACCAATGTAGGGATTTCTATATGTCTTTATTTAGTGGTTACATTAGTGACAAAGGCTAAACTTTTAGCTTCAGTAACGCGTACGCCGTATGGCATACATGTTTTTTTGGGGTTTTGCTTGTTCACATATCTCCCCTTTTTATGTAATGACATGGTTGAAAACTGTTTCAGAGCCACTGTTGTTTCATCAGTGAAAAGTACATCATGAAATGCCTCTCCCTGTTCAATCCACTGGAAAAAAGAAAAGGAGCATAAAGCGTCTGATGGTCATAAACAATATTCATTTAGGAACAGGATCAGAGATATGTTTTTAACTGCACTGCATCGGAGAGAATACCATAGTGTGTTTTTTTTTCACTCCCTGGTGGAAACTGGCTTCCATAAGAATCAGTATGGCTCAGAGATTAAATAAAACTTCACTCGCACCATACAAATGTATATTTCTAAATATCACAACATGATCGAATTTAAGTCATTTTAATAATAATGAATAGTCACCTATGCGTTACAATATAAACATTTATATTGATTTTAATCGCGTTTAAATCGCCTTTATTTAAAACTCATAAATAAAGCTGATACTGTTAAGACTTTTAATTATTTAAAACTGTATTTCAGCAGCACAATATAATAATAATGTTCACCTCTCTGTCCAGCAAATTAACAATAGTAATAATAATGAACTTTATTGTATATGGCACCTTTAAAGGTGGCTCCTCAAAGCGCTTTACAGGTTAAAAACAATAACAACAATACTGTTAGGCTGGGTAAACATTTTTTTTTTAAGAAATACAAAATTAGATATAATAATGTGTTCCGGCTTAGACATTAACGAAGAGCATAACACGTGGGCGGCATAGCGGTCGGCTCTGGCATTCCCATCTACTCTATACCGATACACTGCAAGTACAAACCCCCTCTCTGCCGGAGTGCTGGCTGTGATGAATTAAACCAGTTTCACAGGTATTTTCAAAGTAAAAGGGGGAGAGATTTCCAGCGAAAGACACTCCCCCCCCCCTCAAAAACCCAGTAAGTATAGTACTTACTAGTTAAGAAAGCTAGGCTCCTCAATGAAATCGCTTTAACATGCTAATGCGTTGGTGTAACAGTCCAGGCGTGGCAAGCTTCTAATGTCAACCCGACTACGGCGAAAGGAACCCTTCTTTCATTGGAAGACAATGAACATATTCTAGTCCTAAATGAAATAATAGCAAACATGGTTTACATAAAAGACATTTTTCCAAGAAAGTTTAGCCTTTGTCACTAATGAAACCCCTAAATAAACACATAAATATAGAAATCTTAAGATTTTTAAAATACATGACTTTGCTAAAACTTATTTAAAAATAAAAACGATTACAAACATCAGTGGAGAGAGAGAACAGGGGAGGAATGTTGGTTTTGCATAAGGGGCGGGGCTATAGAAATGTGGAGTTACATGTTCTGGCTGCTTGTGAATTATCGTTGTTGAGTATGGTGTGTTGAGGTATTGATTTTGTGTAATGCTTTATGTTGAAAATTGAGGTGGATTTTGTTTATGATAAAGAGGATAAACTGGGATGGGAGGAGGGTTTGGTTTTGCATAAGGGGCGGGATTATAATAATTGGATGAATTTGAAAGAGTTTAATGGTTTGATATATTTGATTTTGTATTGTGGTTGTTATCTATGTTTTTGGTTGGAATTATGTTTATATGGTTGTTTTTGTTGGTTGTTATTATGGTTATTAATAATACAATCAATAGATGAAATCTGAGCCTAAATAAAAAGAAAAAGCATTTTCAGAGAGCAATTACGCTGTGTTTATGTAGAATAAGTGATTTTCGTTTAATAGAATATTCGTTTAAAATGCTATATAAAATAAAGTTTATTATGAATTTGCTGGACAGAGTGGTGAACATTATTATGCATAAGACAAAGATAACGATTTACGTTAAAAGACAGGTTTGTGATTTAAATGGGAATGGGGGTGACGGGAACTCTTAATCTAAATAAAAATAAAATAAGTAAAACAGGTTTCGATAGTTAATAACCACTTTTTATGCACGAAACACTGGTGATTTTTCTTCCTCCTGATCAGTTTAGAAATCTGTGTAAGCTGTAAGCTTTTTACTTCTTAATTAAACTTTTAAAATACACATTTCGAATAGAAAGAAATCCTCTTCCTGGTACAGTATGTATAGCAAACCAGCACGTCTTCTTCTCCAATCAGAGGGGTGTCAGATGGTGTCAGCCAATCATCATTCTGAAGCCGTACCATAATCTCTGGTATAGGGAGACCCAAGAATTCTGTCTCATAGTTTATGTAGATAGACGATAGATACTTTTATTGAACCCCTGAGGGAAATAAAGTAAATCATTTTCATTTTAGGAAGTTATTAAACGCTCGGTTAAAAGCAAAGGAGATTGTCTGTTATAGTGGACATAAAAACAAGATTTTACTGCGGCGTTATTGGAAACCCAAATTTAACAAAAAATTGCTGGCATTATATCCTAGAACAGTGGTTCTCAAACTGTGGTATGCGTACCGGCAGTGGTACGTGGAGTGCCGCCAAGTGGTACGCCAAATGACCCTGGAACTGTGTCGTGTGCGCTGAAAAATCGGGACGGGTTTTCATATTTTGTATTTTAATACATGTCGAATACGCAGCCTACGTACTACGATACAGTGCGCGCTAATAGTTCAGTGGACACAAGAGATACTCTGTAATTCTATACAACTCTGTAGGAATGCGTGCTACGGATGCAAATGACCAATTGTATTTAAAAAAAGCTACTGTATCTCCAGCAAATAGGGAGAAAGGAGAATGTGCGTGATTTTGGAACAATGCTAACGTTGTAAACACAGGAATGCATAGAAACACGTGCTAAGAACGCAGGTCATCTTGTGAGCACACGAAAGCGTGATAACAGAAAAATATTTAAGAACTGTTCTAATTTGAGAAAAATACACCAAGCGTCTCTGTGTTTCGCTCCCATGCGCATGAAATAAAAACTTTAAATACGGAAATAAAAATGGAAACGCAGAAAAATGCAAGCTTGCGGATTGCTAAAGCTACACTATTTTTGAAGAACCTTATTTACCGTTGGCGAAAGAACTGACACATATTATGTGTAGAGAAAAGGCTGCTAAACAGCTCGACCTGCTGCCCCCCTCCCCCTGAAAGACACAGTCATTCATAAAATTATTGAAATGAATGATTATATCAAAAGTACACTGATAGAGCGCGTTAAGATGAGCAGATGTTTTTCGCTGCAATTAGATGAGTCTGTAGTCGATTTGGCCAATTTGCTCGTTTACGTTCGATACGAGTTTGAGGGCATGTCCCATGAAGACTTTCTGTTCTGTAAACCGCTACCAACAGGAACTACAGGAGAGCACATATTTCAGCTTCTGAATGAATTTATCGAGAGAATGGCCTCGACTGGATAAAATGCGTCGGAGTTTGTGCAGACGGTGCTAGAGCAATGACAAGCCGACATAACGGTGTAGTTGCACGAATTAGATTGGTTGCTCCAGAAATTCATGTACGCATTACAACATCCACCGCGAGATCTTTGCCGTCAAGAAAATGCCTGACGATTTAATATCTGTTAGACTCCGTTGTGAATCGTATCAAGGCTCGAAAAAATTAATTCACATCTGCTTTGCTCAACTAAACAGGCTCACCCCTCTCACTGAAATGGTGCTTTTTTATTTGTTGTTGTTAATGTTTTTTTTTCTGTAAAACACTTTGAGAAGCCACCTTTAAAGGCGCTATATCAAATTAAGTTTATTATTATAATATTTATTATATGTATGTGTGAGTGTGTGCACGCACGCTCATGTTGGTCATTGAGAATTTCTGGGGTTCCTATGAGGAACTTAATTTTCGTCTTAAATAATTTTTTAAAATGAAAATTCATTCTATACAGCAATCGCATATTTGGGTACCGTTTCATAAAACTTTCACGCTTAAAATGTTTAGGGATAAATGGAAGACTGGTGTGTATTTTTTCTTTAAACTACCAGCCATACACAGTCCAGTTTATGTACATACAGTAATGTTTATGTTCCTAAATTAATATCGTTTATGACCTTCAGATGCATTATGCTCCTCTTCTTTTTATGCTCAGCTACTAAAATGTCCCTTTAGTGGTAAAATTCCATATAAATATTCAATGCTAAGCGGATTAAAATTTGCACAGTAAAGAGATTAAATGATTAAATCTTTTCACTACCAACCAACCAACGAGTGACCCTGTCGGTCATTTTGGCCAGCCAATCACTTACCGTGGTGCACTGCGGTGGCTTGTGGGTAGTTTGTACCTTGCATTTTGAATGGCTGCATCTGTATATATGTACTAATGTTGTTATACATTAATCAATGTTATACATTACTCAACTTTAATAGATTGATATATTTAAAGGCTTTTAAAACTAAATCAAAATAAAATGATTACAATATCTTGACATACAGTATATGATTAAAAAGCAGTCCACCACACATTGGCCTTTTTTCTTAATGTAATTAATCGTGTGCATTAATAAAGTTTTATTAGAAAGAGTTTGCTAGCCACGCAAAAAGTCTGTTCTTCTTGTGTCACTTAACACTGACCAAAATGTCTAAGAGGGCAGTAGAAACACCTTCCAGACCACACTGCTTTTAACATGCTGTAGCAAGTGAAATAAAATAGGTGATAGTAAGAAGCAGACCATTCCCATTTTTGTAGTGTCAGATGATGCTGCCAATATTAAGGCAGCACTTAGGCAGCTGCCAGAATACAATAACTGAACTGTATATATATACATTATATACAATATATACATTGCAGCTGGTATATATTGGTGGTATAAAAAAAGTTCTGAGCCTTTGTCGATTACAGCAAAAGCGCATAATATTGTCTCATTTTTACCACAATCCACAAGAATTACAACTTAAAGAAATGCAAAGGTTTATGAGAGCTCCAAAGCATAAGTTTAAGATTAAGTTCCAATTAAATTAAATTCAACCTATTACATGATGTAAAGGCTAGTTGAACAAAAGGATCCATCTGCTGCTGTGCTAGCTTTACTGCATGTGGATACATTCAAATCTGAAAACACATGAATAGAAAACTGTAAAAAGCCATTTGAAGAGGTGATATACCACACTTTCAATGGTGATTCCTCCATTGAATATGTTCTGTGAAAAAATGAAGTCATCAGAAATGGATGACTTTGCAAAAACCATAGTGTAAAATATTGAGGAGAGATGGCAAACATTTTGAGAAGAATTAACTGTTTTCCATTTTTTGTACCTTGACCATCAATTCAAGCACTTGGTTTTGGAACAGAAGAAGCTGAGAGCTGAGAGGCTGTTGACCATTTTATTGAAAGCTCGTTGCAGGGTGTTATGAAGCAAAAAAGCCAATTGCTGATACTAGTAGCAAAGGAAACATGTTGCAAGCATATGCATGTTTTTCAAAGAAATAATGTAAGACATCTGACTTATTGATTAAATTTAGAGCAGCTGTATGTGTCTTTTTTGTTTAATGCTGTACATGAAGATTATTTTTCAAATATAAATTTAGTGTGTAATATTTGTGGGTCAGTATCACTATCACAAGGGTTGAACAAATGTTTTTACCTACAAACTAATATTTCCTTACAGTATGTTATGGTCTTCAAAAAGGCAGTAAAACTTCTAAAAATTTGAGATTTTGCTTAATTATGAAATAAAACCTGATGTCCTCTTATTTTTCATATAAATTATCAAACTTAAAAGTTTAATTTGTTTCAAATTGCAAAGTGGTGGTTTCGACACTCACACTCTGAGAAAAATTCCCTTTAAAACATTTTATCTGATCCTGTAATATGTGTGTATGTTGCTGAGGCTAATATCCTGGCTTCTTTCACAAAACAGCTGGAGGGGATCCTTAGATTAATTAGCTACTAACTACCAAATGGGGTAGATTGACCTCATGGCCTCCTCTTGTTTGCAACTATTTTTATGATTGATAGGTGTATTAAAATCATATTTTTGCTATATTGTAAGAATCTAACACTAGCTGATCTAATCCAATGAAGCATGACCAGGTTCTGCTGCAGGTATCAAACACAGGTTTTTCAGATTTTTGGAAGTACATTCACATATACTGTAAAAAAGATTATTTAAAAATATGGTAAAGGTTGATAGGATTTTTAAAGTCTAATTTGACTTTTTAAATAGTCTATACCACCTGTGGGCAAACTATGACCCACGGGCCAGATCCGGCCCGCCAGACAGTTTTAACCGGCCCTTGAGGTAAAAAACAAATCAGTAAATATTCACCATATTCCACTATGTTTGGTCCTATTTTTTCTTACATTTCATTATTTGTGCCATTAGGTGGTGCACGAATGCTCCCTTGGGGAGGCGCTGTTGTCGGTCAGGGGCGTTTCAGGTATCGCCAGTCAAAGAAAAAGTTTCTTACAAACAAAACCTGCTGTTCGTGCAGACAGTCACGAGTCACGTACTACCTACCTAGATTGTGTCACATGACACTAGCCACGGGACTCGGTAGTCTGTAAGCAGTGTACCAGTTGACCGCGGCTTCGGTGTTCCATGTTTCTATGAGTGATCATTTTGTGAGTTTTTTGTTACACTATTGCAATTGGGAGGTTTTTAAATACGAGTAAAAAACATGAAGGACATGGAGCCTAGTTCTAAAGAGAAATGGAAAGACAAATTTAGAAAGTATGACGACATTTTCCTTAATTTTGGTTTCACATGCTCAACTGTGGACACTGAAGAATGCCCTGAGTGTGTTTTCTGCCTTAAAGCATTGGCTGCTTGGAGCATGCTCCCCAATAAAGTGAAACATCATTTGGAAACTGTTCACAGTAGTTTGATAAGTAAGCCTCATGAGTAGTTGTCGCACAACTTAACTGAATGAACAGAAAGCTGCTTTTACTAACCAACTACAGTCCACAGCAAAGTTTTTCTTTCATCATACAAAGTTGCATACCGAGTAGCACAATGCAAAAAACCTCATACTATTGGAGTACCAAGGAATAAGCAACAGAGCTCTGTGAATTCTGCTTTCTGAATTCTGAATTTTGTGAATTTCTTGCCTTTGTGAGGCTGGGTTTTCAGCACTTGCGGGCGGTTATCAAATCCAAGTTCAAAACAAGAGTCGATGAGAAAGAGAAGGAGATGCACTTTGCCATTTAAAAAATACTACCCAGTATTTTTGGTGAATTATGTTCACATAATTTATTAAACAAGCCCACCTACCCATTAGGAGGCACAAACAAAAACACATTATATTTCTCCCCCATTTTAAAAAAACATTTATGTTAAATATTTATTTTTTCTATTTGTCATTTTTTGGTCTTTTACAAAGATGTTGACTATTTTTTTAATTTCTTCAAATTGTTTTCTCATTCAAATAATTAAAATAAAATAAAGTGTCATGTATTTTTACTATTTTGATCAAGCCTTTTGGTTTTGAAAATAAATGAAAATAATACAAATAACTTTGTTTTTATTTTGACCCATCATTTCTTTTTCAAATTTATAATCTTTTTTTAAAATATCGCACTGCCATAGAACTTATTTTTGACATAGGGGAGGCATGTGGAAAATTGGACAGGTTAAGGGAGGCACGGACCCAAAACGTTTGGGAATCTCTGCTTTACCAATTTGATTCACCAGTCAGAGTGGGTCCATCGTACTGTGAGGGAACCTGCGCCAAAATGAGCAGATTGAAGAAACAGAAAGTTGACAGTGAATGTAGAGTGTTCAACAAAGAATGGACCGCAAAATACTAGGTTGGAACAAAGGCTATATGTTTAATTTGTAAGGAAAGTGTCACAGTGTTCAAAGAATACAATCTCAATCTGCATTTGTGTACCAAACATGCTAACTATGCTAGAAATCTGTTATGCGAGGAGCGGGCTAATAGAGCATCCAAACTAGCCACTAGTTTACAGGCTCAGCAAAATGTATTTTTCGCCCTTCTACTATAAAAGAGGCCAGCACAAAGGCAAGCTACCTGCCTGCATATAAAAATGCTAAACAAAGCAAGCTGCTCTCTGAAGGGGAGCTTTTGAAGGAGTGTATGATAGAAACTGCAAATATTCTTTGTCCAGAGAGCAAGAGCAAATTTGAGAAAATAGGTTTATCAGGCAGAACAGTTACCTAGTGGGTTAAGGTAATCGATGAAGACTTGGCTTGTGAGTTGAACGCCACGTTTTTATTCAATTTTTATTTTTTTTATATTTAAAATATTAGTTAACCTTGAACTAATAAGCCTATGTTGGATTTTAAACTTAAATATGGCATAGGCTATCTGTAACAGCAGCCTGAAGTGGCCCACTATACAGTTTCAAAATTTTATGTGTCCCTTGGCCAAAAAAGTTTGCCCACCCCTGGTTCATACTATGTGAAAAATTTAGAAGTACTTATTCAAGACACTTAAAACGTTAAGTTTAAGCATGAAAACATTTTAAAACAGTAACGTCACTCCACCTGACTCAGCACTTGTACATTTCCGTAGAAAATGTTACCCTTGCTAATCAGAAGCATTCAAATAAGAATCAATGTGCAGCAACATTTACAGAACACTCCATCTATAAGCTGTCTTAGATACAATTTCAATTGTCTTCATTCAAAGAACATTATTCTATCAGCACGACAAGCAATTTATTTCCAAGTGTGCCGTTTATCGCCATAACAAACTCCAAAGGTTGTATCTAGTTATCTTCTCCTGTCTTTTAAATGCATGAAAGTCTTGCTCTCCTTTTTTTAATTTGTTTGAATCCCTGAAAGGTTATTTTGATAATGGAAACAACAGGTAAGTCAAAGTTTTAATGAGTTTTCTGAATAAGAGGAAAGCCTACGCAGCCTATTATTTGATCATATTAAAACATTTTCTTGCTCAGCTGCAGGAACTGTTGATGAATTGCTATTAAATGCAGCCAATAGGGAAATTCAGGTTTCAAATACTTCTTGATTCCTAGTAGATTGATGCATTAATCTTTTACCAGAGAAATCTTTCATAAGTGCATCTTGCTCTTCCTTGCCACTAACACATACAATTTATTTTGTATTATTTTTATTTTCCAGAACTGAAAAACACATTCCCATCTGACAAGTCAACTGTAATTCTGCCTGTGCCATCATATGCATTGTAAAATTAATTCAGAAATTAAGGGTGTTGCACACAGCTTTCCTTGGGCACTAAAATTCCTGAAAGAATATTCTGTGAATGTCAAACTCAAGTCGAGAACAAAGCTCTAGTGCTTACTGAGCCTTGAGCAATGTGCTTTTTTTTCCAAGCTGGGCTGTTGATCTTCATCATAAAAAAACATAAAATGAGGTGGGTCAGTAGAGAACAAATCCTTGTGAACTATGTGATAGAAAAGAATACTGGATACAATTACCAGGTGCACATCATGTCACAATTTGGATTTTTAAGATTTGTTTCCCAGACTAAATTCAAATCAAAATGTATGTGTTTGCACAGAATAATCATAAAATAGCAATGAATGAATGATCATTTCTAAAAAAAAATCTATTGTTGCAACAAATAAATTGTCACTCAGCATGCCACAAAAGTCTTGTCTGGTTTTGCAATATGATGAGCAGAGGCAAGATCTTTTCAGAGATGATCATTTTTCAGATGACAAGGAGTTATTTCTAAAAAGCATGGAGAGGATTGTCCCTAGTTGGCCGTTTTATAAGAGTCACAAAACTCTTATAAAACTCCTGCAGAGCTCGTTCGGGAAATTACAAAGGCAACTGCATGCAACGTGTCACTGAAAAGAATGAAGAACTGGCTGAAACACTAACAATAACAAGCTCTCTTTCTCTTTTTAAAGCCAGGGCATTGAAGGATCACATGAAGATCAGAATATATGAAAAGGCAGTACAAGAGTAGCTTATTTGATCTATCATTCTTGAATGAAGAAATACAGAAAGTGTGGTGTGCTTTAACAGCACCTTTGTTTGTAGAGCACAGGAGCTTCTGATTCTTAATGATTCACCACAGGAGGATTGAAGGATTTTAGAGGATCCTATGTGACTCAACCAGTAAATCGAGAGCAGGCTGAGCTGTACTATCTATATATTGTGGGTTTGAGCCTGTATCAAGACACAAGAGAGAGATGAGAATGCCTCTATTACATTTGGTGCTTAACCTCTGGTATGGAGCTATGCTAACCATAATGTGTTAAAAAATTAGTAGCTTGAAGGAGAGGGAGTAAAATAAATGTAGTTTTACACATTTTACAAAGTTAATTGAAACCAAGAGCACCAAAAAACATTCAAAATCAGGTGAATATATAACTAAAATAATTTGGTGGTTTGAAATGTAATAAAAGGGACGTTTTTCCATTTAAATAATTTCTTCCTAGTAGATGGTTTCTGCTATTGGTGCTTTATTCATTAAGAGAAAAATAAACTGTGGTAAAAATTCCAACACCTAAAGGCCCATTTTGATACTTAATACACAGCAGCCCAGCAAAGTATGGCATTGCCCAGAGAACTGTTAGCTCTATGAAAATACATAATGCAGCGCATTTTTTAAAAACTCAATAATGGTGAATTTAATAATTTCTGTTCTCCACAAAGATAAATATGAGCAAACAATAATAATTTGTGGTTCTGCTTTCCTTCACACACCTACAGTGCGTTAGCAAAGAACCAATTGTTGAAAAAGATGCTTTTGGTTATATTGGTAGTCAGGGAACTACTAATGATCTTGAATGTTACATTTCTAAAATCCATTGGATCCTCAACTCTGTGAAAATTTTTTAATTGCGATTGATTTTAAATTCTTAAATGTATACAGGCAGTAACTGTGAAAACCTTGGTCTTATATCTCTCAAAGCTAAATTAAGAAAGCAAAAATAATAGTTTTACTATACAAATTATAATTTTAATAGAAATAAAATAATGATATACACATACAGGTTTCAGCAAGTAAATTGAGCATCCATTCATGTATAAGATTTCATATAAGGGGGAAAGAATAAAATGAAGAACAAAATAACCACAACCTGTACACTAATGCATCTGGTATTTTATTCTGTATTTCATTTTCTCTCATGTTAGGAGTTTGCCTCAGAATCAAATGACATTATTTACCATTTTCTCTCCATTATATCAGTATCACAAGCTAGAATAAACCAACACATAAATAAAAAACATTAAATAATAAGAATTGTAATCTATCAGATCTAAATGAATAACCTCCTTCATAATTACACAGTATAAAGTATGTCATTACCTGTGCCCAGACATTACATGATGTGTATGAAGAAAAGTTGCTCTAATGTTTTCTTATTGTGTTTTGATGCAACAAAATATGCTTTGAAAATTCAGTAATGTATGGGTGAATTTTGTTACAGATTTAGACTATAACAGTGACATAGTGGTCATGTAAACAGGGTAAGAAGTGAGTTATACTACAGTATATGAAATTTTGTTGAAACTGCAAAATAGGCAAAAAGAGTAAACTGTCAGGGACTATCAGATACAGAAACATAATGTTTTATCCCTTTCCACATCTGACATCATTATCTATGCTAATGCTACAACCAGGGAATGTAATTGCTCACCTAAATATAGTTAATTACATAGCAGAGCTCAATTGTTCGACATTGAGTGCTCATTAACTGACATTATTGCCAGCTTTCTGGTTAGTTTTTGCAAAAATTAACCACATATTTTCATCTTCATACACAAGCAATTTAATTGAAAAATAATTAAAAAAACTGAATAAAATGAGTTTTATTCAAATGCACGTAGGGTTGCATTTTTCCACACAATCAATCAGGATGATGTACCCTTTCTCCACATAATTCTTCTAATCATGTTTCATTAGCAAAATATCTTAATATTCCAATATTTTCAACTTGCAAGCAGACTAAGTCTTCAGCCAGTCTTAATTTTTTACTTTAAATTAATTTTAAAACAATGCAAAAGTTACAAAAATATAAGAACTGGAGAACTCATAAAAAAGCAGAAGAGTGGCTAATTAAATTAATTAATACATTAAAAAGACCTGAACGCATATAATCATACATTACCAAAATGCCTACCTGTACTTTTTCCATTAGAGCAATTTCTGCAAATGAATTCAACAAAGTACTGTACAATAAATAGTATCTCAGGACATGATCCTGGGTGCATCAGTAACGTAGAGGAAGTACTTCAGTCACTGCACATACTGTATACAGTACATTTATGTTTTTACATGTATGTCATTTATATTTATATATATTTATTTTATAGTCATGTATGGTTTATATAAATGTATGGTAGACATAGATTTTTTGAATAAGGTTAATTGACTCATCTGTGTGCTAATGTTTTTTAAAAAATAAATATTGCCAAAGACTGCTTCAAAGTGGGACTACCATCCACCATGTCTTGCTCTCTATGCTGTATAAAGGCGACTGCCAGCTTGAAAATTTCCTTCAACTCCTGAAATGTGCAAACCAGCACTGCAGTTGCACTGACACCATAATTATGAGCATTGTGGACCATTGAGGTTAGCTAAAAAACAGAACCTGTCTGTAACAGAATGATTCATAATCAATTCATCATCAATGGAAACTAATTAAAATGAAGGGCTACAAAGAGAGCTGTAGATTTTCCTCAAAATTCCCAGTGAGACTGCATATACTGTATTTTAAACCTAAGATACTGTATGCTTACTTATAGGAAAAACAATGTTCATAAAACTCTAAAAGCTTTTTTTTTGTAATGAATAACTTGGGTAGGACAAAAAATACTTTTCTTACTTTTCAGATAAGTTTTAGTATCAAGAATAATTTGAGGTAAACATATAAAAAGTTAGTGGACTGATGCAGACTAATGCAAATGGCTATTCAAATTGGCACTTTTCTCTTTTTCTTCAGTAACTTCCAACAGAATTAAGGACACTCTATAGATTTCCTCAATCTTTAATAATGCTAATGTATTTAGATTGCCTTCCTTTACTGTTGTTTTTCACGCTTTTCAACCAATAAAACAGAACAGCTTAAGGTTTTGTGTACATTAAATGGCAACATGTCCCTCAGGTTTAACTTGTTCATGGTCATTGCTGATGCCTCTGTTTTCTGGAACACTGAAGTGCTACTTTAAAGGTTTTGCAAATGGTACATAAACTTCACAAATGTTCTAGGAATTATTTTTGTAGTTAATCATTAGGCAGTAATTCAGTAGATAGCATAACACCTTTCAAGAATGAAAAAAATCAACAAATTCAATCAATTAATTTGACTTTTTCTTGTTTTGTGCTCCTATTGAAAAAAGCATTTCTTGCTTGTAGCCAAAAGTCAGCAAATTTATACAATACACTCTGCAATTTACCTTGTAGCACACTTCTCTAGTGGTAGACCGGTCAATAAATAAGCATGTGAATAATATTAACAATAAAAAATGATAATTGCTTACATTTAGTGCGTTACAGGTAATGGGGTATAGTGTTCCTGTCACTATACTGGGGAGTGGGGGTGGAACAGTGGCGCTATGGCTAAGGATATGTGCCTGTGGCTGGAAGGTTGCCAGTTCAAATCCCACGGCCAGCAGAGGAATCCTACTCTGTTGGGCCCCTGAGCAAGGCCCTTAACCCCAACTGCTGCAGGGGCACTGTACAATGGCTGACCCTGCACTCTGAACATAAGCTTCTCTCCCTGTCTGTGTCTCATGGTTAGCAAGCTGTGGTATGTGAAAAGACTAATTCCTAATGCAAAAAAATTGTATATGGTTAATACAATGATCTTATCTTATTAGGACCCAAATAAACTGCAGTGTGTGCACCCCCTGCTGGCTCCACTAATACCTCTTCCAGCAGCAACCTTAGTTTTTCCCAGGAGGTCTCACACCTGCTTAGTTTCAGTGGGTTGCCAGTTGTGAGTTGCAGGGTGATATGGCTGCTGGTAATGCTGAATCCGCAAGTAAATTCCATGACATTTAAAAACAAACTAGATTTGATTTTTCAGATGATGCATGCAGAACATACAATGAATTGCAAAATTAGGATATATCACTTAAATGTAGGATCAGTGCACCATATGTGCAGGTATCTGACAGTGAGATAAGTCTACATTTATCAAGTAAGAGGGATATTCTATAAATGTAATTAAAAATGTGTATTCTAAAATCAACAATCAGAACATCAGACAAGGCCCCTCCAATGCCTCATGCTCAATTTCTTGTCTCTCCTTAATTTCTTGTCTCTCCTTGACTCTGTAGGTTGTAGTCAGCATATAACAGGACCAACACATGTATACAATTATACACTAGACTTAATTATCACTCATAGAGCTGATATTCATCATGTTCAAGTCCATCCCATAAATAACTCTTTTTCTGACCACTCTTTAATTACTTTTCAGATTTGACTGCCCTTGATAGCTGCCAAGGAAAAGACTATTACAACACGACACGATTAACGGGGTACTTCATTACATTTTATTAACATTATGAACAATGCTTACTTCATCTCCAGTAATAATGTTGACGAAATCAGATATAACTATAATATAGTGGTCAGACAGGCCCTTGATGAAATTGCCCCATTAAAGACTAAGGTACTCAAAGCCACTAGACACTCTCCATGGTATAATAATCACACAGGATCCCTTAAAAAGGAGTGTAGCAAACTTTAGCGCAAATGGAGGTCTACTGGTCTAACAAGTATTCAAGTCAGCATGGACTGATAGCCTACAGCAGTACAAAAAAAGCCCTACCAGTATATAGAGCTCATTCAGTCTACTATTCTGAACTTATTGAACCCAATGAAAATAACCCTCACTACCTATTTAAGACAATAGCTAATCTTACAAATAAGACCAATTCTATAGTACCATATAACTTTAGCAGTGACGATTTCATGAACTTCTTTAAGAGTAAAATTAACTCCATCAGACTTCAGACACAATCAAATAAGCCGCAAAGAAGACTGGTACAGAAACAATATGAGCACCTCTTTAGTGTTTTTCAATTAGTTAATGAACAAGAACTCAAGAAATTAATTATTAAGACAAAGTCAACCACCTGTCCGCTAGATCCCATCCCCACTCAGCTAGTCAAAGATTCCCTCAAAGTACTGGCAGGACCTATAATCAGCATGATGAACACATCCTTTGCATCAGGCTTTGTACCTGATCAATTTAAGGTAGCGGTTGTTAGCCCGCTACTTAAGAAGTCAAATTCGGATCCACAAGTTCTTAACAACTACAGGTCTGTCTCAAACATCCCATTTCTATATAAAATTCTTGAAAGAATAGTTGTGGCCCAACTTCAATCGTATATAGACTCAAATAATATACTTGAGAAATTCCAGTTTGGTTTTTGCCTAGGCCACAGCACTGAAACTGCATTAACAAGAGTCGTAAATTATATTTGTTTAGCTACTGACATGTGGAAAGCAACAGTGCTTGTGCTTCTAGATCTTAGTGCTGCCTCTGACATAGTTGACCACTCTGTTTTGTTAAACAGGCTTGAGTTTGAGGAACCGTCCTTAAGTGGTTTACTTCATATTTAACTAATAATTTTCATTACGTTAAAATATCTAATAATTGTACTGCTTTGTCAATGTCACCAGCTCAATTTGGGGTACCACAGGGATCAGTGCTGGGACCAATATAGTTCTCTCTGTACATGCAGGCTGTAGGATAATACGAAAACATAATATTAACTTTCGTTCATATGCTGATGACACTCAAATTTATATTTTGATTACACATAATGACAACTCATCTATTATCACTTTAGTTAATTGCATTAATGAAGTATAGACTTGGATGTGTGAAAACTTTTTGTTACTCAACTCTGATAAAACTGAGGTTCTGTTGTTTGGAGGCAACAATTCTGATAGGACTACTATAACTTCAGCACTTAACTCAGACGATTTAAAAATGTGACTCAAAGACTCAACTCATCTCAATCTAGGCGTCATATTAGGCACAAGACTCTCATTTAACTCTCATGTTAAAACAGAATCAAAAACATGCTTCCTACAGTTAAGAAATATTGCAAAACTAAGGTAGTTTCACTCCACTCTAGAGACAGAGAAATTAATACAATTTCCAGAGAAATTAATACTCTTGTATACAGCAGGTTAGACTACTGCAATGCCCTACTATCAGGGAGCATGCATCACTCTTTCAACACCTTACAGCAAATTAAGAATGCAGCAGCTAGAATTGTTACTAGGAGCAGAAAGTACGACCATATAACCCCTATACTTACCTCTCTTCATTGGCTTCCTGTCAGGTACAGGGCAGACTTCAAAATCCTTCTACTTACTTATAAGGCTCTCAGAGGTCAGGCACCTGTCTATCTAATGGAACTTACTAATGTATACAATCCAAGTCAAGCGCTTAGATCACAGAATGTGGTAATGGCGGTAAAGCCTTTAGTTACAGGCCCCTAGCTTATGGACAGTCTCCCATCCCATGTTCGGGATGCCTAGTCAATCTCAGTATTCAAATCCAGACTGAATACTTATTACTTCAGCCTAGACTACTCACACTTAACATCATAGCCTGCTGCAACCATGGACGCTGGTGCTCTGTACATGCCATTGGGTGTCTTTGTGTTGGTCTACCAGGTAGATATATCTGCTCTGACCAAAATTCTCCTCCCCACATGTCTGGGTGGCGCCCAGGCTGAGCACCTTCTGAGTTGGATGCTGCATCACTGCCATGGATCTAAAAGGGACATCGTGGATATAGCCATCGTTTAGGAGGATTTTTCTGGTCTACAGAAATCTGCATGGAGTACTGACATACAGAAGACATGATGGATGGATTAATACCCTTATTCATTTATTCTTTTTTTTAATTGTATAATGTTAGCATGCCCAAAGGGGTTGGGCAGCCAGTTGACTTATGACCCCTAGAGGTTTTTCTTCTCTATATTAAGGAGATTTTGGTTCCTCTCCTCCGTTGTCATCTGGTCTTTTCTGTTCTGTATTCACAACATGTATGGTTACTTGCTTTGTTAAGCACCTTGGGGCAACATTGTTGTGAAAGGCACTATATATAAACAAATTGAATTGAATGTCTGGTAAGTATCACATAACTGGTGCTAAATGTCAATTTGGCTATAACTTTTGCTAAGTTAAAAAATGCTGGCTAAAATAAACAATCCAAACTGTGAGAAACAATGAGCCAACTTATTTTAACCTGAAGCTGAAACTACTTTTCAGCATTGCATTAACCTAAATTGTTAAAAGGCTATATTGGTTCTTTTTGGTGTTTTTCTGTCTTGATTTTCACAAGGTCTGACATTTAACGGGTTAGTTCACCTCATCAGCTGTGACAAAACAACCATCGCACTAATGAGATGGTTGTGTGTAAGCACTACAATCAAAGTCACTTGAGTGTATCCTAATTAGTAATGAATAATCAATCAATATGACCCTAAAATATTAAATGTGCAATATCTGTACACTTTATTTAAGTATATTTTTAAAGTATATATCAGCATATTTTCCAAGCCAGGAGAGGCTTTTTAAAGCAACTTTTCTACTACTCTATGTGCTCTTTTAAGTGTTTTATTTTATAGTCTGTGTTTATTCACTCATATTAGTATATAATAATTTCAGTTATAGAATGAAAATTAATTAATTTTTTAAAAGTAAATGTTAATTCAATGCTGAGAAGTGGAAAGAAGAAACAATGTTACAGCTGTTGACTCTTCTTTAGGTGTGAGTATGAGAAAGGAAGATAGCAGAGATATAAAGCATAAGAGAACAAAGTACAGAGCAGATGAGAAACTATTGGTTCCACCTCCTTACCTCTAGAATTACAGATATTTTGAAATTATGAATAGAAAAAATACATGAATCATTGCCAATAAAATAATTTATCTGATTTACCATTGATAATATATTATTTACATATACTAAAAACAGCAAGTTTTTAAATACTGATTATTATATGAAAAATAAAGTTATTCACGCAATTTACCATTTTTTTAAACCATTTTCACAGATTAACAGGTTATATCTCACTGAGAACTATTTTATACAGTATGATATACAGTATGCCACGATCTGCAGTAGGAACTACCCAAAGGAAAATATTCCATGATTGTTTTCTAAAATTTAGAATTCCATGAATTATGTCAAAACTTTTTTGTTTGCTAAATCGAACTACTTTCCACTGCAACTTTAACTTTTCTTTTCTAAAAATAAAATAGAAATTGTTTTCCCCACTCTGTTAGTATTAATGTATTCTGTCAGTAATAAACTCAAAAATAATTAGACATCACTCATTTTGGAATGGTGGAAAAATTATGGAATTTCTAAAAGTGTTCATGTGTTTATGCTAACAATGTAGCTGGATACTAAAATTGAAGTTTCTTATGAATAAATTACAAAAACACAGCAGTCTGTATCACTACTACATTATCTCTAGGACACAAGATATAACCATTCTGAATAACATTTCTTTGTAAAATAAGTCTATATTTTTTACATACCTGTGGCCAAATGTCACCTACTCAAGCACATGTCCAATGAATCAGAGAGTTCAAATCATTGCTTACTTTGTAGCTTGGAACCAAAAAGAAATGTGGCATGACAGTCAAGGCACAGCAAACTTTACCCAGGGCATTTTACTTCACCCACACATGTATAAAGCAACATATAAGGTAATGAATATGTACAGGTAAGGTCAATGAATTGGCCAAAATCCAAACACAGTACTAACAACATTAAAATAAAATTACAAAAGCTGAAAATCCAAAATTGTGTTTATAAACACACATTTAACTAGATTCTAAACAGAAATTAAGCAAAATCACCTACATTGTGGACAAAATATATAGATCAAAGACTAATAGTAAGTGTTCAATGTGAAATGTGGGACATGGTCAAAACATTAAGTGTTATTGAACAGAAGTTCTGGTGGAGGTCAAATTCTAATCTCAAACTTCCCTGCACATTAAAACCTCCCTGGCTGTTCACAACGCTATGCACATCTTTTCTAGCACCCCTCCTTCCACCACAGCTTCACCATTGCAGCAGTTCTCCCTGGCTTACACCTCACAACTGAAGAGGGGATCTCCGACCAGACCTGTCATTTCCAAGCAAGTTAAGTACAAAGTCTGCTATATTCATTAGCTAGTTTCGTAATAAATAGAATTTGACCAAACAACTGCTACGAATGCTAGTATTGCATATGAGCTTTAACACAATCCTGGCAGTAGTGACGCTTAGATGTGATCTGTTTCCGGACAAATTGTAGAATGATCTGTCACGTTTTCTGGGAAGCTGCAGCAAGCAGGTGAAGGCTGGCTGGTTGTGCCCCGTCTCCTGTTCATGGCGTTGGCGAATTGGCAGAAGAAAAACCTGGGCATGCCAAGAACTAGACCAAGAACCTAATTGTTTTCGGTTGTGTAATTTTAATCCTAACACTGTGTGGTTGTCCCATTGGATAATCATCATTTCTGGCCGGCTTGCAAAAACAGGAAATGTTGCCTCAATCTGTCAATGCGCTAACAGTGAGATTTCCCTTAATCTTGTGTTAAAGGAGAATCCTCCTCATATCATCGCACTTACAGATATAGTCTGGCACACAGAAAATGGAAGTGAGACCCCTCAGCTTTCAAACCAAATGGCTTCTTAGGATACAGATAATTTTAATGGCAATGGCAAGCTACAGTCATTTTGCTGGTTGTTTCTTCCCCTTTTTTACTGTGCTGCAGCCACTACATTCTGATCATTACCAATGATTAGATAGATAGATCCGACAGCTGTGACAGTCCTGAGCCAATGTAGAGGCCCTCTGCCTTTTAGGACTTGGCTTATCCCTTACATAGCCAGTTTCCCTGGACAGGTCTGCAGACTATTGAAGCAGAACTTCTCTTCCTATCACAGACGGGTTGCCTTCAATCATCTTGACAGTAATCAAGTGATCTTTATTACTCAGATAGGGCACTGTGGTATGATCTTTAGTAAATTAAAATACAATTTTAAAAATATTTGGTTATCATACAGATTCTGAATCAACCCATTGTAGGCATTTTTATTTCTGAAAACTAAAATACTAAATACTGAACATTTTATGTATTTTTAGAAAATCGATCGAAACAACTGTTTGTTCATTACTTCAAATTTAGATCATTAGATGTCCAATTAACTACTGTTATTTTCTTGAGTATCAGTGTACATATAATCTGAAATAGATTGAAGAGCAAGACTATATAATTCATTACACAAAAGGTCTTGAAAACGAGTGACCCAGTTTGTTGTTCTTCAAGAAACACCTGGATGAGGCTTTTGGATCAATTAGCTATTAAAAACTAAATATTTTGGGGATGAATGGTTATCAAAAGGAGGTCATATACAGTATATATATTTAATTTTGCATCAGTATATATAATATTACACATAAGATCTAACTTGATAAATAATTGAAAATTAGTTGCTTTCTTAGAGCTGAAATACAGTAAGTATATATTATTTATGAGCATCTTAGCAATTTCACAAATAATTGAAAAAAGTTTCTTGAGATGATATTAACTCTGACATATATATATATTAAATTTCACTTTAATAGCTGTGATTTTATAGGGGAGGATTGTTTATCTTCTGAATTCAAACAGTTTCATTTTTTTTTCAATAGAGACCATCTGCTGTGCAGTTTGATGCTTTTAATACCTTTGATTTATTAATCCAAACTGTGATTAGGTGCTTATTAGGCCCACATGGCATTCCATTGATTTTCTTAAGAAAATCATGAACATTTCTATTGTGCTCATCCCACAAAAGTCATCAGGTGTAAGGTATTTACAGAGCTTAAATAATAGGTTTTCATTTAATTGCAGTTAAAGTGTGATAGTTATTTAAAAACATCACCATTATAATGGAACATGCTTTGTAGCTGTGAGGCAATAATTACATAGCTTAAAATGCTGTAATTATTATTCAAGGCACTATGAGGGATAAGATGTTATTTGAAAATGGGATACAATTATGCATAAACTGATATTAATCTGCCACATTTTATTTACAGAAAAATGAGGAACTCCTGTTCCAGGGTCTAATTTGGTCACTGCATTAGAAAGGCTTCAAATAAAATCTCTGCCTGACAGAGATAAAAATAAATAAATAACTGCATTTCCTGGTGAGTCACATTATTAATATCCCTCTCCACTTGGGTCTAATGTGTTTACAACATGCTGCTAAGGAACAGAGCCATGTGTGCCTGATGCATATTACATTTCCATTTCCCTTTTCTTGCATGCAGCAGAAAGACATTAGATTTTTTTTGTGTAAGGATCATATAAGTCTTGATGTGCTTTTAGCAGATAGATATCTAGTAAGAACATAGGACGTAGCTTAAGACATGCCTGAGTTACACAACATGGTCCTGAGTGAACAGGGCTTGTCAGTTTGATTCAGATCTGATAGGTGTCCTCTTAGAGCAAAGCCTGAATGTCCTACCTGTACGACATGAAATTGAAAGCTTTTAACAATTTTTAGTGATGGTGCCACCTCTACTGTTTTTCCCTTGGCTCTCTCACATTTTGTGAAGGTAAACCAGAAGTGACATTTCACCTTTCTGCAGCATTTATAACAAAATATTTCAGCAACTTCAATTACAGTGCCTTGAGATGATGTACAATGAAAGATGCTATATAAAATACATATTATTAATACTATTAGTAGTACCTCATGACATGTCACAATTTATTCTTGTGAGTACTTTTTTTGTTTTGTCTTATACAGGCTACAATACAGCATCATCCCTGGTATTATTTTTGCTTACTTCTCTTGTTCCACAAGGGGGAGTCATGACAATTATCATGTAATAAACACATCACTCTTGTTCATGCTTCTCTTAAACTGCTTCTAGGCTGTTACCTTTATGAGAAATTAAAATTTGACAGGATTTACTTAACAACAAAGTAAAAAGTGACATAAGACTCTTGCTAAATACATTTTTTATAGTTACAGTATCTCGTGTTGATAAAACATTTGGTATATTCTGAGAACCTACAGTAGTACTAAAAATTACTTATCATTTTAAAAGTTGTAAGCATCTTCAGCTGACACAGTGCCATCAGGCTTGATCAACTGATTTTTGATCTCTTGAAATATTATAAATATGATATTTTCAAGATTTCTCATACAGTTTTCAAAAAAGTGATTTTCAGTAATATTGAGTTTACTGTATATACCAATATATGTTTGGAGACAGTCTGAAATCACAGGTCCCATCTTACTTGGAAAATAATATAAAAGCTTTTAATTTGCTGGCATTGAGCAAAGTTCTTTACTCAGATTTCTGTCTTAAATGCCCAGCTATATAAACAGGTACAAATGCATGTCACTTTGGATAAAGGCAAAAAATTCATACTTGAAAAGTGCTGTCTCTCATGTCCAAGAGCTTCAGCTCAATATCTTCCTTCAGCTTCCCTTATGGGAAATACATTACATTGTAAGGACTAAAAACAGTAGTACACACATTTAAAGGGGGTAGCAGGTCCTTAACACTCTTGAATCATAACATTCTACAGTATATTCAATGTCCTTTCACAGTCCTTGAACAGCTTTTTTTGCTGGTCAGATTTGTTTTAAGTATATGGTCAAAATATTCCTTAAATAAAAGATAATCTCAGCTCTTATAAGAACAGAAAAAAACAGTATATCTTTAGTATATATGTTTTTTTTTAAGAACAAATGAAAATTACAAATGAAAATAGCATTTGAATCATTAGTCTCATTTGTATATTAGCAGTTTATTAATCTGAAGATCTCATCCAACAGTATCTTGAAAGAAGCTAGAAGAGTGAAATTATCAACCTTTCATGGCTATCATAAAACCAGATTAATGAGATTTTATTCAAAAGTGGAATTTCCAAATTTACCTAAAAGCCATTTCTGAGAGACAGTTTTGGGGAAATTATTTTTTAAAAACTAAAATGATGAATTATTTAATAACCCTTTTATTGCATTAGGATGCATTAGCTTTGCAATGTCTATGACCTTGATCATGAGAATAATGTGTAAATTCACACCAGGGAAATGGACAGTTTGATGTAGTCATTCAGAGTTGTAAAGCAGGCCTGATAACTGGCTTTTTTATATACATATAACATGGGCCTTTTATAGCAATGCTGACTTATTTTCAGAGTTATCTGAACTGTCCACATTTAGACAGCCTGAAATAGGCTACAGCAAAAACACTCATGGGGGAAAAAAGTGAAATAGACTAAAGCATTAGAGCTGAAGCAAATCTAATAACAGGTTCCATCAGCAACAGCAGGCAACACTACCCAGCAGCTTTAAGACAATGATAATATAACCCTGAGTAGACCTTTAGAGTCTGAGCAAACAAATTTACCATTTGGAAGGGTACAATAGGCCTTACTTGATTCCTTTATAAAATAATACAGAATTCAATTGACAATATAACAAATACTAGGCTGTATTATGGCAGACTTGATACTGGGAGGATGCTATACACATTTTCCCTAATACAGCTAAAAAGTCATCTTTGTACTTATATTTGTACCACTATACTGTATGTGTTACATAGCTCAGTAAAAAACGTTTGTCTGATGACAAAACAGTACTACTTGGTCAAGGACACCTACCTCATGCTTAATGGGGCAGCTCCTCAATATCTGAGTCCAATTAGAGATGTGATGCTGAGCCTCTTGGGTGTGGAGGGCAATATGCTTCAGTGGATTGTTACAGTTTGTGGTCTGTGAAAAAACAATGCTTTCTATCCGATACATAGATATTCTCTACAAGGGACTATCTATACCATGTCAGGTATCCCAGCTTACACTGCCTATTCTTCCCAAAGACAGGAAGAGTCAAAATATCATAACTATGCCAATGTATGGCCAGTCACTGTAAATGTACCCCACTTGGTTATTGTACTGTATATAGGGCACCCTAGTCTAATCCCTAAAAGAGCAAAATAAAGGGTCATTGTACAATGCCAAAGCATCTTAAGAAATGTTTAAACCACAAAGAATTAACACCACATTCAAACATAGACATGTGTTTACTTGAAAAGCATCCAGTCTTCCTTATATATACAGACAGGGGGAATATGCAAACTGAACTTATAATTACTATCTATAGCTATAGTTACATCTATAATATATAACTAATTATATAGGTAGGGAAGGGAAGCTCTAGCTCTATGTCCACAGGGTCTTTTAAAATCTACTTTGTTTCACTTAATTCCATATAAATCATAAACAGATGCTCACTGAGTTACCCATTCAATCTACAGTACACTATTTATTTACGCTCTTGGAAGGACTGATAGATATTGAAGCTTACTCAACTATATACAGATCAACCACTGAAAACGTGTTGTTCAATGTAATAACTTACGGTTCATTCCGATAGCCACTCTTTCTCGGTAAGGGTTTCTGATAATGGATGGATATTTAAAGTTACTTTATTCTACCAAATAAGCCATGTTATTCACACAACCCCACTTATTTGGCACAATAGTAAAATTACATACTTTATTTTCAGTCAGGCTATCTATTTTGTGAGCCTAAAAACACAGATTAAACACTAATATTGAAATCATATGTGAAAGTACAGTTACAGTGGTGGATTCCAAATTTGTTGCACTTTTTTGACAGTACACACAGTACAGTATGTGCAAAAATAATGGAATACCATTCTATGATTTATTGCTCCTTTTAAAGCCTGGTAAATACAATTTTAAACCACATCTGTAAAAGCATACTGAATTGATACCTTTCATCAAATCATACTAAACAGGGCCTATCACTTCTAACTATACCTATCTTTATTCATATATAAAGTACTAATATTTTTATTTACTGTATGTTACTGCTAAGAATTTCTGTTATTGTAAGATTTCATAGAGTATATGAGAAACAGACAAATTATCAGATTGTTTATAATGTATTATTTTCTAAAGATATATGCCAAATAAAGGTTTAATATGGAAGCACCATTGTGGAGTTGAACCTGCATCATACTAGCTTCACAACAAGGATTGGTATTTTGGATCAAGTGATTTGGGAGACTCTTAACAGAGTTATTATATAGACCTCCAGGAGCAGATAAGATAGTAATCTCTTTCTTCTTCTTTCTTATATATAAATATCTTGTCAGGTGAGTACACTTTACACACATCATTTCTCGAACGTATCATTGATGCAAATGAACCAACTAATAGTATTCTCATTCAATTTAGCTGACATGACTCGATTCCGCTACAAGCCTTACATGTCTCTCTACTCTAATTATTCTTCACACATTTCCGAGTCAGCCATTCTACCTGCTTAACGACAAACATCAGCAAGTGGTTGTTCACTACCAGGTCCTGCTGTACTTCCACGCCAGCTCAGATGACCTCAAGCTATTCTTTCCCAATGGGTGAAGCACTTTCCACAGACCACCACAGAATTCCAATCTAACCAATATAGGGTTTGATGACTTACATTCCAACACTAGCATTATGCAGGTTCTCATTCACTCCACGTTACAGTGCAGCACATTCACTGAACGGTGCTCCTCCGAATCCTTGTACATCTGAAACAACTTGATCAAACAAAGTTCACGCCCCAATAGCTTTATCACTGAAGACTACTGATACTTTTAATTAAAGGTCTTTTAAAGGGCATCTTTTGTCAGCATTGACCTTATGGCCAAGACCGTCATTTTCTGAGCCAAACATTACAATATTAAGTACATTATCTCTTTAAATTTCATTATGTTGTCTCATTAATTGAAATTTGACCAAACCACTAAAATGTGATTAATGCTTCAACCGACATAAACCTTGATTGCTTAAACACGACTGATTTGCTTTAAATTAGAAACACAGATAAATGAAGTCAATTGCTTCTGAACCTGAGGTAAGAGAGGAGATTAATTTAAAAAACAGAGGACAAAAGTACTAATCATCTTTAGGGATCCATTCTTAACTGGCCAGTTTAATAAATACACAAAGTCACAGTCAGTCAAGTGTAATTTTTTTAAGTGATAATGACGAGGCATTAAGAATACAATGTTTACTTACAGATATTAAATATTATTTAATTGTTTATCAGCAATGACTCAAAAAATTAAATCCTGGTAGTGTTCATAAAAGAAAAAACGTATCTCCAGTTGAGAGTTTCAGGTTTTTGCCCTCTATTGAAACAGAAATAAGGTACAGTACCTCTCAGTGTGGCAAATGGGAAAGCCTTCAAAACAGGGGCTCTTCTGGGGCAGCTAAGTACCAATTCAAATACAATATTTTAGTCCATTAATGGCACGAGATAGAACATCCAAGGTTGCTGACCCCTGCCTATTTTATAGACCCCGCTTAGCTCTAGAACCAAACTAGATTACCTACTGTATATTAATGATAGTCCAACTTCAATGCTAATCATTAAGATCTGTAAAACAACTCGTACTGTAAGTGTTTCAAACTTCCCCAGAATATACCTATGCTGGTACTACAGTGCCTTGCGAAAGTATTCGGCCCCCTTGAACTTTTCAACCTTTTGCCACATTTCAGGCTTCAAACATAAAGATATACATTTTTTATTTTATGTGAAGAATCACCAACAAGTGGGACACAATTGTGAAGTGGAACGAAATCTATTGGATTTTTGAAACTTTTTTAACTAATAAAAAAATGAAAAGTGGGGCGTGCAAAATTATTTGGCCCCCTTGCGTTAATACTTTGTAGAGCCACCTTTTGCTGCGATTACAGCTGCAAGTCGCTTGGGGTATGTCTCTATCAGTTTTGCACATCGAGAGACTGAAATTCTTGCCCATTCTTCCTTGCAAAACAGCTCGAGCTCAGTGAGGTTGGATGGAGAGCGTTTGTGAACAGCAGTTTTCAGCTCTTTCCACAGATTCTCGATTGGATTCAGGTCTGGACTTTGACTTGGCCATTCAAACACCTGGATACGTTTATTTGTGAACCATTCCTTTGTAGATTTTGCTGTATGTTTGGGATCATTGTCTTGTTGGAAGATAAATCTCCGTCCCAGTTTCAGGTCTTTTGCAGACTCCAACAGGTTTTCATCCAGAATGGTCCTGTATTTGGCTGCATCCATCTTCCCCTCAATTTTAACCATCTTCCCTGTCCCTGCTGAAGAAAAGCAGGCTCAAACCATGATGCTGCCACCACCATGTTTGACAGTGGGGATGGTGTGTTGAGGGTGATGAGCTGTGTTGCTTTTACGCCAAACATATCGTTTTGCATTGTGGCCAAAAAGTTCGATTTTGGTTTCATCTGACCAGAGCACCTTCTTCCACATGTTTGGGGTGTCTCCCAGGTGGCTTGTGGCAAACTTTAGACGAGACTTTTTATGGATATCTTTGAGAAATGGCTTTCTTCTTGCCACTCTTCCATAAAGGCCAGATTTGTGCAGTGTAAGACTGATTGTTGTCCTATGGACAGACTCTCCCACCTCAGCTGTAGTTCTCTGCAGTTCATCCAGAGTGATCATGGGCCTCTTGGCTGCATCTCTGATCAGTCTTCTCCTTGTCTGAGCTGAAAGTTTAGAGGGACGGCCAGGTCTTGGTAGATTTGCAGTGGTCTGATACTCCTTCCATTTCAAGATGATCGCTTGCACAGTGCTCCTTGGGATGTTTGAAGCTTGGGAAATCTTTTTGTATCCAAATCCGGCTTTAAACTTCTCCACAACAGTATTACGGACCTGCCTGGTGTGTTCCTTGGTCTTCATTATGCTCTCTGCGCTTTCAACAGAACCTTGAGACTATCACAGAGCAGGTGCATTTATACAGAGACTTGATTACACACAGGTGGATTCTATTTATCACCATCAGTCATTTAGGACAACATTGGATCATTCAGAGATCCTCGCTGAACTTCTGGAGTGAGTTTGCTGCACTGAAAGTAAAGGGGCCGAATAATTTTGCACGCCCCACTTTTCATTTTTTTATTAGTTAAAAAAGTTTCAAAAATCCAATAGATTTCGTTCCACTTCACAATTGTGTCCCACTTGTTGGTGATTCTTCACATAAAATAAAAAATGTATATCTTTATGTTTGAAGCCTGAAATGTGGCAAAAGGTTGAAAAGTTCAAGGGGGCCGAATACTTTCGCAAGGCACTGTATATAAAATAACTGAGCAGGCTTTTCCATTTTATTTTGAGGTTAAATAATGACTAGGGCTTTGTATATAAAACTTGACTTTTAAAAATAATGTAATGTGTAAATAATAAATCCAGTGTACCCTCATTATCTCATGATTTCTGTACAGACAAGTTTCCTCACTACATGAAACACTGGGAGGCTGTAAATGGTTTTGAAAAAGAACTCAAAGTCAAAATACTCCAGTAAATGTATTATTCTATAAACCCTTTAATAGAAATGTCAAATAAAATTACAATTTATGAGGCTACTAACCATAAAAACATTAGTATATCTAAACATCACTAAAAATGTATTTTGGATTTTATTAGAAAAGCAGAAATAACCATCATACAGACCTGCACCAAGGAAAAAGTATTGAAGTGTAAAAGGGCATGGAAAATATCATCGAATGAGTTATATCATTTATATTGCAAAAGGCAATATTACAAATAGAAGGAAAGTGCATTATACTAATAGTGTTATTATTCTTTGTTTTCTGCACACAGACTTAATAGGCCTTTTTGTAACATGCATCCCATTTGTCAACATTTCTTACATTAGGGGTTGAAGCCAAGACAGGGGTTGCATCAAGATTCCTCACTAAATTAAAGTAAAGTAAAAATGAAAATTAGGATGCAATCATTCCACATTGTGTATGCAACATACACAATATCAAAATACATAATTTTTCATGAAAAAAACAAACAGCGGGAAAAGATTTACAGTGTATTTATTTTTTTCCAAATAAATAATAAGAATGTGACCTGCTATGGATGAAGCTTTTAGAAAATGGAAAGAAGATAATTAAAATTGTATTAAAATGTATTATGTACTCTATGTAGCATCAGTAGCATGTACTGTAAGAGGGAAATTCAGGTATGCAAAATTGTGAAAACCCAAAAGCAGAACTTAGTCAGGGCATTGAGGTAACCACCCCTACTGTTACAAACAGTGTCATGGGCACTGATTAAGTATTCTGGGGAACTGGTGGGGGAATTTTGGCCCATAGGGACCTTAGGACGTAGGTTGGTCACCTCCTGGCAGACAACATAGCTTAAAGCATCAAACATGTTTTTTTTTTCTTAGAGTCTTCCCATCCCACTATAGACTCGAAACAAACTTTTTTAGTTTCTGAGATCTGACCATGTCACACGGTGCTAAAATTACTAAACAAGTTGTTTCATGACCATTATTCTAGAAAACATTGGAAGCCATAACATAAAGGGTTGAGATATTATAAAGGTAAAATGTGTAACAAAGTTTACTCCTTAAAGAATCACATGCAACATGTTAATAAGTCTGTAAATAATACAATTAACAAAATTATTGCACATTGCATGTTGTTAGGGAAATATAAATTTCTGTCATTCCTGAAGTACTTCAATATAACTCTTCAACTATCACTTTGCCAGTGTGGTAATTGTGTGGTAAAACATGAATAATTTGGTTATATCCATATGTAATACTGCATCTTTAAAATAGTTTTGTTTGGAAAATCACCAATGACCTGCGGCTATATTTTTTTTTCTTCAGTAGTCCTGGTGCTTTGCTGCTCTAAGAGACAGTAACACAGACGCTCCTTAATGAAGCTGGTAACATTGTTAACTGCAGGATCAAACACCCAGGCATCTGTAACACTCCAAGCTTCACTGGCTCATAGGGAGAGTTCTGTTTTGTTAATGTAACCATAAACTGCAATGATAAACTGTTTTCTATTTCATAGAAAATCTCTACGATTATTGATTACCATGTTACCCCTCCTGGGGAAATCTCTCAGTAACTAATAAGGGATTTTTTTCCCATGTAACTGATCATGAGGAGAGCTCCTAAGCTACAACTTTCCTTATAACCTAAGGTACATGCCGGATTTCTCAGCAGCTGAAACCAGTGGACTTGAGCCCCAAGGATTCCTTACAGCTGCCTCTGTTGTAATAGATGGATTTACAGCAAACAAGAACAGTCCAATTCCACAGTCAGTAATGGAGTCTGGATTTCCCAGAACCCAAACTCTTTCTGGAATTTGTAGTCATAAAATTCAGTCCTATCTCTACATAATATTTATTAAACCAAAAACCTATCATTTAACCCATTGTTTAACCATAACCAGGAATCAACAGACTTACATCCATCTAGCAGCTCCTCCTTTCCTATATGGAAAGATGGCATCTCCTAACCTTTTTAGTAAACTTGGGGAGAGAGTTAACTGTGTTCCTCTGCTCCTGGTCTTCCCTTTCATAATCATACAGAGCAAACTAACTCCTCAGTGAATGCTTTCTAGGTGGTGGCTAGATATAACAAAGGGGAGATTAAATATGCCTTCAAACTTCTAAATCCTAGCCCAAATCTGACAACTATATCTTAAACCTATCCCACCTAAAATAAAATGTAAAAATAAAACAACCCAAAATCCAAAAGACTGTTAAGACTGTTGTTAACCATATATTAACCATAAACTAACCATTTTGTTAACCTTCAACTAACTTATCGTGAGCTCTACTCAAGAGACTGTACTTTATTCAGAGAGAATTTTCTAACCAGGAGCCTCTTTTAATTTATTTAAGTAGATTTAACTTGTAACAGCTGCAGCGGCATGCTCTGTTGACGGCAAATGCACATGCCAAAACTGATTACTTTTTAAATAACCCTAAAACTGTGACCTTAATGATTTAAACCCCTTTCCAGATGTTTAATCCAATAAAACCCTTAAAGAGACAGCTGTACCATTACAATGCATTATTGCCAAAGAATATGTTGCAATTAGACCATGTCATTATTAAGCACACCACAAAAGGTGGGTATTCCAACAGACAATTTATACGTATGTCATTTCTTTCCTTGTAAACAACACGCATGTATAACGCATGGACCATGTTATAGTTCAAAAGAATTCAAAGCAGAACACAGGGGAATCATTGGAACAGTATAACAGCATTGCACCATTAAGCTGAGGCAGACATGGACTGCTTTACCGAATCCAAACAGACACCTATCAGTGCAACAGTTTCCATGCACATTAATTTTTAAAGTCAACAGGACTTCAAAACCTCCCTAAATTTTAGGAAAAGTCATTTCCCTTCTGAATATTATCAAAAATTGATGAAAGGTACAGGAACAATGACCTCCATAAAGTAACAAAAACAGAGAATGAAGTCACTAAATTGACTCTTCATCCAGACACACTTCCATTTTATTCAAACCTGCTCTTTTATTGGAAAAAGGTAAGAAACAAGTGAAGGTAATGCGTACTGTTCCACTTCATTACCTCCATTGCTACATACTGTATACTTTGCACCAGAAGACAAAGAAGAGTAATGGTAAGAAGTTTGCACTCTAAACTTCATGGAGGTAATGACTAAGAAAAGTTTTATAAGATCCCCTTATATACTTCTCTAGCAGGCACCAAACTAACCACTTCATCAGCATTCCGACAGAATTTGCTCTACCTCTGTGAAAATGACTAACGGTCACCATCGTTTGAAAACAGAATTAATCGCCTGCATAATCTACTATATCCTTGATTTATACACATAAAAACAAAAGCTGTTAAGAAACTGGGAAATTAATCCTTTGCAGAAATACAAAATGAAAATATTCCAGTAATGCAGTTCAAAAAGCGGTTTCAACTTAAACAACTTTTACATTGAAAGAATCTTAATTATTATTAATACATAAATATATTAATATATAAAGCATATATGCCATAGTTCAGTTTAAAAAAAAAACAGCCACATTAAGTTGGTTTGAGAGGATGATTGTGAATGATGTGTCTCTTTCAGGTTTACATCTGAATTGAGAAAATCTATATTTTGTCTTAATCCAAATGTCAGTATCCAGTAATCAGCCAACATTTTATCTACTGTAGGAATTTTAAAAAAAGTTTAAACTGGAATTAATAGGACATCCCCTGAAATTGAACCCAGTTCGTCAGCGTCATTCAACAGGGAACCAGCTGGATGAATTATTATACAGTACGTGATGGTTTTGTGTTTAAGGATTTCTTCATGGAAATCTTTAAAGTAAACAAAGGAGAGGGGATGGTTATTTTTTACAAATACCAGTAATTGGAGAACAGCCTATAAACAAGATGGGCAAACGATTTTTTTTTTGAAAACGAAATAAAAAATAAGATACATGTCACTGCCTAGCATTGCATGATTTTAAAAGCTGTAGAAAACTGGTTTAGATAGTTAAAAAACAGTTTTTATCAGTGCAAAATGGGTGATTTTTCTCCCGTGATCACCTTAGAATCTTTGTGTACGCAGTAAGATTTTTTACTTTTTAATTAAATGTTTAAAATACTTTTTTCATACAGAAAAAAATCACTTCCTGTTTTGTAAGACAGACCAGCTGGTCTTCCCCCCACCCAATCAGAGGCTGTTGAAATACTGTGCTCAGTTGGGTAGGGATTGCACAGCCTGAGCTTTCTATAGCATAGAGTGCGAATGGTATCAATCGCGTTTGCATGTATCACTTAGTTTTAAAATTAAACAATGTAAATCACTATTTTTGTCCTCTAAGTCCCCTAATTAACTTTAAGCATAGTTTTGGCACCATTTAGATGAACTTTTCATACCATCATTAAACAAAGCACTAGCATATTGTACTTCCTAATTGCATCACACGTGGAAAGAGTAGATTGCAATCATTTTTATTTTTTAATAAATTGTAGCAAAGTGTCTTCAATACAAAAAAAAGTTGTATTTATTTAATACAACATGATAGTTATATTAATTTGGAATCATGTAACTAAGCAGATAAAATATCACCGGTGGGCATTTTGGAAACATTTTGACATCCGTTTCTTTTTTTTTCTTCTTTTATTGTCCTTGTAGTGGTAATGGCAAAGCACTGCACCCAATGGTTCAAAGCACGATCGGAGTATTACTTACAGTTTGTTTCTTATATAGTGAATACATAAAAATAGTCCACTATTATAGCTTGTTGTTAGCTCTGGCGTGAATTTGTGTATTTGGATCAATTAAGTGATGGTTTTGTGATTAAGGATTTCTTTGCAAAATTCTTTAAGTTAAACAAAGGAGGGGAGAAAGGTTATTTGTACAATTGGCACTCCGAGATTCTGGCTGATTTGATTCCCCTCATTTACAGATGCAGCCATTCAAAATGCACGGGCGATACCGTATTATTTTGCGGTGCGCTTTACGCAGTGTACAGCGAGTTACCGGTAAATACCGCTAGTTACCGTAAATTCTTCTATAATACCGCAAGCAAAATAATAGTATCCGGAATATCCGCAAGGTGGAGCTAGCTGTAAACTCAAAGTATTGCCCTGGTCCACATTCTTTTTTTCATTGACCGTCTTTGTAAAAGTACCACCACAGCATTTCGCAATCACGCATTTGTTTCCAATAATGCAAAGTACAGTAATTTTTGAGAATCGATTCACCATGCCTCGCATATGCTCATAAAAGAGATTGATTTAGGAACATAAACATATTACCGTATGCAAACTGTACTGTATACAGTACGTAAATATATATTTAATGTCTTAACTGTGCCCGTTTAAGTATTGAATATTTATATGGAATTTTACCACTAAAGGGAAATCTTAGTACCTGAGCATAAAAAGAATAGGAGCATACTGTAACGCGTGTGAAGGCAATAAACGATATTAATTTTGAAACTTAAACATACAGTATATGGCTGGTCTCAGTACTTTAAAGAAAACATACACACCAGTATTCCATTTCTCCCTAAACATTTAAGAATCGAAGTCTTTAACTAACATGATACCGGAGTCAACAAGCATACTTTTAGAATTTGATTTAAAGGGAATATAATATGGAATCACGTATCTAAATAAATTAATAACGATATAATTATATTCATGTACTTCATTTATATTCATTTACTGCAACGGACATAAAAACTCCCTTGCTTTTAACAAAGCATTCCATAATTTCTAACTACGAAAATTATTTAAACTGCGACACTTATCATTCAACCAGAGCTCGAAATATCACAAGGATCCCCAAGAGCACAGCAAAGACTGTATTAAAAGAATCGCGTATCTAAAGAAATTAATAAGATATAATTATATTTGTGTACTGCGACAGGGCTGTGTAGGGCTGTTTCACCTCTCTCTTCATGTGACTCTATTCAAAGGCCATTTAGCAAAGAGGGGATGAGAAGAGTGACAAACTAGTATACTTAAGATCTTTTTTTCTGATCCGGTGAAAATCTGATCATGTTTCTCTATAACAATAATAAAAAACATTGCCACACCCGGACTGTTAAACCAACGCATTAGCACATCAAAGCCCATTGAGGAGCCGGGTGCAATAACTGTTTTGTCCCTTGATTTACTGATCTGCATTAATTACAGAAATTGAGTTCCTGCTCTTTGCAGATGACCTAACAACGGGAGCAGGGCCGAATTAGGCCAGTACCCACTATTGTTAAACATATAGAAAAGAATATTAAAGTATTGGCTTTAGTATTAGCCATACAGAACATTAAAATGCCCCTTTCCATTCAGCGGGTGTCTGAGCCGCTGTGTCCTATCTTCTGACAGTCGCTGTTGTGAATGTCTGTAGAGTGTATCTTCTTTTTAGTACTATATTCAACAACAGATGACAATTCCCTTAGTCCTCCCTTATTCTTCCTGAAATTGTCGGATTAGGAGTGAATAAAAGCATCTTATTAAAAACATGTTTGTGTTTGTTTGGGAGCTATATTATGTATTTTTCATATGTAAGATATGATGATGTGTTCCCGCTTACACATCGCACGACTTTAAAAGCTAGAAAAACAGGTTTCGATTCACATTATCTGGCGAGCCTTGTTTTGTCAAAGGACAGCACAAAAAAAACAGACAATACACAGGGGGAGGAGGGCAAGCGAGAGAGAGAGTTTTTTACCCTCTGTCAAAAAAAACCAAATCACCCGGGGCAGAGACTCTGGGGGGATCATTGTGTGGCATAGAACGGAGCTCAGTCAATCCAAACAAGTTCAGTAGTAAAGAGAGAAAAGTCAACAATTGATTTAAGGACGATTTGTCAGTGTGCAATGAAATACAATACTGTTGATGTTGCTGTTATTGTTGTTTTAATCCTGTAAAGCGTTTTGAGAAGCCACCTCGCGTTTTGATTTAAATCGCAAAAGCGGGTTTAAATATATGTGTTTTCTGATTCACAATCAGACAAATGCAACATAAATTGATATCTTTGTCTTCTAAGTATCTTAATAAACTTTCAGCATAGCTTTCTCCCCGTTTAGATTTATTTTTCTTGGGATCTTGGGATCAAACGTGGAAAGATTAGATTGTAATTGTTTTTATTTTTTAAATACATTTTAGAAAAGTGTAATCTATACTAAAAAGCTGTACACCACCTGCTATAAAGATACATATTGTGATACTTTCGGGTTCGGATAGGACAGACACAAGAACTCAGACTTGCGTAGTTAAAGCAAGTTAAAGCCTTGATTTTATATATCACCTTTAAAAGTGGCATCTCAAAGCAAAGTAAATACCCAACACCGATTGTACCCATCTGTCATGCTAATAAAGCACCTTGAATTGAATTGAGAGAGAGAGATTGAACACCTTAAGGACAGCACATACAAGGGTTAATTGCACAATGGACCGCGCAAAGAAATTTAAAATAGTCTTCTTTAGGTGTGAGGGCAGGAGTGGATCGCAGAAGGCATAATCAGCAAATTAGGAAAACAAAGAACAGGACAGGCGAGACGTTTATCCAGAGAGCGAGTGATCAAAAAAAGGAACAGCTATTACGCCCAGGTTTTACACTCTCTCTCTGCTGAATGAATAAAAGCATTTTATTAAAAACTCGTTTGCGTTTGTCTGGGTATTTACTGTATTGCTTTGAGATGCCACTTTTAAAGGTGATATGTCAATTTTTTTTCTTCTTGTTATAGAGAAACATGATCAGATTTTCCCTGGTTCAGAAAAAAGAAGATTAAAATGTGTTATCTTTCCACTTGTATGTCATCGGAAAATTCAAGAAGTTTCTGCTTTGTGTAAGGATGGTATCAAAAAGTAATCTAAGTGGTGAGAAAGCTGTGCTCCTCAAAGCGCTTTACAGGATAAAAACAATAAGAGCAATAGTGTTAGGCTGGGCAAATGATTTTTTTATAGAAATACAAAATGAGATATGATGTGTTCCGGCTTAGACATTAACGAGTTCAACCCCCCTTTCTACGGGAGTGCTGGCTGTGACGAATTAAACCGGTTTCACAGGTATTTTCAAAGTAGAAGGGGGCGAGATTTCCAGCAAAAGACACCTCCCCCGTCCAAAACCAAGGAGTACAGTACTTACTAGTTAAGAAAGCTAGGCTCCTCGATGAAATCGCTTTAACATGCTAATGCGTTGGTGTAACAGTCCGGGCGTGGCAAGCTTCTAATGTCAACTCGACTCGATTGGAAGACAATGAACATATTCTAGCCCTAAATGAATTAATAGCAAACATGGTTTACATAAAATACATTTTTCCAAGAAAGTTTATAATAAAACGATCTATAATTGAAATCTGAGCCTAAATAAAAAGAAAAAGCATTTTCAGAGAGCAATTACGCTGTGTTTATGTAGAATAAGTGATTAGGTTTATGAGCAATCTAATTACTTATTCGTTTAAAACGTGAAGGTTTTTACTTCTTAAACTTTTAAAATACACGTTTCGAATAAAAAGAAATCCTCTTCCTGGTACAGTATGTATAGCAAACCAGCACGTCTTTTTTCTCCAATCAGAGGGGTGTCAGATGGTGACAGCCAATCACCATTCTGAAGCCCTACCATAATCTCTGGTATGGGGAGACCCCAGAATTCTGTCAGATAGTTTATGTAGATAGATGATAGATACTTTTATTGATCCCGTGAGGGAAATAAAGTAAATCATTTTCATTTTAGGAAATTATTAAACGCTCAGTTAAAAGCAAAGGAGATTGTCTGTTATAGTGGACATAAAAACAAGAGTTCGCTGGCATTATATCCTAGAAGACACAGACCGGCGCCAGACCGGGAGAATGCCCCCAGTATAAAAGAAAATGCCTGATGAACTAAGGATTGGACAGTTTCCAAGTGCTTGTACAATCGATGGAAATGTTAAAATAAATGTGCAAAAGAAATAAACAAAATAATCATTTATTTCTTTATCATATTGGCTAGCTAATGTCCTCTCTTTGCTAATTAGTGGCTGTGTTTCTGCGTTGGGTAGCAACGGGTGACTGTTCTCAGGCGGAAGATGAAAAAGCTTAATTTTCGTGTTAAATATTTTTTTTTAATTAAAATTTATTCTATACAGCAATCGCATATTTGGGTACCGTTTCATAAAACTTTCATGCTTAAAATGTTTAGGGAGAAATGGAAGACTGGTGTGTATTTTTTCTTTAAACTACCAAGACCAGCCATAGACAGTACAGTTTACGTACATACAGTAATGTTTATGTTCCTAAATTAATATCGTTTATGACCTTCAGATGCGTTATGCTCCTCTTCTTTTTATGCTCAGCTACTACAATTTCCCTTTAGTGGTAAATTCCATATAAATATTCAAAACTAAGCGGATTAAAATGTGCACAGTAAAGACATTAAATGATTAAATCTTTTCACTACCAACCAATGCACCACAACTGCCCCTGTGGGTCTTTTTGGCCAGCCAATCACTTAGTGGCTTATGGGTAGGTTACCGTACCACGGGTTTGTACCACGCATTTTGAATGGCTGTATCTGTAGCTGAAACGGATAAAGCAATCATGCAGTAGTTATATGTTTGGAAGGCGCTCTGTTTTATTAACCTGTGTAGTACAGTGATATAGACATGGGTAATGTCATCCCCATTAAACAATGTGCGTATTGCGCAAATCCTGCTAAATTAGAACCATTGCAGAAGGTGATAAACTACATTATTTACAGGGGCACAGTTGAGTTCAAAGAAGGAAGTCTGTGAAGCCCCCCCTGTTTAGTGGTACCAAATATTGATGAGATGTCATGGTTCTGTACAGATTACAGAAAAGTGAACGCTGAAACTTAACCAGACATTGTACAGTATGTACTGTTTAACCATAGTCAAGGACCGATGCGCTGTTCCCTTTTGTAATAGGGTTACTCCCTGGAAATTAGACACAAGAGAAGTATTATTTGACAAATTTGTGTGGCTCTAGAATTTCTCTGTAAACTGAAGAGTTATAGAGGAGACACATCGTTGTGTATCACCTCTTTTTACACCTGTAAGAACATTCTAATGTTAATGCGACACAGAAGATATTATTAATAACCTTTTAAAATCTGAAGCTGTCAAGATCACGGTTTCAAAATAAAAAAAACATCAAACCTTTGATTGGATGAGAACGTCAAGATTGTTACGCAAGGGTGTGAAATGTGACAATATATTAGAGTTGCCATCAGGAGAAAAAAAACGTTTATTTTTTATTTATTTGTGGCTTTTGCAGTTAAATCCTTTGCAATGGCTGGATAGTTACTTCCCATTTGGTTTGTCAGTTTGTCCGTGGGGGGGAACAGAGGAAAGGGGGGGCTCTCCTTGACAGCTGACACTCCTCCATATGCTTAAGTGAAAAATTAATAAAAATGCCAATGTAATTGTCATTTTTACAATTTGTTGAAAATAAAAATGGTTGTAAAGTTCTATAAAGCCTTCTCAGTCAAGAATGAGAATTCACATAGGGAGCTGTGTCAGCATGCGTAGGCTGCAAAAAATCAGCTCAAGAGGGAAGAACACACTTTCAGAGAAAACAAAGTGAAGAATACAGAGCCCCAATTTAACTACAGCCTAAACCTTTCCCCACACACCCCGCCCCCGCTGTGATTGGAATATACAAAAATAAAAACACTGAAAGCTTTACAGTATACAGTGTGGTCAGGTGTTTCGCAGACGTAGGGATAGTAATTCTGGCTTTATGAACTCAATACACCTGGGATTCGTTTTGTTCAAAATAAGGTTTTTGAGAATTGAACCAGGTACTAGATCGTGTTTATGTAAAGGTTATATCACTGGGCAGAGTGATGGAGACTGAAATAAATGACACTACCATCTTTTGTCCCTTCCCTTTAGTGTGAGATGATAATGCCTTGGCTGGCATGAAAACATTCCCTCCCATTTTTATTCATTCTGTGTCCGAATCAAAGCAGGTGAAAGAGAGTAGAAAGAGACACAGAAAAAAGTGCATCCTGTCTTAATTTCAAAATATGTTTTACCTTCATATTTTTACTTTATAAGTTTGTTTTTTACTCATTTACCGATAGTCAGATTCAACATATATTTGAATAAATTATTGTAAATTTTTGTTTTTACAAGATGTGGAAGAAGTGCAACAAATGATTACATTGCCAATTTTAGTTTTATTGATAACTAATAGTTTATGCTAACACCTGACTTTGTTATTTAGATGTACATAACATATTGAACAAAGTGTGACATTCAGAAAAAACATTCAAGAACACTCTGTGGTATTTGTATAGATTAAGCTTTTCTAAATGTTTTTACGGTTAGTGGACGGTGATCTATTTTGTCAGCAACCTGCTGATCTGCTCAACACCTGTAGAAAACATGATTTTATATCTGTACAGAATGTGTGTTGCATTTACAAAATTTTAAAAAGTGTTTAAAAAGTTTTAATTAAGAAATAAAAAGAACTTGCAGCTTACATAAAGACTCTAAGCTGATCGTGCAGAAGAAAAAACACCAATTGTTCGTGCATAAAAAGTGTTTTTAACTGATTTATATATAAAGTCTTTTTGTGTTGATTTAAGTGTCCTTCTTTCAGATAGATTCAATGATTAGCATGAAACAACTAGTTATGATTTCTCTATTATTGTTGAATCCCTCAACTCGTTCACTTGTGAGTATTTTAGAAATATTTTGACATGTTCCTTTTAACCACATTTCTGTTGATACTGTTGCAATAGACATCAGAGACATTAATAAACACTCAGAGTTTGTAATGCCGGGCGCTTTGAATGAGTTAAACCTTGATGCAGTACAAATAATACTGTAGTGGCTTTAAAACTATACAACATTGCGCTGTATGCATGTGGCACATCTTTGTTCAAGTTCAAGTTTAAAACACAGCATGGAAAAACAAATATTAAGAAAAAAAACTGGACATTTGATTGCTAGTTGCCTTATGTTAAAGAGCAACAATGACAACAGAGCATGTTGCTGAAAATTCGTTCCCTCCCCCAGCAGTGGGGTGTTAACACTCCTAGGCTTGGAGCCTTCAGAACCTGAAGGCTCTGCTGAATGACAAGAAGAGAGCCTTTAGGAGGGGGGATAAGGAAGAGGTCAAGCATGTACAGAGGAAGCTAAAGCAGAAGTTAAGAGAGAGCAAGGATGCCTACAGGAGGAAGGTAGAGAACAAGCTGCAAAGGAGTAGGGTGAGGAATGTATGGAGCAGCATGAGAGAGATCACTGGCTTCAAACAGGCTGGGGATGCAACGGAGGGGAACCTGGAGATGGCCAACGAGTTGAACCAGTTTTTTAACAGGTTTGATTCAGGGCCCTCTGTGGCTCAACACCCATCCCCCCACAGCCACATGCTCCCTAACCCTTCAGAGCTGCGACTGCCCAACACCTCCTCCATCCCCCCATAATCATGGCCGCCTACAGCTACAATCCCCGACAGCTACTCACCCACCCATCCCCCACAGCTGCCACTCTCCAACACCTCTGCCATTAACACCTGCAGCACTGAAAGCGCAATGAGCACCATCCCCAAGGCCAGGCTGACCATCACGGCTGACTAGGTGAAGAGGGAGCTGAAGAGGCTGCACCAGGGTAAGGCCACAGGACCAGACAACGTCTGTCCCAGAGTTCTGAGGGTCTGTGCTGATCAGCTGAGCGGAGTGCTCCAGCGACAGTTCAACCTGAGCCTGCACTTGGAGAGAGTCTCTGTGCTCTGGAAGACATCATGCCTGGTCCCGCTACCAAAGAAAAGGCGCCCCTCTGTCCTCAACGACTACAGACCAGTTGCACTGACCTCTCACGTCATGAAGACACTGGAGAGGCTGGTCTTATCCCACCTGAGACCCCTGGTTAGCTCATCATTAGGCACCCTACAGTTCGCCTACCAGCCCAGTATTGGTGTGGAGGATGCGATCATCTACATGCTGTAAAGGGCCTACTCACACCTGGACAGGGCTGGCAACACTGTAAGGATCATGTTTTTCGACTTCTCCAGTGCCTTCAATACCATACGGCCCTTACTACTAAGGAGGAAGCTGGAGGAGATGCAAGTCGATGCATCCATGACCTCGTGGATCACTGAGTACCTGATAGGCAGACCACAGTCTGTGAGACTTCAGAACTGTGTGTCTGAACAGGTAGTGAGTAACACAGGGGCTCCTCAGGGGACAGGTCTTTCTCCATTCCTCCTCACCCTCTATACCTCGGACTTTAAGTACAACTCAAAGTCATGCCACCTGCAGAAGTTCTCAGATGATTCTGCAATTGTGGGATGTATCAAGGGTGGGGAGGAGGAGTACAGAGGACTGTTCAGCAGCTTTGTGGAGTGGTGTGGGGAGAACCACTTGGAACTGAACTGTAACAAAGACAAAGGAACTGGTGGTAGATTTCAGGAGGAAATCAAACCTACTCCTGTCTACATCCATGGGAGTGGTGTGGAGATGGTGGACTCGTACAAGTACCTGGGAGTCCACATCGACGATGGACTGGAATGGTCTAAGAACATCGAGGCCATCTATAAAAAGGGACAGAGCCGACTTTACTTCTTGAGGAGGCTCAGGTCCTTAAATGTATGTTAAGATGCTACATATGTTCTATCAGTCGGTGGATGCGAGCGCCATTTTCTACGCAGTGGTATGCTGGGGCCTTGGGATTAGAGCAGTGGATTCTAAAAGGCTGAACAAGCTCATCAGAAGAACAAGCACTGTCATTGGGTCTGACCTGGACCCCTTGGAGGTAGTGGCTGAGAGGAGAATGGTGTCCTCATGGACAAGATCTCCCATCCCCTCTATGACAGGCTTGTAGAAATGAAGAGCATGTCAGCAATAGACTGATTCTTCCATGGTGCAACAGGGAACACTACAGGAGGTCATTCTTGTCTCCTGCCATGAGACTGTAAAATGCATCCACCTGTAAAATGCGTCTGGGCAGAGGCAAGATTGACAGTCACCTGTTTCTGGACTGAACACATCTACTGCTACATCTGTTCTCTTTCTTTTCCTGTTTACAACTGTTTTTTGTGCAATATATGCCAGGGACCCGTGCAATACATTTTTTATAAGCAATTTATATTTATATCTATATCTTTATTTACATCTATATTTATATTCATATGTGTGATACGATTTTTCTGCGTACTGTTCTGTTCTAGTTTGTTCTTTGTGTGTCTGGACTGTGAGTAACTCTTTTAGTGCACTCCTCACTGTACTGATTGTATTGTACAGATGCAGCCATTCAAAATGGGTGAGGTATTTCGCGGCATACCGTGACACGCCCACTGGGGTATCACGCGGTTCACGTGTGTCACGTGACTAACTATCCGGCGTCGCCTTGTAAAACCGCCAGGGGGAGCTTAACCTCTCATGTACAGCATTTGAGCCTTTAATTTTGAAGTGTGTATTACAGCATGTTAATCATCAGTCATTAAAATGTTGGTATATTTTATGAAAGCAAGATTGCTCAGTTGGACAAAAGTACACAACCTACCTTTATCAGAAATATTTATGCATCAAAGCCTTTACTGAAGATATTACTAATAGTATTAATAATGGATGACTTTGGACAAGCTGTATACTCAAAGTATAATTTCTTTAGCACATTTGTACAAGCACTTGGAATCTGTCCAAGCCATACTTTGTCAGGCATTTTGTTTTACTTCAACGGGCATAAAAACTTCCTTGCTTTTAACAGGGCGTTTCATAATTTCTAACTACGAAAATGATTTAAAATGCGACACCTATCATTCAACTACAGCTTAAAATATCACAAGGATCCTCAAGAGCACAGCACAGAGTGTATTAAAAGACACTTGTATTTATCAACGCTTTCTTTTCTTATGGAACCACTTCAGAGGGGTGTTCCAGGAATCGGCACTTTAAAGAAAAAAATACACACCAGTATTCCATTTCTCCCTAAACATTGGAAGCTTCGAAGTCTTTAACTAACGTGATACCGGAGTCAACAAGCATACTTTTAGAATTTGATTAAAAGGGAATATAATATGGAATCGTGTATCTCAAGAATTTAATAACGGTATGATTATATCCGTGTACTGCGGCAGGGCTGTGTAGGGCTGTTTCGCCTGCCTGTTCATGCGAGCTGTCTTGTAGCCTACTTGTCTAGGTGCGTGACTACCAACTGGCAGGTTGTGTGTTCGAATCCAGCTGGTGCTGGACTTTTCATTTTTATTTATTTATTTTTTAATCGCGTAACATAAACATATTACCGTATGCAAACTGTACTGTATACAGTATGTATATGTATATTTAATGTCTTAACTGTGCCCGTTTAAGTATTGAATATTCATATCTAATTTTACCACTGAATGGAAATCTTAGTAGCTGAGCATAAAAAAATAGGAGCATACTGTAACGCGTGTGAAGGCCATAAACAATATTAATTTTGGAACATAAACATACAGTATATGGCTGGTCTCGGTACTTTAAAGAAAACATACACGAAACATGGTTTCTTATGACCAGAATTAACTTAACTTTAAGTTACTTTAACTTGATTTACAGTATTTGAGAGGTATGTCTTAACACCGATACTACAGTGCTTAAGTACTGCTCACGTATATGTTTCTAGGTTTATATTATGCATTTCATACTGTCAAATTACTTTTGAGCAACTAATAAGAAGCGCGAAACGGTATGCGTGTTTTATTTTTTTAAGTTTTATTTTGTGCTGGGACCCGTGGATTGATTAGAGATATCAAGTACATACAAGTCATTTTTTAAATGTTGTAGTTCGTCTTGAAAAAATATTACGAGTACATCATCTATCAACAATTACACAGGTTCTGTTTCCATATTGCGGATTTTGGTTACGTAATATTATTTTCTAGATTTCACGTTGTGAATATGATGGGATGTCTGATGGGATGTTTCTAAAAATCCATCCTCTGTAAAACGTCTTCTCTAGTTGTCCTGCATATGTATTCGCTAATGAAACTGTGTGTTCTGAGCCTGGATCTCTACATTTCTGTATGAACCAGCTTAGAGGGCTAAAGACAGCTTGTGTTTAAATTGAGTGTAAGGCAATTTATGCTTCTAAAGTCATGGTCAGCATTTATTTTTGTACTGTGCTGTAAACTTGTTCTGTGCCAAGTCACATTATTTTATAGCGTTATAGAATATGGTGTTACTGTGGTTTACTGAGTCCCATGTCACATGGTCTGTGATTGAAACCTGTAAAACCGATTTAATTTGTCACAGCCAGCACTCTTCAGGTGTGAGGGTCTTCTGCTCAGAATGAAACGCTAAAATGTTTGTGTATATTCTAATGGTAGTGGGGGCAGGGTGTGTGGGAACAGGTTTGGTTGAAATTGCATTGGAGATCTATATTCTTCACACCTGAAACATTTTCTCTGAAAGCATTTTCTTTGCAGTTTAACCGATCTTGTTACAGCATGTTACAGTTTACTATTATTAACCATATTAATTTTAAGTGCTTAATGTAAAATGTTGTAAAAATATATTTTCATTGTTGAAATATACATTAAGTCTGACTATCATATAATAAGTTAAATACAAAACTAAAGAAAAAATAGGGTTAAATATAATTCAAAATATTTTGCTAACAATGTTAACTGTTTATGAATAATAAAATGTATTAACTAAGGAGTAGGATGGCACAGTTGTTAGTATGTTTTTTGTTTTGTTTCTTTTTCATAAATACAACAGTAGTACCTGATGTCTCAGTGGCTTTCAAAATTAAGTTATGCATGCAAACCTGTGAACTAGAAAGATAACTAAGATATCCATCCATTATATTCCATAATATCCATGAAATATATGGCGCTGAAATATGTGTGACGCAGTTTTACTTTGCGTTTTACTTTGCGAGAGTAAAATGGTTTGATTATTTGATTTTGTATTGTGGTTGTTATCTATGTTTTTGGTTGGTATTATGTTTATATGGTTGTTTTTGTTGGTTGGTTGTTATTATGGTTATTAATAATACGATCTATAGTTGAAATCTGAGCCTAAATAAAAAGAAAAAGCAAGTGATTAGGTTTATGAGCAATCTAATTACTTATTCGTTTAAAACGCTATATAAAATAAAGTTCATTATTAATTTGCTCGACAGAGCGGTGAACATTATTATGCATAAGACAAAGATAACGATCCTGATCAGTTTAGAAATCTGTGTACGCTGTAAGGTTTTTACTTCTTAAACTTTTAAAATACACGTTTTGAATAGAAAGAAATCCTCTTCCTGGTACAGTATGTATAGCAAACCAGCACGTCTTTTTTCTCCAATCAGAGGGGTGTCAGATGGTGTCAGCCAATCACCATTCTGAAGCCCTACCATAATCTCTGGTATGGGGAGACCCCAGAATTCTGTCCGACAGTTTATGTAGATAGTTGATAGATACTTTTATTGATCCCGTGAGGGAAATAAAGTAAATCATTTTCATTTTAGGAAATTATTAAACGCTCGGTTAAAAGCAAAGGAGATTGTCTGTTATAGTGGACATAAAAACAAGAGTTCGCTGGCATTATATCCTGGAAGACACAGACCGGCGCCAGACCGGTAAAATGCCTGATGAACTAGGGATTGGACAGTTTCCAAGTGCTTGTACAATCGATGGAAATGTTCAAATAAATGTGCAAAAGAAATAAACAAAATAATCATTTATTTCTTTATCATATTGGGTAGCTAATGTCCTCTCTTTGCTAGTTAGTGGCTGTGTTTCTGCGTTGGGTAGCAACGGGTGACTGTTCTCAGGCGGATGATGTAAACAGCTTAATGTTCGTGTTAAATAATTTTTTTTAATTAAAATTCATTCTATACAGCAATCGCATATTTGGGTACCGTTTCATAAAACTTTCATGCTTAAAATGTTTAGGGAGAAATGGAAGACTGGTGTGTATTTTTTCTTTAAACTACCAAGACCAGCCATACACAGTACAGTTTACATACATACAGTAATGTTTATGTTCTTAAATTAATATCGTTTATGACCTTCAGATGCGTTATGCTCCTCTTCTTTTTATGCTCAGCTACTAAAATTTCCCTTTAGTGGTAAAATCCATATAAATATTCAAAACTAAGCGGATTAAAATGTGCACAGTAAAGACATTAAATGATTAAATCTTTGCACTTCCAACCAATGCACCACGAGTGCCCCTGTCGGTCATTTTGGCCAGCCAATCACTTGCCCTGAGGTGCCCTCCGGTGCCCCGCGGTGGCTTGTGGGTAGGTTACTGTACCGCGGTATTTTACTGCGCATTTTGAATGGCTACATCTGTATGTATTGTACTATTATTATTATTGTATCATTCGTTACACTGTGGCTGTGTTGTCTGTGTAAAGCTGCTGTTGCACTGCAATTTCCCTCACGGGATCAATAAATTATCTATCTATCTTTTTGAAAAGTAAAGAGCTGCGTTAGATAAAGTGGCTGCAATGGAATATACTAGTAGGTAAAAGTTAATTTCAAGATAGAAAGAAAAGACTCAACATGTCTCCTCTATAAATCTTCAACTTACAGACCATCTAACTTCATTTATTATTAATACTATCTTCCATATCGCATTAAAATTGGAACGTTTTTTACAAGTGTAAATCCACCTGCTTTCTAACTGCTTTATCCAGGATAGGTAACAGTTTTACCAATACTATTTGGTAATATTTTTTACGATTTTGACAGACTTCAGAATGCTTCGACTGATGCTTAATGCTTAAAATGTAACAATGCATACTGTGGTAAGAGCACAGAACATCTTTCCACCTGTGAAAAATTTGCATATGTAGTTTATTCTTATCTGTGTGAAAACAGGAAATACAGAGGGAGTTTTCAGAAATAAAAAGTCTGGAACAAAAATGGTCTCAAAAATAGACATTTAATAAATTGAAGGTTGTGATAACAGTGACAAATCACCCAGAACAAAATACAATTTTAAAATACAAGCAGTTTGAAATGATTAGTTGTTTTTAATAAATCACTTAACTTCAATCATGTTTTGATATTTAGAAATACCAAAAACATTCAATATAGTGTCCATAAAATTTACTATTTTCGTTTTTCAAAGAAATAAGTTATGTGTTAAAAGAAAGCTCAGGCCAGGAGCTGGGTTTGAACCCCCAACCTCCAACATGAGAGTCACATGCCAAAGCCATTACACCAACACATTTGACAACTTAAGCTATAGCTAAAAAGGGCAGGCAAAATGATGAGTCAAATTGACGCAGATGTTTACAAAGAAAGTGGTCTATGGTAACTATGGTAATAATTTGAGCCATATGAAAATAAATAAATCCTTAAATATCATTATTAATTCTTTTTATATTTTATTTAGATACACGATTCAATATTATATTCCGTATTAATCAAATTCTAAAAAAATGCTTTTTTTACTGTGATAATGAGCGCAAGTATTCATAGAAAAGGTTAAAACATTATACATTTTTACAAAGTATATAAATTTAATGTAGTCAGGAAGGAGCACATAAAAACTTTTCCAAAATAACCACAGTAAATAACTGAATGAAAGAATTTGTTGCTTAAAATCTTTATGAAGAAAGTGTATTACTGGTGTGTATTTTTAATTTAAACTACCAATATCAGCCCCATAAAGTAGAGCTTACATAATATGTTGATATTCCTAAATTAACAAAATTTATGACATGCAGAGACATTATGCTCCTGTTATTTTTGTGCTCAGCTACCAAAAGTTCCCTTTAGTTGTAAAATTCAATATTAATATTGTTTCACTAACAACTAATGCACCAAAAGTGTCACCTTTCGGTCATTTTGGCTACCCCACACTATTCTGCAGATTATTTCTCGTATTTTGAATGGCTGCATCTGTATGGATTTGGCTTAGGTTAGGCTTAGCGTTAAGATTTTGTTCAAAAACTTACCACAATCCTTCACTCATTTAGGTGAAAATATACTTCACAGAATCAAAATATTAAGCTGAAATGAGTAAGAAACCTCACCCAACCAAAGACAATTCTTAGCAGGTGCTGTGAAATTTTTTGGTTAAATTGTGTTCTCAAAGAGCATGGTTCCAGGAGTCTAGTAGGCTAAGAGTCAGGAATACCCCATAAACTTTGGCTTTATTTGTTAATATACGTCATATTCAAAGCCTAATGCAAGAGTGTGAAACTATAATGAATTCCTTGGACTTGGATTCGTTTGCTTTTAAGGCAACATGGACAACATTCAATAGTAGGTCAATGCAGTGTGTACAGCCATATACTGTAGGTGTAGCGTCAAGGCTTACTAAAGTACAGGAATTAAGGTTTCTGCTCCCTTGCCAGTCCCTCTTTCCTTCATCTCAGTGGTGCTTGATACAGAAAAACCATTCCATTTGGTTCACAATTAAGGTGTTTTTCTAGCTGATAGAGTTTCCTGATAAGGAACAACTTCCCAATGTTGAGATTCTCCAGCAACCCAAACAAATGGTTATCTGGCACCTTAATGTCTGGGAGATTCCAAGGGAGTCTTCAAAGTTGTATTCAAAGTTGGTTTACAACTCTAAGGTCAGAGTGCATAGTTACTCATCATCAGCCAATCAGAAACTGGTAGGGCAGGTTAACCCCACTTGGGTCTCTGATGCCCAAGAAACTTTCAACCAATGAAAAACCTGCATTTCCTCTAGGTAAAACAAACAACACAGAGCGTCTGTAGAACAGTTCTAAAGCGCAGGACATTCTTGCAGTGCGCCTGCTGGACATTCTCAGCCTCAGGGCTCCTCCTGAACATCTTGACTTTCCTTTGTTCTAAGAGTCGAGAACGGAGGTTGCCAGCGCGTAACCAAAGGATCCACCCGAGGTTAGCATCAGCAGCAAACCTTGTGAACAGGCCGGAACTGTGGACAGCTTATCAGTATTCAGGGCTAGCGCTTCATCAGGAACGAACCGGTATTCTTCCTGACCTGCTGGGACCCACAGTCACTTTTCTCCTGTGCACAAACTTTGCTAGTTTCAGCCAACACTAACTAGCTGGTCTTAAGAGAGCATCAGTAGCAGGAATCTCTCCCACTGCGTCGCAAGTTGCACCGAGCACTGCTTGGGACCGAGCCACAGAGTGCGGATTGGACAGCAACAAGCTTGCCACTGCTTCTTTGTGTCTGCAAGAGATCTGAATCCCCAGAGATTGAATGAGTATTCAACATTCTGCATTACAGCTCGATAATGTAATTGTTACCTCAACCAGTTGATATCAATTTAATTCCTATGAGTGATGTACTTGCTTTTGAGTATCTAGTGTAGAAGTTGTAATCCAAGTTCATTTACTTGGTATTTGTAACTCTTCGTGATTGAATATACGCCTTTGGTATTCTGCTAGCCCTCATGATAAGATCTGTTATGTTTATATGCACATTTTACATATTAATAAATGTATTTTCGTGTATTACATCCCATGTGTGTGCGTTGTTTGAGTTATCCAAGGTTGGATTCTAATACCATCATAATAATCATTTTGTGACACTGCTACAATTAATAATTGTCCCAGTTATGCACAAACCCCTACATTTACTGGTGCCTCGTGAGAGGATGCCTACATAGGCAAGAAAAAAAAAGTAAAGATAACACTGACATATCACATTTCCTAAAATCCTTTTCTGTCCTAAAACACAGCCATGCTAGCTACTATGCTATCTTGAAGTGTCTACTTTTTGTGGGAATCTTAACCCTAGCTATGTATTTGGCTTAGGTTAGGGTTAGGGTTAAGATTGTGTTCAAAGACTTTTCATAATCCTTCACTCATTTAGGTAAAAATATACTTCACGGAATCAAAATATAAACCTGAAATGAATAAGGAACCTCACCCAACCAAAGAGAATGCACGGATAATGGTGAAATTCTCTTTTTGACAAGTGTTGTGTAATTGGAATTTTACGCTGAATTGTGTTCTCATTGAGGACGGTTCTAGGCTTATAGTAGGCTAAGCATTAGGAATACCCCATAAAATTTGGCTTTATTTGTTAATATGCCTGTGCATTCAATGCCAAATGCAAAATTTTGAGACGATAATTGCTTTCTTTTAATCGTTTGCTTTTAGGGCAACATAGGCATGAAAAAAAAAGTTAAGATAACACTGACATATCACATTTCCTAAATTCGTTTTCTGTCCTTAAATACAGCCATGCCATCAAAAATTGTCTATGTTTTGTGGGAACGAAAACATACTTTTAGAATTGGATTAATAGGAATATAATATGGAATCGCGTATCTAAAGAAATAAATAACGATATAATTATATTCATGTACTGTAGCACAAACAGCAGTATAAGACTTTCTATTGATATGTGTATGGCTGTTTCACTATTTTCTTGTGAATGCATCTGTGCTGTGATGGCCTAAGCTTGTGTGTTATAAGCCTGAGGTTGGGTGTTCAAATCCAGTTATCACTATGAGTTTTCTTTTAACAAATAAACATTTCTTTGAAAAAATAAAATAGCAAATATTATGGACACTATATTGACATTTTTTATATTTCTAACTATCACAACATGTTCGAAGCTAAGTCATTTATTAATAACAACAAATAATTTCAAACTGCTACTGATATTATTACTGACAATAAAGTTTTTGGAGTACTTTCACAATGCTTTTCTGTTTTAATTAATCCAAACATTTCTGGCTCCAGCATGCCAAACAACATGGTGTTTAACATTATCCCTGAAGGGTCTTCCCCCCTTTGTTTTAACATTACTGGATAGAACACTGAATTGCATACATATTTTTTTAATTAAAATTGTCACATCTGATTTCTATTGTTGCGATGGCTGTGCATGCATGTAATAAGGAATACAACGATTAAAAAAAGATTTGATTTATCGATAAACACTTCTGTGTTTCCTTTTTGTATTGCTGTTGGATTCCTTTTCCCTAGTTTACAGAACCAATACTCCTGCAGATAAACCTATACCTAAACCACTGAACTATGCTTTGTTTCTTTCAAATCTATCACTACACTACACTACACTACATATCCTGCTTGCAAAACCTACCATTTTGACATTGTGCATACCACACCCTCATCAGACCAGGGTTTGCAAAATGTACATATCCAGGTATCTGAAAAAATAACCAGGTATCTGAAAGAAAGGCTTCACATATCTAAGCAAGGTTGTGATGGGTCAGTGGGCATGCCTAGTGTGTAAAACCCTTGGTTACAGCATAATAGTATGGTTGAGTATGGTTGTGCAAAAGCTATTGACTTGTTAAGAGCACCCCCCTATCCCCATGTACTACCTCTCTAATGGTGCTATATTGAAAAAATAAAGAAAAGTTTCACAACCCAAAGCAAGGTTGTAAAAGGTGAGGGGGGCTGTCTGGTGTGTAAAACACTTGGTTGCAGCACTTTGAATGTTGTACATCACAGGACAGACAAACAGAGACAAACACACACACACCACGGCCAGTTTTCCCTTAAGCCAATTAACCTAACAGAATGTTTTGGAGTGCGAGATGGAATCATATCATACATAAGGAGAAAAACCACGGAACCCAGAGAGAACATACAAACTTCACACTCACAGGATGGCAGGAATTTAACCTAGGGCCCCAGTGCTTCAAGATAGCAATGGTAACCACTTTGCCACCATTAGAAATGGATGGATATCTTATCTTTCTAGTTCAGAGGTTTGCGTGCATAATTAAATTTTGAAAGCAACTGAGACATCTGGTACTACTGTTGAATTTATGAAAAAAACATACAAAATTCATACTAACAACTGTGCCATCCAATTCCTTAGTTAATACATTTTGTTTTTATAAACAGTTAACATTGTTAGCAAAATACTTTGAATTATACTTTACCCTATTTTTTCTTTATTTGTGTATTTAACTTATTTTCTGATAGTCAGATTTAATGTATATTTGAACAATGAAAATATATTTTTACAAGATACGGAGAAAAGTGCAACAATTTATTACAGTGCTACATTTAATATTATTAATTACTAATAGTTTATGCTAACACCTAACTTTCTTAATTAGATGTACAGTATTTAAAACAATGAACTAAGTGTAACATAGCATTCAGAAAAACAATCTAGAATAGTTTTGTTGTGTATGCATAGATGAAACTTTTCTAAAATGTATTTTTCCACGTGTAATATCATTAGAAAGTACAATATGTTCCTGCTTTGTCTAACCGTGGTATCAAAAAGTAGTCTACATGGTGAGAAACCGGTGCTTAATGATAATCAAGGGACTTAGAAGTCAAATAAATGATTTACGTTGTTTAATTTTAAACACTAAGTTATGAATGCAAATGCAGAACGGCCATTGTGCAATACTGAGCTCCACATTTCCTCCCTCTCTCGGTGCCGCCTCCCCCTCTGATGGAGCGCAGTGGGCAGCATGCTATTTTCAGAGCCTCTGATTGGGGAAAAAAAGACCTTCTGATCTATTCTGCATACCAGAAAGACAACAGAATATGATTTTTTTCTATTTGAAACGTGTGTTGTCTTTATGAAATTCGTGTATTTTAAACGTTTCATTAAGAAGTAAAAACCTTACAGCGCATACAGAGATTCTAAGCTAATCATTTTTCATGCATAAAAAGTGGTTAATAATGATCGAAATCTGTTTTTATAGCTTTTAAATTCGTGCAATGTCCAAGCAGGAACACATCATTATATCTCATTTTTTATTTATTTTTTAAAAATTAAAAAAAACGTTTGCCCAGCCTAATTTGAAAGATCTCTACCTGTGAAACTTTTCATAGCCTGTACATAAAACTATATACAATTCTGCTGACTGCTGGAAAATTCCTATTCTTTACTCAGCAGCTTATTAAAAACAACACCCATGATGTTCAAACCGATTTTTTTTACACAGAAGACTGACACAGCTTCATGTTGTGAATCTCTTTTTCTAAGAAAACATATGTCAGTCTGTCCGCGGGGGGAAGGGAGACTGTCTTTCATTCGAAGGCTTGCCTATTCTATTTTGTAAATGTAGGGGTGAGAAAAGACTTGTTAAACCAGTTTGTTTACAAACAATGTAGGCATAAAGACACAACCAGCCAGCCAGCTGCAGTACCGAGCAAATGCGCCACATTAACGTAGGGCTTTCGCGTTCATGTGGCTTTGCACCCTACACCCTGCGGTGCCACTGTGTACATACAGTACGAACAGGTTGTGCTATTTAGAAATATAAAAAGGTCAATATAGTGCCCATAATACTTGCTATTTTCATTTTTAAAAGAAATGTTTATTTGTTAAAAGAAAACTTGTGGCAATAGCTGGATTTTAACACCCAACCTCAGCCTTATAAGTCAGTTACTTAAGCCATCATGCCACAAATACACACTAAACAATCAAACAGAAGTACACATATCAATGGAAAATCTTATACTACTGTTTGTGTAACAGTACATGAATATAATTATTTTGTTATTAATTTCTTTAGATATGCAATTCCATATTATATTTCCTATTAATCAAATTCTAAAAGTACACTTTTGTTTACGCCGATAACGAGCATATTCGTAGAAAAGGTTAAAACAATCACTTTTCACAAAGTATATAAACGTACAGTAATATGGTCAGAAGGAGCACGTAAAAACATTTCCAAAATAACCACATGTAAGACTTTGATGCTTAAAATGTTTAGGGAGAAGTGGAATACTGGTGTGCATTTTTTCTTTAAACTACCAAGACCAGCCATATACAGTAGTTTACATACAGTAATATGTTTATGTTCCTAAATTAATATCTTTTATGAGTTTGTGAAAGGCATGGTGAATCGGAGATTCTCAAGACTTACTATGAATGGAAACAAATACATGATCGGGTCATTTAAATGCTGTGGTGTTACTTTTTGTCAATGAAAAAATTCGTTTACAAAGACGGTTACAAAGCATGAGGACCAGGGTAATACTATGAGTTTACAGCTTGTCCAAGGTCATTCATTATTAATACTATTAGTAATATCTTCGGTAAAGACTTTGATGCATAAAATAGTTCTGCATAATTAAAATATTTATGATAAAGGTAGGTTGTGTACTTTTGGCCAACTGAGCAATCTTGCTTTCATAAAACATACCAACTTTTTAATGCAAAGGAACAAGTAATAGGTTTATTCCATGCTGAAGGCATAGTGGGTCACAGCAGCTGTAGGCGGTAGTTGTTCAGTTGGCTAGCTGCGTCAGCATGCGTAGGATGCAAAGGAACAAGTAATAGGTTTATTCAGTACCCACCTGAACAACTTTTTAATGTATGATGATTAACATGCTGTAATACACAGTTTAAATTTAAACGTCTAAAAAGTATACAACTTAAATTCTTAATTGAATAAAGACTGTCCCTCAGCAGTCGAAACCAGTGTTTTCTAGTGACAGCTCAAACGCTGTAAGGGAGAGGTTAAGCTTTATTAGCTCCTCCTGGCGGTTTTACAAGGTGATTCTGGATACTATTCACATAATCTAATCTGCATAAACATTTTGATGTGATATGCCCGCTGCATTATACCACAGCGTACCCCGCTCGTTTTGAATGGCTGCATGTGTATATTTTCACCTAAAAAAGTGATTGTGTAAAAATCTTTGAACAGAATCTTAACCCTAAACCAAATCCACAGCTAGGGTTAGGGTTAAAATTCCCACAAAACATAGACAGTGTTTCATGGCATGGCTGTATTTTAGTACAGATTTTTTTTTTTTGCATCATACCACAAATTACCGTATGCAACTTAGATTATGTTAATAGTATCTGGAATCACCTTGTAAAACCACCAGGAGGAGCTAATAAAGCTTAACCTCTCATGTACAGCATTTGAGCTGTCACCAGAAAACATCCTGGGTGCAGTGAATGTGAATTCTGTCTTGCATTGTCAGATTGTGAAAAATAAAAGTATTTTATGAAACACACGTCTGCGATTTTAATCAAGATGGGGGTAAAGGGGTCTTCTCTATGACACTCTCCCTTATAAAAGTAACATGAAACAAAAAAAAACTAAAAATAAGATACAATCTACATACATATTACAGACATTTACAACAAGCACATATCATAAAACATTTATATATCTTGTTCAATTATGACTTTAAATTACTGTAAATATATTACTTTATTTTATATACAGTAGCTGATATGATTTGGATGCTGTTGTTTTGTGCTACCTTTCAAACAGCAACAAAGTCGCTTTAGCACCACGTACAGTACATGGGTAAATGTTTGTACAGGTGTGTGTTCACTAACTAACTTTTTTAAGAATTAAAATAGTATTGCTGGGAAGTCCTGTGTACAAATAAGCTACTTAAGCAAGCCATCTGTATCAATTTTCAGATCAAAGATTCAGGTTTTGTGAGTTTGAAATCTTATGAACTCAAATAAGTTTCTGGCATACTTAAGTCTGTGTAGTGAAAGCCAAGTGAAAATCTAGCAGGGAATGCCCTGTTACAAAGAGATCAAAATAGTGTGATACCTAGTGTAGAAATACTTTAACAAATTATTTACAGAATAAATTGTTGTTCTAGCAGGAGTTGTAGAACTGGAACATTAATGAAGAGGAATATGGTTACTAGATCCCTGAATTGCAGGTTTTCTCCTTATCTTTACTTAGAATTTATAAAGCCACTTTTAAGGAAACAAAAAAGTGGAAAAGCTATGGTATGTCTTGTTGGAAGCTAGCAACAATCTGGTGTCCCGTGTTCTTTAGTCTTCTTCTTTAAGATTAAATTCTTATATTATTCTTATTAGTTGTATCAGGCAGATTACACTTTCCCCCAGCTCTCAATAACAGACTGATCTATTTTTTAAATCACTGCGTTTGTTTACCGATTTCATCTTCCCACTGATCTCTCACTGTTTGGATACTCTTTCTCACCTGCCCTGCCCTTTGTTCTCCTGTGATTTACTGTTTATTCCTGGTACCATCGACTCCTTCCCACACACCTAAAGAAGACTATTTTATATATCTTTATGCGGTTCATAGTGCAATTAACCTTTGCTTGTTTCTTTGCAGCCAATGCACACTGACACAGTTCTACCACTCAAATATTATTTTACTTGTTATTCACAATTGTGTTCTATACAAATGCAATTGAACAACATAATTGACATACTCAATGAATAGAAACAATATAGAAATCAATAATAGATAATTACTGATCAGATAAGACAAGATCAGTCATTTGAGAACTGATCAACTTTGTATTACAAGCTAAGATAATAAACACATATATAGTAATACAGTATGTAATGATGATTCTCTGCATTTGTATAGAACTCTTTATTAAAGAGGTTCACAAAGCTCATAGCACGTAGAAAGGGAGACACTTCTTACACCACTTGAAGTGCAGGTGGGTACGTGGGTGACACACCGAAGTTACTCTGTGCCAGCAGCCCCACTCCACAGCAGATCAGATTAAGTAAAATACTGCTTTACCAACTGAATTTTAGGGAGGCCAGATTGTACAAGTCTAGAGTAGAATTTTGCCAGGTCACCAGGGTAAACTCTTACTATTTAATTTAAGCTCCTACAAACTTGGATGACCTATTGACCAAGTAGACAGGACCTGAGTTTCATGTCACGTCCGAGAGATGGCTCCTCCTACAGCATCACCATGCATTTTACCGGCATATTAATGGAGAAATGGAGAGATAAATTATTTAGTTAAGTAGATGCCAAACCTTTAGAGTGCAATTCATTTACAGATGAAAGGTTTGGGTATGACCACATGAAAGACTGCCTTTTTCGATTAAATTATGGAAAATCCTCAGTGATGTTTAGAATGACCTCAGTGCAAGCAAAACAAAAAAAAAAGGATTGTTGGGTGGGGGGGGGATATTCTGACAACAACTGATTTTAAAACGATCTGTCAAAATGCAATGAAATAAAATATGCTGGACAGAGAGGTGAACATTATTATGCAGAACATTGTTCAGGTACAAAAAGGCTGCATGTCTCATATTCCTCTGTTAGGTTTGCTGTATTACTTTTCCTATCAAGCATTCTGACAGAGGAACACCTGAAATGTGAACATAAATTCATTCCTTCTGTCTGGAGCCTAAACAGATATCAAGGGAACCAGATGTCCAACATTGACCACTACTGGTGAAGTTAAAGCTATAAAACACTGTTGCCAGCATGGCACTAGCCTCCTCACAGACATTTGTGAGTTGTTTACCTTTAAAGTTACCTGTAGTATTAGAAGGTATTATATCATTCAGATTTAATATTCTGAGATATTTCTCACAAATAATTAGACAATAGATATAAAGTAAGATGTGTACAGATTATATGATTTTTAATTAACTGGAAATATTCAACTTCAAGAACCCTAAACTATGCCTGTTTCTAATGCAGTTCTGAGAACTGAGATTTATTCCCAGACAAAATGGAAGATTCAGTAGAAAAGAACGAAGCGAAAGAAGGAAAGAAGATTAATGCTAAATGGGCTTGTAGTTGTGACTGGTTAAGAGCTGTGAAAGTTTTTTTCCCAATGCATCTGTGAATTGTAGTGGTTTATACTGTAGGTGTATTTCTGACGGACTTTAAATACTGTAGGTGCAGTTAAAATGAGGGCATTTTGACATACTGTTTGGTTGTGATCTTAATTTAACTACCAGATGAATGCAGTAGCTAATTAGTACTCAGCTTCAATATTCAGAATGGCAATTTAATGGCAAACACGACTCAAACTTTTCAACCTTTCAATCACTATAGTGGTTTAACAGTTTCAGAACTGTTTTGTCAGCCTAATTGTTTCAGAAAGTGATATTTTCTGTCATTGTAGAAGTGTGCTGATTGTAGCATAAGGACATTGTTTGTGTGTACAGCAGGTCATCGTTCCATAACATCCAATTTGTTTTATATCTATGATGTTTGTTATTTTTTTGGTTCATCCTGGTACAGATTTTTTTGCATGTTACAATTATTTTTTTTTACTGTATACAGTCTGGGAAGGAGTTGAAGTTTGCAATTAGTATTATACAGGGGTCTGTGTGCACACATGACTGGAGAAGATCACCTCCGGGTTAAACTGACCAGGTTAAACTTTGATGCAGGAAAAATGTATTTCCCAGAAGCTATACTGAATCTCCCCGATGCAGAGCAGTTCAAAAAATATCTCTGATGCAGTCCCTAAATCAATATTGTTTATGACCATCACATGCTTTATGTTCCTCTTTTTTTATGCTCAGCTACTGAAATTTCCCTTTAGTTTCCCTACCGGCCATGTAGTACATGGCATTGCGGAATTAAAGTTTATTTTAAAGGGAACATAGAGAAACTAGGAACTAGAGAAATCAAGAAAGGCTTTTTTCAATAGAACTAATAAATGCACATCCTGTTAACAGGGTTATTTAAATCCACACTGAGCAATCTCCAATATGTGCAGAATTTGACAGCCAGAATCCTGTATTGCTTTTAGATGCCACTTTTAAAGGTGCCATATAAAATAAAGTAACATATTTACAGTAATTTAAAGTAATAATTTAACAATATATGTAAATGTTTTATGATATGTCTTTGTTGTAAATGTCTGTAATATGTCTGTAGATTGTATCTTATTTTTAGTTTTTGTTTTGTTTTATGTCAATTTCATAAGGGAGAGTGTCATAGAGAAGACCCCCTTACCCCCATCTTGATTAAAATCGCAGACATGTGTTTCAGAAAATACTTTTATTTTCACAATCTAACAATGCCAGACAGAATTCACATTCACTGCACCCAACGGCCTTACAGATCAGAAAATTAAGGAAGAAAACAATTATCACACCCGGCTTTTCAATGGAATTGCTTTAACTTGCTAATGCGTTACTGTAGCAGTCCAGGTGTGGCGAGATTCTAATGTCTCCTGTCTTTGGTGAAAGGAACCTGTCTTTCATTGGAATGCGGGGGGGGGGGTGCTGTTCCAGCAGGAGCGTATTGTACTTCCTCTTGGGATCAAATGTGGAAAGATGAGATTGTAATTGTTTTAATTTTTTAATACACTTTAGAAAAGTGTTATCTATACTAAAAAGCTGTATTTATTTAATACCACTTGATAGTTATATTAATAGAGATAAGAATTCAACGTGATACTGTTTAGACTTTTAATTCTTTTAAACTGTATTACAGCATTGTACACATTAAACATGAAAAAGTTGGTATATGTTATAAAAGCAAGATTGCTCAGTTGGACAGTATAAAGCAAGTATGATTTTAATGTTTGTAATCACTATTCTTAAAAGTACAAACTGGAATTCTACAGAACCCTAAACAGACAATACACACTTTTAGTTTAGCAGGATTTGCGCAATAAGCACATTGTTTAATGGGGATGACATTACCCACATCTATTATCACTGTACAAGACTACTTCAGCCTGCGTAGTGTGCAAAAGAACAAGTAATAGGTTTATTCCATGCTGAAAAGAGAAGAGAGAAAACGCGTCATTTCAGCTGTGAAGCCTTCTTCAGGTGTGAGGGTCTTTAACTCAAAATGAAACGCTAAAATGTAATGTAGGCTCTGAATGGATTAAACTTTGATTTGGGCTTGCCTGACGTCACTGCCTTTTTATCTGAAATCCTGCTTGAATCCTGCTAAACTAAAAATTAGACAAGAAGAGAAGAGGCTCTGGTGAAATTTCTCTGTGAACTGAAGAGTTAAAGTGTAAAGTGTCTCCTATATTATATCCCTATTAATCAAATTCTAAAAGTATGCTTTTGTTTTGTTTAAGAATATAAACTTACAGTAATATGGTCAGAAGGAGCACATAAAAACATTTCTGAAATAACCACATGTAAGACTTTGATGCCTAAAATGTTTAGGGAGAAATTGAATACTGCTGTATATTTTTTCTTTAAACTACCAAGACCTGCCATATACAGTACTGTTTACATACAGTAATATGTTTATGTTCCTTAATTAATAGCGTTTATGATCATGTGAACAGCATGGTGAATCGGAGATTCTCAAAACCTCCTTTGTGTGATTGAAAACGAATATGTGTATTTTTTCTTTAAACTACCAATACCAGCAAAATACAGTTTACATAATATGTTAACATAATATGTTCCTAAATTAATATCGCTTATGACCTTCAGATGAGTTATGCTCCTCTTATTTTTATGCTCAGCTACTAAAATTCCCTTTAGTTGTAACATTCCATATAAATATTCAATACTAAGCAGATTAAAATGTGCACAGTAAACAGATTAAATGATTAAATCTTTTCACTGTCGACCAATGCACCACAGGTGCCCATGTCGGTCATTTTGGTCAGCCAATCACGTACCGTGGTACGCTGCAGTGGCTTGTGGGTAGTTGCGTGCGGTACGGGTTTTTAATGCAAAGTTTGAATGGTTGCATCTGTACTTCAAGGAATCAAATTATTAACATGAAATGAGTAAGCAACCTTATCCAACCAAACAGAATTCATGAACAATGGTGAAATTCTTATTTTTGACAAGTGTTGTGTAATTGGAATTTTAGGCTGAATTGTGTTCTCAATGAGCATGGTTCTAGGCATATAGTAGGCTAAGAGTTAGGAATAAGCCATAAATGTTGGCTTTATTTGTTAATATGCCTGTGCATTCAATGCCAAATGCAAGCTTTTGAGAAAATAATTGCTTTCTTTGAATCATTTGCTTTTAGGGCAACACAGACAACATTAAATTGCAGGTTAATGCAGTGTATACAGCCATATAGTCAAGAAAAAAAAAGTGAAGATAACCCTGACATATCACATTTCCTAAAATCCTTTTCTGTCCTAATATACAGCCATGCCATCAAAAATTTTCTACGTTTTGTGGGAATCCTAACCAGAATTCTAGCTATGGATTTGGCTTAGGGTTAAGATTCTGTACAAAGATGTACACAATCCATCACTTTTTTAGGTGAAAATATACTTCACTGAATCAAAATATTACCCTGAAATGAGTAAGGAACCTCACCCAACCAAAGACAATGCATGAACAATGGTGAAATTCTCTTTTTGACAAGTGTTGTGTAATTGGAATTTTAGGCTGAAATGTGTTCTCAATAAGCATGGTTCTAGGCTTATAGTAAGCTAAGAGTCAGGAATAAGCCATACATTTATTTGTTAATATGTGCATCCAATTCCAAATGTAAGATTTTGAGAAGATAATTGCTTCCTTTGAATCGTTTGCTTTTAGGGCAACAGACAACATTCCATTGTACAGATCCAGCCATTCAAAATGCTCGAAGTATGGTGCTTTAAAACATGTGAGGCGTAGAGCATCTTTCCGCATCATACCGCTTTTTAATTGAATTGAAGCACCTTGTAAAACTGCCAGGTGGAGCAAATAAAGCTTAATATCTCATGTACAGCATTTGAGCTGTCGCCAGGAAAAGCCTGGTTTTAATCCCGGTCACTATTCGGACAATCCCGGACAATCTTTTTCCAATTAAGAATTTAAGTTGTATAGTCTTTAGACTTTTAATCATTTTAAACTAAAATAATTTTAATAATTTTAAATAATTTACAAATTTACTGTAGTCAATCACACGTAGACCTTGGTAAAAAGGTAAGTTTTAAGGTTTGAAGAGAGTTACAGAAGTTAACTCTCTCGTCAAGTCTGAGGCAATATTTCTAAGGTGAAAGAAACCATTTTTTTTCACATGTGGCTCAAAAGACAGGAGAGGATCAAGGATAACTCCCAGATTCCTGACTATGGTGGACGCATGAATAGGAATCTATCCACCTTTACTGTGAAAGTCTTGTTTATCCAACTGACATTTGCTGGCAACTGACAGAATTTCTATTTTATTACTATTACTATTAGCTTCAGGGGATTTGATATCAAGCAGAATTTGATGTCATACAAACAAGAGATAAGTGGGGGGGGGGAGACCAGTGGGGGAAAAAGTTTGAACATAAATCTGAGCATCATCTGCATAACAGTAAAAATGAAGACCCTGTTTGCATATCATTTGGCTGAGAGGTAGCATATAAATGATGAAAAGTAGAGGGCCCAAGACTGAACCTTGAGGCACACCATGATTGACTGAGGCCATGGGATATTTATGAGGAGCAAAATGCTACCTGCCAAACAGAAAAGAACAGAACTAGTTAAAGACAGGTTATACAATCTAGCCTTCTGAAAGTGCTCCCAGATTTCAACAGCAAAGCAATTCTATGGGCTTCTGATCTACTGTGGAGTGGGGTTACTGGCAGTTAATGGCTGCCTTGTCACATTCATGTGGATGCTGCACTTTAGATTTTGATAAAGAGGTTACCATACTAGGTGTAATGTTTTGGGATCATTTGGGATTAAAGGTGCTATATAAATGTAAATAAGCATAATAACCCCTTTAGAAAATAGGAGAAAACCAAGTGGAAATCAAGGAATCCCCTCAGAGAAGGTACCCCAGTTCAGAATCAAACATCTGACCATCTAGAGCTGAGGCACATGAGCTAAGCAAAATATCCACCATGTCGTACAATATTGCAAAGTTATACCTGTAAAATGTTAAAGAATCTTTAAAGATTGTGCACTAATTCTATAAGAATTGTGCAATGAAGCTTGAGTAAAAATGAGATTTGTTCTTACATTGCTCAAAGTGTCAGCTCATCAGGACTACAAACACATCTAGTTGGTCTCCTGAACTGCTACTGAAATTAGGTTCTTTCAACAATTCCCATTTTATCAAGCAATTCCTTTGTGCTTCTCAATACATACAGTAGTGGCAGATCTAGAAATGTAAACTACTAAAACAGCTACTTACAGTAGCTCTGTTGTGGCTTTAATTCAGATGCAGTACCAGCAGTAATCCTCAGGTGATTTGCAAAAAGAATCAAGTAACAGATGAAGACAAAGTTAATAAATCATGAGTTTCATTAAAATTCATAGGACAGCATTTTAAAAAGGGTCAATGTATATAAACAGTTTTGTCCTAAGATGAAAAATTAAAAATTAGGGGCTTGTCTATGTCCATAGAAAGTTCACCCAAGGTTCTATTAAGCATGAGAGTAAATAGTCAACAGGATAATACTGAAAATGTAACCAACAGGTGCCTTCCTTCTCATTTATAATGATTAAAGATCATTGCACTTGCTGCAATTTTCTGTTATGCTATAAATGAATTACATGGAATTCTTAAAGTATTGTCAAAGTAATAGATTGAGTAACTAGACTTTCGAAACCATTTGATTTAGAGAATATTTATTGTAAAATGGGCAAATGTTGGTGTTTGATTTACTTTATAATTAACAAGTGATTATATCTGTCACTGTCATTATATATACAAAGGATTATTGGGATATACAAAAAAATTTCATGTTGCTTCTAACTCCATGGTAGAATTTTAGAAGCTCCATGGTAGAAGAGAAGCAAATATTGATGCAATCTGGGACATATTGACTGCATTATCACACCTAGAAGATCTTGCCATTTTGGGGTGACAGTTCTGATGCTGTTCTGATGAGTTTTTCTTTCATTATGTAAATGTGGAGTTATTGCAAACAGTTTATTTAAGAAATTTCACACTTAAACGTTTTTTTTTTCCATTTAGAAGGGGCAATTTGTACAACAGCAAACCTGAAAACTTTAGGATCATCTTTAGTGTAGCACCATATAGTGGTGCAGTATGTGTTAAAGCCGCAAACACAGGTTAAAGTGTGAATGTTAAAAGCACCACCACACACTAAATTACTTTATCTGGTATGTTTCTTTTTTAGTTTACACACAAGAAATACAAGATATGATAGGGTAAACCCAGGTTTCAAGTTTTCTAGTGGAATCTTCAATAACCCAACAGAACAGAACTAAATGTTTCACTACATGGTACTATGATAGCAACAATTTTTCTTCTGAGGCTACCACCTGCTTAACTGATTGCAATCTTCAACTTAAACATTTAAGCATGACAGAAACCCCTTATTCTGTTCTGAGGACCATACTGTATATGTCAGCTCAAACTGTTGCTTACCCTCAGCCTTTTTTCCTTCATCCAAAAGACGAATCTCTGCCAGTGACTAATGGTGATTACTCATTGTATGAACAAAGGCATAAATATTGATTAAATACTATAGTTTCTGCTAAAAGCATGTGATGTCTTAACAATATTATCATTAGTATAAATCACTAGCCTAACTAAAGCTTTATGTAATGCTGAATACCACAAAAGTAAAAAAATTAAAAGCAAAAACATTATGTAAAGTGAGAAAGAGGTAAATACCTTACTACTATAAACTCAGGATGGTAGCTTGTAAACAGTTATGAGCAATTTAACTTTCGCAAACTGGAGCAGAAAATAAAGTATTTGATGAGTTCCAAAACGTTCTGGAAAATAAACCTCTGGGATTTTACATTGCTCAATAAATCCACACCTGGAAAAAATATTTCGTTTTGAAAAATATGCTGTAATTTCTCAACCATAAAGGGATAAAACCATTCCAATAACCCAGCTTTCATAATCTAAAAAGAACGACCCAATACGTATCCAATAAGAAGAAAAGCAGCAGCTTAGAAGAACTCTCAAAATATAAACACATAATCATGGATGCATGATTAGAAAAGAGAAGAAATGTGCATGGCAAGACACAGACCGCAAATGATTCAAATTGAGAGTCAAAAAAGAGTAAAACTTTTATTTCAACTATCTTGATATCTCAAAATCTTTCTTCCATAAAACACTGGTGATACTGCTGAAAAGTGTAACAAACATTCAAGTTGTTCTTATCATTTTTAACAAAAGCAAACAAAATATATATAAAACTGAAATATGGAAGTTGTATACATCTTTTAATGTACTATATTCAATCAAAGTTAGCTTGAACTGAACATGTAAACCAAAATCAAAAGTTTATCATTTTGTTGAACTTAAGAAAACTTTGGAAACATTATGAACAACATGCATGATATTTCCACCAGATAATGCATGCCTGCTCCTTTGTTACCAAAGACACATTTTAAAAATCAATACCACCAAAAGACTTTAACTTTGAAATGAGTAAACCTATTTCATTAGTGATCTATTTCCATGGAAATCTCTGAGTCTAAATCAACTAAAAAAAACACTGACAGGACATAAAATATTATCCATCTGCCCTGGCCCTTTTCTAGAACTGTAGTTTAATCTGAGCTGTGTGGAAGAAACAATGAAAAATGGCTATAGATGAATGAGAACAACAATTCCACAAAAAAGATCAAGTGAACTAATGTTTACATACTATTAGAAGTGAAACAAAAGGCAACAAGTTGCATGGATGTCCAAGAAAAAAGTGCTGTGTCATTCTAACTCAAGCACAAAAATTATACTTTTTTGATTTTGTATTTCAAGACGTTCTTCACTGGGCTCAAATTTAATATGGTAATTTACACATGAAAGTTTGAAAAAATAAACTCTTTAATAAAGAACAAAGTAGATACTGTACATGTAAACTGAACTTATAAAGGGTCACAGGTGGTAAATGACATTTTAGAAAGCTTTAGATCTGGATTGTCTACAATCTGTGAAGACAAACCTTGGAGATCAATAAGCTACATGCCAGTTCAGTGTACTACCATTATGTGAAAATCTACAAGGACATTTCTTTGAAGAGGGAAACCCAATATAAGTTCAAACTGGAATTAGTGAAAATATCTAAGTGTATTGCTGCCCAGCAGGGAAATGAAAGATTGGAGTGAGAGAATTAAGAATTGATGTGTAGCAATTGCTCTCAAGACGTCTTGCTGAAATATTGACATATAATAGCATTGTAGATATTTAATTAGAACAAGGCTTACTGTTAATTACTTCACATGATGAAATATCCTTATTTGTATCTGCTACAGAATGTGTTTACTTTCCATATATTGTTCACCGTGTCTAAATTATTAATTGTCTGTACTTGTAGTATCAGTAGTAGAACTTTATTTAAACTATTTTAGTATTTGTACTTGTAGTATTTTAGCACTGCGTATCAAATTTAAGATAATAATTTAGTTATGAAAGAAAGGTAGGTCCCATTTTCAGGCCATAAAGGCCCACGGGGAATGGGGGGCAAGGGCCACCATTTTGCTTGACCATCTGACACTGGAGGTGGAGGTGATGTAGTTATCAAAGAAAGCCTAACTAAAGTCTGAAAAGAATAAAATAAACCAATAACCCAAAATCACTGACTCCAATAGGATAAGATTGCAGACAAGACCAGAGTGTCACAAAACTGGCAGGCTACACTTCTAATAGAATGGTGCAAAAATGAATTTTGATTTATTTTTGCACATGCCAAATCTAGGGTGCAAATTAGATCTACAGGTGACAGGTTACATCTAGAAGAACAAGTGTAAGGTGAAGAATGCTCTTGAACTTAATCATAAATCTCTAAGACTTACTATACTGTACATGTGACATACCAATGAGGGGACTGTTGAAGTCAACCTACCACTTAAGGACAGTTAGACCTGTTGTTTACAGAAGTCACAAAATGATGATAATGAGATTATCGGTGGTGGTTAAGCACACATAATCAGATTTCAGTAGTTCAGTTCAAATTCTCATTTGATTCGAATCTACAACACATCAATAAAGGGAAAGTGTATTTAATACTTAATGGCTTTAACTCACCTGGCTGAGGAAATGACACCGACAACCAAAGCTAAGTGCTGACACAGCCCCCAAAATTATCCCCACAAAACAGGTGTAGATCTCTTTGATCAGAGAGCTTTTGGAGTACATCTGTATGGCTTCAACGTTTTACAGGAACTGATTTGGAAATGTTGACTGTAATGTGGAGTGAATTAAAAGTGAGTACTAAGCAGGCATGAGCTGTGTTTGTAGATTGTAGATTTGTATGTGCAATATTTCATTGGAACACCAATGCAGAATGAAATGAATGAAAAGTGGCATAATGCAGGCAATTGAGTGCAAGTCAGCAAATAGGTTGCAATACAACCACAAAACCGTAGTTCATCTGAGAATGGGACTCTGTGGTAGTAAAAGACATTGCAGCAATGCAGAAAGAGTAGACTGAGGAACAGGGTGCTGAGGCATAAGCAGTATAAGAATCGGTAGCAAATTATCACATGCTGAAGTCAGAATTGAATTGATGGGAATAGATTCCAAGTGGAACCCTCCAAAATGAATAAGAATTATCAGCTACTTTTAAGGGTGGAAAGCCTGAGGAGGAGAATCAGCTGAGGGCCAACACTTTAATCCTTTGATACCAATAAAGTGGGGTAAAGTGTAAGGAAACCCACTGTTGCAGCAGACTGGGCAATGACTGTGGTATGGGCAACAGGTATGGTAAAAAATATAAATGAGTAACCAGGACCCAGCAACCAGAGGGGCTTCCCAAATGGAACAGCAAAAAAGAGGACTGAGGAAAGGGGAAAGAGAAAGACAGGGAGAGTCATTCCAACGTTCCAGGGAAATCAGGAGAACAGCAGAAAAGAGCAGACAGCATGGCAGTAGCAGAAAGCTAGTTGTTTTCCTTTGAACATTTGTTGAAGAGCTGCTTGTTTGAAAAGAGGCAAGAAAGCAAGTCCCATCCTGGCTTGTAGGGGGGGGGGGGTGCAAAGAAGGAAAAGTATATGGAATTCAGGGTGAGAGGGATTATCTGTCTCTGATGAGACTGAATTGCAAAGTGCTAGAAATATTGTGGGCAGCCATCAAGTAATTCTAATTTGAAAAGCAGAAGTGAGATATTAGAGTTTGAGCTTCACTCAGACTTCTGTTTAACAACCCCATGAAGTGTAATTCCTAGCGCCATATCAAATTCACAATAAATATTACTTTCATGATCCTTCATCAGCCCACCTACAGCCACGGCCCTGGGACCCATTACAGCCTGTTATTTCTCAGACACAAAGTACATGTGCAAATCGTGGATAGTGAGGTGGGTCATTTTTTCTCGATTTAAGTCACTCAAACAAAAATTAAAAGTGATTTAGTCTTGGTCATCTTCAGTGTGGATTTTTTTTCCAAGGGATCCTTAATCAAAGTTAAGACTGCTGCAGTTTTATTAACATTTTCATAACTTATTTATGTTACATGAATTTTGTACTGCACATATTTAAAATTGAATTATGGCATTATTGTGAAATATAAGGTTTTTTTATTAAATGCATTAAATCTACTACTTTTAATGAGGAAGGATCGTGCTGACACAGCTACCTACTTTATATACATTTTCTTTAATTACATTAACTGGTCATTAATAAGTAGCACTTTCAATGTCATTATTTCATTAGAAAATCTACCATAGTTCAAGAGTAGTTTAAGTGATAATGACATCATGCTAGGGTCATGCTAACACCGTGGCATGTCCACAATATTTCTAGCACCTTGCATTTCAGGACCCAGCAACCAGAGGGGCTTGCCAAATGGAACAACAAAAAAGAGGACTGGGGAAAGGGAAGACACAAAACATTGAAAAAAGCTTGGGGCTGTAGATGTGGTGGGTTTTACACTTCAGAAACAGAGAAAAAAACCTGAAGGAAGGAGAAAGTAGAGTGAGCCGGTAAAGCAGAAGAGAGAGGGAGAGTCATCTCTATAGATTGTGCAACAGAGACTGGTACTTTTTAATAGAATCTTATCAAAATATTATCTCAGAGTGAAAGTTAACAGTCCTAATTTTTAGGCACTTTCTTGCTTAATGTGGTAAGTTAAACGTTGCCACACAATTATAAGCCTATCCAATTAGAACAGTCTTAATTGTAAATTAAAAAAGGACTAAACTTAATATCCCAAGACTAAAAAGAAAAAAAGGCAAAAAAATTAATTCATCTGAAAATGAATAAAACCAAGTGCTTTATACATTTTATTCTAAAAATAGTTAAAGCTACATGACTTAGATGTGACAAAAACTAATTCTGTTTTACTATAAGAAATTGTAAAAATGTAGTCAACTAGACTAAATTAAAAGCGAGTGACTAGAAAGTGACTATGGCTAACAGTCATTTTCAGTGACTTAACTAAGACTATGACTAAATCAAGAAGTGGTGAATAAATTAACACTGAACTGCAGTTTACTTTAATCAGTGGTTAAGTATTACAATGGAGCATCCTGCAACTGCAATCATGCCTGACTTTGTACTCTGTGTTTGAGCTGAGAACACTTGCACATAATTCAGTATTTGATGGAGATGCAGTCCAGTCAGAATGAGTGCAAACTTTTAATTTGTAATTAGACATGGGGAAGATAGCGTTGTGGGACATGATGATCATCATAGAAATCCTGCAGCATGCTAGCCAGAGGGACAGAAGGGGAAAACTAAGGGGGAACGTCTGACTAAAATAAGAAATTTAGCATCAATAGGGCCTGATAGCAATATTTTTGGGAACACTTAAGAATACGTGTATCTACTGAAATGAAGTGCCTGGAACATTACTGCTCAGACTCCAAAGGGTGCTGTGAAATAGATTAAAGATGAAGCTAGCTCTTCAGATGCCTTTCCTTTAGATTTCTATTGGCACAGAGCAGAGTTACAGGATACAAGACTTCAAGCAGAAAGCCTGGTATATTCTCTGCCAGTCCAACAGAGAAAAGTTGCACCTGTCAGTCCTGTTGCTAAGGGATTCTGAGAATATCCTACAGGCAGAGAGTGAGGAGTAGAGATGTGTCATGAGAACTTAAGCATTTGTTCCTTTATTCCCTAGGAAAAAGTAGAGAAAGGGCAGTGGCAGTGATGTGTTATCTGCTGCTATGGCCCTTGGGGTAGTAAGGAAGGTCATTGAGTCCATTACCTTCCTCTTTGTTTTACAGAGACGTGGAGGACATTGGTCATCAGAGAGCAATGGATGACCTTGGAGAACATTCAAAACACTGAGTGTTTTCACAGGGAGCTCCCAGCAATTATTGTTATCAGTCTCAACTAGTAGTATTACTCAAACTGAATTCTGAGTACCAAAGTTATACATTATTGTTTAATTGTGGTGGTCCTCTTACATAAGGTAAGCGAGGAATACAATGTAGCTGGTTTCAGTTAGGTTCACTTCTCTATAAATAGTTAAGGAACACAAAGATAAGGTGTTTGGTCTGATTTCACAGCAAGACTAATCTAGACTTGGGGTTTGACCAATCCTTTTGATTAGAGATCATCCTTATGATAAGACCAGCCTTTTTGGTTAGATAAGTTCAAGAATCAGCACCCTATGCAAGTTACTAATAAAGCTCAGTGCTCACCAGAACGTAATTAAAGAAAATCAGGTGTACCCTAATAGTATTTCCCACAAGTTAGGGAAAGGGGTATAGGAAATGTATAGGAACAAGTAATAGGTTTATTCCATGCTGAAAAAAAGAAGAAAGAGAACACAACGTTTCGGCCGTGGAGCCTTCTTCAGGTGTGAGCTCAGGTGTGAGCTCACACCTGAAGAAGGCTCCACGGCCGAAACGTTGTGTTCTCTTTCTTCTTTTTTTCAGCATGGAATAAACCTATTACTTGTTCCTTTGCAGCCTACGCATGCTGACGCAGCTACCCACCTGAACTAGGAAATGTATAGCTACCTTCCAGTGAGCTCACTCTAATTGAGCCAGTGCTCAATTAGGAAAGAATGGTAGCTCAGCATTGGAAGGAACAACTTGAACTGAGGTAGAAGGAACCCTTTTGAGGTTTTGACAAAAAGGAAACCTTGTTGTCTAGTAGGCCAATAGGTTAAACACCATACAAGGGCAGGATGGAGATTTAATTACAATATGGCTGATCAATTCTCAAACACAGCTTAGAGATTATCCATAGTATATGAGGTAATTAGGTCCTCTGCTTCATGCTATGAAGGGGAACTGCCACAGTGCACTTTAATGATTCTTTGCTTATGTTGTTTTGTATCACTTTTATATCTTGATAAACTAAATATTATGTTTCTGTCAATGTAATTTAGAAATAGGACTATTATTTTTTATAAAGTCATAATTTTAGTAACATATTATCATACTAAATTCCTGAATTTTCTAAGTTGTTGGTTTTTATTGCAATCACTACTACAGTACATACAGTACATAAGACATATTGCACAAAAACATCACATTATTTTCATTTTTCAATAAAATGTCTCAGTTTCTCTTTATTCAGGTCATAACTTCACAGAAGCATTAAACAACAATGGTTAAACTATTATTTTAATGGTTTGTTATTTCCACATATGTATAGAAATGTACAATATTATAGTTTTCTTAAAACGATTTACAGATACCATGTTAAAGCCTTTGATTTCTAAGGTGACACTTTTTTTATTTTCTCTCAGAGAAACCATTTATTATAGCAAAAGGTTCTCTTCCCCAAACTGAAGTAAATGTTAATGGGCATTAGAAATGCACACAAAGGAAATAACTGTCAAAGTTAATCGTGAAAATAAATCTTAAATGTGTGCCTCTTGGACTTTTATTCATAATAGTATACCAAGGTCACGAATCATTTCAGAAGAGTCACCGTGCCTGTCTCTTATTACATGTTATCCAAGTTCACTTTTGAATAATTTTGGCAGCTTAGATTCTGGTTTAAGTTATAATGTCACTATCAGGCCTGACTTTTGACTTGACTGTAAACTATGCTGCTTGCAATGGTGAGAGAATATATATGGGCATCACATGAGTCAAGTGCAGGGGCAAAGTTAAGACTGTCATTTCTTGGGGAAACAGGAAATGGTTGATTGTGGTAGATAGGAAAATAAATATCTAATGGAAGAAATAGGAATACTATACAAAACAAGTTCACTTACTATGATGTACTTGACAACCAGAAAACGTGAATAATTTACCATTTAAAAATCCAAGTGAAAATGGAAAAGGCATTAAAAGGAAATCTGTACATTATTATATATTTATTTAGAATCAAAACTCATTCTAAAGCAATTTTTCTTTAGAAGTACTTATTTATTTACCAGTTTAGTCTGGTAAATGTTTGTTGGGAGACAAACATCTGTGGTAAAAGTTCAGTTTTACAGTATAGTGAAACAAGGTTTGGGTTAACTAAGTTTTACTGTTGAGACAGAAATGAGCTGCTGATAATACTCAGTTCCCACCTGTCAACCCAGGTTTAGAAAAGAGTTAAAGCAAATATTTAGCTTCCATCAATTAGCTCTCTTTTCAAAAGGCAGAGTTTCATTAAGAATGAAGGATGAGGTCTGGAGGAGCCATGTTAGCTCAGAATGAAAGGACCCCCATTAAGGATAAGACAAAAAGATATGGCCGTAGGACCATAGAGTGTTTGAGGAGGTTATTATACCAGGGTTATTGTAGTCTCAGACATAGTTCTATATTTCATCATACTCAAGAGGGCTAATGTGTAAAACTCACACTCAGCATTAGAGGCACCAGTAACAGGTTTCTACCATTAAAAGGAGATAGCTAAATTTATAGTTTAATGTTTAAAAGTTATCAAGGCAGTCCTTACACTAGCTTGAGCACAAGCAAATTTATAAAAGGTAAATATCATACTTCACTTAACAGGAGCACCAAGCAGGTCAGGTGATTTCTTTGATCTATTGTGAACAAGTTCGAGGTGAAGAAAGGAAAAGGCTATATACTAGCATCCTAATATAAATACATAAATTCAAAACTGCTGCTATTTAGTTTGTTCTTGAAGTCCAACATTGAATATCCTCAGTTTCATCTATTAAATCCTTATTCTTAATCCTAATTATGTAATCCTCTTTCCACAATTGTAAAAGTGCACTTTCTATCCCTTAAAGTTAACAAACGTTCTTTCAAAACTTCTGTAGCTAACAGGTTTTGCTTCTGTCAATTCATTTACAGTATATCCACTTTATCTTGTGACCTGATGACATGCATACACTCACACTAGGGCCAGTATTTACAGATGACAATTTACTTACAACTACTGTTTGTACTACAGGAGGAAACTGGAGCACCACAAGAAAACCTATGCAAGCATGGGTAGAACATATATATTCCACTGAACCCAGAGCCCCTGTGCTGTGAGGAAACAAAGCTTACCACCGCACCACTGTGCTGCACGTGACAATTTTTACAGATATTTGAAAAACACCCTCACTCACAACAATAACATTATTCAGCGTCAAATCAAACATGAGGTAAAATTACAGTAAATAAAACACTAAAAATCATAGTCAAAAAGAGTTCAGCAAGATTATTTAATATTTAATAGCAAGGAATGTAATGTGCATATCCAGTGTGAATAAATGTCTCAAAGAGCATTTTTATTAAATCTATTTAATAATTTTACAATGTAGAGGTTTTCCTCAATTGTTCCCACAAACATCATCTTTAGTTTGAATATTACTGCCACCTATCAATCATTTTTTTTGCAACTAAATGACTGTATAATAACGCATGTAAAGTTACATGGGTCTGAAGTAAGCATAAGTACTGTACTGTATGTATGAAATAAAACTTACAACTATGACAAAAAAATGAGGCCACAAAAACACAATGATTATTTCTCTATTGTTTTGAAGTTATTGTTTCACCTTCACTCCAAGAATGTTTACAGCAGGACATTAAAGTGCAGAAATGTCCAGTAGTTCAGTCAAATCCTAATTATAGAGGCACAACTCAAATACAGTGCTTTATTAGGGTGTAGAACGACAACTCATCAGTGAGGATGGGGCTATCAGAACCTTCACCCTCTAGCTCATTTTAATGAGAACTAAGCTAGGGAGCAGTTGCAACGTTGAAGATAAAATGGAAGGTACAGTATCATTGTAAAAACTAAATATGCAAACAAGTAAACAAGAAGGGCAGTATTTATACGTAGTCAAGTGAAAGTGGATGTGACCACCTCACAATCTTTTCAGCATGTAAAGCCATAATGTGCAGCTTAACATTTTATTCTTTGGTAGTACTATGTAAAATTACATAGTTTGTGTCAACACTATGGTTCAATTTGTGGTCAAGATGGGTTTTGTTACCAACATGAAATTCCTCTAAAGCAGAGGCCCGTCAGCACATTTTTGTTAGTCTATTGATATTATACTTATAAACACTAGACTCACCATTTGTTGCACCTGAAGCAGGACTGAGACCTCAACAAGCACTGCAACTTTGCTGAGGTAGTGAGGCTTTCTTGCATGCCTTAGGCATCATGGGATCTTCGAACCTTGGTAAGCTTGACAATGCAGAGCAGGTCTCAAGTGAGGGATCAGTCTCGCATAGCTCCTGATCCTCCAGGTTGAGTACTGGCTGTGGTGACAAAGACTTCACACTGTAAAACAAAAGCAATGAGTTACAGAGATACAGTCTCCTGAGGGGTGACAACATAGCCATATGGACAAGATGGTCCAGCCCCCAAAGTGAGGCTGCTGCAAGAATAGTGAAGTTGAGATTGACAGAAGGCTGCTGAGCAGAATACACCAGGAAGAATTGTTTGATGTTTCTTATTTATATGAGAAGCAAGTGACTGGTTGAATCTGAGTCTGTCCTACTTAAATTTTGTTGCAATATGCATAAGAAATGGTCTTACACAAAGTGACATTTAGCAGCAATGCTTATTAATATGCCACAGAATTAAATGTTACTGCAGCTTCTTCAGCGAGGCCCCTTTCTGTGGTCCTAGCCACAGAATAGCTAATGATCTTTGTGTGTTGGAATGCAGGGTAAAACAAATTGTCTTTTTATACGTAGCATTTGCCAGGACAGTGCCATCAACCAGTACCAGGACTCCCCATGATGTATAGTATCTCTGCCCCTGCTACCTGGATAGAGAGCCATAGGCCTATCTGGATGATGGTCTTAACAGTATAGACATGTGGGTATGCATATCCGGCTACACTTATTTATGCTTACCCTGTATTTTCTTTCAGCATAAAAGAAAGCCTTGGGATAAGCCTTTACATATTCTTTTGCAACCTACGCATGCTGACACAGCTACCTACTTGAACTTAATAAGGATAAACAGGATCTCTCACAAATTACTGCATTGAAACCTTTGTAGAAAGGAAATGCAGAAATATATATGTAATTAAGAAATAAGTGCACTAAATAACAAGGAAGGTGAAAACAGTAAGTCTGATAAAATTTTGTAAGAAAAGATTAAAGAAATCAAGTTGCCTAGATTTCGGGAAGCAAAATCAAATCTCCATACAAGTAGTCGACCCATTGCATGATTGATGCTTATGCTGAGCAGTCCACTGAGATGGTCTTGTGCCATGGCTGATCTCAGGTATGTTTTAATCAACTTGAGCTCTGAATAGCTCCACTCTGCTCCTGCTGCTGTCACTGGGCGAGAGACTGCAATCCAAAGGACTACAGGCTGGGTTTACAAAACCTCAATTTAACTAAAAACAGGAGAAACCACAAGGAAAAAAAAAATATTTTAATGCCTATTATGTATAATTGCCAAACAGTCTTTCATACTGCACATCTGCTTTCATGCTTTTGTTTGGCCAGTCTATGCTGATTTTTAGCCAGGGAACCCACAGTGCATGTGTGCCATTGTGGGAAATGTAAATCTGTGTAAATTCTAGTAAAAACACCTTAGGTAGGCTAGTGTTCTCTAGTTACATGGATCTGACAGACTCACAACCAACGTAAACATAAATGTGTCATTACAGTGACTTTAAATTGAGTGTACCTCTTTTCTGTGCTTCAGAAATATATTATGTTCGCAATTATGATTGGCCAGTTTTTGATCAGGCTTTCACTAGAATAATCCACAGCAGCAACAGAAAGAGTCGCTATAGTGAATTTTTCTCTCACATTTGAATGTGCCAATTAAAATGATGTGTTGCACATTGAGGAAGCCCCCTGGCCTAGCCCCCCTTGGAGCCCTAGGCAGTCAACCAGTTCACCAACGCCTTTAGTCTGCATGCATCGTTTTTTAACCTGTTTTTCACAAGTACTGTAAGTAAATACAATCAAAAATACAAAAGTGGAAAAAAAACATATAAGCTGTAAACATTATAAGAAGCCTTTAATACCAAAAGCAGTGAAATGCAACAGTAAAAATAATAAATAATTTAGTTTATTCGATATTTGTATTTATTTTATTTTTTTGGGAACGATGAGCAGGCCCCATCTAAATAAAAATAAATGCAGATTTTTTTATGTTTGTTTAATCACTTTTAAATTTTATCCAAGGTAACAGACATTTTGGAGAAGAAGTAGAAAGCGAAACTTGCATCCTAGGTCTACTACTTGAGAAACTGACTCTTGAAGAAAGACAATAAAAAGTGTCTGTTTATTCGTGTTTGTGTTTTGGATATTTCTTTCTAATATGTGTACTGAATAATTAAATATGAAGATACAGAAAGGATGTCCAAGGATTTCTTTTTAATTCAAGCCCCTAAGCAGGCCTCTGTACTTGTATGTACTGTATATTAAATATTACATTATATTAAAGGTTACATCCATTCCAGGAGGACATTGACCATGTCTTTCATCCAAAAAGATGAACAACCATCAAGATGTTTGTAAGGCATGGGAACCCACCCAACCTGGTGACATCATCAACCATATTCTCCCCAATTAAAAAGCAGTCACTTCTAACTCCTAAACTACCTTGACTGGCTGACAACAGAACCCCGTTACTGACACAACTGTTGTCTAAGCTTTGAGACTTTTATTCAAAGCTCTAAGTTAGAGAGTGAGCCCATATGTAAAGACAGAATTCTGCCTGAGATCTAGCTTCCAGCCAGGACCTTACAACTACCACCATGCATCTGCTTGATCACTAGAGCAACACAGCTGGACTTCAGTTAACACATCTCATTATACAGCACTAGCTTCTACACTGGGAGAAATCCAAATTTCTCTCCTTTTTGTGTGACGTGGTCACCCTGACCAAGCACTCAAAGCTAACCCAGACTTCCTACTGGAGAGTACACCAACAGTGCAAGTCTAGCAGATAGTTTCTTGTCAGTGGCCAAGTGACTGGGTTTGGTTTCATTAACAAACACTCCAAAACAGCAGTCTTCAAATGCAAACAAAATTGGATTTATTTCCTTCAAAATGTGATCACCAAATAGAATCCAAAGGAAAACACACAGAAACTCTTCTCAGCCCACCTTTCCTTCAAGGCACCATCCAACTACTGAGCTCTTCCACTCCCTCTTAGAGCTCCTCCTTTCCCAGGCCATCCTCCCTTAAAGGGACTTACTCATATTTCTAGTGGTGGACCATTTTTAAAGAAATAAAAGAATACAATACAAATCAATACAATACAAAAATAACTTACAATTGTTACAAACATATAAACTTTAACAAAGTCCTGTGAGGTATTTTATATATTTAAGCAAGAAAAACAGACCTACCAGTAACCTTTCCCTAAGATAACATTTTTTTTAGTACTGCTAATGTGGAAGTATGGGAAACCACAAACAGAAAGTAGACTGGTGGCCATTTTCCCAACACAAAACCATACTCCAAAATGGGGAACACTGTTTTGATTTGGAGGAAAAAAAGAGGGTAAGTGTTCACGCTGCATTCACATACACGCTTACAAAGATACAGAAAAGGTATAGGAAAGGTCTTGAAGTATTTAACATTGGAAAAAAAACATGCACCCTTTCATATCCCCTCTTTCTCTAATACCTTGAACTGCATCAAAGCAATAAACATTGAGCCAGCAGAGCACAAATTGAACAATGCTGTGACAGACCCCTTCAACTGTTCCCATTATCTTTCTGCATGAAAGTTATGAATCTGCAGCTATGGATGAGTATAGTAAAATTTTTAACATCACTGATCTCAATAATTCAATTGCTATCCTAATGCAGGTTAATATCAATTTAATCTAAGTAATATTACTTGCTAATGAGTATTTGAAAGTATGATTAATGACACAGATTAATGAGTTACTATAAGTAATGGTATACTAAATGCATAATCCTTGTTTTGTATCTCTTCTTGTTATTTGTGATAACTCTCATGTAACAATCTTCCATTTGTATCTAGGCAGACTTTCACATATTTACTTTGAATGTTTGTTTTATTTATATATTTATTTATCAATACATGTAATCTGTGTTGTGAGAATCAGTGTGCAGATTGTTTGTTATTCTGTTGATTGATTCCTAATAGCCAAGGTACAGTAAGCTCACGCAATTTACCATTACGATTAAAACTCTGGCAGTAAATTCACACAACCATAATAGTCATTTTTTTCTTTCATTAGTAAGTGTAAAGACTTATGGGTTCTTGCTCCGTGCATTCTCAACGACAGTAAAATACATTTTAAAAAGATACCTTTGAATTCATGACATGCTGGCTTCAAAAGGTGTCACATCAGGTTACTTTACATTTTTAAGTTTTAAGAATTTGTTCTTCATGATTTTTTTTCTTTTTTAGTGTTAACTTTGACAGCCTAGCCAACAATTCCAGCAAAAAGTGCTACATTATGAGGCAAGGAAGCAAATTAGCATATGGTAGAGCTTTAAACCCAGTGAATATTTATGTTCACAAGTATACTATGCTTTGCCAGTTTATTCTAAGAAGCTATTTCTATATGAATAATTAGCCTGTCAAATGACCATCCACAACAAAAAAAACAAAGTCATACAGAACAGACATAAATATTAAATAAAGTGCAGTAAGAAAAGAATGACAAAACTGGCAACTAGAAATGATTTAAACTTCTCTTTTAGCTGGAATGAGCCTTGTTCAGTCATGTAAAGACAGTAATCTATCAGTGAGAAAACTGTAGCATTCACCTTAGAAATGCATGATCAAGGAAAATTTTAAAGTGCACAAGGAGGCATTATTTGGTTTCTAAGTCCCCAAAGTGTATATATTGAAAAGAATAATAGCAAGACTATGTCATAGGCGTGTTCTACAAATGAAATAAAGTCACCTCCAAATTATTGGCAAACTTAACAAAAATAAGTTAAAAAGGCCAAATAAAATAACAAGTAATGAGCGTTGCTGTATTTTTCCATCATGTGGAATATAGTTTACTTTATTAATGATTCAATGAAATCAACCAAAAGTACGCATTACTCAAATTATAAACTTATTCCCAAAAATCTTAAGTGCCACAATTATTGGCATCCTTCCCTTGCAAGAATAACAGCACTAAACCCTTATCTATGATGTCGTGTGATACAGGAGAACACATTGAGAGGAATTGTATTACATTGCTCCTTACAGAATCTTTCCATAGCCTTGATATCCTTCAAGCTTCACTTATGAACTACCTTCTTCAATGCAAACCACAGATTTGCAATGGGGTTCAAGTAAAGTCTAGAAATCGAGATGGCATCATTTTTATAGAAGACCACATTTTAACTTCTTAAGACAGATATGAACATAAAAAGTAGAATGTTAATGCACATTTAATTTGTCTGATTTCATTTATAATAATCTTTAGGGGTGCCAATAATGTTAACATTATGTTTTGGTGATATACAATTATTACATGTTATCTAATACATTTTCTCTGAGCAACAGATTACAATAATACAGATTTTCTATAACTGTTATCTTAAAATACAGCTCATTACATGTATTGCTTATTTTATAGACTTTATACGTTTTTGGAGAATAAAATGATTTTGGAGGGGAAGTAGGCTTTATTTTCAAATTACAAGTCTTCACAGTAGACCTACAAAATCATAAAATATAAAGCATCCAAACTCATCATTTAAAAAAAAATATATCAAAGGTCAAGGTTACAGCAAAAGTCTAGAAATCTAATGTTTTAAGAATCTTTGCATGTAACTTTATACTAAATCACTAAAATGTAACTAAAAATAAAGAGGCAACCAAAAAACTAACTCCCTCTTCTTTTTTTTTAAATACTGGAGAACTTCTCAGGTGGGCTTTTTTAACATCCTATCAGTTTCTAATGATGAGCATCATTTCTGTTTATAAGATGCTATAGTTGCAGAGCTTTCCCAACTATATGATTAACAGATAACAATAAACACAACAGGCATTTAGAAATTAAGCTTAAGCTTCATTAGTTTGATCTGTTTTAAGTTACATGGCAGCATTTAACTAAGCATTAGGGAAGCACAGTCATCATTCCAAATGAAGCAACATTAAAAATTGCTAAAGTGCAATGTACTTTATACAATGAAAATGTGCCCAGAGACATAGCCTGAAAGGAGGAGAAGAAGCTCTGGGACTGGATACCCTACATCAGAACAGGAGAGATTGTGCAGGCAAAGTACTACTGTATATTTACAAAAGTGGAAAAGTATTACAGAGGGCAAGGATAGCATTTAATTGTTTTGTTCTTGAACAAAGAAAAAAATAGACTGCATATCAAAAGCATTCCCCTGGTGCTATTTATAAAAAATCTAATTAGGCTCCTTATTCTGTTTAAACAAAGTCCTTGATCTAATCCTCTAATTTAAACTCTAAAAAAGATTTTCTCACCTTATTTTGTTATTATAATGATTTCCAACCCACCCCCTGGGGTCTCATCTGTGTGAAGTATGGAGGCGGCTGTGCTTGAGTTGCATTCATCAGCAAAGGGCTTTAGAAATGACCTGATGCATGTTGCTTAAGGCTCCAGGACTGAAGTAGTTGTTACATTTTTGTAAATTAAATTTTATTCAGATATTGAGCAGGTGTATTTACAAGGGTCTAGTATTAATCTTTTAGGATGTTTTTTTATGTGTTAACTCTATGAAAGGCAAGTCACATAGTGCGTCAGAACAATAACCTGCCACAAATCGTTCAATTGAAACTTTGGCTTATTGTCATAATGACACAGATCTAAGTATACAGTACAGTATAAATGAAACATATAGAGTTGTTTTAAAGAAAAAGATTAACATAAAAAGTTAATACAGTATCTGTCTTTAAAACAACTCTGTATGTGTCATATGTTTCATTTTAAAGTTTTCAGTCATGATGCTTTGAAGTAACAGCGATAACAATCTTGTGTTGAGCACATGAAACTTTTCATGCCAAACCTTCTCAGTTTCCAGGCAATTATTTTAGATCAATAAAGAGTTAAAAGAGTTAAAACATTAGGGTAGATGCCCACTGAAAATATGCAATAATTAATTTACCACCAGATCCAACTGTGATCACCTCATGAGACATTAAGCATCCCACTTTTAATCTCCCTTAATTCAAAGTGAAAATGTGTTGCCAGATAAGAAATAAACGGTGTAGGAAATTATTATTAGGACTCTTCTATTCAAGGAAGATGCAGACACATCTTTGTTGGTTTCACAACATCAATAATCTTTAAATCTTTGCTGATTGTTGTCATTATAATGGCACTTTGAGGTGTTTTGTAAAATGAAACTAATTCTCAATCAAATGACCTGAGAGGCTAGTGAGAAACAAACTAAAAATTATTTTCTAAAAGTGAAGTCTCCCTGGGTGACTGTCTGTGTGGAGTTTATATGTTCAATGTTCTTCCTCCAACGTCTATGCTCCTCAGTATGAGTGCGTGTGAGCTGTGCCCCACATCAGGACATTCAACTGGTTTTTTAAACTCAGTTCATTCCACTTAATGCATTGTAGATTTCTGATGAACTGTAATAAAAAATAAGTTCTTCTCAGTTCAATAACTGGTATGTCCCCAATACAAATGATGATGTACAATCACTATTTGTGGAGCTGGGTAGCCGCTAATTGATTGCATCTTAATAGTGGAAGCTCACTAGTAGAAATACATCTCACTAGTTGACATGGACATTTGTGTTTACTAAATTTATCTAAATTTAACTAAAGTTATCACAGTGTTTCAGATTTTACACAGAAATCTGACTTTCAATCGTGTTGTTGTGCAGACCCTAAACCTAACTCCCCTCCCCAAAGGATTTATTGTATATTATGGCCAGCAGCCATATCACTTTGCAACTCATAGCTGGCAACCCACTGAAGCGAAGCAGGTGTGAGCCTGGTCAGTACCTGGAGACCTCCTGGGAAAAACTAAGGTTGCTGCTGGAAGAGGTGTTAGTGGAGCCAGCATGGGGCGCTCACCCTGCGGTCCATGTGGGTCCTAATGCCCCAGTATAGTGAAGGGGGCACTATACTGTAAACAGGTGCCATCCTTTGGATGAGATGTAAAACCGAGGTCCTGACTCTCTGAAGTCATTAAAAATCCCAAGATGTTTCTCAAAAAGAGTAGGAGTGTAACCCCAGCATCCCGGCCAAATTTCCCTTTGGCCCTTACCAATCATGGCCTCCTAATAATCCCCATCTATGAATTAGCTTCATTACTCTGCTCTTCTCTCCACTGATAGCTGATGTGTGCTGAGCGTTCTGGCGCACTATAGCTGCCGTCCCATCATCCAGGTGGATGCTGCACATTGGTGGTGATGGAGGGGTGTCCCCATTACCTGTAAAGCGCTTTGAGTGGAGTGTCCAGAAAAGCGCTATATAGGTGTAAGAAATTATTATTATTATTATTATTATTATTATTATTATTATTATTATTATTATTATTATTATTATTATTTTGACTACTAGCTCTGACATGAGCTTTTCAAATTGGCATGTAAACTGAATGAATGGACGAAAACAACACATTTCCCAATGCCCCACATACTGTGCAGTATCAGTTTGGTTGAGTATTGTCAAAACGAGTAAGAAGAAAATTAAAGATTTCTGTGAAGTATTTGTTACACTCTGGCTGTGAGCAGCTCAAAGCTTGTGGTTGCCACGGACAGCTGCAGCATTCCCACGACAGCTCCTCCATCAACCCTGCCAGTGAGGACAAGATCAGAACATTTCTCCATGAACCCAACTGCCTTTCAATCAGGCAGCCAATCTCCCAATTAATTCCCCTATTACTGACAGTATTAAAGGCTTAATTCACCATAGGTCCATTGCTCGGTCATTATTGAGCCTTCCTTAAGCCAGCTAGACAACTTTACATTTCTCTTTCTCTTTGCTCAGAACCATTTATCTACAAACAGAGTTTGGCTTCTCTTACACCTGCTTTGCACCAGCAGGATCTATGGGTCTAATTCTCAGCAGCTTACTTTCAGTGGTCCTGCTAACACGGTCCTGCCAATCTGCCTGCCTGTCTCTCTTCAGCTCCAATCATCTTCCTCTATGAAAACCTGAAGCCCTGTGATTGGATCCCTGACAACCAGGCTGCCATGAAGCTTCACAGGCACCTGCAACATAGCAGTGTTTTCCACAGATAGCCATACATCATCTATGACCACAGTTATTGCAGACTGCTTTCATCTAGATGCAATAATTTACACCACTCATTTGCTAGTGAACATTTAAACAATATTAAAATGTTTTAAGTAGTACATACCTGAATATTATATTTTCACATTAGTTATTTTCATATTACATTCATTTTTTCTGAGAATTTCTGTAAAACCAGGCACATTACAAAAATCAAGGTTCAATCCAGACTACATTCATGGCGTGTGATCCCCATTTCAGGAAAAAAAAAATCATTTTTAATGTCACATGGCTGCACAGTAACTTGTCTATGTATTGTACAGATGCAGCCATTCAAAATGCACGGTACAAACCCGCGGTACGGTAAACTACCCACAAGCCACCGCAGGGCACCGCGGTAAGTGATTGGCTGGCCAAAATGACCAACAGGGGCACTCGTGGTGCATTGGTTGGTCGTGAAAAGATTTAATCATTTAATCTCTTTACTGTGCACATTTTAACCCGCTTAGTTTTGAATATTTATATGGACATTTTCCAATAAAGGGAAATTTTAGTAGCTGAGCATAAAAAGAAGAGGAGCATAATGCATCTGAAGGTAATAAACGATATTAATTTAGGAACATAAACATTACTGTATGTATGTAAACTGTACTGTGTATAACTGGTCTTGGTAGTTTAAATAAAAAATACACACAGTCTTTTATTTCTCCCTAAACATTTTAAGCATGAAAGTTTTATGAAACGGTACCCAAATATGCGATTGCTGCATAGAATGAATTTTAATTTAAAAAAATTATTTAACACAAAATTAAACTGTTTACAGTACATCTTATGCCTGAGAACAGTCACCCGTTGGTACCCAACGCAGAAACAGAGCCACTAACTAGCAAAGAGAGGACATTAGCTACCCAATATGATAAAGAAATAAATGATTATTTTGTTTATTTCTTTTGCACATTATTATTACACATTTGAACATTTCCATCGATTGTACAAGCACTTGGAAACTGTCCAATCCTTAGTTCATCAGGCATTTTCTTTTATACTGGGGGCATTCTCCCGGTCTGGCGCCGGTCTGTGTCTTCTATGATATAATGCCAGCGAACTCTTGTTTTTATGTCCACTATAACAGACAATCTCCTTTGCTTTTAACTGAGCGTTTAATAATTTCCTAAAATGAAAATGATTTACTTTATTTCCCTCACGGGATCAATAAAAGTACCTATCATCTATCTACATAAACTGTCGGACAGAATTCTTGGGTCTCCCCATACCAGAGATTATGGTAGGGCTTCAGAATGGTGATTGGCTGACACCATCTGACACCCCTCTGATTGGAGAAAAAAGACGTGCTGGTTTGCTATACATACTGTACCAGGAAGAGGATTTCTTTCTATTTGAAACGTGTATTTTAAAAGTTTAATTAAGAAGTAAAAACCTTACAGCATACACAGATTTCTAAACTGATCAGGATTGTTATCTTTGTCTTATGTATAATAATGTTCACCACTCTGTCCAGCAAATTAATAATAAATGTTATTTTATATATAGCGCTTTAAACGAATAAGTAATTAGATTTTTCATAAACCGAATCACTTATTCTACATAAACACAGCGTAATTGCTCTCTGAAAATGCTTTTTCTTTTTATTTAGGCTCAGATTTCAACTATAGATCGTATTATTAATAACCATAATAATGACCAACCAACAAAAACAACCAAATAAACATAATACCAACCAGAAACATAGATAACAACCACAATACAAAATCAAATATATCAAACCATTAAACTCTCTCAAATTCCCCCCAATTATCATAATCCCACCCCTTATGCAAAACCAAAGCCTCCTCCCATCCCAGTTTATCCTCTTTATTATAAACAAAATCCACCTCAATTTTCAACATAAAGCATTACACAAAATCAATACCACAACACTCCATACTCAACAATGATAATTCACAAACAGCCAGAACATGTAACTCCACATTTCCAAATAGACCTCATTTCCATAGCCCCGCCCCTTATGCAAAACCAACATCCCTACCCTGTTCTCTCTCTCCACTGGCGTTTGTAATCGTTTTTATTTTTAACTAAATTTTAGCAAAGTCATGTATTTAAAAATCTTAAGATTTCTATATTTATGTGTTTATTTAGGGGTTTCATTAGTGACAAAGGCTAAACTTTCTTGGAAAAATGTCTTTTATGTAAACCATGTTTGCTATTATTTCATTTAGGGGTAGAATATGTTCATTGTCTTCCAATGAAAGAAGGGTTCCTTTCACCGTAGTCGAGTTGACATTAGAAACTTGCCATGCCCGGACTGTTACACCAACGCCTTAGCATGTTAAAGCGATTTCATTGAGGAGCCTAGCTTTCTTAACTAGTAAGTACTGTACTTACTGGGTTTTTGAGGGGGGGAGGTGTCTTTCGCTGGAAATCTCACCCCCTTCTACTTTGAAAATACCTGTGAAACCGGTTTAATTCATCACAGCCAGCACTCCCGTAGAGAGGGGGGTTGTATTTGCAGTGCATCGGTATACAGTAACATATTCTAGCCCAGTAGATGGGAAAGCCAGATCCGACCGCTACGCCGCCCACGTGTTATGCTCTTCATTAATGTTAACACATCATTATATCTCATTTTGTATTTCTTTAAAAAAAATAGTTTGCCCTGCCTAACAGTATTGTTGTTATTGTTGTAACCTGTAAAGGCGCCATATACAATAAAGTTCATTATTATTACTATTGTTAATTTGCTGGACAGAGAGGTGAACATTATTACGCAGAAGACAAAGATAGCGATTTACGTTGCATTGTGCATTGTGCTGCTGTAATACAGTTTTAAATAATTAAAAGTCTAAACAGTATCAGCTTTATTTATGGGTTTTAAATAAAGGCGATTTAAACGTGATTTAAATCAATATAAATGTTTATATTGTAACGCATAGGTGACTATTCATTGTTATTAAAATGACTTAAATTCGATCATTTTGTGATATTTAGAAATATACATTTGTTTGGTGCGAGTGAAGTTTTATTTAATCTCTGAGCCATACTGATTTTTATGGAAGCCAGTTTCCTCCAGGGAGTAAAAAAAAAAACACGCTATGGTATTCTCTCTGATGCAGTGCAGTTAAAAACATATCTCTGATGCTGTTCCTAAATGAATATCGTTTATGACCATCAGACGCTTTATGCTCCTTTTCTTTTTTCCAGTGGATTGAACAGGGAGAGGCATTTCATGATGTACTTTTCACTGATGAAACAACAGTGGCTCTGGAACAGTTTTCAACCATATCGTTTTATAAAAAGGGGAGATATGTGAACAAGCAAAACCCAAAACAAACATGTATGCCATACGGCGTACGTGTTACTGAAGCTAAAAGTTTAGCCTTTGTCACTAATGTAACCACTAAATAAAGACATATAGAAATCCCTACGTTACAGACTGTATATGGCTGTTATTGGTAGTTTAAAGAAAACTGCCAGTATTCCACTTTCTCCCTAAACATTTTAAGCATCAGAGTCTTGCATGTGGTTATTTCGGAAATGTTTGTACATGCTCCTTCTGACCATGTTACTGTTTACTGTTACTGACCATATTAAGTTTAAGTGCCTGTGGGCACTTTTCCTGTCCGTGGGGGGTGGACCGTCTTTAATTAGAAGGTTAGTCTGTTCTACTCTGAGAATGTAGAGGGGGTGGAAAGTGCCCGCGGTCATTTAATTAGTATTAAAATTTGCACTGATTCCCTTGCGAAGATACGGACATAGGAATATTCGTGCGTGGTAAAAAAAATGGCATAAAAATGACAAAGTGAAGGCTGTGAAAATATTCACAATGTACTTTATACACAAAGCAAGTGTTCTCACAACTCTAGGAGGTTTCGTGAAAATTCTACAGCCGTGCCAAAATAGTTTTTTTTTTTAATTCAAGGTGACTTTACCGCGGTTTTCATTTTCAGATTGTGAATCAAAAAAGGCATTTAATTAAACACGCGATTGCGATTTTAATCAATTACTGTATTGATTGAAACACACATTCTGTACAGATACAGTATAGTCACATTCTCCTTTCGTCCAGTGGTGTAAAACGAATTAGCAGGTGATTGAGATAACAATGCACCCCCCACTGAGTGAAATGTTCTCATTTGTTCTCAAGTGTAAAAAGAGGTGATAATTCGTAATAATTCCGTGTCGCATTAACTAACCTCTTAAGTTTATTCCGCCCGACAGTACATGAATATAATTTTATCGTTATTAATTTATTTAGATACGCAATTCCATATTATATTCCCTGTTAATCAAATCCTAAAAGTATGCATTTGTTAGATAACAAGCGAATTCACAGAAAAGGTTAAAAGACTATCACTTTTCACAAAGTATATGGACCTAATATGGTCAGAAGGAGCACGTAAAAATGTTTCCCAAATAACAACATGTAAGACTTTGATGCTTAAAATGTTTATGGAGAAATGGAATACTAGTGTGTATTTTTTCTTTAAACTTCCAAGACCAGCAATATACAATACAGTTTACATACAGCAATATGTTTATGTTCCTAAATTAATATTGTTTATGAGCATGTGAAAGGCATGGTGAATCAGAGATTCTCAAGAATTACTTTGTATGATTGGAAACTAATGTGTGACTGGATCAACTAAATGCTGTGGTGTTACTTTTTGTCAATGAAAAAATAAACTCTTTTCGTTTACAAAGACAGTTACAAAGAATGTGGACCAGGGTAATACTTTGAGCTTACTGCTTGTCCAAGGTCATTCATTATTAAATGCAATTATTTACACCACTGTTTTGCAAGAGATCATTAAAATATTAAAATATTTTAAGCAGTGAAAATCTCCACAATATAATGACAAATTGCAATAATAATATAATTACCTAAATATAGAGCAGACTTCAAAAAGTGAGCACTTGTACCAGCTTCAATTCAACATATAGTATGACAAAATAATTCAAATCAATATTCAAAACTTCAAAATGATTTTGAATCTGGCCTATTTTGTTTTGTATGTTTATTTGTTTTTAAACACAATGTTTTTAAAGCCACTATATATTTTCTAATGACTATTTAAACACAATTACTAATAATTTCATATACTGTATGTAATAAAAAAATGATAAACGTATTATTTTTATATTGTGACAGATATTGTGTCTCATTTGGTGTTGTGGTAGCAACGTGATAACATCCTGTCCCAACAACAGTATCACTGTATTTAATTTAATTGTTTTTAACTAGTATGTATACAGTATACTTAGCACAGTAAAGCATCAATGGGTTAATAAACATTTATAATTGTACCGATTCATCAGACAACCACACGCAGCTGGGGTATTTTAAAGATTCACTGCTACATGTACAGTAGCTGTTTTACAGAGAAGTACAGTCCTGCTTCAAATTATTCCAAAAATAAAAACGTAATACTGCACATTAATCCATTACACATTGGTGCCTACCAATATACCTACTGACATCCCGTGCATTCCATTCTAGAAGGGTGCATCTGTAAACAACCCACTCCCTACATTCAAAGCAAAAAAACAACAACAACAAATACAATTAAATAGCTACAGAAATTTATATGAAAACGTCGAAGAATTGTAAATGCAAACAAACCTTTTTCTGTGGCGATTCCAAATTAGGTGTACACAATTACCTTAATGAGCCATTCAATTAGTTGACTGGCATTTGTCTGTGTGCAATAATAGTGATTCACATGATTTCAGAATAAATCCATCAATAATAAATATTATTAAAATAAATAATAAAACATGATTATTAATCATACTTTTGTGAATTAACAGCACAGAAGATTCACCAAATGAAAGAAGGAACAAATAAATCAGTGCTAAAATTTGAAAAACTGTTGCAATTGCAGTGTAAAATCAAAGAACTTCAAAAATGACTTACAGAGCTCACACCTGAAGAAGATAAAATAAAGAATGCTATTTTAACCATTTCAATTTCTACTGTTCCACTTCTTCTATGTTTAGTATATATTCTTAGCCCTAATCTTGACAAGATGTGTAACATTAGTAGCAAACCAAGTACAATATTTATTGTAACTGAGAGGGGTAAGTGATTAAAAAAATAATTCAAAGACAACTGGAACCAGGGTTTTACTTTAAAAGATAACAGATGATTTATGTGCTCCCTAAAGTAAATTAGAAAAAAATGTATTTTACTGGGCCGGCTTGGTGATGCACTGCTTTGCATTGCTGGCTCGCAACTCTGAGGTCCAAGGTTCAATTCCAGACCTGGGTTGCTATCTGCAAGGAGTTTGTATGTTCTTCCCATGTTTGAGCAGGTTTCCTCCTACAGTAAAAAGATCTACTGATATGTAAACTGTCCCTACTAGTTGTGCATATTTGTGTTTATTTATGCATGTTGATGTCTATGTGTGCCTTGCAATGGACTGGAGTCCTGTCCAGGGTGTATCCTACCTTGCACCCATTTCTTGCTGGGATAGGTCCCTCATGACCCTGTATTGGATAAGGTGGTTAGACAATGGATGGATGGATTTTACTTAAAATCTGAACACTATGCTAATTACTTGATATTATTATCAATAATAGGAATATGTCTCACTCGTAATTTCTGCCTCAGAGTTTGGTTTATCTTGTAACTGTAGACAAATCAAAAAAAATATTAATAAATTGTCTGCTACTTCTATTAGGATAGTCTTTTATGATTTCAAGATGTGAATCACTAATAAGTAACCACTATCTGAAGAAACTTTTCTTACAGTCATTTCTCAAACCTGCCTCATGAGCAACAACACTTTTTCAACATATGCTAAAACATATGGCCAGTAATGCTTGAACTCTATTGTCAATTTACAAAGTAAACTACCAATTTACATTACTAAAGAAAAAGTTCAAAGATATGCATAATATTTTTTATGGAATCACAGTGAAATATATAAAAATAAAGCACCTACTGAGTATTTTACAATACACAGCAAATTGGTCTTTTTAGCATATCTGTCAGGACTATTATGTATCTGATGTTAAATTAATTTAATGGTCCGACATGCACACAGACATAAAATCACTACCATTCCATTGATATTTTTTCTCATCTATTGTAACCATACAGTATGCTGATAACTAAGAAACATAATCCTAATCTTCTATTATAAGATACCAATGAATGGAAACCTAATTTCTAGCACTGGGAATCATGTCTATCCACAATTATAAAAAACAAAGTCTGAGTGTGTTGGTGGGGCATTAGTAAGACCCTAGCAGTGAGATTTATGATTGATACATACATATACAGTATATTACAGTACCTTGCAAAAGTATTCCAACAACAGAAGGAAGTAGATGGATAATTAACATAAAAGAAAAATTTAAATTTCAGATTGCCTTTAAACTCTGTGATGTGCCAACTCTAACCTAGGTGCACAAACTTAGTTCAATGGCCTCCACCTTTGTAAAATTATTGTGGTTTATACTGAATGACATGAGAATAAATCTCTGAAAGGTCCCTCAGTCAAGTACAGTAGATTAAGTTACTGTATATAAAAGCACTGATCAGGAGAAGGGTGTTAAGACATTTCAAAGGCCCAATCTCTTCTGGCATGGTGTTGATCATTAAGATGCGGAAGGCACCAAGACATCATCTAAATCGTGCTGTCCCTCCAAACAGAGCATCTGAGCAACCATAAACTGACTACATGTGTGACCATGTGGCTAGTGGTGACTTTGAATGACTTACAGAGCTTAGTGACTGATAAGGGAGAAAATGTCTGTGGGTCAACAAGATCCCAACCACTTTACAAAAGGGCCTTGTACAGAATTTAAAGAAAATATTGTCAAATCCCACATTGGATCTGCAACAAAGTACTTAAATGGTACTGCAAAAATGTGACAAAAGGTTCTACAGTCAGAGAAAACAAAACTGGAACTTTATGGTTTAAATGCAAAGTGTTATAGTCCATCTGATGCTATAAAGCAGGGACCTAGAGATGTGTTAAAAGTACCGGCAAATCTTAGAGAAAAACCTGCTTCAGACAAAAATGTAGGGTAAAAATTCACCTTTCAGCAATGTCACAATGAGCGAAAGCACAAGGCCATTGCTACACTAGAGTGGCTTAAGAATAAGAAAATGAACTTCCTTGAGTTGTCGAGGTACTGACCTGAAGCCTAGTGAGTTCACAGCTCTGAATACTTATGCAATCAACTTATTTAATATTTTTCTATTTATTTTTGTTACCATATTTTTTGTCATTTTATCCTTATAAATCTTCAATTTGATGAGTCTCATATTAAATAAAATGTTAAGTTTAAAAGATGTGTATGCAACCTTTTATACATTTTGCAAACTGGGACATGATATAGATATAGAACACTTTTGTAAGGAAATGTAACATTTGACACAGGTAATCTTTCTCTTCATGGATAAGTTGTAACATAGTACAGCAAAACCCCTTACTACAACCACATCTTCAAGTTATAATAAGTTAGTACTTATATTAAATGCACATGACCCTTGTCAATTCAGACAATGCATTCGAGCTACAAGCACTTTCACTCCAATATCAAGTTATAAAGAAAGAGATGAATGTAATACTAAGAAGTCGAATTCCTACGTTTGATTCACAGTAATTCTTTTTTGGTGCAACTTTTCTTACCCTCTTTTTAAATAAAAGAAAAAAAAGTCATTAGTGATTCTGGTTAGAAAATCCCCTCTGGAGATGTCGTTTTGTATATAAGATTGATGAGCTTTTTTCCCATTTGCAAGGATCCCAAGTGTATCTATCCAATCCTCTTTTGCATACAAATATGGAACGCTGAAATGTTGGCTAACTCAAGGGTTGCATCTTTTTAATTACCTTAGTGTACTTCTGGAAGCCTAGCAATTGACTAGCTTGTAAATATTTCATTAGTAAAATGCAATAAAACACTGATTTTAATTTATGTATTTAATAAATGTAGATCCCTGTACATTCAACTTTTTTTAATAATCCATCTGCTTCTTTTTGCCTTTGTCCTTAGAGAAACACATTTACTTTGCACTTTCCTTAAGTCAAAGGTAGAAATGGAAGAAATGTATATCAAGAAGTAAATCAGGAATTTGAAACATCTGAATATTTGAAATTCCATGTGGTTTGTTTGGGCATACATCCTACCTTTCTTGTTAGGTAGTTTAGAAGCCAAGTGAATCTAAACTTTCATCCAATTTTATAAAGGAGCCTTGGTTTGGGCCAAAGCCACTTGGATGGGAATTGTGTTGTAGATACAGCTCTCTCAGTAAAAAATCATATTCTCTGTCCTAAATGTATCTGATAAAAGAAACTGCACAAAAAAGTGTGGATTTGTTTGGCAGTTCTGTTGTTTTTACAACAATTGCGACCATACAGTACTTTCACAAAGTTCATGACACTGTGTTTAGTTCAAAATCTGTAAAATATTTCTATACCAATGAATTTATTTTGTTATTGAGATTTAATAACTGGTCTGAGAAATGGGGACTGCTGTTCCCCCTTAATGTGTAATTCCAACAGCAGCGGAATAAAGGAATACAGTGGTTCACATTATTTAGAGTACCATACTCTCCTATTAAATTCAGAGGAGACAGAGTAAAAATGTATAAAACAATTTTAGAAATGTGAAGTGTGCTTTGAATTGATGAGTATATGATGAATGAAGTGAAAATTCCATCAGATAAAACGGTCATAAAAATGTTATTGTAGGGAAACAAGTCCCTTTAAAGGCATTGAATTATAATCTTGATAGGAATGCTTCTTGCAGCTGGAAGCAAATGACTTGGAATTTTCATGGAAATTATGAAGGTGGCCAGAGAGAGCTTATGACTGCAGATTCTCTAATGATACCAGAAAGTTATGAAAGGAGAATGTACAATTTGATAATGGTTACAGATTAAATTGTTCACTTAATTCAGAAGTTAAACATTAGTCAGCAATCCCTATTTTTATATATGTGATGCAGTCAAGCACCATCTTTGAAAATTACAGTGCTTTTTTTTCTGGGATGGCAAAGAGAAACAGGCCCTAACCCACTGGGCAAGCTCATTGTGGAATTATCTTTACATACCCTGCAGTGTAGACACCCCAGATGTCACTAATTGCCAGACAAGTTACCCCTACCACTGCTCATATTTATAAACTCATATGAGTTTGGTACCTTTCTAGCTGCACTTCCTGCACTTAATTTCTGTAGTTTTCCAACTGCATACTGACAACCAGCAGGGCCAGAAGCATAATTAGCCCTCCCACCCCGCCTAAATTACTCCTGGAGGATTACAGTGGAGTCTTCTGCTCTCTGGTCTCTCAATCGACATCCTTGGCAGCCCTTAAAACTCAGCAACCAAATGCATTACTTTGACCCAAGCAATCCACTACTGGAGTAAAGACCAGAAAGGAGAGAAAATCTGACACAGTCTGACTGCCTTTTTTGGTTGGAAATGCAATGATCTCCTAGATCGCATATATTGTTACACTTGCCAGGAAGACTACTTTGTCTTCTCCACCTGCTAACAGCATATTATTCAAACTCTCAGAAACAGAGGCCAGAACTCAGTACACAGCTCTGCACAGCCATATTGCATCTTGGGCAATTATAACTGTCATCCTTCCTTTGCATTTCCATTCGAGCTGCATTTTGCACATTTCAATGATACCCAAAGGCTACAGCACCTCCAAGGCCATACCTGCAGAGAAACTCTCTTTCTTACCAAACTCAGTTGTAAATGTATCAATTCATTACAGCTGTTACTTCTGAAATGGACACAATCACAATGTATATACCATGATCTCTTATGTCTAATGGCAGGCAACTTGTGGTATCTAACATATAAGATTAAGTATTTGAAAATATTGTGTCATAGTTTTCCTTATGTTGAAAGGCAACAGAAAAACAAAATACACAGTCAGCATTTAAATCTTACAATAACTAACATGTTTGCTCCTTGCTGTTATATGCAAGTCATTTTTAGATTGAAAATCTTAAGCTTGTGTTAAACTCTATTATTTTATCCAAGAAAGTATAAGCCATAATTCAGGTACAATGTTGCTTGTTATGTTGCATGAAAATAGTTATTACTTAAAATGTAGACTATCTATATGTATAGAATCATTTTTTTCTTCGTAACACACACATCCTATAAAGCATATGATTACAGTCTTAAAAAGTATTTACTACATTACCTTAGAGTTGTAAATAATCATTTTATAGGTGTACTGCTTAAATTTTTTAAACAAAAGTGGGATATTCATTAAATGGGATGGCAGAGTGGCAGAGTTTAGTTCTGGGGGATTATCATCTCTAGGTTAATTTGCTTCAGTAAAATTGGCGTAAAATCTGGTGTGAGTGTGTGTTTGCGTGTGCCCTGCAATGGACTAGTGTTCCATCCCACATTGCGTCCATTCCTTTCCTGGTTAGGCTTCGACTTCCTCAGCAACTTTCTACTGGACAGAAAGGATTAGAAATTGGATGGAAAAATATTTTTTTTTTACAGACTCAGTTCTCAATTTTGCCAGTTTGTGAGGATGGAGGGTGAGAAAAATCATTATTGTTCCTTTCATCTGTTATCAGTAAGGGTTGTGGTAACTCAGGAACTATCCTAGAATAGGGTGCAAGGTAAAACTACACCATGGATGGGATTTGGTTTCTTTTCACAAAATTAGCATTCTGCAAAAAAGGTTGCATTTTATTTCATAAAATAAATGAAGGCAGACTTACAGTATGCAAATATAATTTACTAATATCAACAATAACATGACTTATTTCATTGACTCTTTCATTAGCAAAAGCTTCAGAAATAGCAAAGTTGTTAAGTCTTTGTCGGTTTGATAAATATTCCAAGAACAAATAAGGATTAAGCCTGGGTGATTTTCTGTAATGATTTGACTCAGGCCAGAGCTGACTGAAGGTGACAGCCAGACAGCATTGAGAACTGTGCCGGAAGCGCCAGAGAGAGGTCAACAGAAGGTCAACTGCACAGATGGTGATGCGAGAAAGGAAGGATGCACAGCAAGGAATGGTGAGAAACAGGAGAAAATGTCTGGCTACAAATGCTTTGTGCCACACTGGCAAACTGAGTCCCATCCCCGAGTGCTGAGTTTACTCAATCAGATGCACACAAAGCAGCCAAGGAATGGCTTTAGCTAAACAAAAAAATCCTCCAAACAACATTAAAAATCTCAAACTTCTTACCTTCTTTACTTCATTTCCCACCTTACTGGAGGCAGTTTTATCTAAGACAAAATGTATTAAACATTCCACTTTTTACATATTTTTTTCCACATTGAGTAAAAGTTATTTATTAACAAATAGGGTTCAAGTTATATACTGTATACAGTATATTCTAGTCTCATATTCTCTCTCTCTCAATACCTTAAATAAAAAGCAAAAGGCAGCAAAATGAAATCTATCTTAAATATAAAAATAATACATAAGTGGGGATATTAACTGCAGAAATCCTGCTTGGTGAGCAACATACAGTATATTTGTGAAAATGTGATTTTAATATCAGAGATAGGCAACTGGAAAATGACAGGCAAGAGGAAAATGATGGATGATCGCAAGTTTCAGATGTGTTTATGCATTAATTTTTGAATATTAAAATATATGAAATTCATTGCGATATAATGCACTATAGTCTATAGAGCCGTGAACTACATAATGAAATGTTAAATATCAGAAGAACATAGTAATGGGTTTTTAAACAGCTAAGTATCAGATAGAAAACCTAATGGTACATCAGTGCATTACACCAAGCAGTTAAGACATATTAGTCACAAAAGATATTAAAACAACAATTCACTCTCCATCCTATCAGCAACATCTGAGTTACATCTGAGTAACAGAAAGGAAAGCACTCTGTGTGGAAGTAGAGGAAGGCAACATTCAAGGGTATTTAAGGTACTGTGCTGGTAGGATTAATGGGAGAGTACGCCTTATACTTACACCTATATCTTCTAGGAATACTGATGGATTTAACCCTATCACTAGCATTTAAAATACATTTTTGACACATGCATCCACACGCACACTTCACACAAACTGAATAGCGCACCTCATTGTGAAACCATACCGTACTATACAATATTTTAAATCGACACAAACTGGAAACCACCTTAAGGAATACAGTATCTCAAATGTTTTATTTAGCGACATAGATGAAAAGCACATCCAACAAAACAGGTTGAACCTGCCAACAGAGCTACTTAACCTTTCCAAAGAATAAATTGCATTGAATAACTTATAAAAGATGACATTCTAATTAAACCAGCTGATGGTTCCCTGGTTTAATTGGTATTGTTGCCTGGAGAAAAGACTTCATGAAAAAAGTCCACCTAGAGTTTTCCAATATATTTTGAGAATAATAATATTTTACAGTTACAAAACCTCCAAATTCTGACTATGACAGTACTGATGACAGTATCATAAACACACTCTTACCAACCCTCATACATAATCCAATTGTTGAACATCCTTCCTGCAGTCATTTCTATGGGCTTCCTAAAATCCACAATCCTAGAAATGCAGTCAGCCCCTCATATCAGCCAATTCCTGCCCCACTGAAATTATATGCACTTTTGTTGAAGATACTCTCAAGCCAATTTAAACCTTTCAAACCATTTAAATGCTGAGCATTACATCTTCTTAATTGGGTCCTTATATTGTAGCCACTCAAGACGAAACCACTTTTCCCATCCTTTTCAACTTTGACTGACTTATGTACTCAAAAACAAGGACTATTTCATGTACCATTGGTAAATAAGTGGTACAGAATGTTCTTTTAGATTTCCATTACCAACATTCTCTGTAACTATGAGTGGTATAAAGAGCCCTTCATTTCAGACACATGTTCATCTATTAGGAATGCTTGAGTTTTAGCTGGAATGGAATAAAAGCAAGATCATTAAATTGTTCACCCATTTCATTCCAGCAGTTGCTAGCTGATGGAGAAAATCTGATGAAAAAGTATTTCCCAATACCTGAACCAAAAGACGTATACAGGAGAGCCATTTGGTGTAAACATCCTGCAGACCAACATCTCACACAGAACTAATACAATTACTTAAAATTTCCTACCAGAACCTTTCTGGTTCACAAAAAAAGCTTGCCTGGTGTACAAGAAAAAAACTATAACCTTACAAGCTACAGTATAAGTAAGAGGCCATGTCAATTTTAACCATTGTTAAGTGAAAGTATTACATTTTTTGTGAGAGGACAAGCAAGACTGAGTTGTTCATTCTTCAACAGCAGTGTCTGTTTTGTCTCAGGTTATTCCATGAAATGGTAGGAAATGCTACCAGTCTAGGACAAAATAATTGGACTTACTCTGACCTGTAAAACTGACAGTTTAGCTGTTAATTATCTTTATTCAAAAGCTCCAGACTGACACTCACATGTAACCTGAGATGGTTTTCTATAGCCAGATTTTTTTACTCTTCTCACTCTAATTGATGTTTTGACATTTTGCACATTGCTACTATCATGCAATTCTGTGTGTTTTGACAGGGAAAACATAAAGTAACTCAGTACAAGTTTGATGATACTGGAGAAAGTACATTTTATTAAACAGACTTCTATTCAAATACAATGAAGAACTTAGAATTGTATGCAATTCATGGAATGTTTGTAAAGTACAAAATAAGAATAAAGAATACAATATGCAATATTCTAAACAAAATGCAATTAATATTTAATATTATAATAATATAATTATTAAGGCAAAACAATGATATCTTCTTTACATGGTCTGATGATGCCCAAGATGAAATCCATATGCTGATTGGGAGTTAACCGAGTAAATTAAGGGAGTACAATTGGTTTTGCCTGTACTTGGTCATAGAAAGCCTTTATAACAGGAATTTAAAGTGTACATGTGCATAATGCAATATACAGCAAGTCAATGTTTGCTTCTACTTGGCAATTTTTAAGATTGCTAGTTCTGATTATTGATTTAGGATTTAAATATGACACATTATGTGTGTTGATAGAAATTAATGAGACTAAACAATGTATTTTATAACCCTTTATCATTGCAAGCCCCT